>NC_134364.1:92940122-94140122 GCF_048569485.1 Anomaloglossus baeobatrachus | reverse complement strand
AGTTCAATGACATTGTGTCAGCAATGGGCCTACCAGAAGATCACTTCAACGCTACATAATATTTTGATGTACCTTTTAGTTGCCCTTGTATTCCATAAAACCAATAAAGCATGATAGACCTAAGAGATTGTCTACTTTCACCTTCATAATAGGTTTTCTGCTACTAGAACAAAAGGGCTCCATCACTTTCACACAAGTGTTGGGTCCACCAGAAGATGCTTTAGTTGGCCAGCTGATCTTCAATTAAAAATTAAAATTGTTTATGACCATGATGTTTCCATGTCTCCAAAATGAACTAATACTGCACATAAGCCCAGGCATGAAGGTTTACATACATTTGTAACAACCCTATAACTATCTTCTTCTTAGCATTCCACCTAACACTTGGTTAAAGCCTCCAAAACTCTTCACTTGTCATGTTACAAATTGTGGATCTGTAGCTACTGTAGTCCATTAAGTCAACATTCCCCTCTACTTGTAACCTTCCAAAGACAGTTTAACACTAAAAGTGAAATGGTCAACATTTGTGGTAGGTTTACCATTGTGCACACCAATGGTGGTCATTCAACACACCGCAATTAGTGGGCTTCAAGGAGTGCACATTGGTATTACCCCACAGAGATTAAGTCATTGCCGCATAACAATGGATATACAGAATGAACCGATTCCAAATATCTAAGCTATTTTGCTACATCTTTACACTGAGAATGGTGAAAAACGAAATTATCTTTTTGTGAAACTTGTAGGCTGCAGCACTCCCAAGAATGAAACGACAGAGTAAATGCCTTCTTCATATTAATAGCAGCAAGTCTTTGGAGGAAAAAAAAAAATTATATATATATATATATATATATATATATATATATATATATATATATATATATATATATATATATATATATATATATATATATATATATATAAAAAAATTACCAACTGGTTGAATTTTAGTCAAGCTTTAGATGTATGTGGCCAGTGTAAGATTGGGGCAACAGGGGACTATCAATAGCATTGACTGGGGGTCCACTGATCAACTATATTATTATTATTGTTATTATTATTATAGCGCCATTTATTCCATGACGCTTTACATGTGAAAAGGGGTACACATAGTAGGGACAAGTACAATAATCGTGAACAAAACCATGCACAGACTGGTACAGGAGGAGAGAGGTCCCTGCCCGCAAGGGCTCACAATCTACAGGCAATGGGTAAGAATACAGTTGGTGAGGGTAGAGATGGTCATGCATCGCTATATCAGATGGAGGGTTACTGCAGGTTGTAGGCTTGTATTGTAGTTGCAAATTTACCTATGTTTCTATATAATCATGAAGAAAGGTATGGACGCCCGCACTCCTTCGCCAGAAAGAGTCCATGTGTGTGGATCACTTAGGGAGGGGGATGCGACACTTACAATTCTCTTCAGGGTGGTGTCCATCACTCTGCAGCTGGTCCCCATTGTAGACACAGTAGTGAAACACTTGACACCAGAGTTCTTTTGCCAAACATAGCCTGAACTGTTTATTGTCCTTCTCCCCGATATGACAGACATGGCCTCACTCCTACGGTGCTGCTACTGTTTTCCCTCTCAGCTTATCCCCGCTATCTTGGACTTCTCGTCTGCAAAATGCCGATTCTGTGCCTCCATTTCCCCACTCTTCTTCACCTTTGTCAACTTCTCTGCACTAACAGCTCTCTAGTCATTTGACTCTCTAAGTCCGTCAGGATGAGCCATAGGCTCCGGGCCTTACATGAATACCTCCATGTTCTGTGGCCAGCCCTCAGTCCATGCTGCATCTTTAGTCCTCAAACTCTTGTTCAGAACTAATTCCTCAGCAGGCCCTTCTCTCTAACCAACCCACTGGCCATCTGTCCCTCCTCCCCTCCTTAATTTGAACTCCCTGTGTACCATGAAGTGTCTGATACTTTATATCTACTGAAACCTATATCTGACTAAAGTAGGACACTATACATTGTTAATACATTTTCAACACATTAAACAATACATAAACATATTCTTTACATTATTGGGCCTTGACAGTTCCAGGAGGGATTTGTCCGGTCGTTAATTCCTGTATTACTCCCAATTAACCCTACCTTGTATAATTAACACACCAACACTGCTTATGACTAGAGATGAGCGAACCGGTCGTGGTTCGGCTCGAGTTCGGTTCGCCGAACGGAGGTCCCGTTCGAGTTCGGTTCGTCGAACATTCGACGAACCGAACTCGAACTGCATAGGAAACAATGGCAGGCATTCACAAACACATAAAAACACCTAGAAAACACCCTCAAACGTGTCAAAAAGGTGACAAACAACTCACAACACAACACAAACACATGGGAAAGTGACAAGAACAAATTCTCATGCGAAAACAAAAGAGCGTAACGAGGAAAAAGAGGACGAGACACAGATATAGGCATGGCACGCCCTTCTAAAATCATGTAAAACACCGCAAGGTGACTCCAAGCGGAGTCTCCCTTTTTTCCAAAAATTGGGCCCCACACACACCCACCCATTCAGTGGCAGCACTTGTGCCCTAGTTGTACACTTCACAGCTAGATTTGCATCAAGCACATTCAAAAATACGCCATTCTTAACCGTCCCAAGGATGACACGGGGTAGGTAGCAAAGTCTTTCCTGATCCCAGCTCTGTTCATCTTGGATCATTTTTAAAAACACTGTAAGTAAGGGTTACTCCAAGCGGAGTCTCCCTTTTTTCCAAAAATTGTGCCCCACACACACCAACCCCTTCAGTGGCAGCTCTTGTGCCCTAGTTGCAAACAGGATGTTTTGATTTGCATCAAGCGCATTCCAAATCCACAAGCATTTACTCTCCTCAGGATGACACAGGGGTAGTAAATTCCTGGTGGATCCATGACTTGTTCATTTTGATGAACGTTAGTCTGTCCACATTGTCACTGGACAGACGCGTGCGCTTATCTGTCAGCACACACCCAGCAGCACTGAAGACACGTTCAGAGACAACGTTGGCAGCTGGACACAACAAAATCTCCAAGGCGTAAGTGGAGAGCTCTGGCCATTTTTCAAGATTTGAAGCCCAAAATGAGCAAGGCTCCATTTGCAAAGTCATGGCATCGATGTTCATTTGGAGATACTCCTGTATCATCCTCTCCAGCCGTTGACTATGTGTCAGACTTGTTGTCTCTGTTGGCCTTGCAAAGGAGGGTCTAAAAAAAATTATGAAAAGATTCCATAAAATTGCTGTTACCAGCACCAGATACAGTCCTACTGGTACGGGTAGACTGTTGAAGATGACGAGACCGTCCCATGTTTGTCAAGTTACAACTGGAAGATTCACTCCCTGCACCTGTACGGTTGTTTGGTGGAAAAGCCGAGCTAAGATCGAGTAACAGCTTCTGCTGATACTCCTGCATACGTGCGTCCCTTTCTATGGCTGGAATTATGTCACAAAATTTGGACTTGTACCGGGGATCTAATAGTGTGGCAAGCCAGTAGTCATCATCACTTCTAATTTTGACAATACGAGAGTCATGTTGGAGGTAGTGCAGCAAGAAAGCACTCGTGTCTTGCGCAGCCATGCGGACCAAGTTCACGCTGTGTTTGTGGCATAGAGGTGCTACCCGTTCTTTCTTCCTCTGACATCTCCCCCCAACCTCTTTCAACTGAAATTTGACCAAGGTCTCCCTCATCCGCTGAGTCTTCCATGTCCATGGACAGTTCGTCCTCCATTTCTTCATGTTCTCCTGCACCTTCCTCAACATTTCGCCTGCTACCATGCGCCCTTGTTGATCCCTGTCCCCCATGGTCCCATGCCTGCCGCGTTGGTGATGATGAACGTCTGGACCTTGGAGATGTTGTTGTTATATAGTGTTTAGCGTGTGCTCCAGCATGTAAATGACTGGAATTGTCATGCTGATAATGGCATTGTCAGCGCTAAACATATTCGTCGCCATGTCGAAACTGTGCAGAAGGGTGCATAGGTCCTTGATCTGAGACCACTCCATCAGGGTGATCTACCCCACCTCTGCATCTCGTTGGCCCAGGCTATACGTCATGACGTATTGCACCAGGGCTCGGCGGTGCTGCCACAGTCGTGTAATATGTGGAGAGTCGAATTCCAGCGTGTCGCCACATCGCATTTCAGGCGATGAACCGGCAGGCCGAAAGACTTCTGGAGCGATGCAAGTCGCTCAGCTGCGGCGCTTGAACGGCGGAAGTGAGCAGACAGTTTTCGTGCCCTGGTCAGAAGGCCATCTAGGCCGGGATAGTGTGTTAAAAATTGCTGGACAACAAGGTTCAACACGTGAGCCATACAAGGTACGCGTGTCACCTTGCCCAGGCGAAGGGCCGCACCTAGGTTTGCAGCATTGTCGCACACGGCCTTACCAGGCTGCAGGTTGAGTGGAGACAACCATTTATTAAACTCGGACCGCAGAGCTGACCACAACTCCTCTCAGCTGTGTGACTCCTATTCCCAAGACATGTCAAGCTAAAGACCGCCTGATGACGTTGCGCTCTGCTGCCAGCATAGTAATGAGGGGTGCGTGATTCCTTCTGCGCAGTGAGAACGCTGGTGGCCTGACCAGGCAGGCTTGGGGCGGAGGTGGAGTACACAGATGAGGTGGAGGAGGCAGAAGCAGTGGCGGAACTTGGACAGACAGAGGATTGACACACAAGTCATGGGGACGGCAAGACTTGTGCAGCAGACCCTTCACCATCTATCACCATAGTTACCCAGTGCCCAGTCAGCGACATGTAACGTCCCTGTCCATGCTTACTGGTCCAAGTATCGGTGGTAAAATGCACCCGTTCACACACAGAGTTTCTCAAGGAAGCGGTGATGTTGTGTGCGACATGCTGGTGTAGCACGGGCACACCTTTCTTAGAGAAGTAGTGGCGACTGGGCATCTGGTACTGGGGCACAGCGACAGACATAAGGTCTCTAAAATCCTGTGTGTCCACCAGGCGGAAAGGCAGTATTTCGGTAGCCAAGAGCTTACAGAGGGATAAAGTCAACCTCTTAGCTTTGTCATGGGTCGCAGGAAATGGCCTTTTATTTGTCCACATCTGAGGGACAGAGATTTGGCTGCTGTGTGTAGACGGTGTTGAGTAGGGTGTCCCTGGAAAAATGCAGGTTTGTGAGGAAAGTGCAGGTGGAGACATGATGTTGCCTTCATCCAACGTTGGTGCTATCGATGTCTGAGAGAGCTGTACACACGCACTTGTTTCCCCTTCCAAACCAACTGACGACCTACCAAGTAAACTGCCTGTTGCGGTTACAGTGGTGGAAGTTGTGCGTGGAAAACCAGGTGTGACAGCTGTCCCCACAGTCCTAGAAGATGAAGAGCGCGTGGATGCACTGGAAGGGGCAGGCCGTGGATGGTTCGCTCCGCTAGGCCGCATTGCAGCACGGTGAGCTTCCCACCGGGACATATGATATTTATTCATGTGACGATTCATGGAAGAAGTTGTCAAACTGCTGAGGTTTTGACCTCTACTAACAGAATCACGACAAATTTTACAGATCACATAATTTGGGCGATCTTTTTCTATGTCAAAAAAGGACCAGGCTAGGCAAGGCTTAGAGGGCATGCGACCTGCTGAGCCCCCCCGACTAGTGCTCAGAGGCAGAGTGGTGGCTGATGATGCAGTTGTAGACGTGCTACCAGTGCTCCGACTCTGTCCAGGAAGGCGCAAGGTAACTTCGTCGTCGGTTGCATCCTCCTTCACCGCCTCTGTTGACCTCCTCGAGTGCCTGACTGTGGGTTGACAGTAGGTGGGATCTAGAACTTCATCATCAATTGTTGTGTTTGCACTCCCCTCACCCTCAGACCGAGCCTCTTCTCGCCCTGACCGAATATTTAAGTTGTCATCACAATCTGGTATCTTCGTCTCAACGTCATCAGTATGTTCCTCATTGTCTATAACCACAGGTGTTACAGTTTGTGACAAAGGGTCAACATTATGCTCAGAAACTTGGTCCTCACGGCCTGAATCAGAGTCACAAAGGTTCTGGGCATCACTGCAGACCATTTCCTGGTCTGTACTCACTGTAGCTTGGGAGCAGACCTCTGATTCCCAGGCTATAGTGTGACTGAACAGCTCTGCAGACTCAGCCATCTCAGTTCCACCATACTGTGCAGGGCTGATGGAGACTTCAGAGCTGGGAGAAAGCAAGTTTGATTGGGATGACAACTCAGAGGACTGGTGTTTTTTGGATGCGGTACTTGAAGTGGCTGAGAGGGAACTTGTTGGACCACTTGAGATCCATTCAAGCATTTTCCTTTTTTGGCCATCATCTACCTTTGTTCCTGTTGTTCGTGTCCGTAAAAAAGGGAGCACATCGGATTGTCCACGGTAAGTAGTAGACATCTTAGTTTTGCTGGTAGATGGTCTATCTTCAGCAGATGATAATGGAGCTTTGCCGCGTTCCCCACGGACAAACCCTTTTTCTCCTTTTACAACACGCCTCTTCCCCTTTCCACCAGCATCTGTCATTTTGCCACTCATGTTGATTGCGACAAGATTATGCACTGAAAATGTGGTAGTAAAAATTGAGAGGTGGTGTAGATTGCAGCGGTGGTTTAGCTTTATTAACAGCAGAATAATCAACAATAATTATCCCTGACAATGCAACTACGGCCCTTAAACTGGCAGCATAAATTGCTAGTATAATGGCTTAGTAACAATGAGTTTGAGTGTGCAATGCAGGCAGACGTGCTGCAAATATCTTTGCACTAGTGGGACTATACAGAAGTCCAATAGCCACGTTTAGGATGCCACTAGGTACACTCAGTGTTTGCTAGTATAATGGCTTAGTAACAATGAGTTTGAGTGTGCAATGCAGGCAGACGTGCTGCAAATATCTTTGCACTAGTGGGAATATATAGAAGTCCAATAGCCACGTTTAGGATGCCACTAAGTTCACTCAGTGTTTGCTAGTATAATGGCTTAGTAACAATGAGTTTGAGTGTGCAAAAGGCAGGAGGGTACAGTGGCAGGGTTGTGGGTCTCTGGGTACAGGAAAGGAAGCCTGCCTTTCTATCCCTCCTAATGGGGAAATGCAGCGAGGAAACCTGACCTTAGCTACACAGACGCTGTCATCTTGTGTAGCTGTTAAACTCTGTTTTCACGGACCTGTCACCTATGGCTCTGACCCTGCCGGTATGAGCCCTTAAAAGGACTGATAGAAAGTGCTAGCGCTGTGTATGGAGCGTACACAGCAGTATCGGCGATAGGAGCTGCGCCAGTGATAACTGACACCAAGGACGCAGAAGGCAGATAATGGCGTGCTGGAGGAAAATGTCCGGTTTTATACTGCAGGGACATATGACATGGACATCCTATGACACATGCCGTTGCTTCTCTGGCTAAAAGTCCCCTTAGCTGTGTGTGTGTCTGGGATTGGCTGACATGCTGGCCCGCCCCACTACACGCGCGCGCTTAGGGAAGGAAGACAAGGAAAAAAAAAAAAAATGGCGATCATCTGAATGCGCTGTTCTTGCACACTATACACTGAAATGTCATAATAGTGTGAGTCACAGAGTGACTTACACTATTACAGCGGAAAGCCAGCTAGGAATTAGCTGGTCTTTTTGCTGCTAGAACCGTTCTCGAACGTATCTAGAACTATCGAGCTTTAGCAAAAAGCTCGAGTTCTAGTTCGATCTAGAACAGCCCCCAAAATCACTCGAGCCGCGAACTGGAGAACCTCGAACCGCGAACCGCGCTCAACTCTACTTATGACTTGGTTGAATTGGCCACAGCAGCCCTTTATTGCCTATTGTTTACACACTAACACAAGGGGGCGCCGTCCAACGAGCGTCCCCAACATTTAACAATAGGTAATACCATAATAATACAATACGTAACCCTGGGTAGGCCCGGTCCAGAAACCACCTTCCACCACCAAAACATGATCCCTGGCCGCAACACACACCGGGCCGGAGATGAGGTATGAATCACCTACGGATCAATACTCCAACCTTGCAGGACCTCATGCCTGCAAGATCCCTGTAACCGGAGCCACTATATCCTACAAGTGACTCTCCAATCAAATAACATTATCCGTTAAACCGCCTCTGGACCAGACCTACCCCCCGCCATAAGTCCGGTCCAGAAGCCATACTCCACCACCAGAACACAATCCCTGGCCGCAACACACCGACCCAGAGATGTGAGGCATTAATCACCTACGGATCAATACCCCAACCTTGCAGGACCCCATGCCTTCAAGATCCTTGTAACCAAAGCCACTGTATTCTGCAAGTGACTCCATCAAATAACATTATCTAGTAAACCGCCTCTGGACCAAACCTACTCCTGCTGCAAATCCGGTACAGAAGCCATATTCCACCACCAGAACACGATCCCTGGCCACAACACACCGACCCAGAGATACGAGGCATTAATCACCTACGGATCAATACCCCAACCTTGCAGGACCCCATGCCTGCAAGATCCCTGTAACCGGAACACACACACCCAGAGATACGAGGCATTATTCACCTATGGATCAATACCCCAACCTTGCAGGACCCCATACTTGCAAGATCCCTGTAACCGAAGGCACTGTATATATATTCCACCAACAGAACACGATCCCCGGCCGCAACACACCGACCCAGAGATCGGAGGTATTAATCACCTAGGATTAAACCCCCAAGTTGCATCAATTATAAACTGAGCCTCAAATCCGACACCTTACTCTTCACCCCCAACCCCATGTCATCCCCGGCCACAAACCTCCAGCCCAGAGATATGAGGCATCAGTAACCTATGGATCAATCCCCCATGTGCGTAACAGTAACTGTGAACTCAAAACCTTAAAGCCTGTTAGCAACTTTAATGTAACAACATCCCCGGCTGCAACCAGCCCAGAGATAAGAGGTATTAATCACCTACGGATCAAAACCCCCATGCCGTGCAGAATTCCCCGTGCTTGCACTGCGCTTGGATCCAGAACCAGAAACCCAACTAGTGACACCTCCTGTTATTACCATGTCACCAAAAGGATCACTGACCATAACAAAGATCCCATATATGTATATGAGGTAATACTCACCAAAGGAGTAATCCCTAACCCCGACGAAAAAACCCTGTGCTTCCGAGTACCTGTGCTTCCGAGTACCTGAGCCACTGTACCCACCTGTGACTCCCCGGCAACCATCAACTCTTTAATATATAACCCTTGGCAACAACCCTGACCCATATATGAGGCATTGATCACCAACGGAGCAATACCTCCACCCTGCAGACAACCTTGTACCTGCAAGTCACCAGTAACCGGAGCCACTGTACCTTTCCCAATGGCTCTCCATCCAAACACCAGTAACCATTAGAGCTCCTCTGGACCAGACCTACCCCGCCGCTGTGACAAAGGACATAAACACCATTATTCATATTGACCATTCACATATACATCATATAAATACACAAATAACCCCACTTTACCAACCAACATATTCACCCCACTTACACAAATCCCCAAATAACAGTATACATCACAATCCACAAAGAAATACCCTCTTTTCTTTGTCCTGTTTTGTTCTTTTTTTTTTGTTTTTTTTTTGTTTTTTTTACATAAAGCCTCTTTAAAAGTTACTAATTATACATGCATATAAACACAACAATAATAACAATACACAATAGAAGGGAGGGTGGGTGGGAAGCTGTCGTCCAGGAAGTGCAAGAGAAGGTAACTGGCCTCCACCTCCTCCTATATACCCATGCAGCTCTTCCTTTTCCTCCCACCATAATCCCCTCCCTAACCAATCATCATCTTCTTCCACCTTCCTATGATATCACCATTAACCCCATCAACTCCCTACCCTCCAGACTGTCATGTCGCCCCTACACCCTATGGATTCCATGGCTTTCTTGACAGTTCCAGGAGGGATTTGTCCGGTTGTTAATTCCTGTATTACTCCCAATTAACCCTACCTTGTATAATTAACACACCGACATTGCTTATGACTTGGTTGAATTGGCCACAGCAGCCCTTTATTGCCTATTGTTTACACACTTACACAAGGGGGCGCCGTCCAACGGGCGTCCCCAACATTTAACAATAGGTAATACCATAATAACACAGTACGTAATACAATACGTAACCCTGGGTAGGCCCGGTCCAGAAACCACCTTTCACCACCAAAAGATGATCCCTGGCCGCAACACACACCGGGCCGGAGATGAGGTATTAATCACCTACGGATCAATACTCCAACCTTGCAGGACCTCATGCCTGCAAGATCCCTGTAACCGGAGCCACTATATCCTACAAGTAACTCTCCAATCAAATAACATTATCCATTAAACCGCCTCTGGACCAGACCTACCCCCTGCCACAGGTCAGGCCACGTGACACCTTGCGTGGCCTGGAGCCCCTACACACCCAAAGCTTGCTTCTCTAACCTGCAAGCCGAAACCAACCATTAAACCCTTCCATCCATCAACTTAAGCTCTGAGCCTCCCATATGCACCAGCCAACGTTAGTAGCTCACCTTACTACACCGCACTATCATCATCCTTGGTGACCGCACATTCCACTTCAAATCTCTTCGAACCTACCCGTATCCTAATTTATTCACTCTTTTTTTTTTTTTAAATCGCCCTTCAATATGGGCCACGACACCATGGCCACCCCATAACAAGGCCACCACCATGTATCAATCAACCCTGATACCACAACTTGGTACCCAAAATAACGTACAGGAATCCACCTCATTCCTTTCCACACCATCCTACTTATAAGCCAGTACCACCCCATAGTACTAAACAACTTTTAAGTAACCCTGTCTCCTCCTCAACAGGGACCCAGCCACATCACTGGCTCCCTCTGATGGCCACTCAGGCACACCCCGACACACCGTGCCACGAGCTCCCAAACCATGCCTGGATCACTGCCATGCCCTAGCGGCATTAGTTAAACCAATTAACTGCAACACTGACCGTACCATCGGCCTACCCATTACTGACCAAATAAACTGCCGTACCGTCACCCCGCCCCTCCTCCTGTCTCCAGCTGAATTCAACTGCAACTGGGGTTAATATATTCCAAACAGGATCACACTTACACTGCCTACTTAACTGGGTCACCTCGTACCCTGAACCAGGTCCCCCCCCCGGGAAACGGCTAAAGTGACCCCCACTTGGCAATAACTCCGATCCATGACCTCCAAATTTCTCGAAAAGTCATCCTAGCAGCCTAACCAACAGACAAGGGAATAAACAGCCCTCGGCCTTCCCCCAGACTCATAACACATGCATTAGACATACCACTCCCTAGAGCAATAAATCACTACCGGTCTCCCCCGACCGATGTAGCCCGTCATCCAAACCCTCTGAAAACAACAAGGCTCAATCTCCCATACCCAGAAAAGTTCCAAGACCTTCCCACGTACTCAACCACCACACTATTGGACAACCATCATCCGAATTTGGGCCCCTTTAACTTTCCAGGAAGCCCACCCGGCCTAACGGAACCATGTCCACCAAAGTTAACACGCCTACAAAACCAGCACACAATCACAACCCTCGCCCTGCACCCATGGCTGAGGCAAAGATGCCGAAGCATTACTTTCAATCCCCAAGGTCCCAACAACCTCTTCAAACAATAATTTGCATCCCACTTCCTTCCGCAAACCACACCAACGACAAGTTGGCTACACTACAAAGTACACTGTAAAATTGCCCCCCATACCACTATCCTGATTGACGCCATACGCTACTATGGGCATCAGGAGACACAAACTTTCCAAACACCATGTCCAAACATATTGTTCCTAAAGGAAACCTTGTAACACATAACCCCCTGCGAGCCCTCATATCAGAGGTCCAAACCCAACTTGCATCGCCCCCCATCCTCACGGGTATACGAGGAATGCCATCGTTCCATCTGCAGCCCCCCATTGCTGATTACAGAGTTCACCAGCAACCGCCCAAACCTGCCGACCACCTACAGGAACCCAATTCAGGCCCGCCGGGCCCTCAGTCCCCCCAGCACCAAACTCCATAATGGGATAATAAGAGAACTAACCACGAAGTAGCCACTAGGCTACCATCCACCAACTTAATCCATCCAGCTCCCAGGTCCAAGCCATACTGCCCTCGAACTAACGATACCCCAAACCGTACCAAACACGCCGCACCCAAGATGCGGTTCCAAACCCACAAGAAAAACCATGACAACAACCAACGCCTCACCAGCTCCCACATTTCCGCTCTCCTTACTCCACTTATCCACAGCAACCCTAATGCCATACCGGAGCCCTGCCCTCACACTCATCACTCACAAAATCCCCCGAAAACTCCCCGCACACTCCGAACTGCGGGACCCCTTTGCCTATTTACCTCAGCCAGCGTAATCCAACCAATATGAACTACCATGCAGAATAAGATTCCTCATAAAGCCCGACCAATGAACCTTCAAATAAATGCTCCGTCTCCCCTGCTTGCGCAAGCCACGATTATCAGCACCCGTAACCAATCCTCAATGACCTAGAACTGCATCCCCCACCCTGAACTGTGACCACCAGCCCGACGCCACATGCACCCCCATGGCTATACCGCCATGGCACCATCTCGTCCCTAACTCTGGCCCGGCCTCCACTACATGACCCAAACCCCCCGGGGACCATGTCTCTCACCCAACTGCAGCTCAGCGTCCCCCTGGAACCGCCGCCCCATTGTCCTCTACCATCCATCTGTCCGAATATTACTGACATCCTGATGTCCTTCTCCCTCCCCGCCGTCGTCCACTTCCATCTTGGATCCGTGAGGCAGCTCCACCACGCATCCCCCACCATGGCCACCCATGCGAGCCACCGCGTGGGCATAGTTGTCTCCCGCTCCGTTGCTTGTCCCGTGGTGACAGCCCCAGGAGACGGTACTGTCCCCCGTGCCGCCACCCCGGGTCTAGACGTCTTGCGACTGTGCCCCTCCCCTTCGCCGATTGCCAGGGGGGGGCTCCACATCCCACCTCACTGACGCCCGGCTCTGGACCGCAGCCGTCGCCATCCCCGGCCCTCCAGGGCCACCGCAGGCCTCCTGTCGCCGGGTCCTACCTCCCCAAGGGAGACCGCTGCTACCGGGAGGCTGCACGATCGATGTACGTGACCGAGCGGTCTCTCAGAGCTCCCGCCGTCAGGCTCACTCACCTCCACCAGGGACCGGCACGCCCAACCTTCTCATGGCACCCGATCTCCTGCCGTCTGCAGCCCCGCGGTCCCCCCGCCTACTGCGAGGGGTTCTGCTGGCCTCACTCTGCCGCCGGACGCGCTCCCAGTCAGGAGCCGCCGCAGTCACTCCTACTCCAGCCGGAGGCCCGGGACCGGAAGTAGGCCCCCATGTTGGCCACTCCCACCTCCCGGCCGTCGCGGCCAGATCGCAGATTCCTCACGCCGGTTGGAGCAGCGCCAGATGCTGCTACTGCTCGGCCCACCGCGGAGGGTCCCCGGAGGGGCTCTGACATCACCTCCTCGCCCCACCGCGCCCGGGGAATACCTGTGGGGGTGCCGTGACCGCCGCCCGCTGCTACTGGGGGAGCAAGGGGAAGGCACCAACGGGTAACCCCGAGAGCCCTGATGTGGGACTGCACTGCCGGGCGCTGCTACCGCTGATCACCTGGAGATCCTTTCTGCAATCCCCGTCCTGTTCAAGCTGTCCAAGCTGCAGATCTGCAATGTTTGGATCCATCAGGCTGGATGTCATGATGGAGGTTCCCCAACCCGTCGAAGCTGTCATCCAGGAAGTGCAAGAGAAGGTAACTGGCCCCCACCTCCTCCTATATACCCATGCAGCTCCTCCTTTTCCTCCCACCATAATCCCCTCCCTAACCAATCATCTTTTCCACCTTCCTATGATATCACCATTAACCCCATCAACTCCCTACCCTCCAGACTGTCATGTCGCCCCTACACCCTATGGGTTCCATGGCTTTCTCAACGCTAGGTGGCACTGGCAGCTACATGGTCACGGCTCTGCTACATCTAGGAACCGCAATTTGCTAGCAGAAGTACATCTCCTTTACACTGTATAATATGCAACAATCTTAGTATAGAACTTGTTCTTTGCAATACAAGTGGACAGTGTAATAGTATTAGGGGTGGAAGTAAACGCGACCTATTTAATGGATACCTTGGAACCTGATGGCATTTGACTGAATTGAGACAAAACTGGTTTTGATTCAAGTCTGTGTTCAGACAGGTGCAACAACAGTGCAGCAAAGTTCACACAAGATCAGTCCAAGCAAGTGCAAGTAAAGTGGTTGACGTGAAGCAATAAGTCAGTTCAAGTTCATAGCAAGACTCTCCTCAGATCTGGAAATAGTTCATACACAGATTTATCAAGTCCCAAACAGTCCTCAGTAACACGGCCGAGATTGCAGGGCGAAATCTGCAGGACACACTGGCAACAGGTGCTGGCTTAGGCTAAGTTCACACTTCAGTTGTTTTGCAACAGTCACAATCCGTCGCCTTGAGGAATTACGGTATCCTGCAAAATATTTTGCAGGAATCCTGTTTTTCCCCATAGGCTTCTATTAGTGACGGATTGTGACTGATGATGCTGCGTTGCATCCGCTGCGTCGCGGTCAGTTGTTTTTTAACTGACCGCCGGGCAGGAGCAACGCAGCATGTAACGTTTTTTGAGCAGCGAGATCTGTAGGATTTCGCTGCGCATGCGCTCTCTGGCTCCCCGCCCCCGTAACCAGGATAAACATCGGGTAACCAAGCAATGCGCTTTGGTTAGTTACCCGATATTTACAGTGGTTACGGGTGTAGGGAGCCCGCGCTAAGCTGGTATCCAAGATAAATATCGGGTAACCAAGCAAAAAGTGCTTTGCTTATACCCGATATTTACCCTGGATACAGTGTGCAAGGAGGCCGACACTTCACCACTCGGCTCCGCCCCCTCCCGCACTCCGCATGTGTACACTCAGACACACACTCACACTCACTTGTCCCCAGCCCTGCAGTCCCCGCGGCACTGACGTCCTCAGCTCCACAGCTCCGCCCCCTCCCGCACTCTCCGCATGTACACACGCATGTAGACACACACACACACACTCACTCACCTGTCCCCAGCCATGCAGACCGCGGCACTGACGTCCTCAGCTCCGACCCCCGCACACAACGGAGTCCGACAAAGAAATTCTTTTCTTTGTCACCGTTGTCATCCGTTGTACAACGCATCAGTCACATGCGTCAAGCAACGCATGTGACTGATGCAAAACAACTGAAGTGTGAACTTAGCCTTATGTGGTGCTGGTGCAGTCCAAAGTATAAGTGCAGGCAGACTTGAGACCCTTCTTGAAGAGCGTCCCTTGAAGAAGAGTAATGACAAGTCCACCTGAGGAGAAGCTAGGAAACCACAGCGTATCCACTGATACTGCTACAATGCAGCTTTGCTTTGAACAGGTGTAGCAAGAAAGATCCAGAAACCAGGAGTGGAACCCGGAACAGCCAGAAGTAGGAGCAACCCAGTCACAGGAGCCAGGTCCAGGGAGTATCACACTCAGAGCAGGAAGGTAAGTAAACAAATACTCAGACAAGGCATGAATGAAGCACCGGAACTGAAGTAGGCAGACTGACAGGAACCACATGGTAAACATGAAGCAGCAAATGCCATCCTGACTAGGGCAACAAACCCAAAAAGTTCAAAGGAAAATCTGGAATCCTGACACTCCCACAATGATGTACTGGGTAGTTTGTAAAATAAATGATGAGATGCTTGCTTTGTCTGTACATAGTAAAACAAGTGTATTGTGTCAACTCCTGATTATGTTGCTGTTGTAAGAGTGTAAACCGTAGAAAAACCCTTATTAAAACATCATTTTTATTTAATTTAAATTAAAATAGATATCCCAAATTGAAAGACATACACACATATAAATACGAACACATGGAACAAGTGACACAGTGCAGAATGGGAGTGGTCAACACCCTACCACTTCTCCCTACCTAGCCTGCGGAGGTCGGCACCCTAGATCACGTAATGGCGCCCCCGCTCGGACGTCGGCTCACCCTCCTCTCCCTCCACTAGATTATAAGTGCAGCTAGTCTGGGAGTATAGGAGTGCTCAAAAAAGGAATTGTTCTGCACTGTCTCAAAATGATAATACAAAATGCAACAATTTAAATGTCAGGGATAAGACCTGTTTTCAGTTGGCACATTTGTGAGTATGCCTCTACAGGAAAGGGGTGTAGAAACATACAGCGGGCTCTGTCAAATGAGGACAACATGTCATGGTTTCAAACATAGTTCAGAGGGGTTTTATGCATATATGTTAGCTCTAAGATGTAAACATTCCACTCGATAGCAGCATAAAGGTGAACATATATTTAAAGTGCTGTGCATATAGCAGCCTGAAAATAGGAGGGGGGTACCCTCAGGCCCAATAACACCCTGCTTCCACCAGTGTAAGGTTACAACACACTGGTAACATTCAATGACTCCCCAACCAGAACATATACAATAATCCTCAGAGACAACCCCGTAATGATAACAGCATAAATAGTAAATTCCACATGGATCAAATATTCCTCTAACACCCAATCACTGTAGGAAAAAGTGACAATAGTATAGTCAAGTACTTAGCTTGTTATGCAAACTTGGACCAAGTTGAGCAGAGCTGGAAAAGCGGTTCCTGTATCAGCCTGTACATATTTAGGCGTCCAGTGATTACACTCAAGTATATGGCTATCTGGCGATTGGTCCAAGTTTGCATAACAAGCTATGTACTTGACTATACTATTGTCACTTTTTCCTACAGTGATTGGGTGTTAGAGGAATATTTGATCCATGTGGAATTTACTATTTATGCTGTTATCATTACGGGGTTGTCTCTGAGGATTATTGTATATGTTCTGGTTGGGGAGTCATTGAATGTTACCAGTGTGTTGTAACCTTACACTGGTGGAAGCAGGGTGTTATTGGGCCTGAGGGTACCCCCCTCCTATTTTCAGGCTGCTATATGCACAGCACTTTAAATATATGTTCACCTTTATGCTGCTATCGAGTGGAATGTTTACATCTTAGAGCTAACATATATGCATAAAACCCCTCTGAACTATGTTTGAAACCATGACATGTTGTCCTCATTTGACAGAGCCCGCTGTATGTTTCTACACCCCTTTCCTGTAGAGGCATACTCACAAATGTGCCAACTGAAAACAGGTCTTATCCCTGACATTTAAATTGTTGCATTTTGTATTATCATTTTGAGACAGTGCAGAAAAATTCCTTTTTTGAGCACTCCTATACTCCCAGACTAGCTGCACTTATAATCTAGTGGAGGGAGAGGAGGGTGAGCCGACGTCCGAGCGGGGGCGCCATTACGTGATCTAGGGTGCCGACCTCCGCAGGCTAGGTAGGGAGAAGTGGTAGGGTGTTGACCACTCCCATTCTGCACTGTGTCACTTGTTCCATGTGTTCGTATTTATATGTGTGTATGTCTTTCAATTTGGGATATCTATTTTAATTTAAATTAAATAAAAATGATGTTTTAATAAGGGTTTTTCTACGGTTTACAGGTTTTGATCCCTTAATAATTATCTATGACGGTTTTTTCTTTGCTGTTGTAAGAGAAATACTATTCTAAAGGGGGCCACCAGAGGATTCTCCTGTTCTCCTGTGGGCCAGTCCAAGCCTGAAAACGACTTTCTAACTATGAAACTATGCACACTCTTCATTCTCTTAGACTTGTAATTTTTTTGTGACCACCTTAACTACTGGTTCATCATCATCATCATCATCATTAACCTCCCACAAGACATCAATGTATACTTTGACTACTTATAATAGCTTACTGTGAGTGGGCATGGAACCCCCTATCCCTCAAGCCTACATATTCTATTTTAATGAAATAGTAATGTAATTTTTCAGCTGCCCTTTGACCCTGTAGTTATTTGGGTGGGGGGGGGTGTCAAAAATTAAAACGTTATACTTTATAATATTTTGGTTACATTTTTGTGGTCTTTTTATTAAAAGAGAACCAATTACTCACTCCAAAAAAAATTAAATAACTTATAAAAATCCCTTAGCTAGCATGATTCGGCCACTTACATTTGACACTGGATCACACTAACTTGCGTTGTTTAGTATCAGTTGCAATCCATTGTGTGACTGATGCAACGGATGCATTGCAGATAGTGGCACAACTAATGTGACTGATGCTGCAAAAAACGATCGGTGTTTTTTTTTTGTTTTTTTTTTACTGTTTTACCGGCAGCCGGCTATTGTGAATGATCAGCTGATCCCCCAGCGGCCGGCCGATCAGCTGATCGTTCACAGTAGCCGGCCGCCAGGCGATCAGCTGATCGTTCACAAAAGCTGGCCACGCGGGCGTTCAGCTGATCATTCCATTCACAATAGCCGGCCGCCGGCTGATCATTCACAATAGCCGGCCACCGGCCAATCAGCTGATCATTCACAATAGCCGGCCAATCAGCTGATCGTTCGGCCGCCGAGAGAGAGAGAAACATTGATTTTAATGATTAAACACAAGAGCTGAGCATGTGCAGTGAAAACAAAAGGATTCCACTGCTCAAAAACATCACATGCTGCGTTCCTGCCACCCAACGGTCAGTCTTTCTATGACTGATCCGTCACGAGTAGAGATGAGCGAACCGGTCGCAGTTCGGCTCGAGGTCGGTTCGCCAAACGGAGCTCCCGTTCGAGTTCGGTTCGACGAACCGAACTCGAACTGCATAGGAAACAATGGCAGGCAATCACAAACACAGAAAAACACCTAGAAAACACCCTCAAAGGTGTCCAAAAGGTGATAAACAACTCACAACACAACACAAACACATGGGAAAGTGACAAAAACATATACTCATGCGAAAACAAAACAGCTGGACAAGGAAAAAGAGGAGGAGACACAGATATATGAGTATATGCAAGGAAACATCGATGCCATTATTGTGCAACTTGAGCCCTGCTCATTTTAGGCTTCCAATCTGGATAAATTGCCTGAGCTCGCCACGTACGCCTTGGGGATCTTGTTGTGTCCTGCAGCCAGCGTTCTCTCGGAACCTGTCTTCAGTGCTGCTGGGGGTCTGCTGGCAGATAAGCATACGTGTCTGTCCACTGACAATGTGGACATGGCTCTAGGAGGACTTTTCTTCCCCTGGGTCAGCCAGGGGAGGCGAAAGGCACGCGTATTTTTGAGAGTGCTTCATGCAAAGCATCTTTTTCTTTTTCAAAAGGGGGGTCAACTGATGCCAGTCAAGTGGGGTGTGTGTGGCCCAATTAGTGGCAACGAGGGAGACTGTGGTTGGAGTCCCCTCGCTGTGATTCTAAAAGAACCAAGATGAACAAGTCATGGCTCTCAGAGGACTTTTCTTCCCCTGGGTCAGCCAGGGGACGGGAAAGGCACGCGTATTTTTGAGAGTGCTTCATGGAAAGCATCTTTTTCATTTTCAAAAGGGGGGTCAACTGATGCCAGTCAAGTGGGGTGTGTGTGGCCCAATTAGTGTCAACGAGGGAGACTGTGGTTGGAGTCCCCTCGCTGTGTTTCACATGCTTTTAGAAGGGCATGACATAGCTTGGAGGTTGACTTTCAGCATCTGCAAACTGTTGGCTACCAAAATGCTGCCTTTCCAACCTTTTTAACCGAGGATTTTCAAGACCTTATGCCCATCGCAGTGCCCCAAGAGCCGATGCCCAGGCGCCACTCCTTCTCCAACAAAGGCGTGCACGCGCTACACCAGCATGTCGCACTAAACATCACTGATTCCTTGAGAAACTCTGTGTGACAGGGTGCATTTCACCACAGATAATTGGCCCAGTAAGCATGGACATGGGCGTTACATGTCGCTGACTGGGCAATGGGTTACTGTGGGGAGAGATGGAGAAGGGTCTGCTGTACAAGTCTTGCCGTCCCCGCGAGTTGTGTCAATCCTTCTTCTGTATGTAGAAGTTAATACACTGCTTCTGCCTCTTCAACCTCGTGTGGGTCCTCCACCTTGGCCCAAACCCTGTGTGGTCAGGCCACCCTTCCTTGTAACTGCGCACAAGGAATACAACACACCTCCTTACTATGCTGGCAGCAGAGCTCAATGCCATCAGGCGGTCAAAGGTTTACTTTGAAATGTATGGGAAATGTGAGTCACACCGCTGAGAAGTTGTGGACGGTTAGCTCTGGAGACCGAGTTTCATCAACGGTTGTCTCCACTCAACCAGCAGCCAGGGAAGGCCGGGTGCGACAATGATGCAAACATGGGTGCGGCCCTTCGCTGTGACAATGTGACACACGTGCCTTGTGTGGCTCACGTGTTGAACCTGGTTGTCCAGCAATTTTTAAAGCACTATCCTGGCCCACATGGCCTTCTGCAGAGAGCACGGTGTAACGCCTTCCTTGATCCACACACTCAGATGGGCTGTAAATGATAGGCTAGAGGGAAGCCACTCACCAAGCAGGACCCCTAGAACCCTGAAACCCTTTAACCCCTATACAGGGATTAGGAATTACACAGGGCCCAAGTTGATCAATACCTGTGGAAGGCTGCAGTTCCAGAGAATAGTAGTCAGGCAGGGTCAAAACATTAATTGAGGAACAGGAACAGAATGGGACGGCCAGGACTTAATCAGAAAACAAGCAGAGGTGAAATGCAGATCGGCCAACAAGGTACATAAACAACAAGCAGGAAAAGTAGTCAGGTAACAAGCACACAAACTCATAAAACTGAACTGGGGGTAAAAGTAACCAGAGGTTCATAGCTATGTCTGGCAGTGGTCTGCAGACAGGATGGGCATAAAAAAAGGGTGTGGTGTCTTCCCATTGGTTGTAGCTGAATGATGGTACTTCATCTGTGAGATACCCACCAGCTACATTCAGCCAGAGATTCTGCATCTGTCAAGGTAATGCAGCCCAGTGGGTGAGCATAACCTGCGTCCACCTGCGCCGCTGGCATCGACTCCTCTCCCATCATCAGCACTATGCATGAAAGGAACACGTTGTCACCTGGCGACCGGAGTACAAATTGACGGAGCGGACTCCGTTGGTGATTTAACAGCCGTGTGCGGCAATGATGCAAACCTGGCTGCGGGCCATCGTCAGGGCAATGTGACACACGTGCCTTGTATGGCTCACGTGTTGAACCTAATTCTCCAGCAATATTTAAAACACCATCCCGGCCTACATGGCCTTGTGCAGCGGGCACGCTCGCTATGTGCTCACTTCCATCGTGCGCACACAGCAGCTCAACAACTTTCGTCGCTACAGAAGTCTTTAGGTCTGGTGGTTAAACGCCTGAAATGCGATGTGCCGACACGCAGGAATTTGAATCTGCACATGTTGCAGCGTTTGTGGCAGCACCGCCGAACCCTGCTGCAATACGTTATGACATATAGCCTGGGATAACTTGATCCAGAGGTGGTGCAGATCACGCTGCTGGAGTGGTGTCAGATCAAGGACCTATGCACCCTTCTACACAGTTTACAAATGTCGACGAAGATGTTTAGCACTGGCAATGTCATTCTCAGCGTGACAATTCTGGTCATCTACATGATGGAGCACACTGTAAGCATTATTCGGAGTCAGGTGTTGGTCCAAGAGGAAGGTGAGGAAGTACAGGAGGAGTCATATGCGGAAGGGATAACAAGATCTACGAGGTCCATATGGTCAGCGGCACCTAGGCGGCAGTCATGGTGAGGGAGAGGGATTAACAAGGGCGCATAGTATCAGCAAAAAGTGTTGAGGAAGGTGCAGGAGCCCATGAAGAAATGGAGGACAAACTGGCGATGGGCATGGAAGACTCAGCAGATGAGTGAGAGCTTGCTCACATTTCGGTTGTGCGAGGTTGGGGGGAGAGGGCAGAGGAAGGAGGCACGATTCTCACCTCTCTGCCACCAACACACCAAGGACTTGGTCCTCCTGGATGCACAAGACACATGAGCGCTTTCTTGCTGCACTACCTACAACATGACCCTCGGATTGTACGAATTCAAAGTAATCCTGACTACTGGGTTGCCACACTGTTAGATCCCCGGTACAAGACAAAATTTGGCAAAATAATTCCTGCCATAGAAATGGACGCACGTATACAGGAGTATCTGCAGAAGGTGGTACGGATTCTTAGATCTGCTTTTATCAGTAAACACCAGTGCTGCACAGAGTGAATCTCAACGCTTTGTCATGGATAGGAGGAAATGGTCTTTTACTTGTCCACATCTGAGGGACCGAGGGCTGGCTGCTGTGCTGAGATGGCGTTGAGTACGGTGTCCCTGCAGAGTTGCACTTTTGTTCAAATACCAAAATGAGTTGAAAAAGGACAGATGCTGGTGGAAAGGGGAACAGGTGTGTTGGAAAGGGGAAAAAAGGTTTTGTCCGTGGATTTGGTGGTTAAGCAACAGTAACATTTGCTGAAGAAACACCAACTGTTACGGTGGGACTGGCAGATTTGGATAAGGTGGTATATACTATGTTACCGCTATATACCGAAAATTATTAAGAAAAGAAAGAGAAAGGTATATATCCCCATCAGCAGTCAGTGTCCACCGTGCTCCCAGATGGAAAAGGAGAGGTTGGCAACTGGAAGGTTAGATGGAGGATACAGATCTGTGTGGCTATGAAACTAATAGTAGCCTGAACCGAGTTAGACGCCATTCGGATCTGGAGACTGGGAGCCCTGTTAGCGTCACAGGGTCCACATGCCCACCCAGCTCAGGAACTCCCTGTTAACACAGGGGCCATTGAGTACGCTGACCGTGTGCGTAGGGGCCACACCTGTGGGCAGCAGGTGCATCAGCAGCAGCAGGCCTGTTAATGCCACTGGGCTGCACAAGCAGGACTGGTAGGACAGGAGCTGGTCTTAACCGTTCTGCGTTACCAACTGTGGTGGTGGCCTGCATCGAGACCCTATCCCTGCCTACCTCTGGCCTAAAGCCGCAATGGGTTCAACACATGGAGGTGTGCTCTTTCGGAGCATAATAGAAGACTGCGCACCTCCTTGTTGGCTCCAGCCCCTTTTATAACCTGGGTCCGCCCCAAACCAGGGTGAACCACAATGCACCTCCTGGAGACAAAAGCAGAGTGACATGTCATGAGTGGCATAACTAGCGTCCTATTTGGAACCGCAACTTCAATGATGACCTCATGGCTGCCTTGACCCAAACACCTCACCAGTCATCGTCTGACCATCAATAATGCGGTGACAAGTCATAGGGGCGGGCCTCTGCAAGCCATTTGGGAGTGGCCTGGCCACATCGTCAGGACACCTGATGCCCTGTGGTCTATATGGGACCCCCACATCAGGGGCAGGGCCAAAGAGTTCATTACCGGACATAGTCTCTGATGCAGTAAGTGCCTGAGCATGCTCAGTAGCATGAAATACAGTGTCTGAAAAAAGACTATCAGCTTTATGGTGTCTAGGCACAACACAGGACCTAGACCCGGCACGGAGTGCAAGTACCTGTGCAAAGAGGCTTTTCGCACTAAGTGTGGGAGCATGCGCTGTATCCCGAAATGAAGACTTAGCCTCAGCAATGGCACAGTCAGGCTGAGAATACTCACTAGGCGAAACACTGTAGTTAGGCTGTGGCTGGGGTAAATCGGCACACGCATGCGCACTAGCTGCCTCTCCACACTTACACGTGGAGGAGAAAGCAGCCAGCTGGACAACCCAAGGCACAGCCCTAAATGGCAGCTGACGCCTGGGCGCAAATGAAACCGCAGCAGGCTTCAGGTTACAGGTTTTGTAACAACAAATACCATCCAAAAGAACAGGTGTACTTCTTCCCATGGATAATCTGATATGATCCTTTTTTTCACGGACACAACCATCGCTAACAAATGTAGATGAGGCCAAAACAGCAGCTGCTTCAATGGATCTGAAGTGCTCCATAAAGTGGCCTCTCCTCCACCCCAATTTCAAGATCCCAAATACTCCATTCCTCTGTGGTGTCAATCCAATCGCACTTGCTTCCTAACAGCTCTCAAGTTTCCACCAGCCCTGCTGAGTATGGGTTAACAGAGATGGTTGAGTTTGCATAGCTGTTCAGTCGCACTATAGCCTGGGAATCAGAGGTCTGCTCCAAAGCTGCAATGAGTACAGACAAGGAAGTTATTATTATTTTTATTATTATTGATTTATAGAGCACCATTGATTCCATGGTGCTGTACATGAGAAGGGGGTTACATACAGAATATATATACAAGTAACTATATACAGACTGGTACAGAGGGAAGAGGGCCCTGCCCTTGCGGGATTACATTCTAAAGGATTTTTGGGAGGAGACAGTAGGAGTGGTGTAGGTTGAGCGTCAAGTACGTATGGTGGTGGTGTCATTGAAGGTTATAGTCATTTCTGAACAGATGAGTTTTCAGACTCAGTTTGAAGCTTGCGGGTGTAGCAGATAATCTGACGTGTTGAGGTAGCGAGTTCCATGAGACAGGGGAAATGATCTGCGCAGATGGCCAGAAGCTTTGTGAGTGGGATCCAGGCCCCGATGAAGAAGGTGCTGAGCCTAATCTACACCCTCATTTCCAAAAAGTAAATCCTCCTGGTGGCGACAATGGGGAACATGATGAGGAGCACAGATACCTGATTGGAATGGCAACTTTACTATTTGGTCAGGGCAGGAAGAGGTTGTCTCGGAGGACTCAGGACGAGGGGAATGAAAACACACAGGGTTTTTGATGAGGTTGGAGACCACACTTACTGTCAAACCAAAGTCAGCCAGTCGATGAGGTCAGCAGAGGAGGTGGAGGAGGATGCTACTGACGACGAAGTTACGTTGTGTCTTCCTGGCCAGAGACAAAGTACTGGAAGCACGTCAACAACTGAATCCTGGACCACAACTTTGACTCTGAGCAGAAGTCGTGTTGGCTATGCAGGTCGCATGGGCTGTAAGCCTTGCCTAGCCTGTGAATTTTTGGACATCGCAAAGGATCACCCAAGTCATGGAATCTGTAAGATTTGTCAACAATCTGTAAGTAGAAGGCAAAAACTCACACCTTTGAGTAGTTCCTCCATGAAGTGTCACATGGATATGAATTGATAGCGTGAAGGTGTATTGCTCAGCTTTAGCCACTGTCAATGCAACATGCTTATTTGCCATTGCATGCATTGTTGCAGACTACACACAAGGGGCTGCTGTTTTTTTGGATCTGCCTTTGTTTGGTCACTATAGCAATATCAAATTGCTCTTCGGATGTGGACTTGGAGATGCTGTCTATGAACAGAAGGAAAAGCTAAAGGTGTGTGTTACAGCAAGGAGCCACCGCGGAAACACTTCGTTCAATTGTGAGGGGAGTCATGTTGTACTTTGATGATGAGCCCCGTAATGCCAGTGAGCAGCATCCTGTGCCACAGACCAACATTCTTACAGTGCTGTCTATACTGTTTACCGTGAGAGGAGCGTAAAGTCTGTATTTCTGGCAACTGGACATCAGAGTACCCGGGTACGGTAGGCTGTGCCCAGACAATAATGCGGGCACGCAACACTTTGTTTTATTAGCAAAACACATATCTGTTCTGGGTAAGCCGACTATTTATAGACAATAAGACTTGCTGCCTTTGCACTGTCAAATTGTCACGTACAGTTTAAATCATAGAGGGACAGCAACACATGTTTGCATTCACTGCTGCTTTTCAAGATTTCCATGACTATGTTGCAGAGCTGTGTGGTTCGCATTCACACTTATCATCTGCATTATCTGTGAGGCTTCAGCTAACAAGGGTATTCAGGGGGGTAATGTGTTTTGACTATGTTTAGGTAGATAACTTGGAAGCTCTTGTGATGCGCCACTGGTAAGTCGTGTTCAAACACACACGCACAAACAAACAATTACTGCTACACAGAGGGATTAGCAGGTAGTAGGCAACAGAATAGATTGTTCAATTATTTAAATTGTATGCATGGTTCTTATTGTTTGTTTTGGTAAAGTTAAACAATCATTTATCAACCCAACTGCCTAGAGTCCTTTTCCTGTTGCCTGGTTTTGCTGCATACTGGGGAGCCCACCCTGTATCAACTTAAAATGAAGCATAAGTCGCAATGTGAATTTCACTGTGCTACAATGCAGCCTAGCGTGCCTGTGCAACCACCGCCTGCCCCATCAAGTGCATCTGCGTGCTCTTCATCCTCTGTGACTGTGGGGACAGCAGTCACACATGGTTTTTCACACTGAACTTCCACTCCTTAACCCGCAACAGGGAGTGTGATTGGCAGGTCATCACTTGTTTTGGAAGTGGAAACAGAAGGTATTGTTGAGCTGTCAGACATCAAGAGAACCATCATTGGATGCAGGCTACATTATATCCACGCCTGCACCTTCGTCACAGATTGGCTGGACTACCTGCAGTTAATAATTGCATTCCAGAAATGGAAAGGAGTGTAGAATGCACATGTGTTGTACCTTGCTTGGCAGCAAAGGAACACTAACTTAGTATTCCAGACAATTTTAGGATGGCAGAAAAAGAGTCAGCTCTTTGGGCAAATTAAATAGCGTGGCAAAAGTGGACAGATGGGTACAGGGGCCGTGTTCTGTGGGTACCAGGACAGTAAAAGAAGCCTCACTTTCTATCCCTCCTAATGATCAAATGCAGCAAGGAATTCCCTGAGTTTGCTATAAAATTAGCATAGCAAAATGTGCATGAGGGTAGAATGCAGAGGTGCTTGAGATTGCTTGGCACAAGTGGCACAATAAAGGAGTCCAACATCCAGTTCTATGATGCCACTAAATGGCAGTAGTTTTTGCTATCATTATAGCTTATTAAAAACAGAGCAGGAGGGTGTCCTGCACAGGTGCTAGAAATAGCTTGGCACCAGTGGGACACTAATGGCGTACAACAGCCACTTCTTGTATGCCACTAAGTTTACTCAATTTTTGGTATTATAACGTCTTAGTAAGTAACAATGAGTTTGAGTGTGCAATGCAGGCAGACGTGCTGCAAATATCTGTGCACTACTGGGACTACACAGAAGTCCAATAGCCATGTTTAGGATGACACTAGGTACACTGAGTGTTTGCTAGTATAATGGCTTAGCTACAATGAGTTTGAGTGTGCAATGCAGGCAGAGGTGCTGCAAATATCTTTGCACTAGTGGGACTATACAGAAGTCCAATAGCCACGTTTAGGATGCCACTTGGTTCACTCAGTGTTTGCTAGTATAATGGCTTAGTAACAATGAGTTTGAGTGTGCAATGCAGGCAGACATGCTGCAAATATCTTTGCACTAGTGGGACTATACAGAAGTCCAATAGCCACGTTTAGGATGCCACTAAGTTCACTCAGTGTTTGCTAGTATAATGGCTTAGCTACAATGAGTTTGAGTGTGCAATGCAGGCAGACGTGCTGCAAATATCTTTGCACTAGTGGGACTATACAGAAGTCCAATAGCCACGTTTAGGATTCCACTAAGTTCACTCAGTGTTTGTGTGGGGCCCCGAGGTGCGGTGTCGGTGCAGCTGTGCATTACCTTCAGGGACTCCACGCGGCTGGATCTTGTCACCGGTAGGAAATCCTCTATTTTGATTGTCGTGACGCCACTCTCAGAATTGTGGTCAGTGAGGACCGCCACTGCAGGTTAAGGGATGCCTGGGGCTGATGGTGGGTGCAGTCAGTTGTAATAGCCTCCTGAGAGTGAGGCAAGCCCCAGGGCCCTGTGTAGGTGTGTAGAACCACAAGGCGCAGAATAACTCAACACCAGCAGAATGTCTTTCAGGGGTTTTACTCACTGTTGATGGCAGGGTGAGTAACCCGGGCGTAGCTGGGATGAACCAGGCTGGAACCAGGTATCCTTCAGGCTGACTGATGAGGGTGGCTACCGACTCGCCTTCCTTAGCCCTTCTGTGGTTTGTGGTAACCCCGACTTTTAGTCCCTATGGGGGTCACCCAGGGAAGTAACTGCTTCCCTCGTTTCGGCCCGTTTGCTTGTAGCCTGGACCAGGTCACTCCAGCTGCTTGCCTCCTGTGACCTATGGGCCCTAACTGTGGCTACGTGGCTGCAGACTCTGTGGTGTTGTCTTGGGGGTTTGAAGTGCCCCCTCAAGCAGGTTTGGCAGAAGAAAGCTGGATCTATCTCCGCACTGGGACCTGCTACCCGTTTGGGCCTGGTAACTCCCTGACAGTCTCCTTACTTTCCACTCCGTTGCTCTCTCTTTAGCTGTGTGTGGATTTCGGGCAGCACTACCAGGTGACCGTTCTCCCCCGTCGGTAGTCACTGCGCGGACGCTGTTAGACTGCAACAGCTCCAGGGTCTGCTCTTCACGTCTGCTTTCCCTGAGCTGCACACTAAACCGGCTCACTTGTGGGACCTGCCCTGCTGCTCCTGTCTGAGCTCCACTTCCATGCTCCTCACTCCTCCACACTCTGCTTCAGACTCTTACTCCTCCTTCTCTTTTCCCTTTTGTGCCTGCCTACGCCACCTAGCAACCAGGCTCTCTACCACACCCCTTGAGTGGAGATGGAGGCTTCGCACCGGCTTCGCCCCCTCCTGGGATCCCCAGGGGTCCTCCCAAAGGTACATGTGTGAGACCTGATCACTATGCGCCTGTGTAGTCACACCTCGGTCAGCCTTCTGGATTACCTGTTTTGTACTGTCCCCAGCATGGGTGCAGTACTCAGTGGTGCCTGTCCAGGTCAGGGGCGCCACATTTGCTAGTATAATGGCTTAGTTATAATGAGTTGGAGTGTGCAGAGGACAGGAGGGTACAGTGCCAGGGTTGTGGGGCTCTGGGTAGAGGAATGGAAGCCTGCCTTTCTATTCCCTCCTAATGGGGAAATGTAGCGATGAAATCCCTGACCTTAGCTACACAGACGCTGTCTCTGTTTTCAGGACCTGTCACCTATGGCTCTGACCCTGCCGGTACGAGCCCTTAAAAGGACTGATAGAAAGTGCTCTCCCTAAGCTGTCCAGCGCTGTGTATGGAGCGCATACAGCAGTATCGGCGATAGGACTCAGGACAGAGCTGCGCCAGTGATGTCTGACACCAAGGACGCAGAAGGCAGATAATGGCGTCTGGACGGGCAGATACTCGTTTTTATAATGCAGGGACGTGGGACATGGACATCCTATCACACATGCCGTTGCTTCTCTGGCTAAAAGTACACTTAGCTGTGTGTGTGTCTGGGATTGGCTGACATGCTGGCCCTCCCCACTACACGCGCGCGCTTAGGGAAGGAAGACAAGGGAAAAAAAAAAAAATGGTGATCGCCATTATACAAACAGCAGTGATCTGAAGGCGCTGTTCCCGCACACTATACACTGAAATTTCATAATAGTGTGAGTCACAGAGTGACTTACACTATTACAGCGGAAAGTCAGCTAGGAATTAGCTGGGTTTTTTGCTGCTAGAACCGTTCTCGAACGTATCTAGAACTATCGAGCTTTTGCAAAAAAGCTCGAGTTCTAGTTTGATCTAGAACAGCCCCCAAAATCACTCGAGCCGCGAACTGGAGAACCACGAACCTAGAACCGTGCTCAACTCTAGTCACGAGGCGGATGCAATGCAAGACCATCTGTCACAATCCGTCATCTATAAAAGTCTATGGGGAAAAAACGGAATCCTGCAAAATATTTTGCAGGGTACCGTATTTTTTCAAGGCGACGGATTGCAACTGATGCAAAACAACGCAAGTGCAAAAGCAGCGTTAGAAATATTCAGTTTTGTTTCTTCTGAAGTGTAGTATTTGAAATCTCTTCTTTGCAGTCCAACAGTTTTCTGGGGGCGTGCGCTTTTACACCTTCTCTCTAGATGATGCCAATCACAGGTCAGCTGAGTTTGAGTAGGATAAACTGCTAGGTCCCCTGCCAAGCTGTGATTGGCAGCAATTGAAATTGAGGGGTGAACGTGTACACCCCCAGAGCACACTCTGAAGAAACATTCAGTTCAGTTGGACTGTTAGCAGAGATTTCACAAACGGCGTTCCAGAAGGAAAAAAATGAGAATATCTTGGCAATGGAGCAAAGCAGCGTAAAAGGGAAAGGAGCAGCAAAATCAGGAAAACTCAGGGAGTTTTACAATGTGTCGCAATAAATTTTTAACATGTCCTCTTTAACTTTTTGTTTTCTCTAGCCCTAAACCATATCGACAGACCGCTGTATCTCATCTTTATAGACTCTCTTGTAACAGGGTTGGTGCCTCAGGATTGGAGGATTGCTGATGTGGTACCAATATTTAAGAAAGGTAAGAGGGTAGATCCAGGCAACTACCGTCCAGTAAGCCTGACATCAGTAGTATGCAAAGTTTTTGAGGGCATTTTAAGGGATGACATGCAAAAATATATTGCAGAAAATAATATAACAACTGACAGAAAGCATGGATTCATGAAAGATAAGTCGTGTCTAACCAACCTGTTGGGGTTCTATGAGGGGGTAAGTGCAAACCTGGATATTGGTAATGCAGCTGATGTGATTTATTTGGAGTTTGCAAAGGCATTTGGTACCGTACCACATAATAGCCTTATACTAAAGCTCCAGAAGTAAGGACTAGGGGAAACTAAATGCAACTGGGTAAGAAATTGGCTAAAAGATAGGAAACAAAGAGTAGTCATAAATGGAACATTCTCTAAATGGGCTATAGTCAGCAGTGGGGGCCGCAGGGATCTGTGCTAGGACCAATTCTTTTCACTCTCTTTATTAATGACCTTGTGGATGGGATTGATAGTAAAGTGTCAGTCTTTGCTGATGACACCAAACTATGTAGGATATTAAAAACTGACCTTGATAGTACAATATTACAAAAAGATCTGGATAAGATGTCAGAATGGGCAGATACTCGGCAAATGAGATTTAATGTTGATAAATGTAAAGTAATGCACCTAGGACGGAGTAATCCTATAACTGCATATACATTAAATGGAAGTAAACTCGGGACTACAGAAGAGGAGAAGGACTTGGGTATTCTCATTACAAATAAGCTGAGCAGCAGCACTCAATGTCAAGCAGCAGCTGCTAAAGCAAACAAGATTCTAGGGTGTATAAAAAGAGAGATTAGATCCCGTGATCCCAACGTATTGTTACCCCTCTATAAATCACTTGTAAGGCCACATCTGGAATATGGGATTCAGTTTCGGGCTCCACATTTTGAAAAGAACATTAAGAAGTTAGAGTCAGTTCAAAGGCGGCAACTAGACTACTACAAGGAATGAAGGCCGTCTGTATGATGAGAGGTTGAAAAAGTTAGATATGTTTAGCTTAGAAAAAAGACGTCTCAGAGGAGATCTCATTTCTATGTATAAATACATGTGTGGTCAATATAAAGGACTGGCACATGACTTATTCCTTCCAAAGACAGTACTAAGGACCAGGGGGCACTCACTGCGAGTGGAAGAAAAGCGATTCCAGCAGCTAAATAGGAAAGGGTTCTTTACAGTTAGAGCAGTCAGACTGTGGAATGCCGACCACAAGAGATAGTAATGGCAGATACTATAACAGCTTTTATATCAGGGCTGGAGGATTTCCTCAGTGCACAAAACATTGTTGGTTATAAATGACTTAGTGACTAAATGTAGAATTGGTGGAGGAAGGATGAACTAGATGGACCTAGAGCTTTTTGCAACCTAAGTAACTATGTATATCCTATCCCTAACCTATAGTCCTAAATTTAATCCTAGATTTTGTCACCCTGGGTCACTGTGCACCCCCACACTACATATCATGGTTCACCTTTCTAAAACTCATTGCTCAAATTAAACATGAAAAAAGCTTTAATATGACTAATAAAACATTTGATTTATACTGTTACATTTTTCTAATTTTTTTTTCCGTCTTTCTTTTTCCAGTCAGCCCAGCACAGGATGTAACAGCTCTGACCATAGAGTCAAACGAGCAGAAATGTAACTGAAGGTGCAAAAGTAATATTTACCCTTATTACAGGACAACAGCAAGAAGAAAAGTGCATGATATAATTTTCAACTATAATTTATATGCTTTACCCTGCCCTGGTGGTCTAGGGATACTAAGTGATTAATACTAGCATCCCTGGCGGTTAACACTAGAAGTCCCAGAAATTTCAAGCTCCCCCCTGAAGTCCCGAAAGAGGGTCAAATGACAAATACTAAAACTAACTAGAAACTAAATGGCTAAACTCAATGGGAAACAACAACCTCCTGTGGTGCGACAGTAATGGCCTTAATTACAGAACAAAAGACGGTGATTATAGGATGTTAGCTACAATCCTTCAGGTCATTCGACCTGTCTCTGGGTTCCAAAAGGTAGAAATGTTAAATGACCCCTCTCTGGGACTTCTAATGTTAAGTGATTAATGCCGGCAATCCTGGTGGTGTAGAGTCATGATCTAAATAATGTCAGCAGCCGTATATTCTAGAGTAATGAAGTATTTGATGGGGTAGGATAATGAAGTTGATAACGCTAGGATCCCTGCTGGCCTAGGGAAATTAAGTGATAAAAGCCAGATTCAAATCATTATATTTCCAGCAAAGAATGTAGCAGTGGTCAAATCTAAGCAGAAAGACATTATGCTGCTCTAGTTTTACCATAAAGCCTCAAACCACCAAACTTATAAAACCACTAAAACTGTTTACCATGATATCAAAGTAAATTTAAAAAATCAAGTACTTGATTGGTCACTGATAGAAGTAGCTTGTTACCACTAGTTTTTATATAACAAACCATATATAGCGATCAGTAAATCAATTCGATGTAAATTGAACTAATGTTGAATTTTTAGGAATTCGCTGAATCTGGTGAATACAAGTGCATCTGACAGAGAATGATCACATGAACTCAGTCTTGCAGCTACCACATCACATGATATTGCCCAGCCAATCAGTAGGGACTATCATAGCCTGTACAAAAGCTGAGGCAGGAAATGCAGGTGAATCTGGATAGTTATGAGACGTCACAGCTAACAGCTTAAAAACAGAGACAGGAAGAGAAAGCCATAAAACACTGAAGAAACTTTTCAGATTGTGTATGTCAGAACAAGTGACAAAGATTAGTGTGTTAGGTGAAATAAATTGGGTCATACACATTTATATGTATAACTAGCTGTAGTACCTGGCGTTGCCTGGGATAGTAACTGTCTCTCTCCCAGTCTCTGTCTGTGTATCGCTGTCTGTCTGTCTCTCTGTCTGTGTCTTTCTTTGTCTGTCTGTGTCTATGTCTCTGTCTGTCTGTTTCTATCTCTCTGTCTGTATTTTTATCAGTCTGTCTGTCTCCATCTCTGTCTGTTTCTCTCTATCTCCGTTGTCTGTCTGTCTCTCTCTTTCCCCGTCTGTCTCTTTCCCTGTCTGTCTTTGTCTGTCTCTTTCCCCATCTGTCTCTTTCCCCATCTGAATCTTTGCCCATCTGTCTCTTTGCCCATCTGTCTCTTTCCAGGGCTATCTCTTTCCACGGCTTTCTCTTTGCCCGGCTGTCTCTTTGCCCGGATGTCTCTTTGCCCGGATGTCTCTTTTCCCGGATGTCTCTTTGCCCGGATGTCTCTTTCCAGGTCTGTCTCTTTCCAGGTCTGTCTCTTTCCAGGTCTGTCTCTTTCTAGGTCTGTCACTTTACCCGGCTGTCGCTTTGCTCGGCTGTCTCTTTCCAGGTCTGTCTCTTTCCCTGTCTGTCTCTTTCCCCGTCTGTCTCTTTGCCCGACTGTCTCTTTCCAGGGCTGTCTCTTTCCAGGGCTGTCTCTTTCCAGGGCTGTCTCTTTCCAGGGCTGTCTCTTTCCAGGGCTCTCTTTTTGCCCAGCTGTCTCTTTCCAGGGCTGTCTTGTTGCCCATCTGTTTCTTTCCAGGGCTGTCTCTTTCCAGGGCTGTCTCTTTCCAGGGCTTTCTCTTTTCAGGGCTGTCTCTTTCAAGGGCTGTCTCTTTCCACGTCTGTCTCTTTCCAGAGCTGTCTCTTTGCCAGTCTGTCTCTTTGCCTGTCTGTATCTTTCCAGGGCCGTCTCTTTCCAGGTCCGCCTCTTTCCAGGGCTGTCCCTTTCCAGGGCTATCTCTTTCTAGTGCTTTCTCTTTCTCCGTCTGTCTCTTTCCAGGGCTGTCTCTTTCCAGGGTTGTCTCTTTCCAGGGTTGTCTCTTTCCAGGGCTGTCTCTTTCCCCATCTGTCTCTTTCCCCGTCTGTCTCTTTCCCCGTCTGTCTCTTTCCCCGTCTGTCTCTTTCCAGGGCTGTCTCTTTCCAGCGCTGTCTCTTTCCAGGGCTGTCTTTTTGCCCGACTGTCTCTTTCCAGGGCTGTCTCTTTCTAGGTCTGTCTCTTTGCCTGTCTGTCTCTTTCAGGGCTGTCTCTTTGCCCGGCTGTCTCTTTGCCCAGCTGTCTCTTTGCCCAGCTGTCTCTTTCCAGGGCTGTCTCTTTCCAGGGCTGTCTCTTTCCAGGGCTGTCTCTTTCCAGGGCTTTCTCTTTCCAGGGCTGACTCTTTGCCCGGCTGTCTCTATCCAGGGCTGTCTCTTTGCCCGGCTGTCTCTTTCCAGGGCTGTCTCTTTCTAGGTCTGTCTCTTTCCAGGTCTGTCTCTTTCCAGGTCTGTCTCTTTCCAGGTCTGTCTCTGTTCAGGGCTGTCTCTTTCCAGGGCTGTCTCTTTCCAGAGCTGTCTCATTGCCCATCTGTTTCTTTCCAGGGCTGTCTCTTTCCACGTCTGTCTCTTTCCCCTTCTGTCTCTTTCCAGAGCTGTCTCTTTCCAGAGCTGTCTCTTTGCCTGGCTGTCTCTTTCCAGGGCCGCCTCTTTCCAGGGCTGTCTCTTTCCAGGGCTTTCTCTTTCCCCATCTGTCTCTTTCCAGGGCTGTCTCTTTCCAGAGCTGTCTCTTTTCCAGTCTGTCTCTTTGCCCGTCTGTCTCTTTCCAGGGCTGTCTCTCTCCAGGGCTATCTCTTTCCCCATCTGTCTCTTTCCAGGGCTGTCTCTTTCCAGGGCTGTCTCTTTCCCCATCTGTCTCTTTTCAGGGCAGTCTCTTTCCAGGGCTGTCTCTTTCCCCGTCTGTCTCTTTCCAGGGCTGTCTCTTTCCAGGGCTGTCTCTTTCCAGGGCTGTCTCTTTCTAGGTCTGTCTCTTTCCAGGGCTGTCTCTTTCTAGGTCTGTCTCTTTGCCCGTCTGTCTCTTTCAGGGCTGTCTCTTTGCCCGGCTGTCTCTTTCCAGGGCTTTCTCTTTCCAGGGCTGACTCTTTGCCCGGCTGTCTCTATCCAGGGCTGTCTCTTTGCCCGGCTGTCTCTTTCCAGGGCTGTCTCTTTCTAGGTCTGTCTCTTTCCAGGTCTGTCTCTTTCCAGGTCTGTCTCTGTTCAGGGCTGTCTCTTTCCAGGGCTGTCTCTTTCCAGGGCTGTCTCTTTCCACGTCTGTCTCTTTCCCCGCCTGTCTCTTTCCAGAGCTGTCTCTTTGCCTGGCTGTCTCTTTCCAGGGCCGCCTCTTTCCAGGGCTGTCTCTTTCCAGGGCTTTCTCTTTCCCCATCTGTCTCTTTCCAGGGCTGTCTCTTTCCAGAGCTGTCTCTTTTCCAGTCTGTCTCTTTGCCCGTCTGTCTCTTTCCAGGGCTGTCTCTCTCCAGGGCTCTCTCTTTCCCCATCTGTCTCTTTCCAGGGCTGTCTCTTTCCAGGGCTGTCTCTTTCCCCATCTGTCTCTTTTCAGGGCAGTCTCTTTCCAGGGCTGTCTCTTTCCCCGTCTGTCTCTTTCCAGGGCTGTCTCTTTCCAGGGCTGTCTCTTTCCAGGGCTGTCTCTTTCCAGGGCTGTCTCTTTCTAGGTCTGTCTCTTTCTAGGTCTGTCTCTTTCCAGGGCTGTCTCTTTCCAGGGCTGTCTCTTTCTAGGTCTGTCTCTTTGCCCGTCTGTCTCTTTCAGGGCTGTCTCTTTGCCCATCTGTCTCTTTCCAGGGCTGTCTCTTTCCAGGGCTGTCTCTTTCCAGGGCTGTCTCTTTGCCCGGCTGTCTCTTTCCAGGGCTTTCTCTTTCCAGGGCTGACTCTTTGCCCGGCTGTCTCTATCCAGGGCTGTCTTTTTGCCCGGCTGTCTCTTTCCAGGGCTGTTTCTTTCCCCGGCTTTCTCTTTCCAGGCCTGTCTCTTTCCAGAGCTGTCTCTTTCTAGGGCTGTCTCTTTCTAGGTCTGTCTCTTTCTAGGTCTGTCTCTTTCTAGGTCTGTCTCTTTCCAGGGCTGTCTCTTTGCCCGGCTGTCTCTTTATGTCTCTCTCTCTATCCGTCTCACCACCGACATCATATTACCTCACACATAAGCTTGTTATACTAACAGTTTATTTTGTTCCTATAGCAACCACTGACAGTTGCTATTTATAGCCTGTATTCAGTTTAATGGAGGCAGGATTTTGGATAATAACTGTAAAGCGCAGGGTTAAATTTTCCCATCAAAACATAGTCTATGACGTTCCCTGGGTCACATGGAGTGTCTGTGCAAAATTTCGTGATTGTAAATGCGACGGTGCAAATTCTTTTAGCCGACATACACACATATACACACACACACATATATATATATATATATATACATACACACATGCATACACTGAGCTTTATATATTAGACTGGAGGCTTAGTTTGATTGGACCAACTTTCCTGGAAATTTGGCATATTTGGTGAATCAAAATTTCAACAGATTCACTCATCTCTACTAGTGATGAGCGAGCATCACCATGCACGGGTGTTCGGTACTTGTAACTAGTGATGAGCGAGCACTACTGTGGCGCCCCTGAGGCATCAGGTGCCACAGGGTATTGCACCCAGTAACAGGTGCAGTGCTAACCTTGGGTTCCTGGAAGACCAGTGCCAGTAAATACCACTCAAACACACACAATTCTACCCTTTTTCCCAGACTGTGGTAAAAGGCTAGGGACAGGTCTGATGGATGGCCACCTATACTTAGGACCATCCAATCCGCTAGTCAGAAACCCGGGAAAGGGAGAGAATAGTCAGTGTAGATGACAGTAGATGGACATCTTGACGGAGAGTGAAAAAGACACGGAGAGTGAAAGGACACAGTGTCAGAAGAGAGTCTAGAGCAGACAGTCAGTCAGCAAGTGTAAAGTGGTCTGTTGAGCTAAAGGAGTATGGTAGCCAGGAGAGTACGTTGTGAGTACTCGCAGGACCAAGAACTAGTGGGGTGCAGAGCCCTAGTTCAGGAAGACGCTTGAAGCTCACCTGATAAATCTGCCCGGTGAGGGAATCATCAGGGTTCCTCAACAACGTTAGTGTCTGGAGCACAGCAGCAAAGAGGGAACCCGGGGACTGGGACAGAGGTCCAACCCAAGAGAGGTTCAAGCTGCCTGCCATACGGGCCAGGACTGTGACAACAGGAGGGAACCCTAAAACACTCCAGGCCATGGGGACCCACCAATTACAGAAGGGTGCATGGAAGTAAAGCTCACCAGGTCACAACACCGGCACTGGGACAAAAGTAATATCGGATTACCTGAGGTCCAGATTGGTAGAGACCAGCACCAGCTGGGTTGCAGCTCAACTGAATCAGTGAGTAAAGAACCAGTTAAATTGCAGCTCCTGTGTTGTCTGAATTCTTCCTGCACCTCTTTTTCCAACTTTCACCTTACTAAAACCACCATAATTTCCCCCTGGGGCTCAGCTCTACTTGCGGAGGGCCATAACATCCAAGCTGCTCAATACCCCACCAGCCCCAGCAGTGAGAGACTTTGCAGCGGCGGCTTTCCCCACATAGCCACATACCGCAAGTGGCATCACAAAAAACTTTATTATTTTTATATTTATTTTAATTTTTCCTCTATTCCCCTTTTTAAGCAACCCCCAGGGTCACGGAACTGGGCATCGGCCAGTACCCGTGACATGTCACTGTGATTCAAGGCCCGGGGGTGTGTCACTACCATGCACAGGTGTTCAGTCCTTTTAACTAGCAATGAGCGAGCACTACTATGATCAGGTGTTTGGTACTCAAAACTAGTGATGAGCGAACACTACCATGCTCGGGTGTTCGGTACTCATAACTAGTGATGAGTGAGCACTACCATGCACTGGTGTTCGGTTCTCCTAACTAGTGATGAGCGAGTACTACCAGGCATGGGTGTTTGGTACTCGTAACTAGTGATGAGTGAGCACTACCATGCTCGGGAATTCGGTACACGTAACTAGTGATGATGAGTGAGCACTACCATGCACGGGTGTTCGGTACTCGTAACTAGTGATGAGCAAGCACTACCATGCACGGGTGTTCTGTACTCATAACTAGTTATGCATGAGCACTACCATGCATGGGCATTCGATACTTGTAACTAGTAATGAGAGAGCAATACCATGATCGGGTGCTAGTGATGAGCAAGTAATACTATGCCCGGGTGCTCAGTACTTGTAACTAGTGATGAGCGGGCACTACCATGCTTGGGTGCTTGGTACTCGTAACTAGTGATGAGCGAACACTACCATGCTCAGTTGCTCAGTACTTGTAACTAGTGATGAGCGAGCACTACCATGCTCGGTTGTTCAGTATTCGTAACTAGTGATGAGCAAACACTACCATGCTCAGGTGCTCGGTCCTCGTAACTAGTGATGAGCGAGTACTACCATGCTCAAGTGTTTGGTATGTATTAATTTCAGTTGCTTAAATGGGTGCGACGTGAGCAACTGAGTACGAGGGGCGATCCAAAAGTAATGATAATCGGTTATTTCTATTGCACACAGAAATTAAAATAAAATGTTTTCTTCTCTCTTAGGTACCCACTAGTCCAGGAAAAAAAAAATCACTTAAATAGGCCACGATTCCCTGGAGCTACATTCATTTGAATAAGAACTGCCGAGGAGTGAACATCAAAATGGAAAAAAACGAGCTCCGAGCTGTCATCAAATACCTCTGCTTGAAAAAAATGACTACCAAAGATATACACAGCGACTTGGTGGAAACATTGGAGGACTCTTCTCCTCCATATTCCACAGTTGCACGCTGGGCCAAGGAATTTAAGCTGGGAAGAACATCGACGGAAGATGAACATCGCGAAGGACGCCCATCCCCGTCCCTCAATGAAGAAAACGTGAAAAAAGTTGAAGAAGTTGTATTGGCAGATCAAAGTGACTATCAGGCATGTAGCTGAGGTCACAGGGATCTCATATGGCACTATTCAAAGAATCCTTGCAAAAGAATTGCATATGAGAAATGTCTCCGCGCGTTGGGTGCCAAAAATGTTAACCGACGAGCAAAAGAAGAAACGAGTTGACATTTCAATAGCAAATCATTTTTCTGGGAGATCTTCTGTAAAAATGCTCAAGTTCCAAAATTGACTTCTATTAAACTCGGGTGCTCGAGTCGCGCTCATTTGAGCATCGAACTGCTCTTAACGAATACCGAGCTCCTCAGCATGGTGGTGCTCACTCATCGCTAATCTCTACCTAATTCCTATAGTCCATAAGGATACTACACATTAATTGGTTGTTTGCTTTTGATAGCCCCTTTTCATTAGAGGACATACCCACACATACAGTGAACACAAGGTTTCTTGTGGTTGAAAGCCCCAGTAATCATAGGTAATCCACAGTGGAAAGTAATTGCATGTGTCTAATTCACCTGCAGTGATATTTGAGGCCAAATTAAGCATTACAGGTAATGGGTCCTCCACAGAGAAGGATGTCCATAGTACAGTGAGGCAGGAAAAATTATATTCTTCAAAGGGAAATTATTGAAAATGTTTTTGTTTTCAATCCTGTTAGTTTGCGGAAACTAAAAGGCAAAAGTGTATCTTTCTAAAATAGAAGATTTGAATGTTTGAGGAGCCCAAAGAACTGATGAGTTGAGCAAGACCTATTCATGAACGAAGAAGATTCCAAGCACAGCACATTTTCAGGAGAGACTAAAGGCCCCGTCACACACAGAGATAAATCTTTGGCAGATCTGTGGCTGCAGTGAAATCATGGACATATTGTTCCATTTGTACACAGCCACAAACCTGGCACTGATTGTCCACAATTTCACTGCAGCCGCAGATTTATCTCTGTGTGTGACAGGGCCTTAAGTGTTGACCCATGATTAAGTTTCTCATCAAAAGTCTATTGTGAATATTTACTGCAGTTCTTTTTTTTTATTTTGAGATGGTCAAAATCAAAATGAAAATCAAAAGGTCAACATGATGGAACAAATGAGCTTTTAAACTCTACTTCATATGAAGCAAAGCGTTATGGTGGTTAATTATACAGAGGAGGTCTTCAGAAGAGTGATTGTGTTACATGAGATGGAGGAAACCACTGAACGTCCTGCTATGTGTCGAGAAGAAGCTAATACTGGTCGTGATGCTATATATTATTGCATGTTAACCACAACCTACAGAAATACACAGATCTTAAAATTTCCACACAATAACATCTACTAAATATGATTATTCAAGTGCATAGACTTTCCATATTGGTCTTTTCAAACTGTAATTTTCTACTTTGGAAGCAGAGAAATAAGTTGTCCACATTAAGATAACTTGTGATCCATACCATGACCACTTCAGCAAGTCATCTTCAAGTCCTTGGTTCATCTCATTGTTCACTAGGCCCTATGCCATCATGTAGGGTAATGTGGTGCCCTGTGCCTAGTCGCCACAAATAACATCATACAATTACATGTATATTGCCATCTGTTTAACATGTATTGTAAGCTTTAGTGGGAGTTTGGCTGTCTCTGCTGCTCACAACAAAACACACATTTTCATACAGTCCCTTAGTGAGGCTGTCATTAGAAAGAAAACCAACTCTTGAATGATGAGTCCTAAAAAGGAGAAAGTTGTGAGGTGAATTTCAGTCAGAGTTGGTGTGAGGTGAAGTGAGGAGAGTACTGAGGAGAGGTCCTGTCCTGAGGTAATTTCTAGAAACCTCTGGAGGGGCCAGCTACACTAGTCAGGGTATCAGTCCCTAGGTCTGTCTTCATGGTCAGTGACAAAACTGAGAGACTGCAGCCTTTTTATAAGGGGCTGTGACATTTGCCTGGGAGTTCAGTGGCACGTGTGAGTCAGGAAACTTCTAGAAGGAATAGCTTTCCGATAGGATTCCAGTCACCTGCTCGCCAGAATGGATTAAAAGTCCAGATTGTTCTCGTCTTGTAAAATCAAGGATACCAAGATACCTATTCCAGGTAGGAAAATAGTGGCAGGAAGAGTAAACTACCACCACACAGCAGAGAAGCCAAACTCCCATCGGGGCAGAAAAAAACCCCATCATTGTGAAGGCTGTAAAGAGTGTCCAGGACTGTATGCAGAGCTCCAGTAAAAGTTAAAAGCTCCCTGTCCTGTCTCTGGTTGATTTATTCCCTGCTGCACCATCCCTACCTCAACACATCCCTCAGGAACCAGTTGTTCGGTGCGAGAGGACAACCGTCAAGCACTGCACATCACCACCTAACTCCTGGGGCCCTCCAGCAGTGCCTGGCCATACCACGGCCGAACATCCCAAATGGCATCACAAACTTTATTTATTTTATTTTTCTTTCTCCCCTTTTTAAGTATAATTTTTATTCCCCACTGACATACTGCAATTAGAAGAATACGGAAAACAGAAAAAGGAAAATATAAAAGACAAATGAAGGACTAGTGGTGGTAGGAGAAGTATGAGGAAGACCAAGGAGAGGAGATTATTTTTTCATCCTCTTCCAGCAGATTCATTTTGCACAAGATTATTTCAAAACGAATCCAATTCCCTGGTAAAATTCAAGCCAATCCGACAAGTTTCAAATCAGATTAATCTTTATTAGATGGATAACCATAGGGGTCAGCAGTAAACAAACTGCAGAGAGTGTAGAAGTGGCAGGTGCACCTCAGCATCTGAAGATGACTTAAGGTTGCTTTACTACATATGAAGATTCTCTTATTATACATTGCACAACACTGAGCATGGAGGACCAAGAACTGTAATCAACATAACACCCCTGAGATAATTTGAGTTTAGTTTATATGTTTCAAGAACATACACCTATACCTAGGACATGTCATCAGCTTAAAACTTATCTTATTCCCAGTGCGTGAGCTTTTTTTTTTAATTAAATATCAGTCAGAGAGAGTTCCAGAGATATGTTTTTCTGTTTAGTTTTAGTTCTTTTAGTGTATTATCAAGGGGGCGGGACTTACAGGTTAATTGTGCTAAGCAGTCTAAAGACATGCCCCCGAGGATCCTGTGAGCCACACCCCTATGCTAAGCACCATCAAAAAATGGCACCAAATTAAAAGCCATGTGTCTCTGAAACCGTATGGTGGATTTATAAAAATTAAAAAATGGAACACTCAAAGGAGCAATAGGAATAAACTTTAAGGAAAATATGACCTATTTTGATCTGGTGATAGGTCCTCTTTAACTTCTTAATGACCTAGGATGTACCTGTATGTCCTAAGTTATTTTGTGGTAATCACTACCAGTTGCTGCGATGAGCCGGTGGTGATCCCTGCACATGTCTGCTGATTTTAACAACAGATATGTGTGACTAACAGGCATGGGTGGATCCACAATCCACCCATGCCTGTTAACCCCTTGGATTATGCTTTTAAAATATGACAGCACAATTTAAATGGCCGCGGAGGGGAAATTGCTGTTTCTCACCACCATCGGAGGCACAGTGACATGATCACAGGGAGCCGATGGTTGCCATGGTAGCGATGGGTCACGTGATGACTCCTGTCGCTATCATTATGCATTTCCTGTTAGAGCCGACAGAGCAGTGGCTCTAACAGGAACACTGTGCAGCTCTGATCAACAGAAATTAACAAGCAATCAGACTGCTGATCCTTATAATCCCCTAATGGGAGTAGTAAAATACAAAAGTTTTAATTTTTTCTTAAAAAACTAACATCTAACAGTTCAAATCACTCCCCAATCGCCCAATTAAAAATTAACATTAATAAAAAATAAAAAATATACACACATCTGGTATTGTTGCGTTCAGAAATGCCCAATGTATCAAAATATAAAATCAATGAACTTGATCAGTAAATAGCGTAGCGGCAAAAGAATTCCAAACACCAAAATGACGTTTTTTGGTCGTTGAAAAGTTTGCGCAAAGTGCAATAACAGGTGATCAAAATGGCGCATCTGCACAAAATTAAAATGTTAAAAACATCTGCTTGAGACGCAAAAAATAAGACATCACTGATTCCTATATCCTGTAAAATGAGAATGTTATGGGTCATGGCAAATAGCACAAATAGTGCACCAATTTTTGGACAAACTTCTGATTTTTTTTAATCCCTTAGATAACAGTAAACCTATTCATGTTTGGTATCTACAAACTCGGAACAGAATGAGGCATCACAACAACACATCAGGTTTACCATATATTGAACACAGTGAATAATATACTCCCAAAACACTTTTTGTTTTTCAATTTTTATGCACTTGGAATTTTTGTTGCCATTTTTCAGTACACTACATGGTAAACCTAATTTTTTCAGTTAAAAGTACAACTTGTCCCACAAACAAACCTTCATATGGCAAGATTGACAGAAAAAAATAAGTCACGGCTCTCGAAAGAAAAGGAAAGAAAAATAAAAACGAAAAACGGAAAATTGCTGTTCTTACGAGGTTAAGAAAAATCCCATCTTTAGGCAGCTTTTTTCTGTATATGTTATAGATTGGTCCATGTTCTCGGTGTGATTATGCTGTGATCAGCAGTTTCAGATTAATTTCATTTATCACTTCAGCTCTCTCCCCCCTCCCACAGCATGCAGACGCAAAAACAAAGTTTATTACTTAGTGAAAAATACACAATATTTGGAGCCACCCACAAAGGTGTATAATTATTATAAGGCTATAGATCTCAGACAGCATTACACAAAGTAACCGTATAGAAGCAGAAGCCGCTCCTCTGTCACCATACATCACCGCTGACCTCCCCTCACTATGTACCAGCACAATCTAGCACGGCGGTGGTCTCTAACACTTTGTGAGTTTCCTCGTGCTGAGAGGACAGGAAGTCAGTGAGCGCTCTCTAACTATAACCGGCTGCTACTGTGCGAGGAAACATGAACCTCTGGATTGTTCTTGCCTTTTCTACTTTTATCCCTGGTAAGTCATAAACTAAACTAACTACTTTATATCATTAGTCAGCGCTGACTTGTCCAGATGTTATGTGATGGCGTCTCCTACAAGGGCTTTACTATCATCCTGCTCATATTGAAGTTGTGTAAATACTGATATAGCAAAAGCATGTCTATTCCCTTATAGAGAAAGATAGATAAAGCATGGGATGGAAAAAATGGAAACAAAAACAAACAATATAGTAGATAGATGATAGAAAGACAGAGAAAGAGAGAAAAACAAAAGAAAGGAGGAAAAAAAACAAAAGAAAGAAAACATATTTTCTATTTCTTTCTTCTTTCTTTCTTTCTTCCTTCCTCGTTTCTTTTATTTCTTTTGTTTTTTTCGTTTTCTTTCTTTGTTTCTTTCTTCCTCGCTTTCTTTTATTTCTTTTGTTTTTCTTTCTTTTTAAAAGGAAGAACAAAAGAAATAAAATAAAAGAAAGTGAGGGCAGAAAGAAGAAAGAGAAAGAAAGACAAATATAGATAGGTAAATAAAAAGGAGATAGATATATAGACAAGCAGACAAAAGATAAATAGATAGATAGATACATGATCGATAGATAGAAGGATAGGTAAATAAATAGAGAGATAAATAGATAGATAGATATAGATAGATAGAGGGATAGATAGATAGATAGATACATAATAGATAGATAGAGGGATAGATAGATACATAATAGATAGATAGAGGGATAGAGGGATAGATAGATAGATAGATACATAATAGATAGATGGATAGATAGAGGGATAGATAGATAGATACAAAGAGATAGATAAATGGATAGATAGATAGAGGGATAGATAGATAGAGGGATAGAGGGATAGATAGATAGATAGATAGAGGGATAGATAGATAGAGGGATAGATAGATAGAGCTATAGATAGATAAATGGATAGATAGATCGATAGATAGATAGAGGGTTAGGGGGATAGATAGATAGATAGATAGATAGATAGATAGAGGGTTAGGGGGATAGATAGATAGATAGATAGATAGATAGATAGAGGGATAGACAGATAGAGGGATAGATAGAGGGATAGATAGAGGGATGGATAGAGGGATAGATAGAGGGATGGATAGATAGATAGATAGATAGATAGAGGGATGGATAGAGGGATAGATAGATAGATAGATAGAGGGATAGATAGATAGAGAGAGAGATAGATAGATGGACAGATAGATAGAGGGATAGATAGATAGATAGAGGAATAGATAGATACAGAGAGATAGATAGATAGAGGGATAGATAGATAGATAGAGGAATAGATAGATACAGAGAGATAGATAGATAGATAAAGGGATAGATAGATAGAGGGATAGATAGATAGATAGATAGATAGATAGAGGGATAGATAGATAGATAGATAGATAGAGGGATAGATAGATAGATAGATAGATAGAGGGATAGATAGATAGATAGATAGATAGATAGATAGAGGGATAGATAGATAGATAGAGGGATAGATAGATAGATAGAGGGATAGATAGATAGAGGGATAGATAGATAGATAAAGGGATAGATAGAGGGATAGATAGATAGATAGATAGATAGATAGATAGATAGATAGATAGAGGGATAGATAGATAGATAGATAGATAGATAGATAGATAGATAGAGGGATAGATAGATAGATAGATAGATAGATAGAGGGATAGATAGATAGATAGAGGGATAGATAGATAGATAGATAGAGGGATAGATAGATAGAGGGATAGATAGATAGATAGATAGATAGATAGATAGAGGGATAGATAGATAGATAGAGGGATAGATAGATAGATAGATAGATAGATAGAGGGATAGATAGATAGAGGGATAGATAGATAGAGGGATAGATAGAGGGATAGATAGATAGATAGATAGAGGGATAGATAGATAGAGGGATAGATAGATAGATAGAGGAATAGATAGATACAGAGAGATAGATAGATAGAGGGATAGATAGATAGATAGAGGAATAGATAGATACAGAGAGATAGATAGATAGATAGATAGATAGAGGGATAGATAGATAGATAGATAGATAGAGGGATAGATAGATAGATAGAGGGATAGATAGATAGATAGAGGGATAGATAGATAGAGGGATAGATAGAGGGATAGATAGATAGATAGATAGATAGATAGATAGATAGATAGATAGAGGGTTAGGTAGATAGAGGGATAGATAGAGGGATGGATAGATAGAGGGATAGATAGAGGGATAGATAGATAGATAGATAGATAGATAGATAGATAGATAGAGGGATAGATAGAGAGATAGATAGATAGATAGAGGGATAGATAGATAGATAGATAGATAGATAGATAGATAGATAGATAGATAGATAGAGGGTTAGGTAGATAGATAGAGGAATAGATAGATACAGAGAGATAGATAGATAGATAAAGGGATAGATAGATAGAGGGATAGATAGATAGATAGATAGATAGAGGGATAGATAGATAGATAGATAGATAGAGGGATAGATAGATAGATAGATAGATAGATAGATAGAGGGATAGATAGATAGATAGATAGATAGAGGGATAGATAGATAGAGGGATAGATAGATAGATAGAGGGATAGATAGATAGATAAAGGGATAGATAGAGGGATAGATAGATAGATAGATAGATAGATAGATAGAGGGATAGATAGATGGATAGATAGATAGATAGATAGATAGATAGATAGAGGGATAGATAGATAGATAGATAGATAGAGGGATAGATAGATAGATAGAGGGATAGATAGATAGAGGGATAGATAGATAGATAGATAGATAGATAGATAGAGGGATAGATAGATAGATAGATAGATAGATAGAGGGATAGATAGATAGATAGATAGATAGATAGATAGAGGGATAGATAGATAGAGGGATAGATAGATAGATAGATAGAGGGATAGATAGATAGATAGATAGATAGAGGGATAGATAGATAGAGGGATAGATAGATAGATAGAGGAATAGATAGATACAGAGAGATAGATAGATAGAGGGATAGATAGATAGATAGAGGAATAGATAGATACAGAGAGATAGATAGATAGATAGATAGATAGAGGGATAGATAGATAGATAGATAGATAGATAGATAGAGGGATAGATAGATAGATAGAGGGATAGATAGATAGATAGATAGATAGAGGGATAGATAGATAGAGGGATAGATAGAGGGATAGATAGATAGATAGATAGATAGATAGATAGATAGATAGATAGATAGAGGGTTAGGTAGATAGAGGGATAGATAGAGGGATGGATAGATAGAGGGATAGATAGAGGGATAGATAGATAGATAGATAGATAGATAGATAGAGGGATAGATAGAGGGATAGATAGATAGATAGATAGATAGATAGATAGATAGATAGATAGATAGATAGATAGAGGGTTAGGTAGATAGAATAGATAGATAGATAGATAGATAGATAGATAGATAGATAGATAGATAGATAGAGGGTTAGGTAGATAGAGGGATAGAGGGATATCTACAAGTTAGAATAGTCAATAGATAATAGATAATCTTTAGTAGAGTAAATCTATAGTTGCAGAGGTGGACGCGCAGTATTTGCAGTTAGTACTCCGGCACACCGGTCTGTGAGTCCAGTGACTGTAGATTTCTAGGTTTCTAAAATGCTGATATTTCTGTCTAAACAGCTAAATTGTGTTCTTCTCTACAGACATTGTACTAGTAAACAGACACACACCCTTAGTTGTGTGAATCTGTGTATTTTATATATCCTTGTATGCATATTTTGTCCTAAGTATATGTGTGTAATGTGTAAGTATGTCTGATGTATTATGGTCTTAATGTGAATATTTTTGCCCCTCAGAAATAATTACAGATGAAAACATCCCTGATTTTTCACATGTCCTCTTTGTAGAGAAGGGGAAGAACACCAACCTCACATGTGGCATTAGTAACAAAGGCAACAATATTCAGTGGTACAAAGAAAAAGAGGACGGAGGATTAGAGGCCGTGGCACGAAGTGCATGTTACTCACGAAACGAAGGTAGATATTTTGCCCACTGTGAACATAGGAATGTAAAAAGCATGGAGATCATGCATGTCCTTACATCTGACTCCGGGGTGTATTACTGCTCTTCATCAGGACTGGACCAGACCTTCAATCTAGCCAACACTTTAATTGTTACAGGTAAGAATACATGTATCCAATCCATGTATCTGTCTCATATCTATAATCTATAATCTATCCATGTATCTGTCTCATATCTATAATCTATCCATCTATCTATCCACAGTGGATGAAATAAGCATTGAACACGTCAACAATTTTGTATTTCTAATGGTCCTATTGATATGTATTACTCACCAGATGCAAAAAAAGTGCAATTCCACAATAGTTTTTTGGATTTTTTGTTTATGATGTTGACTATATGGTAAAAATGACCTGCCATTATAATTCCCCAGGTCGGTACAAGTTCGTAGACACCAAACATGTATAGTCTTACTTTTATGTAAGCAGTAAAAACAAAAAATAAAAATTTGTCAAAAAAATTGTGCAAAAAAAAATTGCGCTTTTGTCGCCATTTCCCGCGACCCATAGCGTTCTCCTCTGGGGCTCAGTGATTGCTTATTTTTTGCATCCAAGCTGATGTTTTTAATCACACCGTTTTTTGGTAGATACAATTTTTTCATCTCCCATTATTGCATTTTAATGCAATGTTGTGGCGATTAAAAAATGTAATTCTGGAGTTTAGTTTCTTCCTCACTACGTCCTTTACCGATCAGATAAATTTAGTTTATATTTTGCTATATCGAGCATTTCTGAACTTGGTGATACCAAATATGTGGGTTGTTTTTTGTTTGTTTTATTTCCAATGGGGCAACAGAAAGGAGATTTCAACTTTTCGGGTTTTTTTTTATTTTTTTATACTTTTAAAAACTTTATTTACATTTTCTATTGATTTTAATAGACTCCTTAGGGAATTTGAAGTCCACACTGTCTGATCACTTCTGATGTTAAGTGCGATGCTTCAGCAGCATCATCAATCATCAGCATCCCTCTGAACAGCAGAAATGCTAATCTCCTGTGAACGCTGGTGCTACATGCGAGGAATGTATTTAGAAAATTGCATGTCACTAGGATGGTGTGAGTGCCGTCCCGTGACATCCGATTATTTACACGCTCCCATAGACTTGCATTGGAGAGACTCGCAGTAGAAACTCGCAAAAAAGCAGCATGCTGCGATTTTTTTCTCAGTCCGATTTGGACTGAGAAAAAAATCGCAAATGCGGGCTGAATAATTGACTAACATGTGTCCGATTCCAATGCGAGTTTTTGTCGCATTGCTCTACTGCGAGAAACTCGCAAGTGAGAAGCCGCCCTAAAGCAGCTTTTCTCCAGATCTCAGCTGTGTAGCTGTGATCTGGAGAAATGGAAGAGCAATCAAACAGCTGTTTGTTATAATCTCCTAGGGTACCAATAAAATAAAAAAAAGCTAAAAAAAGTTTTCAAAAATTAAAAAAAATAAAAAAACCTAAAAGTTCAAATCACCCCCCATTTGCCCCATGGAAAATTAAAGAGTTAAAAAAATATATACACATATTTGGTATCGACGCATTCAGAAACGCCCAATCTATCAAAATATATAATCAATTAATCTGATCGGTAAATGGCGTAGCGGCAAAAAAAAATCCAAACGCAAAAATTACGTTTTTTTTGGTCACCGCAAATTTTACGCAAAATGCAATAATCAAAATGTAGCATCTGTGCAAAAATGATACCATTAAAAATATCAGCTTGAAACGCAAAACATGAGCCATCACTGAGCCATAGATACTGAAAAATGAGAAGGCTATGGGTTTCAGAAAATGGCACAAAAAATGTTTTTGGACAAAATTGTGAATTTTTTTTTATCCCCTTTAATAAAAGTAATCCTATACATGTTTGGTGTCTATAAACCTGTACCAACTTAAGACATCACACCAACACATCAGTTTAATCATGTAGTGAGCACTGTGAATAAAATATCCAAAAAACAATTGTGTAATCACATTTTTTGCAGTTTTTCCGCACTTGAAATTTTTTTGCTATTTTCCAGTACACTGTATGATAAAACTCATGGTTCCAGCTCATCCCGCAAGAAACAAGCCATAATATGGCAAAATTGACAAGAAAAATAAAAAAGTTATGGCTCTTGAAAAAAGGGGAGAAAAAAAATGGAAACACGGAAAATTGCCCGTGGGTGAAGGGTTAAGCTACAATTCATGTTCCTTGTATGCCACAATATGCCACTGGGTTGTATGTATTGCATTGTGGTATGGGGATACCATTCTACATTTTTTCCCCTAATAATTTTTTTTTAATCCAGGTGATCACATTTTCATTGGGGTATCTACTAGAGTATAATTGTAGGGAGTGCAGAGGTAGAAGTTAAAGCTGGTAACTTAGGTAATTTAAAGACCCTTTGACCACATAAGAAGACTTGATAGTGGAAGTGTCGGGTGTAGACTTTGGATCCATGAGTTTTATGTTAGCTCCTGAAGTACAATGCAGTATTTTAGGAAGTTTAGTCATTACCTCAATAATTGTGATCTCTTTTCAGAACATAATCCAGAGAAACCTACCTTGTCAATACTTACGTCAGTACAAAAGCACCCAAAAGATTCAGAGTCAACTGTCTTACTGTGTGTTGCTTTCAACTGGACAAATGAATGGGATGTGATTAAATGGACCTTGAATGATACAGAACAAAAAGGGTGGACAACTCTCATTCCAGATGGGAGTTTAAGAAGCCTATTTGTTGTTTCTAAACCGGAGCATTATCCAGTAATTACTTGTTACATAAAAAAGTCTACCAGCAATGAAAAGATCTCCTTAAATTTCACAACTGTTTCTAAAGATGGTAATGATGGTAAGTAGAAAATCAAGGGATTGTCTTAGGCTATGTGCGCACTAGAAAAGTGATTTTTCTCAAGAAAATTTCTTGAGAAACTTCTGGGAGTTGAAGATTACCGCACCTGCGGTAAAAAAACGCACCAAAACCGTGGGAAAAACGCATGCGTTTTTGCCGCGGTTTTTCCGCAGGTTGGTCCCTCCGCTTTTTTTATGCTGTAAATGCAATAAATAATATAGATATAAATCAAAGAGGGCCACTTGATGAATAAAGGCAACAACTCTACAATTGAATAAAACTAAGAAAAAAGAGTCTTTCAGTTTGCCAAGTAGCGAAATATACCCACACAAGCCATATTGTGAAAATATATAAATATTTATTATAAAGGCTGTAAGGGAAAACAATACATAGGCATACATAAATATACACAAACATAGGACCAAGGGAATTGGTGCTGGAGGGGAAACCCCACGTGTCCCAAGCATTCATTCAGGAGAACAGGTCTCTACTGAGTAGCGGCAGACATACCATAATAAAGTGACATCAGGCAGAAAAAGCTCAAGGAGAGTAAGAATGGCCAAGAAAGGCCAATGCAGTTGTTAGCCAAAGCCGAGCAAAACCTACCAGAAGGATATGATGCCGAGGGCCAGGGTAACACGTGGGGACCAGGCGTCCCAACACGTGTTTCGCTCCGTGTGCCCTCGGCATCATATCCTTCTGGTAGGTTTTGCTCGGCTTTGGCTAACAACTGCATTGGCCTTTCTTGGCCATTCTTACTCTCCTTGAGCTTTTTCTGCCTGATGTCACTTTATTATGGTATGTCTGCCGCTACTCAGTAGAGACCTGTTCTCCTGAATGAATGCTTGGGACACGTGGGGTTTCCCCTCCAGCACCAATTCCCTTGGTCCTATGTTTGTGTATATTTATGTATGCCTATGTATTGTTTTCCCTTACAGCCTTTATAATAAATATTTATATATTTTCACAATATGGCTTGTGTGGGTATATTTCGCTACTTGGCAAACTGAAAGACTCTTTTTTCTTAGTTTTAAATAATATAGATAATAGATAGATAATCGATAGATAGATAGACAGACAGATAATGGATAGAGGGAAAGATTGATAGATGGATAGATAGATAGATAATAGATGAGAAAGATCTATATACTGTCCCACCCCCTGCATATTCTAAGCTGGCACCCTTTAGTGACTTTCATGTGGCACTAAAGGGTGCTTAGCCTTGTATTTTGCCAAAAAATAAATAAATAATTAAAAAAAAATGACGTGGGGTCCCCCCTATCTTTTGTAGCCAACTAGGGTAAAGCAGACAGCTGCAGCTTGCAGACCACAGCTGGCAGCTTCACCTTGGCTGGTAATCCAAAACAGAGGGCACCCCACGTTGTTATTTTACATTAAATAAATAATTTAAAACAAAAAACATGGGGTCCCCCCCAAATTGGATCACCAGCCAAGGTAAAGCGGACAGCTGTGGTCTGGTATTCTCAGACTAGGGAGGTCCACTGTTATTGGACACTACCCAGCCTAAAAATAGCAGGCCACAGCGGCTCCAGAAGTGGCGCATCCATTAGATGTGCCAATCATGGTGCTTCGCCCCAACTCATCCCGTTGCCCTGGTGCGGTGGCAAACAGGGTAATATATGGGGTTGATGCCAGTTGTGTAATGTCACCTGGCATCAAGCCCTGGGGTTAGTGATGTCAAGCGTCTATCAGATACCCAACATCAACAACCCAGTCAGTAATAAAGAAAAAATAGATAACAAAAAAAGTTTTATTTGAAAAAACACTGCCTAAAACATTCCCTCTTTCACCAATTTATTGAAAAGAACAATCAATTCCAGGTCCAGCGTAATCCATACCATAGTCACTGTCCCAGTCAATGAAGAACAGAATGTTCCCCATTGGCTGGGAGAGTAATGCAGTGACCTGAGCTAACATCAATAGGTCAGCCCAAGTCACTGCAGGGGATAACGAACACTGCCATCAGGACGTTAGATGAGATCATTACATGCTGTGATGATCTCCTGCGCTGACGTCAGCGCTGTCACTGCCTTCTATGCCCGCCGCGTTCTCAGCAGTATCGCGAGAGCCCGTGACGTCACCGCTAGTGACAGTCTCGGGCCGCCCGCGAGACGGGCATAGAAGGCAGTGACAGCGCTGACGTCAGGAGATTGTCACAGCAGGCAATTACCTCACCTAATCTGACAGCAGCGCTCGTAATCCCCGTGTCTGCCAGCACTGCAGCGTGAGAAGCTGCTGATACTGCAGGCAGACACTGACACTGCAGTGCAGGCAGCCGCGGGGCTGGAGCAGGACACAGACTGCACGGGCACCCACCGGAGGTCACACGGAAGTGCTTCCGTGCGGCGTCCAGGGAGTGTGATGTGTGTGTTTACTCTGCTCCGCGTCCTCTTCCTGTCATAATGACATCACTTCCCTGGAAAACCGCATGCAGTGATGAACATTACCGCAGGTAAACTGCGGCTATACCGAGGGTATACCGCACATCATTTTCTGCCTGCGGTATACCCGTGGTATTTCGCGATTACATTACAGTGAATGGAGTAAAATACCGCAGCTACCTGCGGAAAAGAAGTGACATGCACATTTTCTCAAGAAATTTTCTCAAGAAATTCTGCAGAAATAATAATAATAATAATTTTCTTGAGAAAAAAAACGCAGTGTGCGCACAGCTATTTTTTCCCCATAGGTTTTGCTGAGAAATGTATGCAGAAAGATTACAAACATTTCTCAAGAAATTTCTGCAGCAAAACCGCGGGTAAAACCACGGGTAAAAACGCAGTGTGCACACAGGGCCTAAAGCTAAAACATCAACTTATCAAAGCTTTATGGCAACTCCATTGATATCTATATGGAGATCATCTCTGAACTGTACAGTAATATATTTATCGATGGACTCAGTTTTTAGGCAGGTCGAAACAAAACATGAAAAATTTTGCAACCATCATAATAGATCTACAGTAAAAATGAACTACATTTCACATACTTTTGATTATTGTCTTTTTCGGCTGTACGTAAGTTGAAAAGAAGAATGAGACATATGCAATTTAAAGGCACTGCCAACCTCTTTTATTTTAGAAGTAAATCTAAAACTGTAGTTCTACACGCTAGTCGGCTCCATTAGCAAGTTAGTAAGCCCCTGTGGGCCCCTGTGGACGTGCTAACAAGGTAATGAATGCGCAGCGTCACAGTATGATCTTACTCACCTCTCCACTGCCATCACAGCCCAACACTGGATTTCGGCTCAGTGCACATGACCCCGGACTTTTGGTCATGTGCACTACTTCAGTTTGAAGCCAGGACGCGTACACCCGGCTTTATAGTGCGCATGACCGAAACTCCGGGGTCATGTGCACTGAGCTGAAATACAGCTTCTAACGTGATGGCAGCGGATAAGTGAGTGAGATCATCCTGTGACGCTGCGTATTCATTAGCATGTTAATGTGGTGCCCCTGACCCGGTCAGGCACCACTGAGTACTGCACCTATGCTGGGAAAGTACTTCCAGGCAATCCTAAGGGTCAGAATGAGGTGTGTACGCACAGACACATAGCAACCAGGTCTCCCACACCATTAGATGGGACCCTTGGGCAGTCTCCAGAGGGGTCTGGCCTTCAATTCTTTTCAAGGGGTGTAGTGGAGGGGCTGAGAGCTAAAGTGCAGAGGTTGTCAGGAAAAGAGTGGAGCGAGCCAGTCTGGTAGTAGTGAGCGGCGGTCGCTAGGGGATACGCGCGCTCACACTAGTCAGACCCTGCGCAGTGTAGTGACAGTTGGCGGGGGAGAACGGTCACCGAGAGTCAGAATAAAGAGATGCTCCTGGTGACTAGGCATGTACGGGGAACAGGTCCCTAGAGCAGACTCCAATTTAATGACCTGCTAAACCTGCCGGTGAGGGGAACTACAGGTACCTCACCAACCACACATAGTCCGGGCCTCAGCAGCAACGCAGGGACCCATAAGGAGACAGAGCTGAAGCTATCTCTCATGGTCCATGCTGCTGGCAAACGGGCCAAACACAGGGGAGAAAAGGCAGTTGCGACTCCCTGGATGGACCACAGAAGTGCTAGGAAGGCGAGCTAACTGATTACCCTCAGACTGGTCTGAAGGAGCCCTGGTTTTACCTGGTTTATCGCAGCATCGCCCGGGTCAGCTCACCTTAACAACACCTGAAGATTTTTGGACTCAGCCTGTGTTATTTCTGGACCCGCTTCTCTGCTCACCCGAGCCCCTGGGGCCTGCCTCACGCACAGGAGGCTACATCATCTGGCTGCAGACCCCACCAGCCCCAGACGCTCGTAAAAACCTGCAGCGGCGGTCACTCACATCCCTGTCCGCAAGCCGTGAGTAGCATCACGACATATACAAAACTAACAGTACCTGTTGCCATATTGAAGAAACCCTGTAGCGTCCCTGAAGAGGCTCAGCATCCCTGGGGCGACACATTAGCACACTCACAGGGGCCCACAGGGTGTACTAACATGCTAATGGAGCCAACTAGCCAGGGGAACTAACGCCCAGGGAACTAGTCCCCTCGTTCATTAGCATACAATTAAAGATCTTTAGAAATACTTTTCTAAAGATCCCTTTATCTATGCTGCTAGATACAGGGACAGTTAAGCTGGGTTCACACTAAACGACAGCGACAACGACGTCGCTGTTACGTCACCATTTTCGGTGACGTAACAGCGACCTTGTAAGTCGCTGTTATGATCGCTACTTAGCTGTCAAACACAGCAGAAGCAGCGATCATAACGTCGCTGTGCTACATGTGCAGAGAGCAGGGAGCCGCGCTTAGCGCTGGCTCCTTGCTCTCCTGCAGCACACATCGGGTTAATTAACCCGATGTGTGCTGCAGCTACATGTCACAGTTCAGAGAGCAGGGAGCCGCGCGCACTGCTTAGCGCTGGCTCCTTGCTCTCCTTGCTACAGTATACATCGGGTTAATTACCCGATGCATACTGCAGCCACATGTCACAGTGCAGGAGCCGGCACTGGCAGCAAGAGCGGCGGAGGCTGGTAACCAGCGTAAACATCGGGTAACCAGGGAAAGGTCTTCCCTTGGTTACCCGATGTTTAAGCTGGTTACAGCTTACCGCAGCTGCCAGTGCCGGCTCCTGCTCGCTTCATTTCGTCGCTCTCTCGCTGTCACACACAGCGATGTGTGTGTCACAGCGGGAGAGTGACGACCAAAAAATGAAGCTGGACATTCAGCAACGACCGGCGACCTCACAGCAGGGGCCAGGTCGTTGCTGAATGTCACACACAGCGACAGCGACGGGACGTCGCTGCAACGTCACAGAAAATGGTGACGTAGCAGCGACGTCGTTGTCGTTGTCGCTGTGTGTGACACCAGCTTTAGGCAGGGATTAGCAATATGCATCCAGAACTGCTTGCAGTTCTGGGTGCATATTGGACCTGACAGGTTCCCTTTTAAGAAACATCAAGAAACGTAATGTTGATAAATATCTAGGGTCCAAAGTTAGCTGACCACTAAAGGTAATTTTTGCTTTTCTTTTTTGTTTAGGTTCGTCATCCAGCAGCCAATGCTATATTGTACTGTATGTGGGAATACCCATCATTATTGGCATCATACTTATGCATCAGATTATCCTTGCCATCCGACGAAGAACTTTGTATAAAGGTGTCCCTCAACAAGAAACTCACTCAGGTACGTCTTTCAAAAATGCGGGCCTAGGTACTACCAAAGTGGCCCCATAGTAGTACTCTCTAGCAGTGACAACCACCATTCTACCCATGAGCAGTGACAACTCATCACCATGACTTTCCCACCAAGTAACATCCACAATAAAAATGAATCAAATATTTTCTTTGTTTTTCAAGAACGTCATGTCCGATTTAGACCTGAAGATGAGTCGGTGAGTATGAGTATGTATTAGAGTCCACATTAAAATATTAGATTATTTTAGAAGAGAACTGTACAAGTGATGAGCCAATTTACCGAAATTCAAATTCTCCATTTTGCTTGGTTTTGACCTTGAAGTTAATTGTTGTGAATGGATTGTTCCTTCTTAGGGCACATGCAGACGTCCACATCAAGCCAATCTATCTGAGAGCAAACCGCTAATTCATGGACTGGCAGCTGCTTTCCAGAACCAAGTGTGATAACTTCATATAATTCTACATAGCTGTAATAGTCGGATCACAGGCCCATGGCCCATCTATGTACTGCGGTCCAAGATTGGACTGAAATGCATGGCCATTTGTATGAGCCGTCATAGTCACCAGAGACCCTAAAGCATAATAAAAGTAGACTAAAAAAAATAAATTTTATCTTTCCATTCACCTTTCTTGCTGGCCCCGGTTATACACAAATCCAATCTCTTGGGTGCATTGTTTAGTTAATCTAGATCTAGATTATAACTATAAACCATCTTAATTGGAACTTAAAGTATTTGCTGAATAATAGTAAATTGGTTACTGTATTGATATTTAGTATTAATTTCTTTTTTTCTGATTTCTTTCAGGTAACATATGCTGCAGTAAAATCATAATCCATTTTCACATTTTCCTATCTTATTCATCTTCTTTAACTCATCTCATTTTTAGTTGCGGTTCTTTTAAAGTATCTTCTACATTCTATAAATGCTTAAAATTTTAATATTTTAATTTGAGGTCTGAAAATTTGTACAGATTAATATCCAAATTCTTTAGAGCAGTCTGAATTCAGATCCAGAGTTTCAAAATATCTGCATAGATCTAAAGATAATAAGGATGGGAGATTTATTGTAAATTAATTGAATTTTAACAGAATTTCCCAAAATTTGAAAATTAGAGTAAATTACAAAAATTGTAAAAAATTTGAAAAAAAAGGTCAGCCACTTAGCTACCAGTTTAGTTTATATATATGAGCCAGAAGGGTTTTAAAAAAAAAATAAAATATACTCAACTAGCCCCTTCCACCACAGGTCCTCCACTGGATTCCAAAGACACCAGATCCGGTGCAGGACATATCTTCACTCTTCACAGGCCTTTCCAGTGCTGGTTTGTCCCCATCACGTTTTGTAATAATCCAATGTGAATATAGTCAGAAGTCAACTAGGAACCTGCCCTCATCTGACCAAATGCCTAACATAGCAAAGGCTGGACCTTCCTCAATTAGAGGAAGGTGGTGCTATGCGATGAGTGATTAAATGACTTGTCCACTACTTGGCAAAACCTCATCTCATTCCCCATGGTTTCACCTGTTAAAATAAAAACACTTAAGATAACCTTCCTTGCCAGTGGAATTCCAGTGGTGTCAGCACTCATACTCCGCAGGCTCACATGACGTCGTTATTAGAGTTGAGCGATGTTCGAGTCGAACGGTTCGCCAATTTCAAATTCGAGTGATTTTGGGTGACGTTGGAGTAATTCGACAAACTCAAACGATTTGCTTCAAGTTCGGCAGTTCGAGTTACCGTTCGATAACGGTTTGCTCACCAAAAGCGTGGCTTTTCACAGTAAGGCTATGTGCGCACGTTGTATATTTGCATGTGTCCTGCATCCCCAGCACAATCTCTCTCTCTTTCCTACTCACTGATCACGGGCGCCTCGCTGCATGGCTGTCACAAATCTCCGGCGGCTTTTCCTCTTTTGAAAATGGCTGACGCTTTATTATTCAATCAGGTATTCCCTGCTTTCCCCACCCACCGGCGCTCATGATTGGTTGCAGTCAGACACGCCCCCACGATGAGTGACAGCTGTCTCACTGCTACCAATCACATCCGCCAGTGGGCGGGTCTATATCGTGCAGTAAAATAAATAAATAAATAAATAATTAAAAAAAAAACTGCGGTTCCCCCCAATTTTGATACCAGCCAGGATAAAGCCACACAGCTGGAGGCTGGTATTGTCAGGATGGGGAGCGCCACATTATGGGGAGCCCACCATTCTAGCAATATCGCCCAGCAGCCGCCCAGAATTGCTGCATTCATTAGATGCGAAAGTCCAGGGTCTCTACCCAGCTCATCTTGAATTGCCCTGGTGCGGTGGCAATCGGGATAATAACGGGGTTAATCATGGCAGGCGTCTCCCCGACATACCTTCCATGATTAACCTGTAAGTGAAAATAAAGAAACACACACAAAGAAAAATCCTTTATTTGGAATAAAAGACAAAAACACTCCTCAATTACCTCTTTATTAATCCCCAAACAACAATCCAGGTCTGAAGTAATCCACACGACACTGTCAGCTCTGCTACATGAAGATGACAGGGAGCGCCGTAAAACACGAGAGCTCTGTATCCTCTCCACGCAGCACCTGAAGTGAGCAGCTCTGTCACCGGAGACTTCACTCTGCCATGTAAATGTCAAGATTACCAAATCTTCATATGCTTCTCATTAGAGGCAGTGGCTTAATGGATAGAGCTACTGCCTAAGGCCCATTAGTTCACAAGTTCAAGTCTCGGCCGCCCTGGTAAAGAATTTAATTTAATTTTAATTTTAAATTATAATTATTATTTATTTATAATTATAATTTAATTTAATTATGCACTGAGGGGAGGAGTTGGACATTAGCTGTGAGCCGCGGGACACACCTTTAAAATAGGAGCAGTTCAACGGAATGAGGCTGCATTGCTCTCTCCTCTCTCTTTCCACTCTCTCTCTTTCCTCTCTCTTCTCTCTCTCCTCTCTCTCTCATCTCTTTTTTCTCTCTCTTTCTCTCTCTCTTGTTCTTTTTCTCTCTCTCTCTCTTTCTCTCTTTTTCTCTTTCTTTTTTTCTCTCTCTCTCTTTCTCTCTTTCTCCCCCTCTCTCTCTTTTTTTCTCTCTCTCACCTTTTCTCTCTTTTTCTCTCTCTCTCTTTTTCTCTATTTTTCTCTCTTTTTCTCTCTCTCTCTTTCTCTTTTTCTTTCTTTTTCTCTCTTTTTCCCTCTCTCTCTCCTCTTTGTAGCTGAATAGTCCACTTCTGGATTCTCAAGTGCAAAACAGAGGTCAAGATTACCAAATCTTCATATGCTTTTAATTAGAGGCAGTAGCTCAATGGTTAGATCTACTGCCTAAGGAGAATGAGTTTGAGTCCCAGTCGTACCGGTAAAGAATTTAATTTAATTTATTTTTAATTTTAAATTATAATTATTATTTATTTATAATTATAATTTAAATTAAATATTATGCACTGAGGGGAGGAGCCGGAAATCAGCTGTGAGCCACGGAACACACCTCTAAAATCAGAGCAGTTCACGGAATGAGGCTGCATTGCTCTCTCCTCTCTCTCTTCTCTCTCATCTCTCCCTTCTCTTCTCTACTCTTTTCTCTCTTCTCTCTCCTCTCTCTCTCTTCTCTCTCCTCTCTCTTCTCGCTCTCTTCTCTCTCTTCTCTCTCTCTCGCTCTCTCTCTTCTCTCCTCTTCTCTCTCCTCTCTTTTCTCTCTCCCTCTCTCTTCTCTCTCTTTTCTCTCTCTTTTCTCTCTCCCAGACCTGGCGATGATGAGCTGATGCGGTCAACTAATGGAATCAGCTGACACTATAAGTCGAGCGGTAAGGCCAGCTTTTTACCGCCCGGCCGGCTAAACTATCAGCTGATGCTGTCAGACAGGAGTCTGCACAGAAGTGTGTAGTTTTTTTTGCACTGATGCATCAGCTGATTGCATAAAAGCTGTCTATACAATCATCTGCTGTGTCATGTGATTCAGGCCCTTTAAGCTGACACATCATCTGATTGATTTGCCTTCCAGCAAACCGATCAAATTATATAGGATCCGGATTGGACGGCGCGGGACCCTTGACCCAGGATTACTGCGGAGGGGGGTTCTTTATTTCAATAAAGATGGAGTCACTAATTGTGTTGTGTTTTATTTCTAATAAAAATATTTTTCTGTGTGTTGTGTTTTTTTTTTATCTGTACTAGAAATTCATGGTGGCCATGTCTAATATTAGCATCACACCATGAATTTCGGGCTTAGGGCCAGTTGATAATATACAGCTAGCCCTAACCCCATTATTACCCTGCGAGCCACCCATCACCAGGGCAGCTGGAAGAGTTGGATAAAGAACCAGAAGATGGCGCTTCTATGAAAGCGCCATTTTCTGGGGCGGCTGCGGACTGTAATTCACAACAGGGGTGCCCAGAAAGCTTGGGCACTCTGCGCTGCGGATTACAATCCCCAGCTGCCTAGTTGAACCTGGCTGGACACAAAAATTGGGCGAAGCCCACGTCATTTTTTTTTAAACTTATTTCATGAAATTCATGAAATAATTAAAAAAAAAAAGGGGGCTTCCCTATATTTTTGGTTCCCAGCCAGGTACAAATAGGCAGCTGGGGGTTGGAGCAGCCCGTAGCTGCCTGCTGTACCTGGCTAGCATACAAAAACATGGCGAAACGCATGTAATTTTTTTGCGGGGCAAAAAACTCCTACATACAGTCCTGGATTGAGTATGCTGAGCCTTTTAGTTCTGCAGCTGCTGTCTTCTGTCTGTCTGTATAGAGGAGAGATGACAGCAGCTGCAGAACTACAAGATTCAGCATCTTCCATCCAGGACTGTATGCTGGAGGGAGAGAAAGGGGGAGCAGAACTACAAGGCTCAGCATGCTCCTTTCACTATTGTATGCTGGAGAGCAGACAGCAGCTGCAGAACTACAAGGCTCAGCATGCTCCATTCACTAGTGTACGCAGGAGAGCAGACAGCAGCTGCAGAACTACAAGGCTCAGCATACTCCATCCAGGACTGTATGCAGGAGTTTTTAGCCCACCAAAAAAATTACGTGGGCTTCGCCATATTTTTGTATGCTAGCCAGGTACAGCAGGCAGGTACAGCTGCCCCCAATCCCCAGCTGCCTATTTGTACCTGGCTGGGAACTAAAAATATAGGGAAGCCCTTTTTTTAATTATTTCATTAATTTCTTGAAATAAACAAAAAAAAACGACATGGGCTTTGCTCCATTTTTGTGTCCAGCCAGGTACAACTAGGCAGCTGGGGATTGGAATCCGTAGCACAGGTTGGCCCGAGCTTTCTGGGCCCCTCTGCTGCGAATTGCAGTCCGCAGCCGCCCCATAAAATGGCGCTTTCATAAAAGCGCCATCATCTGGCGCTGTATCCAACTCTTCCAGCTGCCCTGAAGCCGGGTGGCTTGCTGGGTAATAATGGGTTAATACTAGCTTTAAGCCAGAGATTATTAATGTCAGGCAAGTTTGACCCGGCCATTAAAAATCTCCAATAAAGGGGTAAAAAAAAAAAAAGACCACACAGAGAAAAAATACTTTAATAGAAATAAATACACAGACACATTAAAGACTCCATGTTTCTTACTCCCTCTCAACCCTCCACGATCCTGGTCTTCTGTCTTCTTTCTCTTTCAACCCATGCAGCTCTGCTGCATCAGACAGCACTGCATGGGAGGAAGATGCTGCTGCTCCCGGGCAGTCTAATCACTCAGTGAGTGAGCAGAGGCTGCGGGCTGTAAGCGGTGATGTCACCGCTGACAGGCGGGTTACTATAGCAACGGTGATCTCCGTTATTCACCGGCTGTGGCATCCAGTCCTTGCATGTGGGCTGACTCTGTAAAGAGCACCGACATGCATGGACGGGGAGTCGACCAAGTGCCAGAGCATCTCGCTGGTACACGGAGATGCTCAAAGGAGCACCGCATAACGGAGAGATGCACTGACAGGACTTAGCATGACGTCTAGCCATGTGACCAGTCTGTAGCCTATGAGATAATAGACACGTGACTGGTCCTATGCTACGACGACGTCACGGAAGGTCCTATCATCAGTGCTGGTTACCGGGAGGGCGCAGCGATGATCGGAAGAAAAATCAGCGGGAGACAGAGTGCAGGACGCGTCGCGGGGACCTGTAAGTGTAATGGCAATGTTTATTAACTGTATGAGTACATGTATAATGTGTTTGTATGTGTTTTTGTTTGCCTGCCATTCTTTTCAATCGGGTTCGAAGAAATTCGTCAAACGTTCATAAAACGTTCGCCGAACTAAGCCACCATACGACGAACCAAACCGAACTCGAACACTTAGGGGGTGGCTCAACACTAGTCGTTATGTCACATGAGTTCTGTGCCCTATCAGCATTGCCTTGACTGTCCCCATCTTTGGATGATTTTAACATCAATTGGAAGTCAGAACTGCGACTGACCGCTCACTTCCTATTGATGGTTGATATGTTTAAAGATGGTGATAGGTGACATGGAGCAATGGTCTTGCATGATGTAGCAACATCATGTGTGCCAGTGGAAAGTGAGTACCGAGACCACTGAAATGGCTTTTGTACAGGAAGTGAGTATAAATGTTTTTATTTTAAAGGGGGCAAACATGGTGAATGAGTAGTGGACAACCCCTTTAAGGAGGCACATGCACTCAAGAGCCCCAATGCACTTCCAGGTAAATTACCATGTGGCATCAAATCTTGATTTCTGTGCTTAAACACATCAGATTGCTATAATATACAGTAAATATCATGTATATCATTAGTCTATGTTATATAAAGCCATCTCACTAATTTCACTTGAAATACTACTTAGACAATATGCATTAAAGGGGTTTACCAGCCAGTAAAAAAAATAATGCCACAATAACTCATTTTACTGACCCCTTACTGCTCCAGTTCTAGCGGATAGTAAGACTCCAGCAAGTTTGAATATTTCTTACGACTTTTTCAGCCAATCACCAGGCCAACATGTCACTACTGTAGCCAATGATTGGCTGAAGTGGTCAAAAGTCTGACTGGACTGAGTAGGAGTTACTTCCTGTAATATCCAAGTACATCACTGTTGTGGCAGATATTGGCCGTCATGGTCCAATTCCCATCCAAACAAAACAGAAAGTACATTGACTGGTTGGAAAATAGGGCAACATTAAAGTGGAAGGACATGGTTTTTTGGAAGGCGCCTATTACTTTTTTATTATTTTATAGCACTTTTTTTTCATGGCTGGACAGCTCTTATGTACTTAATATGAAGTTTTATATTAAACTGTTTCACCAAACAACCTTTTTTGAATAGCAAACATAGTGGGGATCAATTGATCAACCTGGGTCTCACTCATGGAGCTTCAAATAAAGGCTGAAATTGTAAAAGACATTTTTTTTATAGCACTTTGGTTGTCCACACCAGGAAAAACCCTGCTTAATCAATTAAGGACATGAATTAATCTAAAAACAATGGCTACACCCATTACCGTTCAAGCAATGTTGGCTCTGCTGTTCCCCTTGGGTGACTTGACTTTTTATGTCAAGTCACAATTACAGTCAATGAGGAGCCAATTCATCTTTTAGTATTTTGTGAAAATGGAGGTCCACCTTGATGAACTTCAGTCAAAAGTTGCTTCTTCTTGGCATGTGACACAACTGGAAACAGTGGCACAAACATCACTGGTACGATGCACCTACGAGAGGGGAGTATAGATATTTTGATTCAGATTTGGGTTATGAATCCATATAAGCCACTTGTACTTAAGTCTGTATGTCCCAAATTACCATAAGGACTTAGATACTGCTATATCTGCTTAAGTAAAAACAAAGTAGGTATTCACTTTATGGATTTTCCTTCTAATGATGAATGTAGGATTCCAAGGCTTAAAAAATAAAGATGAAAAAAATATATATATTTATATTTTTCCATTCTTTCTATTGTAATTAATGACCATGATAATCTGAAAAAGGGAAGAAATGTAATAAAAAAATATATATATTTTCATATTTTGGAATAATTTGCTTTGCATTTTGCATGACCAGTTATTTTTTCCATACATTCTGGCATTGTTAAAGTTAAACATCTGATTAAGTTCCCATAAGAATCTGTTCTTCCTCGGCTCATTAAGAGGCCAATTTACAGTAATGATGTAATGATGTTTGCCAACGCTGAATGGTCCATTGAGAAATCCATTACCCATATCCCATAAGAGTAATTTACTCCATGGAGTAATATTTCTATTCTGAACTGCTACATCAGATGTACAAAGGAAACAAATAATATAATTAATATTACAGGTGAAAGAGAATGCTGTAAACTTTCAGTGAAGTGTTGATGGATTGTTGTAAGAGAACTTCTAATATGTTCTAACAAATCTGTCAACTTAAGTTGGATTGCAAAAGTTTGAGACGTAAAGTTCTCTCAAGTACATCTAACTTGTTAACCAGGATATAGGACCTGCAGGTCCAGTAACAGGCACTTCTCTTATGATGCATTACGATGGGCTAAAGTAGCGGAATTGTCCAGAGAGCATAGTTTCATAATTTAAGGTTGAAGGTAGACTCAGGTTTATCCAGTTCAACCCATAGCAAAACATGTTGATCCAGAGGAGGAAAAAAACCTCATGGAGCAGTGGTAAGCTCCATATTAGGAGAAAAAATGTCTTCTCAACTCCCCTTACAAAAGTAGTGGAATATTAGCTTGTGTTCACTCAACCATATTTTCTCCATCTAAGAAAAACGGTCTGATTATTCCAAGCAAACTTTGATAAGAATTTGATCAGAGTGGGATCTTTTTTTCTCGGAGGTGGAGAGAAAAGAAAAGGTTGAAAAAAGAACCAATAAATGTCAGCTCATTCCAATAACACAACGCACAGTACTTGTAGTGAGGCAGAGGAAATGATGATCCAAGTTAAGTGTCTTCATAAAAAGCCTTTATTCTTATATCAAAAAAATTATGAAATGAAAGAAGCCATAGTTTCACATAGAATTAAAATCAAACACAGCAAACTCGTTTCAGTATTTAATTATTCCAAAAAGGTTTTTCACCTTCCCGTTTCAGTCAATCTGTTAAAATCAGATGAAATCTGATTGTGATCTGATATTTTACACAGACCTATAGACTTGAATGGCTGAGTGCCATCCGATTCTCTGAGGCAAATTGCACATGCAGAGTCAGCTGCCATGTGATACTAGAAGAAATTAACTCTGATACTGAAGTATAGAATATTTGTGATACAAGTAAAAATATTTGTGGTAATTTTCAGTTATTTTGTAAATTATCAAAAATTTATGGACTGGGCTTGGCCGCCGCGGTCCAGCCAAAAGGTTTACCTATTTTAGCAGAGCTATGAAAACTGGCCAAAAATTGCACCAGAATTTTCAAGAAACTGTTTGATGAATCGAAGTCCATGAGAGACCACTATATTATGCTTATAAGGAAGAATGCTGTTAAGCCTTCTAGAAAGAGAAAATTCCCTCATAGCCAGCAGTGCAAACTGTAAGTGCTTCTGCCTTCTGTACTACAGGTTCTAAGTTTGAGTCCTCATAGAAACCCTAAAGTGTTCTGTGTCAGAGAAAAATCTGTATGGGGCGAGGAGAGAACACAACAGTATCCTGTATAGGCAACAACGCAGGACGAGCACTGAAAGTATAAAGCAGAGGGCACCATTGTTCAGATCGGCACAGATAAACCTCATGGCTGAGACTCTCTTCCGCTGCATAGGTGTGTGACGCCCTGGACTAGCCAGGTAGTCAGAGGTAGGCCCTTACACAAACACCTCCCCCCTCTTAATAAGGTGACAGCAACCAACCTAAAAAAGCTTGTCACCTCCCTCAGGGTCTGATGTTCACACCAGGGGGTGGAGCCAGGTGGTTGGCCACGCCCACCAAGGAGTACACAGGCCCTGAGGCAGGAGAAACGAAAAGATTAGTTTTGACAGTGGAGTGGAGTGGAGTTCAAGTGCAGACCTGTGCCCAGGTCTGCCCCAGTCTAACACCAGGTGTCTGGGTCGGAGCCCAGTCACCTCTGGCAAGGAGGCAGACGGTGGTGGCCGCCTGCAGGAGCTGGGACTACAGCCGGTGGACCGTAAGGACCGGGGATGTGTGGTGGCCTGCCAGTACCGAACCGGGGAACCGATTGGAAACCGGAGCACCAGTAGGGGTACTCAGACCCAGTACGAGGCCCAGAAGCCACTGGACCAAGTCGAATTCACTGATTGGGGTCTGGACTTTAGGTCCTTTCCCACCCAAAACCCGACTGAAGGCAACAGCCCAACCATAGGGATGGAAAGCCACCGCCCAGGCATCGAGATCCCACGGGCCAGCATCTGTGGGCAAAAGGGCTCTTCTGGCACACACAAAGCTGAGGAGCGGATTACCGTTGCTCAGGCATAGGAGTCATCATTCCATTAAAAGCGAGGTGCAGGAGAAAGGCGGAAACCACTAACCTGAAAAGGGGAGAAGCGCAGTCGGCTGCGGGCACCATCCACCATCTTATTTGGTTTACCAGAGACTCCAGTGTGTCTGTCATAGTGAGTACAACAGTGCCCTCGGGCCGTGCGGAGCACTGCATGGCACCGCAACGTCACGCACTCCCCTAGCCTCGCATCCCACGGGCCCCGGGACCATCACCCCCTACCCACGGAGGGGTTAACACCAGGCTGCGCAACACCGTCCCCGGGAGCCTAGTCAACGGCAGTGGTGGTGCCCATCTATTCATCACAACCCGTGGGTGGCGTCACGAACTTAAACCCCCCAAAACAACCACGGCCCCGGCCGTGAACCACCCCGCCGTGCATCGCCAGCAACCTCCCTTCAGAGCAACATGACCCCCGGCTCCGTGAGGAGCTCGAGCCACCCACCGACGAGCACGGATCCGAGCAGCTCGGCAGCTGGCCGAGCCCCGCTGCGGTACAGGTACAATATGTAGAAGTACTTGTACTTCTCATTTTTCAAGTATTTTTAAATCATTCACAATTGGTTTAAGAGCGTAAAGAGTGATAGAATTCATAATATGGCTCAGAAAGGTAGAAAGAAAACATTCCCTTAACCTCTTAATGACTGCCAACATATCTTATCATGGCAGCCATTAAGGGACCTTATTCCTTAGTGCTGCTCTTTCACGGCACTAAGGAATAAGAATATAGACCCCCCCCCCCGTAACCCCCAGAGAGCAAAAATCTCACTGGTGTCAGTTGTATATTACAGATAACATCAACTCTAACCAGTTGCGTAACCTATTGGAACAGATTAAGCCCCTTAAATGCTACTGTAAATTGCAACAGAGGCATCTAAGATGTTGAAAGGGGGAGAGGACTCCCCCTTTAACATTATCGGTGCCCCATCATTGTAATCGGGAGTATTGGCAGTTGCCGTGACACTCTGAGGTCTCATACACTGCAGTACATGAGTATTGCAGTGTATGAGGCTAGCAATCAAAATGAAGTAAATAGTGTTAAATAAAATGTGTACAAAACCACACACAAAAAACACAAAAAGCTGTTGTGCCACTAAAAATGCAGCTGTTCTGTACAAACTAAAATAAAAAAGTCTACAAAGTTCATATCCAGAACGACAAGAACTGTAAAACTGTCATGCTATTTATTCTGTACAGCAAACACCATAAAAAAATAAAAATGACACTGAAACACAAAAAACTGAAAGAAAAGAGATAAAAAAGTCATATGTAATAAAATGGTATTAAATGAAAATAACAAATTATCAAAAAAAAAATAAGCCCTAATATTCATTCAACAAAAATATGAAAAGTAACAGCCCTCAGAAAAATAAATTCATTCTTGTAAAATTTTGGTTTAGTGTGCAACAGTAGCAACGCATAAAAAACTATAGAAATCTGGTATACCTATAATTGTACTGACCCAAAAAATTACTCAATCTAATCACTTACCGCAGTGTGAACCACGCAAAAAAAAATACATAAACACACAAACTGAATTTCTGTTTTTTTGTTTAATCTGCATCCATCTGATAAAAAACTAAATAAAAAGTTAAAAAAAAGTGTGTAGTACCAAAAAAAATCTTCAATGTGTCCTACAAAAAATAGACCCTCATACAGCTCTGTTCGCCAAAAAATAGAAAAGTTATAGTTCTCAGAAAATGGCGACAAAACATTATTTTCCATTAAAAAAGTGTGTAATAATAGTAAAAGATAATATAAATCCGGTGTAATTCGTAATCAAAGAATAAAACCGTCTTATCACTTATATTGCATGAAAATGAATAATAAAAAACTATTCTTGTAGTGCTGTTTATATGTTCATTCTGCTTCCCAAAAATTGGAATAATTTATCCTGTGCTTTCTGCCCAGTGGGTTCCCATGTAAATTTTCCAAAATGTGATTCATACAAAGCCCTCTTTGGAACTACTCACTAAAATTAGGTAGATGGAGACTAGAGTTGAGTGAGTACTAACTATTCATACTCTCTATACTCCTAACGAGTACTGTCTAATACTCGCGTATTCATTACGAATAATTTGTACAATGCAAATCAATGGGCAAAAAATTGTAATGTAACAAGTAACCCGAATTCGCAACTATTAGCTACTCGCACGAATAGTACGGCATTCTGGTTACTCGTTACTTTGCGAGTTTTTCCCCATTGACTTGCATTGCACATGCTATTCAGAATGAGTATGCGAGTATTAGACAGGACTCGTTATGAGGATAGTGAGTACGAATAGTTAGTACTCGCTCAACTCTAATAGAGACACTTTGGACTCCATCTGGTCTCTGTCTTGTGGTGGCGGCCCATTATTTTAGGCATCACTTTAGCACACAAGTGGGGACAACCATAGATGCTGTTATATATAGAGTTGAGCGCGGTTCCCGGTTCGTGGTTCTCCAGTTCACGGTTCGAGTGATTTTGGGGGCTGTTTTAGATCGAACTAGAACTCGAGCTTTTTGCTAAAGCTCGATAGTTCTAGTTACGTTCGAGAACGGTTCTGGCAGCAAAAAGCCAAGCTAATTACTAGCTGGCTTTCCGCTGTAATAGTGTAAGTCACTCTGACTCACACTATTATGAAATTTCAGCGTATAGTGTGCGGGAACAGCACATTCAGATCACTGCTGCTGGGATAATGGTGATCGCCATTTTTTTTTTTTCCCTTGTCTTCCTTCCCTAAGCGCACGCGTTTAGTGGGGCGGGCCAGCATGTCAGCCAATCCCAGACACACACAGCTAAGTGGACTTTTAGCCAGAGAAGCAACGGCATGTGTGATAGGATGTCCATGTCACATGTCCCTGCATTATAAATACGGGTATCTGCCAGTCTGGACACCATAATCTGCCTTCTGCGTCTGGGTGTCAGTCACCGCTGGCATAGCTCCTGTCTCCGATACTGCTGTGTACGCTCTATACACAGCGCTATACAGAATAGGGATAGCAGTTTCTTTCAGCTCTTGTAAGGGCTAATTACAGCAGGCTCAGAGCCATAGGTGACAGTCAGGTCCGTGGAAACAGATTTTAACAGCTACACAAGATAACAGCGTCTGTGTAGCTAAGGTCAGGGATTTCCTCGCTGCATTTCCCCATTAGGAGGGAGAGAAAGTGAGGCTTCCTTTCCTCTACCCAGACCCACAACCCTGCCACTGTACCCTCTTGCCCTTTGCACACTCAAGCTCATTGTTACTAAGCCATTATACTAGCAAACACTGAGTAAACTTAGTGGCATCCTAAAAGTGGCTGTTGGACTTCCATTAGTGTCCCACTAGTGCAAATCTATTTGCAGCACCTCTGCATTGCACACTCAAACTCATTGTTACTAAGCCATTATACTAGTAAACACTGAGTAAACTTAGTGGCATCCTAAAAGTGGCTGTTGGACTTCCATTAGTGTCCCACTAGTGCAAATCTATTTGTAGCACCTCTGCATTGCACACTCAAAATCATTGTTACTAAGCCATTATACTAGCAAACACTGAGTAAACTTAGTGGCATCCTAAAAGTGGCAGTTGGACTTCCATTAGTGTCCCACTAGTGCAAAGCTATTTGCAGCACCTCTGCATTGCACACTCAAACTCATTTTTACTAAGCCATTATACTAGCAAACACTGAGTAAACTTAGTGGCATCCTAAAAGTGGCAGTTGGACTTCCATTAGTGTCCCACTAGTGCAAATCTATTTGCAGCACCTCTGCATTGCACACTCAAACTCATTGTTACTAAGCCATTATACTAGCAAACTATGCTGCCAGTTTAAGGGCCGTAGTTTCATTGTCAGGGATAGTTATTGTTGTTTATTCTGCTGTTAATAAAGCTAGACCACCTCTCAATTTTTACTACCACATTTTAAGTGCACAATCTTGTCGCAATCAAAATGAGAGGCAAAATGACAGATGCTGGTGGAAAGGGGAAGAGGCGTGTTGGAAAAGGAAAAAAAGGGTTTGTCCGTGGGGAAGGTGGCAAAGTTCCATTAACATCTGCTGAAGATAGACCATCTTCCAGCAAAAGTAAGATGTCTACTACTTACCGTGGACAATCCGATGTGCTCCCTTTTTTACGGACACGAACAACTGGAACAAAGGTAGATGATGGTCAAAAAAGGAAAATGCTTGAATGGATCTCAAGTGGTCCAACAAGTGCCGTCCCCGCCACCTCAACTACCGCATCCAAAAAACACCAGTCCTCTGAGTTGTCAGCCCAATCACACTTGCTTTCTCCCAGCTCTGAAGTCTCCATCCGCCCTGCACAGTATGGTGGAACTGAGATGGCTGAGTCTGCAGAGCTGTTCAGTCACACTATAGCCTGGGAATCAGAGGTCTGCTCCCAAGCTACAGTGAGTACAGACCAGGAAATGGTCTGCAGTGATGCCCAGAACCTTTGTGACTCTGATTCAGGCCGTGAGGACCACGTTTCTGAGCATAATGTTGACCCTTTTTCACAAACTGAAACACCTGTTGTTATAAAAAATGAGGAACATACTGATGACGATGAGACGCAGATACCAGATTAGGATGACAACTTAAATATTCTGTCAGGGCAAGAAGAGGCTCGGTCTGAGGGTGAGGGGAGTGCAAACACAACAATTGATGAGGAAGTTCTAAATCACACCTACTGTCAACCCACAGTCAGGCACTCGAGGAGGTCAACAGAGGCGGTGGAGGAGGATGCAACCGACGACGAAGTTACCTTGTGCCTTCCTGGACAAAGTCGGAGCACTGGTAGCACGTCTACAATTGCATCCTCAGCCAACACTCTGCCTCTGAGCACTAGTCGGGGGGGCTCAGCAGGTCGCATGCCCTCTAAGCCTTGCCTAGCTTGGTCCTTTTTTGACATAGCAAAAGATTGCCCAAATTATGTGATCTGTAAAATTTGTTGTGATTCTGTTAGTAGAGGGCAAAACCTCAGCAGTTTGACAACTTCTTCCATGAATCGTCACATGAATAAATATCATATGTCCCGTGGGAAACTCACCGTGCAGCAATGCGACCTAGCGGAGCGAACCATCCACCGCCTGCCCCTTCCAGTGCACCCGTGCGCTCTTCATCTTCTAGGACTGTGGGGACAGCTGTCACACCTGGTTTTCCACACACAACTTCCACCACTGTAACCGCAACAGACAGTTTGCTTGGTAGGTCGACAGTTGATTTGGAAGGGGAAACAAGTTTGTGTGTACAGCTCTCTCAGTCATCTATAGCACCAACGTTGGATGAAGGCAACATCATGTCTCCGCCTGCACTTTCCTCACAAACCTGCATTTTTCCAGGGACACCCTACTCAACACCGTCTACAAACAGCAACCAGATCTCTGTCCCTCAGATGTGGTCAAATAAAAGGCCATTTCCTGCGACCCATGACAAAGCTAAGAGGTTGACTTTATCCCTCTGTAAGCTCTTGGCTACTGAAATGCTGCCTTTCCGCCTGGTGGACACACAGGATTTTAGAGACCTTATGTCTGTCGCTGTGCCTCAGTATCAGATGCCCAGTCGCACTACTTCTCTAAGAAAGGTGTGCCTGCGCTACACCAGCATGTCGCACACATCACCGCTTCCTTGAGAAACTCTGTGTGTGAACGGGTGCATTTCACCACCGATACTTGGACCAGTAAGCATGGACAGGGACGTTACATGTCGCTGACTGGGCACTGGGTAACTATGGTGATAGATGGTGAAGGGTCTGCTGCACAAGTCTTGCCGTCCCCACGACTTGTGTGTCAATCCTCTGTCTGTCCAAGTTCCGCCACTGCTTCTGCCTCCTCCACCTCGTCTGGGTCCTCCACCTCCGCCCCAAGCCTGCCTGGTCAGGCCACCAGCGTTCTAACTGCGCAGAAGGAATCATGCACCCTTCATTGCTATGCTGGCAGCAGAGCGCAACGGCATCAGGCGGTCTTTAGCTTGAAATGTCTTGGAAATAAGAGTCACACAGCGGCTGAGTTGTGGTCAGCTCTGGAGACTGAGTTTAATAAATGGTTGTCTCCACTCAACCTGCAGCCTGGTAAGGCCGTGTGCGACAATTCTGCAAACCTGGGTGCGGCCCTTCACCTGGGCAAGATGACACACGTGCCTTGTATGGCTCACGTGTTGAACCTTGTTGTCCAGCAATTTTTCACACACTATCACACCCTAGATGGCTTTCTGAACAGGGCACGAAAACTGTCTGCTCACTTCTGCCGTTCAACCACCGCTGCTGAGCGACTTGCATCGCTCCAGAAGTCTTTCGGCCTGCCAGTTCATCGCCTGAAATGCGATGTGCCGACACGCTGGTATTCGACTCTCCACATGTTACAGCGACTGTGGCAGCACCGTCGAGCCCTGGTGCAATACGTCATGACGTATAGCCTGCGCCAACGAGATGCAGAGGTGGAGCAGATCACCCTGATGGAGTGGTCTCAGATCAAGGACCTATGCACCCTTCTGCACAGTTTCGACATGGTGACGAATATGTTTAGCGCTGACAATGCCATTATCAGCATGACAATTCCAGTCATTTACATCCTGGAGCACACGCTAAACACTATTCGGAGTCAGGGGGTGGGACAACAGAAAGGGGATGAACTACAGGGTGAGCGAATGAGAGAGACCTTGGTCAAATTTCAGTTGAAAGAGGTTGGGGGGAGATGTCAGAGGAAGAAAGAACGGTTAGCACCTCTATGCCATAAACACAGCGTGGACTTGGTCCGCATGGCTGCGCAAGACACATGAGTGCTTCTTGCTGCACTACCTCCAACATGACCCTCGTATTGTCAAAATTAGAAGTGATGATGACTACTGGCTTGCCACACTATTAGATCCCCGGTACAAGTCCAAATTTTGTGACATAATTCCAGCCATAGAAAGGGACGCACGTATGCAGGAGTATCAGCAGAAGCTGTTACTCGATCTTAGCTCGGCTTTTACACCAAACAAACGTGCAGGTGCAGGGAGTGAATCTCCCAGTTGTAACTTGACAAACATGGGACGGTCTCGTCATCTTCAACAGTCTACCCGTACCAGTAGCACTGTATCTGGTGCTGGTAACAGCAATTTTATGGAATCTTTTCATAATTTTTTTAGACCCTCCTTTGCAAGGCCACCAGAGACAACAAGTTTGACACATAGTCAACGGCTGGAGAGGATGATACAGGAGTATCTCCAAATGAACATCGATGCCATTACTTTGCAAATGGAGCCTTGCTCATTTTGGGCTTCAAATCTTGAAAAATGGCCAGAGCTCTCCACTTACGCCTTGGAAATTTTGTCGTGTCCAGCTGCCAGCGTTGTCTCTGAACATGTCTTCAGTGCTGCTGGGTGTGTGCTGACAGATAAGCGCACGCGTCTGTCCAGTGACAATGTGGACAGACTAACATTCATCAAAATGAACAAGTCATGGATCCACAAGGAATTTACTACCCCTGTGTCATCCTGGGGAGAGTAAATGTTTGTGGATTTGGAATGTGCTTGATGCAAATGTACCTGTGAAGTGTACAACTGGGGCACAAGTGCTGCTACTGAAGGGGTGGGTGTCTGTGTGGCCCAATTTTTGGAAAAAAGGGAGACTCTTCTTGGAGTAACCCTTGCTGTGTTTTTTAAAAGGAGCCAAGATGAACAGAGCTGGGATCAGGAAAGACTTAGCTACCTACCCCGGGGCCATCCTGGGGACGGTGAAGGATGGCGTATTTTTGAATGTGCTTGATGCAAATGTACCTGTGAAGTGTACAACTGGGGCACAAGTGCTGCCACTGAAGGGGTGGGTGTGTGGCCCAATTTTTGGAAAAAAGGGAGACTCTTCTTGGAGTAACCCTTGCTGTGTTTTTTAAAAGGAGCCAAGATGAACAGAGCTGGGATCAGGAAAGACTTAGCTACCTACCCCGGTGTCATCCTGGGGACGGTTAAGGATGGCGTATTTTTGAATGTGCTTGATGCAAATGTACCTGTGAAGTGTACAACTGGGGCACAAGTGCTGCCACTGAAGGGGTGGGTGTGTGTGTGGCCCAATTTTTGGAAAAAAGGGAGACTCCGCTTGGAGTCACCTTGCGGTGTTTACATGATTTTAGAAGGGCGTGCCATGCCTATATCTGTGTCTCCTCCTCTTTTTCCTTGTCCAGCTTTTTTGCTTTCGCATGAGAATTTGTTCTTGTCACTTTCCCATGTGTTTGTGTTGTGTTGTGAGTTGTTTGTCTACTTTTGGACACCTTTGAGGGTGTTTTCTAGGTGTTTTTATGTGTTTGTGATTGACTCCCATTGTTTCCTATGCGGTTCCAGCGGTTCGCCGAACCGATTCGCCGAACAGAGCTCGAAAGGGACCTCCGTTTGGCGAACCGAACTCGAGCCGAACCACGGCCGGTTCGCTCATCTCTAGTTATATACCCCAAAATATTACCATTAAAGTCCTCGTGCACAAAAGTCTCCACTCAGGTCTGTCATCTGTCATTAGAAATAAAAAGCTCCCACTCGCTCAAATAACCTCCAGTGAAATCCGTCCTCTACCTTCTGAACCCTATCGTGTGCCTAACCCAAGTGGTCACATGTTTGACATTACTGTAGTGGGGATGCCCACTTAATTTATGGGGTTTGCATCTCCAAAAGCAAAAGCTGAGCAAAATGTACAGGCAATAAAATGGCATATTTGCAATTTTCCAGAAAATCATGGTGGGGATGTTTCAAAATGAAAACATCTGTGCGACAAAAATAATTCATTTATGTACGGTGGCAGTGACTAAGAGGTGCAACTAAGAGGAGTTTTTCTGCTGTTCTGGCACTTCAGGGGCTCTGAAAATCTTGCTGGCAAATTATTCCAGAAAATCTGGGTTCCAAAAGCTAAATAGCTCTCCTTCCTACTAAACCATGCCATGTGCCCAAACATTAGTTTCTGACTACATTTCTGGAGAAATTGCTTAACAAATTATGAGACCCATTTTCTCCTAATACCCTTCATGAAGAGTATAAAGTTGATGCTAAATCAGTATTTTAGGGTTAAAATTGTACTTTTAGTTTTCACATCTAAATGTTATAAAGTTCTGACAAATTATCTGTACATTCTCAAATACTCAATGTACCCCTAGATGAATTCACTTAAAGGTTATAGTTTCTAAAATGGGGTCCCTTGTGGGGGTTTCTGCTTTTTGGTGTTACGGGGGGCTGTCTGATAAGAACCTAAAGGAGTATCAGACAGTCAGGGTCCACCGTGCAAAGACTCTGCTGCAGACTATGGCAGAGTGCAATACCTCTGTTAACTCACAGAAGGATATAATAAGTAAGTAAAGCAATTCCTCCCTTACTTGGAGGGTGTGTGGAATGATCTCTGTTAATAATCACAGAGACAAAGGCAAAGTGTGCGAAATGGCACCTACCTAGGTCCGTTCCTCTAGTGGTGCCAGGAGACGGACAGCAGCGTAAGCCGCACAAAGCTCCTACCTGCGTTCGCTCCACTAGTGTGCGAGGACACGAACCACTAGATATGGCACCTGCCTAGGTCCGCTCTTCTAGTGGTGCAAAAGAGACGAACAGCAGCGTAAGCCGCACAAAGCTCCTACCTCTGTTCGCTCCCCTAGTGTGCGAGGATACGAACAACTGCCAGACGCAGTATAAGGAACGTTACCCTAGCGGCAACGTCCACCTACGAGTCGAACCACAAGGCCCAGCCAGACCATGTGCCTCAGGCACCTGCCTATGTCCGCTCCCCTAAGAGGTAAGGATACGGACAGCAGCCGAAGCTGTAAGGTATAAGAACGCTACCCTGCCGGTAGCGCTCACCTAGCATAGACAGAGGAATGCCTAGAGGAACGCGCACAGAGCGTCTACTCTTATGCATGAACCAAGAGGACTGAGCGCCATGCGGCGTGTGTCAGGGTCTTATATAGACTCTGTGCCTCATCCAAGATGGAGGACACCAGAGCCAATCCGCTGCCAGAACGACAGGAGTGACGTCATGCTGGCCTATCACTGAGCAAGGCATCATAAGCACATGACCAGCGACCAATCGGCATAGAAGGTGTCAGAGACATGTGACCTCGTGTCAGCGATGATGTCACCCGCACATGTGCAATGGCTCCAAGATAGGACTTAGTCTCCAGCGCTCGCACATGTGCAGTAGCAAGAAATCTGGACATAGTCTCCAGTGCTCGCAGCAACCGTAACATTTGGCATGTGAGCGGCTCTGCAAATGTGACATTGCGTTGGCTATAAATTCCAGTCACATTTAAGCTCTTTTCTTTTCCGAGCCCAGCTGTGTGCCCAAACAGTAGTTTGTGACAACATATTGGGTATCAACAAGTTCAAGAGAAATTGTGTAACAAACAATGTGGTCCACTTTCTCTTATTATTCATTGCAAAAATTTCAAACTTCATAGAAGTCTTAGGGCGATCCTTAAAAATCAATATAAAATACCAGATATAGAGGTGTATTCATTTTTGCATGAACTAATTTGAGTAATTTTGAAGTTTATTAATTAATCTTATGGATTATAATACAAATATGAAATTCAGTCTTGTCAAAATTTTGGAAATTGTTCTTGTATTCAGTGAGATATTGATTAAAATCTTACTTTTCTGAGGAGATGTATTCATTTATGCTGAGCACTGTTAATACATTCCTCAATGTTGAAATTTTAACACCAAGAAGAAAACGTTGTGGAATTATGGAAATCATAGGATTGATAGACGTTAATAAAATGCAAATGTGGAAAAAATGTAAAAACATTTTTCAAAACATCTTGATTTACACAGCATCAAGCACATCTAGGATATCATTTGTTGGTAATTGCAAAGGCAGCTACCAACAGTGGATTTTGATGATTTATGTGACAAAGTGCATTCACCGTGGCAGTACGTTCTTCATATGACCATTAATAAATTCATTGATAGCAACCAAGGTGTTACGGCAGACTGGCAGGTTAGGATAAAGGTGGTGAATATCCCAATTGCCATTTGGGGTCCACCGTGCTCCAAGATGGTAAAGGAGTTTCTGGCAACCAGTAGGTCAGGCGGATAATACAGAGCTGGGTGGCTCCGAAATAATATGAGCCTGATCCAAGTTAAACATCACTTGTACCAGGACTATTGTGAACCCTGTTAACGCCACTGGGTCCACACACCCAAACCAGGACCTTCCCTGTGAGCACCACAGAAGTCATGGGGTACACTGTACATGTGCGTAGGGTGCACACCGGGACAGTCGGCGCAGCAGCCGCAGCCCAGTTAACTCCACTGGGCTGCTACAACAGGATACAATGATAGGAGGAGAAGCGCGGCGCCTGACCCCAACATGCCGAGTCACGAATCTTGGTGTGACAGGCACCAGACACTTAACCCAACCTACCACTTCCAGCAGCCGCAATGGGGTTCTATACATGAATGAGCATGTGGAAGAGCATGTGCATCTGAAGACTGCGCCCCATGGTGCAGTCTCCAGGCCCTCTTAACACCTAGTGTCCGCCTCAAACCCAGTGTGAGCCACAATGGCACCTCCAGGGGCCAATAGTGGAGTGCCACATCATCAGTGATGTCACTAGCGGCCTATCTATAACCGCCACATCACTGATTCACTAGCCTGAATTGAGAATTTAGCCTCAGAAATGGCACTATCAGGCTGAGCATGCTCACCAGGCAAAACACTGGATATAGGCTCTGGCTGGGGCAAAATCGGCACGCGCTTGCACCCCAGCCGCTTCTCCACACTTAGTTGTGGAAGATGAAAGAGCCAGCTGGATGACTGAGGCATGGCGAAAAATGGTGGCCGGTGCCTGGGCATAGCAGGAACCGCAGCTGGCTTCTTGCGGCTACAGCGGTGCTGATTTGTAACACAAGATGTGTAAGTGAGGGGATTTGCGCATGAGGCACTCCTCAATACTCAATAAATCAATATGGTTTGAAAATTGTGTTTCCATTTTTGATTACCATATTTTTTGTTTTATAAGACACACCAGATTATAAGATGCACTCTAAATTTAGAGGAGGAAAATAGGAAAAAATAATTATTAATGTTAAAATGAGATTCCGTTTTATAATCCTATTGTGTCTTAATCCTAATGCTCACCAAAGGGGAGTGGCAGTGGTCGAGCGGCTGAGGAAGGTCACAGGATTCAGGGTCAGCGATGCTGCAGGCTCAGAGGAGGGAGTGTTGTGGCTCAGGAGGCTCGGTGATACTAACGGCTTTGGGGGTGTCACGGTGGCGGCATGCGCCATTGATCTGCTGGTGGGCTGCGGGGGTGTCACTGCAGTAGAACAACTCAGAAGGGCCACAGGATGGCGTGTCTCGATGGCAGGTGACATTAATTTGACTGCAAGCTCCTTTGAATCACCTGCGGTTGATGAGATGGACTTCAAGAAAATATCTGTGAATGAGGTGTGTTTGCAAATAGGACTCCGTGGCCATTTTCTTGAAGTTCATCGTGTCAATATGCACAGCGCCGCCTCCACGACCACTTTTTTTTTTAAGTCAATGGAGTCAACCGCGGACGATTCAATGAAGCCCGCAGTCAGATCAATGAATCCCGCTTGCCGAGAAACCCCATCCTGTGACCCTCCTGAGCCTCTCCACTGCTCCTCTGAGCCCTCAGTATCACCGACACTGCTTCCTATGACCCTACTCCACCACCACCGTCCTGTTAAGCAATATCCGGATTGCAATTACCCTCAGTTTTGGGGATACAAAGTGTGCCTTATAATCCAGAAAATACACTATTTAAATTACTAAAGTGTCTACATAATTTCACAACTTTTCCTTCATGGTGCTGCAATTTCAATATCTATTGATATTGGGACAATTTTATCATTTACAAGCATCAACAGTTAATATCATGACAAAGTAAACTTTAATCCAGCAGGGAAGGAATTACCATCTACACAAAGGAATAAAACTTATCTTATGATAACTCAGCCCAATGACTACTATAACAATAGGCTATATAAACCATATGCTGTAAACTGAACTTTTGCTCCATCTCTACGGGGCAGTTCTGTTACTACCCTGAATCTGTGAGTAAAATTCTTTATATGCTTATTCAAAATATTATTTAAATTGTGTGATTTACATAAGTTGTTGCAGTACTTGAAAGCCAAAAATTAAGACTATTAAATGATTTTACTCTTAAAATTATATTTTATTTTTAACTAGTTTTATCCATCTTTTCATAAATTTCTTTGACTCAGATGCTGTAATTGTCTTAAGAGTTAGGAATTTCCAGAATGTTTTGTGCTTTTACTGGACCATGTTTGGAATCATCCAGTGCCTTTGCATCTTCCCACCTAGTAAGTACAGGAGCCACCAAAGATGTTGAAGACCAGGAGCCACCAAAGATGACCCATTGAAGACCTTACGGGTGACTAGACCAAAAATTACAGGTGAGGATCAACTGAGTAGAAGGTTTAAACCTTTTTTAAATTTCTCCTAACACTATTGGATATAGAGAAATTGAGACAAACTAATGCCATTTTCCTAGATTTCTGTGAATCAAATCATACTATACAAAATTATGGCAAAATCAAATTATTTCTGAAATTCTTGGACAATTCAAACTCTTTTAAATCAATTCACTAATTTATAACCTTAAACCTTTCAACAAAAATGAGCACCCGCATTCTCCACCATTTATTGGAGGAACACCTGGTCTGCACATACATATTACTATTTATGTAATATTAAAAGACCTTTTCTCTGTGATTTTTTTTTACAGCAACTTAGTATTGTCACATTGTAGACTGTTGTGAATGTCAGTTATGCTTTTGCTGCTGTGAGGCTCCCTCTTGTGGCCAGGAATGGTTTGGACAGAGACCAGGTGTGCTGGAGCAATGGTCGTTTCCATTGCTAACTCTCTGCTTATTTAAACCTTGGTCTGCTATCATTCTGAGCCAGTTGTCATTTGTTCTTTAGTTTACCAGCCTTCTCATCTTGCTCCAGACCACATCTACCCCAGATAAGTGCTTGTTCTTTCTTATGTTGTTTTGTTCTTTTTGTTCTTATCTGGGTTTGTCATTTACTGTTGTTATTGTCAGTTCATTTGCATGCAGGAATCTTCCCTCTCTGTTGCTTAGCTGGGAAGCTCCCTGCAGCTATGTTTGGAGTATTGCTCCTTTAAGTCCATGTGTTTGTTGCTTCTTGAATTTGTAATTGTTCCTGCTTTCTGTTCATTAGTTTGACAAGAGCACCTTATATAGGACAGAGTTCAGATCATGCGATCGGAGGACTTTTTGTACTATCAGGTATTTGGATTTTTTTAGGGTTTTGCTCTGGCCACCATCAGCCCCTTTCCTATCCTTTCCTATTTAGTCAATGGAGCCTCAGCTTTGCTAATCCTATCATCCATCTGTGTATTGTGTTTTCCTATGTCACCGTAGTCTTTTAATGTGGGGGGCTTGCTATACCTTTGCGGTCTATTTCTGAGGCAGAGAGTTATTCATCCTTCCTTCCTTTAGGATAGTTAGTTCTCCGGCTGGTTCCGCAGTGCATAGGATGTTAGTTCACCTCTCAGCTCTTCTAGTGTTGATGGTTAGTAAGGGGATGGCGGCCAGATTAGTTGCCAATGCTCTTGTCACCTTTTTTGCCAATCATCTATTGTGATCTTCCATGGTTCCGGATCATAACAGTAGACCATATTTTACATATGATGACATATTAACATAAATTAAATATTTACAGCTAAATTGTTGATTGGTGTTTCCGTTAACCAATTTAACTACAGAATATCGCAAAAGGGAATACATACCTCACATTTTTGTAAATGTTTATTATATATTTTTAGGGGACAACATTAAAGATATCCCACTTTGATACAATGTAAAGTAGTCAGTGAACGGCTTGTATACATTCAGGGCCAGAAATATTTGGACAGTGACACAAGTTTTGTTATTTTAGCTGTTTACAAAAACATGTTCAGAAATACAATTATATATATATATAATATGGGCTGAAAGTGCACACTCCCAGCTGCAATATGAGAGTTTTCACATCCAAATCGGAGAAAGGGTTTAGGAATCATAGCTCTGTAATGCATAGCCTCCTCTTTTTCAAGGGACCAAAAGTAATTGGACAAGGGACTCTAAGGGCTGCAATTAACTCTGAAGGCGTCTCCCTTGTTAACCTGTAATCAATGAAGTAGTTAAAAGGTCTGGGGTTGATTACAGGTGTGTGGTTTTGCATTTGGAAGCTATTGCTGTGACCAGACAACATGCGGTCTAAGGAACTCTCAATTGAGGTGAAGCAGAACATCCTGAGGCTGAAAAAAAAGAAAAAATCCATCAGAGAGATAGCAGACATGCTTGGAGTAGCAAAATCAACAGTCGGGTACATTCTGAGAAAAAAGGAATTGACTAGTTAGCTTGGGAACTCAAAAAGGCCTGGGCGTCCATGGATGACAACAGTGGTGGATGATCGCCGCATACTTTCTTTGGTGAAGAGGAACCCGTTCACAACATCAACTGAAGTCCAGAACACTCTCAGTGAAGTAGGTGTATCTGTCTCTAAGTCAACAGTAAAGAGAAGACTCCATGAAAGTAAATACAAAGGGTTCACATCTAGATGCAAACCATTCATCAATTCCAAAAATAGACAGGCCAGAGTTAAATTTGCTGAAAAACACCTCATGAAGCCAGCTCAGTTCTGGAAAAGTATTCTATGGACAGATGAGACAAAGATCAACCTGTACCAGAATGATGGGAAGAAAAAAGTTTGGAGAAGAAAGGGAACGGCAGTGGCACATGATCCAAGGCACACCACATCCTCTGTAAAACATGGTGGAGGCAACGTGATGGCATGGGCATGCATGGCTTTCAATGGCACTGGGTCACTTGTGTTTATTGATGACATAACAGCAGACAAGAGTAGCCGGATGAATTCTGAAGTGTACCGGGATATACTTTCAGCCCAGATTCAGCCAAATGCCGCAAAGTTGATCGGACGGCGCTTCATAGTACAGATGGACAATGACCCCAAGCATACAGCCAAAGCTACCCAGGAGTTCATGAGTGCAAAAAAGTGAAACATTCTGCAATGGCCAAGTCAATCACCAGATCTTAACCCAATTGAGCATGCATTTCACTTGCTCAAATCCAGACTTAAGACGGAAAGACCCACAAACAAGCAAGACCTGAAGGCTGCGGCTGTAAAGGCCTGGCAAAGCATTAAGAAGGAGGAAACCCAGCGGTTGGTGATGTCCATGGGTTCCAGACTTAAGGCAGTGATTGCCTCCAAAGGATTCGCAACAAAATATTGAAAATAAAAATATTTTGTTTGGGTTTGGTTTATTTGTCCAATTACTTTTGACCTCCTAAAATGTGGAGTGTTTGTAAAGAAATGTGTACAATTCCTACAATTTCTATCAGATATTTTTGTTCAAACCTTCAAATTAAACGTTACAATCTGCACTTGAATTATGTTGTAGAGGTTTCATTTCAAATCCAATGTGGTGGCATGCAGAGCCCAACTCGCGAAAATTGTGTCTGTCCAAATATTTCTGGACCTAACTGTAACAGTGTAACTTTGGTGCACTCTAACTTAACACACAGCCATTAATTTTTTAACCAATAGAAACAAAACTGAGGACACCCCTAAGTGAAAATGTCCAAATTGTGCCATTTTAGCCATTAATCTTGTGACTCGGTGTTACAAGGGCTTAGTTGTGAATGGGGAGCAGTTGTGTTAAATATGGTGTTATCACTCACACACTCTCTCATACTGGTCACTGAAAGTTCAACATGGCACCTCATGGCAAAGAGTTGTCCAAGAATCTGAAAAAAAGAATTGCTCTACATGAAGATGGCCAGGCTATAAGAAGATTGCCAACACCCTGAAACTGAACTGCAACACGATGAACAAGCCCATATAGCAGTTTAACAGGACACATTACACCTAGAACAGGTGTCGCCATGGTCGACCAAAGAAGTTGAGTGCATATGCTCAGTCATATCCAGAGGTCGTCTTTTCAGAATAGACGTATGAGTGCTGCCAGCATTGCTAAAGAGGTTATGGGGGGGTGTCCTCCTGTCATTGTTCAGACCACATACCACACACTGCATCACATTGATCTGCATTGCTCTCATCCCAGAAGGAAGCCTTTTCTAAAGATGATGCACACACAGAATGCACACTAATAAGACTAATGACGCCAGAAACCCAGGTCAGGCGGGCTAAACAGCACTATATAGGTGCATCTCGCTGACCTGGGTTTCTGGCTTCATTTATAGGTTACAGTTCAGACACTGTGCATTTCACTCATTATATGATGGGCTCCCAGTGCAAGCCTTATTAGTGTGCATGTCTTATGCTAAGCAGCCGCCCCTCCCCTCTAGTGTGGAGGCTGAGTGGCTGTGACATGAGCATCTTGCACCTTGGCTGCAGCCATCTTGATGAGGAAGGCTCACCACATTCTGTGTGTGCACATATCATTTGGTTTGGCTCCTTTTGGTGAGTTTTTTTATTACTTTGCGGCCAGGGCAGGGCCGGTGTCCGAGACTGAGAAGTGGTGAGGCCAAGTGGCCGTGAGCTGGATATTCTGGGTAATAAGGGGTTAATCGCAGCTTACAGCTGCCGCTAAGCCCTAGATTAGTAATGGGAGGCATCTATGACTTTAAGTCAGGCTTTATCATGGCTGGGTATCAAAATTGGGGGGAACCACATGCTAATTTTCAAATTATTTATTTAAATTATTAAAAAAGCCGCATGCGGTTCCTCTTATTTTGGTACACTGCAAGGATAAGCGCATGGCTGGGGGCTGAAACTTGTAGCCATATGCTTTATCTATGCTGGGTATCATAATATGGGGGCACCGTACAATATTTTTTATTTATTTTTACTGTACGATATAGATGCACACAGGGTGTGTGATTAGAAGTGTCAGAGACGCTGTCACTCATGGTGGGGGTACGTGTGACTGCAAACAATCACAGACACTGGTGATGGGGTGATATGCAGGGTAAATGAGTGGCCCCGGAAGTGAATGAATGGCTGCAGGAACAATTAAAGCTGTGCTGGAGACTCAGTAAATATAGCCCACTTGCTGCTATTCCCCTATCTCTTCGACCACCATTTTTAATCACCAGATTCTGGTCCCCATAGACCAGCATTTGGCCAAATAACCGGGATCAATCCCAGGCCGGAACCAGGTTTTCTTTTAACCAGGTTAGATCCAACGGTCTCGAGTTCGCCCATTACTACTTTACAATCGATAATGTTGTGTATAGTTATATAGGATGAAAAATAGTTATATAGGTTGAAAAAATGTCATAAATGTCCTAGATGAAACAACCTCTGCTCAAGCACTAGGATGCTCATCAACCACCATTCAGTTAATTTTCTGATGTAAAGAAAAATAGATCAGTGTTTGTCATGCAGTAATTCCTCAGGGGTCAATTAGAGAGTCTGTAATAGTCTAAATTCAAGCAAATCTCAAGTATGTGGCTCTGTATTCACATGACTATTAAGACTATTAAAGCCCCCCGTAAGGGGTCTAATAAGAGTTGTGTGTTCCTCTAATGGGGCTTTGTAATAGAGTCATGTGTTCCCTTATGGGGCTTTGTAATAGAGTCATGTGTTCCCCTAAGGGGCTTTGTAATAGAGTTGTGTGTTCCTTTAATCCATAGGTAAAGAATTAGGGGTAATTAAAGTAGGAAAAACACAGAGTATCAGAGCATACTTATTATGTTTCCACATTTGCATCCACTAACTTAATTTTTGTAGGATTCTAAAGAGTTCGTAGAGTGGTGTTCTCCAACTCCAGTCCTCAAGAGCCACCAACAGTGCATGTAATTAAATTATCACATGTGCAATATTAAAAGGAACCTGTCACCAGTTTTTTAACCTATAAGCAGAGGCCACCACCAGTAGGCTCTTATATACAGCATTCTAACATGCTCTGTATAAGAGCCCAGACCGCTGTGTATAACATAAAAAAAACACTTTATAATACTCACCTAAACCGGTCGCTGTGGTGGATTTGGCTCAGATGGGCTTCTTCATCCTCCGGTGCCAGCGCCTCCTCTTTCGGCCATCTTCGTCCTCCTTCTGAAGCCACTGTGCATGACGCATCTACATCATACACGCTCGCCAGTCCTGCGCATGTACACTACAATACTTTGATCTGCCCTGCTCAGGGCAGATCAAAGTGCGCCTGCTCAAGACCTGAATGCCGGCGAGTGTGTATGACGTCAGACGCATCATGCACCGCGGCTTCAGAAAAACGACAGAGGTGGCGACAAAGATGACAAAAAGAGGCGGCGCCGACACCAAAGGGCGAAGGCGCCCATCTGAGCCACATCCACCGCAACAACCGTTTAGGTGAGTATTATAAAGTGTTTTTTTACATTCTACATAGTAGCCTTGGCTCTTATATACAGCATCCTAGAATGCTGTATATAAGAGCCCAATGGTGGTTGCCGCAGCTTATATGGCAAAAAAAAACTGGGGACAGGTTCCCTTTAAGGAAATCCTGAAAACATGCACTGTTTGTGGCGCTTGTGGATTGGAGTTGGGGAAAACTTTCTTAGGCTGGAATCACACTTGCGAGTGTAAAATCGGTCCAATTCTCATGCTAGAAAGTCGGACGATTTTAGTTCACTTTTCATCAGTGTGCCGTCAGTATGCTGTTAGTGTGCAATCAGTTTTTACCCTCAGCAGTTGCTATTCATGTAATGTTATGTACAGGAGCATTTACATTGTTCTCTGTTACATGCGTGAAATGTATTGAGAAAAACGGATGTCACTAAAATGATGTATGTACCGTCCATGTGACATCCTTTTTTTTCACACACCCATAGACTTTAATTGAAGAGACTCGTGCGAGAAACTCACCAAAACATGCATGCTGCGTTTTTTTTCTCAGTCCGATTTGGACTGAGAAAAAAATAGCAGATCTGAGCTGCCTCATTGATTAACATTAGTCTGAGTGCAATGCAAGATTTTCTCGCATTGCACTCGTGCGAGTTAATCGCAAGTGTGAAGCCGGCCTTAGAGAAACTGCTAGATAGTGTGGTCTCTTTCAGGCTCTGATCACAAAAAGAAGCTGGCTGGAGAGTGCACTGTAAGTGTGCGTTGTAAGACTACCCAGCATGCAGAGACCATCCCCACAACCACAAGTGATGTCAGTTGTGGAGGTGGCGCTGGTTTCTGCATGTCGAGTATTATTACAGTGCAAATTGACAGTGCGCTCTCCTGCCAGTTCATTATATCTGAGAGCCAGTGAGAGCATGCACTGACACTGTGCATATTGTACAGTGCCAAGAGCATCCATGAAAAATGATAAACGTGCTACATTTATCCAAGCCTCTGAAGCAGGCATGACTTTATCAATTAGCCTTTTTCACAAACAATTTGAGGTTTTATGCTGTAAAGTAATGTTTTTTCTTTGTTCAAACACATAGATTCTCATTTAAACCAAAATTCTCTTTTTTTTCTGTCATCCATCCACAAAGCAATGTTCCAGTAGCATTCTGGCTTGTTCAGGTGAGCTTTATCAAATTGCAGATGGGCAGCAATGTTTTTAAGAGGGAGAACAGTTGCTATTTTTGGCTATCCTGCCATTTACATCCTTCATGTTCAATTTCCTCCTAATAAGCGACTCATAAACATTAATCTGTTCACACCTCTGCAATTATTTTTTTTTTGCACTTAGATTTTTTTTTATCTTCCTCCAAAAATTGTTCTTATTTTTCAGTTGACATAGTGGTATGAGGGTTTGCTTTTTGCGGAATGAGTTGTTGTATTGAAAAATGCTTTATTTTAGCAAACAATGTCCTGAATTACAACAGGAAAAAAAATCCAAGTTGGGGGAAATGGTGAAAAATACTGAACTCAGCCGTTATTTTGAAAGTTTTGTTTTTACAATGTTCATTGTATGGTAAAAATGACCTGGAAAACTCACTACACAGGTCACTTTGTGCATTGAGCATAGAGATACCAAACTTGAATTAGTTTTTCATTATTAAGAGTGAAAAAAAAATCAAAAGTTTATAAAAAAAATAAGAAAATGTTGGTTTGTGTTGCCACTTTCCGAGAATTGCAACGTTTTTATTTTTTTATCTATGGAGCTATATATACACACACCCATATGATGATGTTATGTCTTTGGAAGTTTCTGATAGGTTTATTGGCAACATCTGAGTTAAGTCGAGACACACCTGTGGATGTATTTTATTGCACATCTGAAATACACTGTTTTTTTGTGTAGGATCATGGGAAAGTCAATAGAAATGAGCCAAGATCTCAGGAAGAGAATTGTGGGCTTGCACAAGTCTGTTTCACCCTTGGGTGCAATTTCCAGATACCTGAAGATGCCTTGTTCATCTGTACAAACAATTATACGCAAGTACTAACAATATGGGAATGTCCATACATCATACCCCTCAGGAAGGAGACGGGTTCTGTGTACCAGAGATGAACGTGCTTTGGTCAGACATGTGCATGTCAACTCAAGAACAAAAGCAAAATACCTCGTAAAGATGCTGGTGGAAGCTGGAAAGATTGTGTCATTATCCGTAGTGAAACGAGTACTGTCCAACATGGACTGAAAGGTCACTCTGCGAGGAAGAAGCCATTACTCCAAAAGAAACATAAAAAGCCAGATTAATGTTTGCAAATAGACACAGTTCAATTTGAGTTCTGTGAGACCACAGGACGTGTCTCCAAAAATTAAGGTCTTTGTTCCTGCTTGGCCATAATGACCATCGTTACATTTGGAGGAGAAAAGGGAGAAGCTTTGATGCCTAAGAACACCAGCCCCCACCAGCCGGCTTCCTTGTTTTGCATAAGAACACCAGCCCAACTGTGAAAAACGGGGTTGCAGCATCATGTTGTGGAGTTTTTTTCTGCAGGAGGGACTGGTTCATTTCACAAAACAGATGGCATCATAAGAAAAAAAGATTATGTGGCAATACTGAACAACATCTCAAGACATCAGCCAGGAACTTAAAACTTGGGCGGAAATGGGTCTTCGAAATTGACAATGACCTGAAGCTACTGCCAAACTGGTTGCAATGTGGCTTAAGAATAACAAAGTCAATATTTTGGAGTGGCCATCATAAAGCCCTGATCTCAATCTTACTGAAAATTATGGCAAAAGCTGAAAAGGCCGGTGCGAGCAAAGCGACCTACAAACATGGCTCATCTATACCAGTTCTGTCAGGAGGAATGGGCCCAAATTCCACCAACTATTGCGAGAAGCTTGGGGAAGGAGATCCAAAATGTTTCCCCCAAGTCATACAGTGTAAGGGCAATGCTATCAAATACTAATGAAATGTATGGCAACTTTTGATTTTGGATAAACTATTAAAAAATGCCTTAAAACATTCTCTCTCTCATTATTCTGGCATTTGGCAAATATAAATAATTTTTGGTCCCTAACTGACCTAAATCAGGAAAGGTTTATTTTGATTTCATGTCAGTTAGTGAGAAAAACCTGCAGATGTGTCTTTATAGAAAGCGGAGGGAAAAACCTGCAGATGTGCAGGAATAGAGTGGATAAAAACTTCTGGTTTCAATTGTAAATATCACATTTCGTGAAAAATCTAATGGTTAAAAGCATAGTCTCAAAAATGTAGACAATTTATGACAGAATTATACAATATTCTGATAGTTATGCTTAGATCTGGTAGAGATGTTTCAAGTTAGTAAGTAATCTTATATTTTATTTTGTTTAACCCATGCCAGGTGCCCATTAATGTGTTATGGACCCATTCAACCAATCCTCTGCGACAAGATTTATTCTGCTCGGTTTGTCCGATGTTCCTTACTTGAAGGCTATTAGCGTTCTTGCATTCTTGGTGATCTATTTTATAACATTGTTGGCAAACCTTCTACTCATCATAGTGGTATATATTAATCCAAAGCTCCATACTCCCATGTACTTTTTTCTAACTAATCTCTCCTTTATTGACGTTTGCTTCTCAACCACCGTGGTCCCTAAAATAATAAAGAACACATTATCCGCAGACAAGAGCGTCTCTTTACTAGAATGTGCCATACAGATGCACTTTCATTTGGCTTTTGGGTCTACAGAGTGTTTCTTACTTGCTGTAATGGCTTATGACAGGTTTGTTGCCATCTGTAAGCCGCTGCATTATAACACCATCATGAGCAGGAAAATGTGCGTTAGTCTGGCCGCTGCATCATGGACTTCAAACTTCATCCACTCTTTTATGGAAGTGATCTACACCTTCCAGATGTCCTTCTGCCGTTCCAATCATGTCAACCACTTCTTTTGTGAGGTACCTCCATTTTTACAAATGTCGTGCAGTGACACTTGGCTCCATGAGTTAGCAATGTATATTTCAGCAGGAATCATAGTTGGTTTATCCTTTTTCTTGATTCTCGTTTCGTATATCCATATTCTGTCCACCATCTTTAAGATCAATTCTTTTGATGGTAGGTATAAATCTCTGTCTACATGTGCCTCCCACATCATTGTGGTGACATTTTACTTCGGGACCATTATGATTCTGTATTTACGACCCCATTCCCGTTCTCCAAACATTGACAAGTCAGTCTCCATCGTATACTCAGCCATGACGCCAATGCTAAACCCCATCATCTACAGTGTTAGAAATAAGGATGTGAAAGACACTATAAGAAAGAAGTTAATCCAAGATGTTCTTCATTTAAATTTATTTTTATAAAAATCACAATAATATGGCTGTTAAAGATAGAAAAACAGTGGGTTTTCCTAGTGTAAATGTCCTCATTTCGTCTCTGCCTCAAGCTCAGTGCCAATTTGGACGTGACCTGAAGACCTAGAGCTCTTAAATCTACATTCATCAATAGATTTGCTGTTTGTTAATTGAATAAGATATAGATTTTTTTTAACCAACCTTACAAAAATGATCTTATTTTATGATAATATTTAGGTTTGCTGTTAGGAAAGAGAAGAAGCAATGGCTTTTTTAAAAAAAAACTGTCCAAATATTTTGCCTATTTTGTGATGAGCAACACGTTTTCTGTTTGAGAAATGAAGCAATGGCTTTTTAACAAGCTGTCCAAAAATTATCCCTTTTTATGGGATCATGAACAGGTTTGTTGTTTGGGAAATTAAAAAGCAATCACTTCTTAAAAAGCCATGCAAAAAATATTATTTTTTTTGCTAGCAGGATCAGATTAACCCTGTAGAGGCAAAAGTTCTGATCAGCAGGACAGAGTGGCTACAGAAAACAATCTACAAAAAGGAGATGTGTGTTACTGTCTATTGGCTGTGGCATTGGAAGTGGCAGCAACTGATCAGTGTAGAGTACGATCAATATTCTCCAATATTTTATTAATGCTCCAATATTTTTATATTCCTCATAGAAGACAAATAAAGATACAGATGTAGTAAACGTTGTCATGATAGTACTCGTATCATCTCATTCATACGTTCACCCCAGTGTAAAGGGCATAACAGGCATCCAATTCTTCATTAAGCCATACCACATCCACCATCTTGTATTATATGCCTGAAGGACATAGTAATCTTTCATTTTTGCAGATATGATTTTTTTTCCTGAGGAAGAAACAAGTAGTTAAGAAACGCGTAGGTTGGCCCTTGGAGGACGCTGCACTCAGTGGTGACGTCAACCATCCTGATTTTGTGCGTTCTGTGTCCGGTGCCTTGCTGTGTTTGGGATGTCGACGATCAAGGGGTCCAGCAGCAGCATTGCACCCAGCAGACCAGAGACCGCTCTGCTGTGCTGGGATAGACTCTCACCCTAAAAATAGCAGCCTGCCCAGGATAGTCGTATCCATTAGATGCGACAATACCAGAACTTTACAGGCTCATCATACTGGTTGGTGGCAATCGGGGTAATAAAGATTTGATAACAGCCCACAGCTGCCACTAAGCTCTAGATTAATAATGGGAGGCAACTATGAGACCCCCTCATTACTGAAAGTGAAAAGAAATAAACACAAACACTGAAAAAATCCTTTATTTGAAATTGAATACAAAAACACCCTCTTTTACCAATTTATTAACCGCAAAAACACCCAGGTCTGACATAATCCACATGAGGTCCCACGATGATTCCAGCTCTGCTACATCTGAAAGCACAGAGTGCAGCCATAAAACATGACTGGCCACTGTGGGATTCAGGCAGGGAATGAGCCACGTGATGAGCTGGGTATCTTGGCTGTGTATCAAAATTAGAGGGGACCGCATGCTGGATTTTTAATTATTTGTTTAAATAATTTTATTGAAAAAAGACGCATGCGGTTCCTCTTACTTTGATACACAGCCAAGATAAAAACACGTCTGGGGGCTGCAGCCTGTAGCCGTGTGCTTTACCTGCTGGGTATCATAATATGGGAGACCCTATGCTAATTTTTTTTTTATTTATTTATGTTTACTACAATCTACAGTGACCTGCACACATGGTCTGTGATCAAAAGCAGTCAGACACTCTGTCACTCAGGCTGGGAGCGCTGTCTGACTGCAACCAATCACAGAAGACAGGACTGCCGGTGGGTGGGGGAAGCAGTGAATATGGTTGAGTAATAATGAGTGGCCCCAGAAATAGAGTGAGCAACCCGGAAGCAGTTACAACCGTGCTGGAGACTTGTAGTATAGTGTGCTTGCTTTATTTATTTATTTTTTTATTTCCTGAGTTGCCAGACTCCGATCATTAGCTGGAGTTCCCAGAGATCTTCAGGCCCAGGTCCGGCACCCGGATACTTTTGAAATTGTGCAAATTCTGACTTTTACAGTCTGGGTCCACCCATCACTAATCCTAATGTATACACACAATTCCCCAATCGAAACGTGGAGGCTAATGAGAGCTGGTGCACGCAAGCACATGCACATGCTAGAGATTGACAGACGTCTATAAACGTTAAAAAGCTAACAAAAGTGTGCATGTTATATAATGGAAAGAAAACAGTTCATTGTAAAAAGGTGGCACTCATCGTTCCGATAAAAACTTTCTTAATTTCATATAGTTAAAAACCTGTATGCAGAGGGATGTGGGCAGCACATAGATGATGGACGTTTCGCACTAATGCGGGTGTCACACGAGACAAGCTATCGTGCGATGCATTGTCGGGGTCATGGTTTTCGTGACGCACATCCAGCATCGTTTGCGACGTCGTTTTGTGTGACACGTCCGAGCAATGCTGAATCGGTCACAAATTGTGAGTCGCGTACACGTTGCTTATTTTTAAAAAATTGGTTGTTCATCGTACCCGAGGCAGCACACATCGCTCCGCGTGACACCCCGGGAATGATGAACACAGCTTACCTGCGTCCCGCGGCACCCGCCGGCTATGCAAGAGGAAGGGTTTGAGCGGGATGTTTACGTCCCGCTCATCTCCGCCCCTCCGCTTCTATTGGCCGGCGACTGTGTGACGTCGCTGTGACGACGAACGTCCCTCCCCCTTCAGGAAGAGCATGTTCGCCGCCCACAGTGAGGTCGCTCAGCAGGTAAGTACGTGTGACGGCGGTTTAACGACTTAGTCCCACACAGGCAGCGATTTGCCCGTGATGCACAAACGACGGGGGGCGGGTGCGATCGCACGATAGATCGTACCGTGTGACACCCGCATAAGAAATGCTTCAACAGGTACTCCCTGGCAGGACTGGTTGAAGCACTTGTTAATGTGAATCGGTCATCTTCCGGGTGGTGCTGCATCCGTTCTCATGCAGGTTTTCAACTATATGAAATAAAAAAGAATTTACTTATAAAGATGAGTGCCACCTTTTTTTTTAACTGTTTGCATGCACAGATGTCTTTATAAGGTTGAGCACCACAAAGTTGAATTTGTAGATTAAGCCTCCACTACTAATGACATGCATTAGTGAACTGGTGTCAGATCATTTCTCCACTAGTGTTTAATATCCTGGTGAGAGGTCAGCTTCTGAGGCCTCTCCACACATGAAAACTCCCATAATTACGTTCATGTATGTGATTTTGCACTAAGAGGTTACAAAGTTTGAACAGTCCACCCGCTATAGCCTCTTCGTGCTCTGATGGAGTATTTGTGACTCAGTCTTAACACAAGGAAATGACTCACTAGTCCTATTCCCGGGATTAGGATGTGGGGTGCCCTATTGTATTGTAGCTTGGTCCATTAGTGCTCATTCCAGGTACACTAACAGCTCTCAGCATAAAATTGATTTGGAAATGGAACCTGTTGTGCTGCCATTTTTTTTTAAAAGTGTGCCTGTCTTGATCCAGGGGTTAACTTCCCTTGCCTCGTTCTGGATCCCAGGATACTATATCTAGCCTCTCTACCTATGGTTCAGCGCCAGTGATATTTCTGCTTTGCAGCTAGTATACTGGCTCTGGTAAGTGTTCCTGATCTGTCCTGCCTCCCTGCTACTGTGTCCTGACTTGTACCCTCCCCCATTTGTCTGCATTCCCTAGTCCCTGACTACCCATTTCTGTCTGCTGTTTTCCCCTGTCCTAACTTGTTTGTCCTCCCTTATCTTTATTTGGACGTCCCGGCCGCTTAGGCTGCTTTCACACCTCCGTTTTTTGCTATGCGGCACAATCCGGCACTTTGCAGGAAAATCGCAACCGTTTTTTTTTTGCTGCCGGTTGCGATTTTCATGCATAGACTTTAATTAGTGCCGCATTGTGCCGCATGGCCTTGCGTTCCGTCCGGTTTTTGCCGCATGCGGCAGATTTAGCCGATGCGGCGGCCGGATGGAACATTGCCTGGCACGTTTTTTCGTGCGGCAAAAAAAACCGCATCGCGCCGCATTCGGCCGATGCGGCGCATTTTTCAATGCATGCCTATGGCGGCCGGATGCGGCGCAATGCAGCAATAACCGCATCCGTCCGCCGCATGCGGTTTTTGCCACTGCGCATGCTCAGTAGCATGCCGCAAGCGGCAAAAAACGGACTGGCCACAAAGGAAAAACTTATGCAAAGGATGCGGTGTTTTCACCGCATCCGTTGCATAGCTTGCACAGCCGGATTGAGCCGCAGAGCTCAAGCCGGATGTGTGAAAGTAGCCTTACCTCTATCCTTGCTCCTGACCCCGGCATTCGTCTCTCCCCTTCTGTTTATACATTACTCTTTGGCTCCTAACTCTTTGCTAGCTCCTGACCATGATCTGTCTCTCTGCTGACCCCTAGTGGTTGCTTACTAAACTGCACTCTGAAGCTCTATTACCTGTGCCTCAGTAATTCCAGTAGTGCAGCATGACAGTCCCAGTAGTAACTTTGCAACACATCAAGCTGCATGTTGCTCATGTTACTGAGATCAGTATGTCTGGACTTGTCTCCCATTGAGCACATCTAGGACGCTACTGGTACATAATTGTAAGGGGAGCTGCCAGCAGTGGATTTTGATGATTTCCCTAAGTGCATTCAGAGTGGAGGAATGTTCCTCAGATGACCATTGTTAGCAGCTGCAGCTTTAAGTGTGGGGATTTTTACATGTGGTGCTCATATTACATTTCCATAATTCCACATCTTTTCCTTCTTGGCATTGCAATTTTTAATATTGAGGAGTGTATTGATAATAAAAAATGGCAGCAATCCCATATCAAAATTGGGAAAAATTGTATTTATTGCAAGACATGAATACAAAGTGTCAGCTCAGGCAACAGGCCTTATTCAAGTAAGCAAAATAGCCGTTCTAGTTACTTTCATCATCAACGCTGTAAAAACATCAGCAGATTTCCTATGCGTATATTCACATTCAGGCTCGGTCTGGCGTGGCGGGGTACCGGGGAAACCCCGCCCTTGTCTGTAATTTATGCTGTCTCCGGCAGCCTGCAGGGCCCCCCGCCGGGTGTATTATGACCTGCGGCCGCGGCTCGCCAGACGCCAGTGTGGCGCCCCAGGACCTGGTCGCTACAACAGCATTGACCTTCCAAAGGGTTAATGCTGAGCCTGGAGGTAATGGGGAGGTCCATTGGCCAGCAAGTTTAACACCCAACGCAGTTCTCCCTCCGGCCAGCAGGGGGAGCTCTGAACCTGGAATTCCAGGGAGCCTTCCTCAAGTCTGGCTTGGGGGAGGAAGTAGTGGTCAGTCTGTAGAGAGAAGTGGAAGGAAGCAGACGCAGAGTGAGCTGTCTTGTGGATCTGGGGCCTAGAGCTAGAGTAGCTTGGCCCAGGGAAGCAGGAGTAGCTGAGAGGCAGCGGAGAGACTCGGACATCGGAGTCTGTGGCCACCAGGGCTTAAAAATACTCCCTGGTAGCCGAATCCGAAGGGCAGGAGAGCTGAAAGCACCTGGCCCCAAAACATCCCAAAGGTACAGCTGCAGCATCAGGGCCCGGTATGGACTCCAGCAGAGAAGCACCAGAGAGGGCCTGCGCAGCCTGCTACAGAGGGAAAGGGACGTATCATCAGTCCCAGCAGCAAAGAGGCCATTGCTGGATTCAGAGAAGCAGGGTCCTATCAAAACAAAGAAAAGTACAGGAGTAGGCCTCATACTCAGCTGGCCAGAAAGATCACTCCAAGTACTTCCAGGCCGACCGGATCCCCATCACCACCTGTAACGGTCTCCCAGGACTGGACTGTTCCCAAAGTAAAAGAGGAAAAGGTAAAGAGACTGTTGTTTGTGCCTGGTTCTTTCATTGCCTGTCGGCCCTGCACCGTGTTAGCCACAGAACCCCATAAACTTTCACGAGCACTAACAGTGTCCCCGGGGCTCCGCTCCACCTGTGGGGAGCAGTACCACCATTGCTGCCATAACATCACCCCGGAGGCCTCACACAGCAGCGGCGGCTTAATAGCCGCAGACCACAGGTGGCGTCACGAACACAAACTTTATTCATCAAGCCACATATTCTACTGACACCCACCAGGGCCACGGAGCCGGGCCCAGCCACCACTGACTACCACCGGACTAGTCCGGCCCGGCACCGGGTGTCCCATAGCCCTGGGGTGGGCGAGTCACCAACGCAGGTGATAATATTGTATGCAAGCTGCAGGCAGCAGTCAGATGACAGCGGGGGGACGCTCGTGACCTGGAGGCACCCGGAAGTTTGCTGCAGCGCGGCAGGGGCAGAGCAGGATCCATCCGAGAGGAAGAAGATGCATTCTAGTGGTGCATCCATCAGAAGGACCTGCGATGACTCATGCCCATGTGACCGTGTGGGAGGAGCCGGGCAGGAGCTGCCGTTCGGGGATGATGTCCCGAGAAAGAAGTGTCCGGTGAGGGGGGGGGATGAGTGGGACATGGGGAGGGGGGTGTGCAGGATGAGTGTGGGACATGAGGAGGGGGGGTGTGCAGGATGAGTGGGACATGGGGGTGTGTGCAGGGTGAGTGGGACATGGGGAGGAGGGGTGTGCAGGGTGAGTGGGACATGGGGAGGGTGTGTGTGCAGGATGAGTGGGACATGGGGAGGGTATGTGTGCAGGGTGAGTGGAACATGAGGAGGGGGTGTGTGCAGGGTTAGTGGGACATGGGGAGGGTATGTGTGCCTGGTGAGTGGAACATGAGGAGGGGGTGTGTGCAGGGTGAGTGGGACATGGGGAGGGGGTGTGTGCAGGGTGAGTGGGACATTGGGAGGGGGTGTGTGCAGGGTGAGTGGGACATTGGGAGGGGTGTGTGTGCAGGGTGTGCAGGGTGAGTGGGACATGGGGAGGGTGTGTGTGCAGGATGAGTGGGACATTGTGAGGGTGTGTGTGCAGGGTGAGTGGGACATGGGGAGGGGGTGTGTGCAGGATGAGTGGGACATGGGGAGGGGGTGTGTGCAGGATGAGTGGGACATGGGTAGGGGGTGTGTGCAGGATGAGTGGGACATGGGTAGGGGGTGTGTGCAGGATGAGTGGGACATGGGTAGGGGGTGTGTGCAGGGTGAGTGGGACATGGGGAGGGGGGGCTGTGCAGGGTGAGTGGGACATGGGGAGGGGGTGTGTGCAGGGTGAGTGGGACATGGGGAGGGGGGGCTGTGCAGGGTGAGTGGGACATGGGGAGGGGGTGTGTGCAGGGTGAGTGGGACATGGGGGGTGTGTGCAGGGTGAGTGGGACATGGGGGGAGGGGGGATGTGCAGGGTGAGTGGCATATGGGGGGTCCAGACTGTGACAGAGGGGTGTTAAGGGTTACAGGGTGTGTGGCACATGCGATTTCAGTGTGATTGAGAGAGGGGTAATATAATAATAATAATAATAATAATAATAATATTATACGGAAAAGGGTGTGTGCTGTGTGATTTGGGGGGTGCTGGGTGTGTGTAATTTGGGGGTGCAGCCAGGGTGTGTGTAATTTGGGGGGTGCTGGGCATGTGTGAGTCCCTGCTGCATGATGTGAGTGAAGTCCACACAGTAGACATATATCAGTAGTAGGGATTAGGGAAAGAGGGATAGCAGCAGTCACAGCATGGGATGGGATTGGGAAAGCTGGGTGCTGTGCTGAGGGAAAGAAGCTCTTTTCCTCCTAATCATCCATCTTTTCTATGGTGTGATAGATATCCATCTTGTCCTCAGCTTTCAGCTTTCCCATTCTTTGATATCAAGTGTCTTATCCTGTACCCCCCCAGAGTCAATGGCATTATCCTGTACCCCCAGTGCCAGTGTCATTATCCTGTACCCCCCAGTGTCAGTGTCCTTATCCTGTCCCCCCCAGTGTCAGTGTCATTATCCTGTACCCCCAGTGTCAGTGTTATTATCCTGTACCCCCAGTGTCAATGGCATTATCCTGTATCCCCCAGTGTCATTATCCTGTACCCCCAGTGCCAGTGTCATTATTCTGTACCCCCAGTGTCAGTGTCATTATCCTGTACCCCCAGTGTCAGTGTCATTATCCTGTACTCCAGTGTTATTATCCTGTACCTCCAGTGTCAGTGTTATTATCCTGTACCCCCAGTGTCAGTGTCATTATCCTGTACCCCCAGTGTTATTATCCTGTACCCCCAGTGTCAGTGTCATTATCTTGTACCCCCAGTGTCAGTGTTATTATCCTGTACCCCCAGTGTCAATGGCATTATCCTGTACCCCCCAGTGTCATTATCCTGTACCCCCAGTGCCAGTGTCATTATCCTGTACCCACAGTGTCAGTGTCATTATCCTGTACCCCCAGTGTCAGTGTTATTATCCTGTACCCCCAGTGTCAGTGTTATTATCCTGTACCTCCAGTGTCAGTGTCATTATCCTGTACCCCCAGTGTCAGTGTTATTATCCTGTACCCCCAGTGTCAGTGTTATTATCCTGTACCTCCAGTGTCATTATCCTGTACCCCCAGTGTCAGTGTCATTATCCTGTACCCCCAGTGTCAGTGTTATTATCCTGTACCCCCAGTGTCAGTGTTATTATCCTGTACCTCCAGTGTCAGTGTCATTATCCTGTACCCCCAGTGTCAGTGTTATTATCCTGTACCCCCAGTGTCAGTGTTATTATCCTGTACCCCCAGTGTCAGTGTCATTATCCTGTACCCCCAGTGTCAGTGTTATTATCCTGTACCTCCAGTGTCAGTGTTATTATCCTGTACCCCCAGTGTCAGTGTCATTATCCTGTACCCCCAGTGTTATTATCCTGTACCCCCAGTGTCAGTGTCATTATCCTGTACCCCCAGTGTCAGTGTCATTATCCTGTACCCCCAGTGTCAGTGTCATTATCCTGTACCCCCAGTGTCAGTGTTATTATCCTGTACCCCCAGTGTCATTATCCTGTACCCCCAGTGTCAGTGTCATTATCCTGTACCCCCAGTGTCAGTGTCATTATCCTGTACTCCCAGTGTCAATGGCATTATCCTGTACCCCCCAGTATCATTATCCTGTACCCCCAGTGCCAGTGTCATTATCCTGTACCCCCAGTGTCAGTGTCATTATCCTGTACCCCCAGTGTCAGTGTCATTATCCTGTACTCCAGTGTTATTATCCTGTACCCCCAGTGTCAGTGTCATTATCCTGTACCCCCAGTGTCAGTGTCATTATCCTGTACTCCCAGTGTCAATGGCATTATCCTGTACCCCCCAGTATCATTATCCTGTACCCCCAGTGCCAGTGTCATTATCCTGTACCCCCAGTGTCAGTGTTATTATCCTGTACCCCCAGTGTCAGTGTCATTATCCTGTACCCCCAGTGTCAGTGTTATTATCCTGTACCCCCAGTGTCATTATCCTGTACCCCCAGTGTCAGTGTCATTATCCTGTACCCCCAGTGTCAGTGTCATTATCCTGTATTCCCAGTGTCAGTGTCATTATCCTGTACTCCCAGTGTCAGTGTCATTATCATGTACCCCCAGTGTCAGTGTCATTATCCTGTACCCCCAGTGTCATTATCCTGTACCCCCAGTGTCATTATCCTGTACCCCCAGTGTCAGTGTCATTATCCTGTACCCCCAGTGTCATTATCCTGTACCCCCAGTGTCAGTGTCATTATCCTGTACTCCCAGTGTCAGTGTCATTATCCTGTTCTCCCAGTGTCAGTGTCATTATCCTGTAACCCCAGTGTCAGTGTCATTATCCTGTACCCCCAGTGTCAGTGTCATTATCCTGTACCCCCAGTGTCAGTGTCATTATCCTGTACCCCCATTGTCAGTGTCATAATCCTGTACCCCCCAATGTCAGTGTCATTATCCTGTACCCCCAGTGTCAGTGTCATTATCCTGTACCCCCAGTGTCAGTGTCATTATCCTGTACCCCCAGTGTCAGTGTCATTATCCTGTACCTCCAGTGTCAGTGTCATTATCCTGTACCCCCAGTGTCAGTGTTATTATCCTGACCCCCAGAGTAAGTGTCATTATCCTGTACCTCCAGTGTCAGTGTCATTATCCTGTACCCCCAGTGTGAGTGTCATTATCTTAGGCTATATGTAATTACTCTTCAGGGGGCCTCTATATGTGATGATCGTACAGGAGGAGCTTCAATAAAAATACTGTATATGTAAAAAAAAAAAAAAAGCCTGATCTGTGTATAGAGCAGTGTTGTCAGAATACACAGAACTAGTGAAGGGTTTATCCAACATGTAAGACTAGTTTGGAAAGTATAGTGAAGACAAATATTCACCACAGTCTCCAAATGGTAAAGTGTATTGGGTGGTAATGCTTCACACCTCCACATACTGACTCTTAGGGTATGTGCCCATGATCAGGACTCACTGTGTTCTGCATGGAGCGGGTCCGGACCTATGGGGCCGCGCGTCTCCTCCGCAGGAGACCGCAGCTGCTTGTGTGGCGCCCCTGAGGCTTCCGTCGCCACAGGAACATTGCACCCCAGCCAGCGGTGTGATGTCCCATTCTGGGTAAGGAAAGGAGTGAACACCGGTACTCAGGCAAATCTACACTACACCCATTGTTAGGTACACACTGGGACCAGGAACAGTGGCAGCAACCCTCCCATGCTGCATGCTGGGAGGGACCGTAAGACCCATCCCTGCTCCTATAGGGTACAGCTTAGCAACTGGGGAGGTGGGAGGAGCCACCCGAGGGTAGAGAGAAAGGAAGGTGAAGTGTAGGGAGTTGAAGTTGGAGAGGGAGGAAGGAGGAGGAGGTCTGCGGGAGGCAGACGAGAAGGAGAAGCAGAAAGAAAGCTCTAGTCAGACAGGAGCTAAGAGAAGAAAGTGACGCTTCCTGGTGAAGAACCTGGGACTCAGAGGGTCCAGGTGACACCAAGCAGAGGAAGAGAAGGGATTCCCAGGGCCACAGATAGCTTTTGAGCTGGTGGCCTGTTCCACAGGAACATCGGTGGAGGGATCAAGCTGCAACAGGGGACGGTCCCTAGAAACCGGATGAGTGAAAAATCATCTCCAACAGTAAAAACCGAGGCCCAGGGAAAGTTGCAAACTCCCCGGGCCACAGCCCACAGCAGAACCTCTAGAAAGGGGGTAAAACATCCGACAGGTGAGCCCCCGGCCCGGAGGCTGTAGTGGAGGCTGAGCCAGGTTCATCCAGCAAGGACAAGGCTTAAGAAGACAGCTGAAGACAGAGACACTTTAGAAGGGGGTACCGGCTTTCATTCCAGGATCTACTCAGGTTTGGCGGAGGTCCCTGACAGTGGGTTCCAGCCGCCCAAAGGCACCAGTGTGCTGCAGCCCAGGAAATGTGAGTAAAGACCTTGGAATTGCACCCTCTGGTGTTGTCTCAGTTATTGTCGCCTGCATAGACTTCCATCACACCATAGACTCTTACAAACACCAACAGTGTCCCCGGGGCACCGCTCCACCTGTGGGGAGCAGTACCACCATTGGTGCCATTCCATCACCCCGGAGGCCTCCTACAGCAGCAGCGGCTTAATAGCCACAAACCACAGGTGGCGTCACGACAAATACAAACTTTAATCAACCCCACCAGAAGCCATATCAATTGACCCCACCAGGGTACGGAGTCGGGCCCCGCCACCACTGACGACCCCCCGACTAGTCCGGCCCGGCACCGGGTGTCCCATAGCCCTGGGGTGGGCGAGTCACTTGTACCCACAATCAGGCTTCAGTGTGCTGCGGTCTTTCGCTTGTGTTCTCCCTACGGAGGAGCATGCGATTACGCAGCAAACAATTGACATGCTGCGGTCTAGAAAGAAGATCCGCAGGTCAGTGTTTGCTGCGGAAACAAGAATCACATTGGGCACGGGATTTCTAGAAATCCATCCACTATGCTTGTACTTACAACGCAGTGTTTTGGATGCAGCTGAACCATGCTACAGCCAACATGCTGCAAACACTGATCGTGGATGGCTGGGCACGCACCCTTACAGGGGGTTTCCCAGATAGATGGCGGCAGAGGGGGATTAATGTTAGTAAATGTTTCCATGTGAAGATGCTGGAGAACATTCTGCTTCTCTTTGATTATTGTTTGGCTGATGGACTCGGTGGTTTTCCTAGGACAAGGAATGTCCGTGTGTAAGAAAAACTGCGACTGACTGTAAATAACAGATTCCATTATTAACTGCAATAAATAAGAGGCTACAAGAAATCCTGCGCTATCTGCAGGCCCAGGACAGGGCTCTTCTGCGCTATCTGCAGGCCCAGGACAGGGCTCTTCTGCGCTATCTGCAGGCCCAGGACAGGGCTCTTCTGCGCTATCTGCAGGCCCAGGACAGGGCTCTTCTGCGCTATCTGCAGGCCCAGGACAGGGCTCTTCTGCGCTATCTGCAGGCCCAGGACAGGGCTCTTCTGCGCTATCTGCAGGCCCAGGACAGGGCTCTTCTGCGCTATCTGCAGGCCCAGGACAGGGCTCTTCTGCGCTATCTGCAGGCCCAGGACAGGTCTCTTCTGCGTTATCTGCAGGCACAGGACAGGTCTCTTCTGCGTTATCTGCAGGCCCAGGACAGGGCTCTTCTGCGTTATCTGCAGGCCCAGGACAGGGCTCTTCTGCGTTATCTGCAGGCCCAGGACAGGGCTCTTCTGCGCTATCTGCAGGCCCAGGACAGGGCTCTTCTGCGCTATCTGCAGGCCCAGGACAGGGCTCTTCTGCGCTATCTGCAGGCCCAGGACAGGGCTCTTCTGCGCTATCTGCAGGCCCAGGACAGGGCTCTTCTGCGCTATCTGCAGGCCCAGGACAGGGCTCTTCTGCGTTATCTGCAGGCCCAGGACAGGGCTCTTCTGCGTTATCTGCAGGCCCAGGACAGGGCTCTTCTGCGTTATCTGCAGGCCCAGGACAGGGCTCTTCTGCGTTATCTGCAGGCCCAGGACAGGGCTCTTCTGCGCTATCTGCAGGCACAGTACAGGGCTCTTCTGCGCTATCTGCAGGCACAGTACAGGGCTCTTCTGCGCTATCTGCAGGCACAGGACAGGGCTCTTCTGCGCTATCTGCAGGCACAGGACAGGGCTCTGTGCGCTAGCTACAGGCACAGGACAGGGCTCTGTGCGCTAGCTACAGGCACAGGACAGGGCTCTTCTGCGCACTGTAGAGTTTACTAAAAGGCGCACGTTATACTGAGAGAAGCCGAAAATGTACAAGTAATAAAAACGTTTATGGTAGCTACAGTGTTGGCCCCTAGAGGCAATTTCCCTGGTAGGCCCCTGGCACCCCAGTCCAATCCTGTTCACATTACATAGTTCTAAAGTGCTAGCATGCAACAAACCGTGGGAAGCATTCATAACATACATATATATGTATAACATTCAAGAGCCCAAAACTGTACATAAGCAATGATTCTTGCATAATTACTCAATTACATCACCAGTGATGCATAATAGTCCATATTAAACTACCTCAGACAGTGTGTATATATAATATATAATATATCCCCATATACTAGTGAGAGGCGCCATTACTGGCATTTACCTGTAGCCACTGCATGTGTCCAGACCAAAGTAGTTGATCTCAGCTGGTTGGGATGATCAGGGTATACTACAGCACACAGAGCACATTGCACAATGTGAGCATGCTCAGTACGTCTCCAGATCTCAAGTGCGCCATGTTGGTTATGGGAAGTCACCTCTTCCAATACAGATCAATAGATATACATAGGGTCATGTTGTGTGCGCTCCACTCTAGCGATCATAGAATGATATTGCAGATCATAATTATTTCTGACACGGTCAAACTTGGTCTAAAATCAGTCCCAAATTTTCTGTTGTGCCAAGAGCTCATGTGTTCTGTATCTCCAGGAAGAACAAAATAATTGGCGACTGGATATTTAACAGGTTGGATCTTTTTCTTTCTTTTCAGTAGACTGATGTTGCAAATATCAGTAGGTTTGGCTACCTTCTGTCTAATGGTTATGGGATCCTTTGTGTGTCATATCACTCATTTTTAGGTTACAAAACGCAAAGCGCAATAGGATCTTAGCCAAGTATATAGTAGAGAGAAATTGGTGCTATGCTCGCCTGATGTGGTTGTGTGGAGCACAACCACTCTTAGAGCAAAAATAATAGCTCCTGCAGCATCCATGATTGCATATGAAGAAAGAGCAAGGGAAAATCGATGATTCCAAACTGCTGAAATCCAATGAAGGTCTAGAAAGCAGGATCAAAATAAGTGGCTAATTGTCGATGCATTTCAAAGTCAATCCAACTCCTTCCTCAGGACAACTGTGACGCCCTGGCCGGGCCAGGTAGTCACAAATAGGCCCCTGCACTACACCCTTCCCTCACAGGTGACAGCAGCCGACCATTAAACCTTAGTCACCCCCCTCAAGGCTAGATGGACACACCAGGGGGCGGAACCAGGTGGTTGGAAGACGCCCATCGAGGAGTTTAGACAGCCCAGGGTGGGAAAACAGTTAAGCGGGCTTTACACACTACGATATTGCTAGCAATTGCTAGCAATATCGTACGCAAAAGCACCCGCCCCCGTCGTGCATGCGATTTCGTGTGATCGGGGCCGCAGCGAACGTTATCGCTATGGCAGCGTCACATGCACTTACCTGGTCGGCAGCGTCGCCATGACTGCCGAACAATCCCTCCCTCAAGGTGGAGGGACGTTTGGCATCACAGTGACATCACCGCGACATCACTAAGCGGCTGGCCAATCAAAGCGGAGGGGCGGAGATGAGCGGGACGTAACATCCTGCCCACCTCCTTCCTTCCGCATTGCGGCCGGCGGCAGGTAAGGAGACATTCCTCGCTCCTGCAGTATCACACAAAGAGATGTGTGCTGCCGCAGGAACGAGGAACAACATTGATAATCAACCATTACCGATTTTTGGTTTTGGGACGACCTCTCCATGGTGAACGATTTTCACCATTTTTAAGGTCGCTTAAGGTCGCTGGTAAGTATCACATGCTGCGATATCGTTAATGACATCGGATGTGCGTCACTAACAACGTGACCACGACAATTAAACATTAACGATATCGTAGCGTGTAAAGCCCCCTTCAGTCTAGATTCTGTTAGAGTTCAAGTTGGAGAGTGTGAGAGTGTGGGCTGGAGCTGTGTGCAGCTCCAGCAGAGGCGAATACCCCAAATTGAACGGCGCCAGGGTAGGAGCCCTGGTGCCACTGGCTAGGAGGCAGACGGCGGTCTCCGACTGCAGAAGCCGGGAAGACGGCTTGGTGGAACCGAGGTGGACCGGGACAAAGTAGTGGCCTGCCGATACCGACCCGGGGAACCGACTCGGAAACCGGAGCACACAGGGGGGTACTCGGACCCTGAAGCTAAGTCCAGAAGCTACTGGAACTGGTTAATTAACCGATTGAAGCCAGGACTAGAGGTCCTGTCCCACCCAAAGTCCCTATTAGAAGACAACAGCCCACCGAGGGGGATAAAAGGCCACCGCCAGGGCTCAGAGATCCCACAAGCCAGCGTCTGCGGGCAAGGGCTCCTTAGGCCACATCCAGCCGGGAGCGGACTCCTGAAGTTGCAAGCACAGGCAGTCCACCATTTCACAAAGGTGCAGGAGAAAGACAGAGATCACCAGCCTGGTGGGGGAAACAGAACGCAGCCGGCTGCAGGCACCGACCACTATCACCTTGGTTTACCAGAGACTTGTGTGTTTCCTTCAATAGTGAGTACACCAGCACCCTGCGGTCACCCATCTCCCTGCACCAAAAACCCCAACGGGTCCCAGGGTCACCATCCCTGCCCACGGAGGGGTTAACAACTTGCTGCACAACATGTCCCCCGGGTGCCCTGTAACTGCAGCGGTGGTGTCCAACCTCACCACACACCGTGGGTGGCGTCACAAACTTAATACGGCTCAACCCATACATATACGTCCTACATCCACCACCATAACCCCTTTTTGATTGAAGTGAGCACGAGACCCCCGGGTCCGGAGACCCTCGAGCCACCCACAGAAGGTCCGGATCCGAGCAGCTTGGCTGCTGAGAGCGGGGTGCTACACAACCACACGTCAAACATGATCTTGATGACTTGCCCAAGTTTATTCAGCATGGCAGAATATTCCTCAGACTCCCATTAATAGCTTCATTGACAGCCATACTAAATAAATCAAGACGTTTTGACATTTGTGTTTCTATTTTTTACTGATTTGTATATCATTAAAAGGGTTGTGCTCTACCAGGACAACCACTTCTGATTCCACATGTTTCCCTCAGGTAAAATAATAGACTATACTTACCTTCCATACCAGTGCCCAGGGCCGGCTCCAGGTTTTTGTGGGCCCTGGGCGGAAGAGTCTCAGTTGGCCCCATAAACACACAGACACACACACACACATACACAGATACGTACATGTACGTATACATATTTAAAGACAAACTCACAAAAATACATATAAACAGACAAATCTATACAGTCATATACACTGACATACATAGATACACATCATACATGCATATAGACAGACACATATTGCTCTGCTGCATGCATACATACATAGACACACACATACTGCTCTGCTACATGCATACATACAGACACACACACATACAGCTCTGCTGCATGCATACATACATACATACAGACACACACATACTGCTCTGCTGCATACATACATACAGACACACACATACTGCTCTGCTACATGCATACATACAGACAGACACACACTGCTCTGCTGCATACATACATACACACACATACTGCTCTGCTGCGTAAATACATACACACACATACTTCTCTGCTGCATGCATACATACAGACACACACATACTGCTCTGCTGCATACATACATACATACACATACTGCTCTGCTGCATGCATACATACATACATACATGCACACACATACTGCTCTGCTGCATGCATACATACATACAGACAGACACACACTGCTCTGCTGCATGCATACATACATACAGACAGATAGACACACACCTTGCTCTGCGGGGCCCACACACCTTGCTCTGCGGGGCCCACACACCTTGCTCTGCAGGGCCCACACACGCAGCTCTGGGGGCCAGCACATACGGTTCAGGGAGGGGAGGGGGGTCAGGGCATACATTGCATGGGGGAGAAGCCCATACAGTTCTCTGGGGCCCATAAATTGGGGAGCGGGGAGGGCACATACAGATCAAGGGGGAGGAGGGGTGTCCCACATACCGCTCAGGTCATGGTGAAAAGGGGCCCACACAGCGCCGGAGGCCAGCGCTGTGCTGGGGGTTTCTGGCTGGAACTGCGCCTCCTTCATCTGTGGGACAGAGCAGGACGCCGGGTGGTAGCTCTGCCCACAGATGAAGCTCAATCCAGGAGGATGCAGTGAACGCTTTGGTCTGCGCGCCTTAAAGGGACGGCAGCCACAGTTTCCTGCCGAGGACTGCGGTCCCTGGAACTCAGCCTGGGGGCAGCAGAACTGACGAGGCAGAGTGGTCCCCCCCAGCTCTCCAGGGCCCCAGCATTTGCCCAGGTATGCTGGGTGCTGACGCCGGCCCTGCCAGTGCCCTTCATGTGGTGTTGCAGCTCGCAGTGCTTGAGCTCAAGTGGGGTTGTGACATCACATGAGCCCCACATCCAATCAACACCAACTTCCTTCTCCCTGCCTTCAGACCAAATGAACAAGCAACAGGAAGGGAGAGCACCCACCGCACTCACTTCCTGTTGATTAAGTTATTTGGTCTAAAGACAGGGAAAATGAAGCCAACATTGATTGGATTCAGTAGAGCTTGCATGATATCACAACCACACTTGAAGCCTATCAGGTGAGCAACGGCACCAATGGAAGGGCACCGGTACTAGAGGTGAGTACAGGCTTTCTTATTTTATCTGGAATGACCCTAGGTAATCAGAAGGGGTTGTCCTAGACATCGACAATCCCTTTAACATATCTATCAATCTGGTACTTTCCAGAATTTCATGGCTTTTCCATCCAGATGTTATAATTTCAATATTGAGGAGTATATAATATTGCTGCACTATGGCATGAAGGTAAACTTTGCTAATGAAGATAATGTTATATGTTATGATCCGGAACCATGGAAGACCACCATAAATCATTGGTAAAGGTGACAAGAGCATTGGAAACTAATCTAGCCGCCATCCCCTTACTAACCATCAACACTAGAAGTAGCCGAGGGGTGAACTAACATCCTGTGCACCGCGAACCCAACCGGAGAACTAGCTATCCTAAAGGAAGGAAAGATGAATAACTCTCTGCCTCAGAAAATAGATAAAGAATAGCAAGCCCCACATTCAAAGACTGCGGTGATATAGGAAAACGCAATACACAGACAGATGATAGGATTAGCAAAGGTGAGGCCCCCACTAACTAAATAGGACAGGATAGGAAAGGGACTGATGGTGGCCAGAGAAAAACCCTACAGAAATCCAAGAACCTGAGAGTACAAAAAGCCCTCAGATCGCTGGATCTGAACTCCGTCCTATACCAGGCACTCTTGTCATAATAATGAACAAAAAGCAGGAAGAATTACAAATTCAAGAAGCAACAAACACATGGACTAATAGGAGCAATACTCCAAACATAGCTGCAGGGAGTTTCCCAGCTAAGCAACAGAGCGGGAGAATCCCTGCATGCAAATAAACTGAAAACAACCACAGTAAATGACAAACTCAGATAAGAGTAAAAGAACCAAACAACAAATAAGCCAAGCACTTATCTGGGGTAGATGTGGTCTGGAGCAGGAAGAAGCAGGCTGGTGAACAAAGAACAACTGACATCCGACATAGCCTGCTATCAGACCCGGGTTTAAATAGGCAGAGAGTTAGCAATGGAAACGCCCATTGCTCAACATACCTGGTCTCTGTCCAAACCATTCCTGGCCACAAGAGGGAGCCTCACAGCGGCAAAAGCACAACTGACATTCACAACAGATATATATTTATTAAACTTTTAACAAATGTGAATAAAAACTGTGAGGTGGATCAATTTGACAATTAGAGATCAGCGATCCTGCCAAGAATCAGATCGGTTCAGGATCACCAAACCCTCCTGAGATGGCAGATCAGATCAGTAATCCTAGCCAATCCGATTGTCAATCCTAGCCGAACCTACTAAATTCAAAGGGAGCTAAAAGTAATGTATTGTAAAATGCTGTACGGGGGGCTGTAGGAGAAAGAACATACTTACTGAGTCTCCACGCGGCTGAAGGACTACTTCTGGGGCTGATAATTATCGCTTATACATATTCACTGCTTTCCCCTTCCACAGGCGTCTCTGATTGGCTGCTGTTGGACCACGCCCTCACCCTCAGACAGTGTCTGTGATTGGTTGGAATCACAAATGTTGTCTGTGTCCTTATACTGGTGATAAATAAATAAATAAATAAAAATATTGTAGGGTCCTCCTCTGTATTGATACCAGTACAGATAAAGCCACAGCTACAGGCTGCAGCCCCCAGGTCTGACATAATCCACACTATGAGGTCTAATGATGATTGCAGCTCTGCTACATCTGAAGGCACAATGCATGGCCATAGAACAATGACCGCCTGCTGTGAGCTTCAGGCAGAGAATGAGCCCTGTGATAATTGGTGATGTCACTCAGGTTAGTTGCGGTCACAGCTGGAGGTTCCCACAGCCCTAATCTGACCTCAGGGGACCTCAATGTGAACTCAGTGACCTCACCTCAAAAGATCCACTAAGATCACCTGAAGTCAGGTTACCTGCGGTCACAGTTGGAGGCCATGGGTACCTCCAACTTTGGCTGTAACTAATCTGAATGAAGTAACACTGATCGCTGAGGCTCGGTTTCTGCCTGAAACTCACAGCGGGAGGTCATGTTATGTCAATGTAGCAGATCTGGAAGCATAGTATGACTTTGTGTGGATTGCATCAGACCTGGGTCTTTTGGAGTTAATAAAGTGGTGGAAGAGAATGTGTTTTTTGTATTTTATTTCAAATAAAGGATTTTTTTGGTGTTTGTGTTTATTACTTTTTACTTACAGATTAGTAATGGGGCAGGTCTCTTGGCCCTCCTAATTACTAATCAAGGGCATAGTGGCAACTGTAAGCTGCAATTAACCACTTATTACTACTAGTATTAACCACCACACAAGGACAATCAGGAAGAGCAAGTAAAGATTGTAACTAGTGATGGGCGAACCACCCGATGTTTGGGATTGGAAGCCTCTCCTAAATGTTTTGTAAAGAGCGAGTTCGGGTTCTGAGATAACACGAACTTGCGTCCGAATACCATACTTGGACTTTCCAGTTATGTGATGGGGTCGGGGGTCTATAAAATAAAGAATATAGTTAATAATAAACGTTGTGATTATACTTACAGGTCCTGTGACATGTCCTGCAGACTCTGTTTCCTAGCTGCTTCTGGGTCTGATCATTGCTGTGTCCCCGTGTTACAGGACCTTCCATGACGCCATAGCCATGTGACCAGTCTGGTGTGAATGTTGTACAGACATTGGATTACAGACTGGTCGCATTGGCTATGACGTCACGGAAGATCCTGTAACCCATGAGTTATCAACAGTCACACCAGACTGGTCACATGGCTATGACGTCATGGAAGGTCCTGTAAGTCAGATGTAGCAGATCTGAAGATGCTTGCCTGCATTTGGACTACGTCAGAGGGGTTTTTTAGTAATAAAGATGGAGTTCTAAATGTCTTCAGTTTTATTTCTAATGAAATATTTTTTTTCTGCATTGTTGTTTTATTTTACTGTTAAAATAACAGAGAATCACAGACTCTGTCACAGATGACCATTCTGCATGACAGCATCTGTGATTGGCTCTTGGGTCCCTCACACATACAGTAGTGTAAAAATAAATAAATAATTTAAAAAAATGACATAGTGCTCTGCGGCATTTTTGATTCTCTGCGCAGATAAAGCGAATGGCTACGGACTGCCACCCCCATCTGCCTCGCTTTACCTTACCTGGCAATCAAAATACAGAAAGCCCATTAATTATTTTTTTTTAATTATTTAAAAAAAGATTAAAAAAAATGTGTGAGCTATCGGCGTATTTTGATCGCCAGTCAGGTAAAGCTGTAGGCTGGGATTCTCAGCATGGTAAGGCCCAAGCGTTCAGGGTCCCCCACGCTAAAAACCACAGCCTGCAGACGCCCCTGGAAATGGCGCATTGTTTCTTAGTGCCATTTCCAGGCATTTTAACCGTCTCGTCCAGCAGCCTTGATGGCGGTGGCATGCTGGGTAATAAAGGGGTTAATACCAGCTTTGTATTCTCACCTGGTACTAAGCCCAAAATGCATGGTGTCATGCAAAACTAGACATAACCACCATGAATTTCTAGTAAACAGTAAAAAAACACACCACATAGAAAAAAAATGTTTATTAGAAATAAAACTAAAAAAATGTAGTGACTCCATCTATATTATAAAAAATCCTTAGTCCGACGTAGTCCACAGGGAGAGCCATGTCAGCTCTGCTTCATCACTCTGTACAGACAAGTGTCTCTACAGAGAGAGAAGCAGGGAGAGCCATGTCAGCTCTGCTTCATCGCTCTGTAAAGACATGCATCTCTACAGAGCAAGAAGCAGGGAGAGCCATGTGAGCTCTGCTTCATTGCTCTTTTCAGAGCGAGAAGCAGGCTGATACTGAGGGTATGATTCCACTTGTGTATGACTCGTGCGACTCTCACATTGCATCATCCCGCATGGACTGACACTCTCTGGACAGGGGCGGCTCAGCTGCATGGAAATACATGCAGCCGACCCGCTCCTGTCGGAAGAGTGTGCTCCGTACTGGGCGATAGTGATGGGAGACTCGCACAGTGACAGTCAAAGTTCAATCGAGTCCATGAGCCATGAACTGGGGTAAACTCTGACATCACCGCGAACATGGCCGAAGACTGTCGAGTGACGAGCAGTGCAATGAATACCCCCAGAAGTTAACAGGACCTTCCATGACTTCATAGCCATGTGACCAGTCTGTAAGCCAATGTTTGTACAACATTCACACCAGATTGGTCACATGACTATGATGTCATGGAAGGTCTTTTAGTCAGTGGTGGTTACCTGGGGACACAGCAATGATCGGATGAGGAAGCAGAAGCGTCTGGGAGACAGTCTGCAGGATGCATCGTGGGACCTGTAAGTATAATCATAATGTTTTTTAATAATGTGCTTTTTTTTACAGCCCCTGGACCCAAACTGGACCTGAAATGTAACACAAGCTTCCCAGGAAAGCTTGTATTCGGGATCATATGCATGAACACTATCTGTTTGGTACGGACCCCAAACTTTACAGTTTAGGTTCGTCCATCACTAATTGTAACATTTAATGGATGCCAAAATCCTGGGTGGCTGCAGGCAGCTATTTTTAGGCTGAGGGGCCCAAAAACCATGGGCCTCCCCAGTCTGAGAATACCATCCCCCAGCTGTCTGGCCTTATTTTGGCTGGGTATCAAAATTGGGGGGCCTCATGCCATTTTATTAAATTATTGATGTAAATAATTTTTGGCTGGAGGCTGCACCCTGTAGCCATGGCCTTTATCTGTGCTGATATCAATATATAGGGTGTGATGGTGGAATATTGTGGATTGTGTACCATTTTGCGTGGGTTAATGTTTGGACGGGGTTCACTGTCCATTCTGTGTTGCTTATGTGTACATTCTATTGTCTGGAGATAATCACCCCCTATAGTGCAAGGTTATAGCCTCTTGAAGCGCTTCTGTCCCTGGGTGTGGGGGTAGGTGGGCCTAGAGTCCACCTACTGTAATCTTTTTGCTTACCAGGGAGATTCAGGCAGTCTGTTTGAGAACTTGAAGGAAGAATGATTGATCCTCTGGGAGAAGCTAGGACTTCTCAGAGAGACGTGGACATTTATGCCACTACTGGACAATTTTACCCTTTCTTTTGTGGATTATGTTATGAACCATTTGATTTGCTTGGAATAAATGCTCTTTGGACTGACGCTGCTCGCATTTGCTAGTGGGGCCGGTGCTAACTGTGCATGCACCGTATAAATCATCACTGGCTGGTTACTTCCAACCACGTGATTCATCACATGATGTATACAAAAGGTCCTGGAACAGAGGAGTCATCACCCCTCCCTGGTCTGATGAAGCGTTATACACTGAACGCGTTACCTTGTTTTAGGGGGGACTCTTGGTATTTCTGTCTTGTACTATTGGCACTTTCTTTATTTGCTGGTGATCCTCTCTGAACTGTACGGCCACTGGTGTGTAATACTGATGGTATATGGTGACTAACCCAGGTGTGCTGTGTAACATTTTCACTATGTAACCAGCGATTATTCTGTGTTCACATGGTTTGTAATTCCATTTACATGGGCTAAGTGCTCTGTACATTGTACTGTTATAAATATAATTGCCTTGTATAGCCATGTGACTTTTAGTTGTGCCAGTACACCCTTTGTCTTTGCACATACATGTGTATTTATGTGCTGTACTTTTTTATGATGTAATAAATTCTGATATATACCTTTTGCATCAAAACTACTTTTGTCCTCCGTTTTTTTGCATTTTCCCCAGTGGTTTGCAATTAATGAATATGGATGTCCACACGGGTCTTTCCATACATCACTATTAAGGCTTTCAGCATGATGTACCCTTGAATTTATTTTCTTATTGATTCCCATGGATATTTCTGCATATTTAATTGAAGGAAGAATGATTGATCCTCTAGGAGAAGCTAGGACTTCTCAGAGAGACGGGGACATTTAGGCCACTACTGGAAAATTTTACCCTCTGTTTTGTGGATTATGTTATGGACCATTTGATTTGCTTGGAATAAATGCTCTTTGGATTGTACAGCCATCTCTTGCTCTGTTGATTGTGTGATATGGGAGAAGGACCCTGTGACATAGGGGGACCACACGTCATTTTATTTGTTTATGTTTTTATTTTACACCAGCAGTATAATGCTGTCAGAGAGGGTAGGGTGTGGTCTGACTGCAGCCAATCAGACACACCGATGGGCGGGGAAAGCAGTGAATATGTATGAGGGATAATTATCGACCCAGGAAGTAGCGCTGCACCAATGGGGAGACTCAGTAAGTATGTATTGCTTTAACCCTTTTGCTTCTTTTTTTTACAGTGGCCAATCAAAGCCATGCCAATACTTGACATGGCTGTGATGGGCAAGGAGAGGATGCTTTTTGCCATCCAAACATTTAACGATCCTTAGCAAGATCTCCGACTTTTGCGGTAAATGTTTGGATGTCCGATCCCAATCCCAAGCTGGCCAAAGATCGTACGATATTAACATTTTCCGACACTTGCTGATCAGGATTGCTCATCTCTATTGACAATACATTTTATAAAATGTGAAAAATCAAAATATTATATATCTCATTTTTATGTTTGTATGTATCTTGGGACCGAATTATTTTATTTTGTACATAAACCAACAATTAATATCAAGAGATAGACAATTATTAATTCCCAAGTAAAAAAAAATTTAAAAACTCAAGAGAGTCTATCAGACATGTTATGATAACCCAGCCCAATTACGACTGTCTACCGGTTACTTTATAAACCACATTCTATAAACCTAGCTTTTGCTCCATATCTATGGAGTCTGTTCTGTTACTATCATGGACTGCTGTGAGTAAAATTGTATATAAACATGTTTAAAATTAAGAATATTAAATGTCAACTTGAAATTGTTTGCATTCTATTTTATTATCACATTTTTGTTTAATTTTTTTAATACCATTTAAAAATTTGCATGAGGTTTTTGCCTTAAATGGAAATTGTACTTTCAACAAGTTGTGAATAAATCTATATTTAAGGCAATTATAAGTAAAATTTGAATATATGTTATCATAGAAATCTGTTTTTTTTTTTCACTTATGAGCCACTTTTTCCTCACCATCCTGGCTACTGAACTCACCAATGATAATGAAAAAGACAAGATGGACTGCAATCACGATATGGTGTCATGTTACACTTTCTAATATAGACAGGTGTAAAAAGATAATTTAGTACACTAATATTTTATTTTTAGATTATGGTCTAAAAATATTTTTTTATGGTTATTTTTAGACCAAAGTCTAATAATGGCTCAACTACATTTTGCTCAAGGCAAGACAGACTGCAATCATAATATTGTGCCAGGTTTACAATTCATAATATAGACACGTGTAAAAAGAAATATTGGCACAATATTATTTTATTATTAGACTTTGGTCTAAAAATATGTTTTATGATAATTTTTAGACCAAAATCTAATAAGAGCTCAACTACATCAACCTCAAAACAAGATGGGCTGTATTCACAACATGGGGTCAGGTTACATCTTCTATTATAGATTTATAACATTTTTATAATTTATTTTTATACTTTGGTCTAAAAAATATTTTTGTTATATAATAACATTAATTTGATGTAGTCATAAATGAAATGAGAGGAACCCAAAAAAACACAGAAGAGTTACAAACTTTCACATCAGAACAATCCCCTTTATAGATTCTCAGTTATCTCATTCTGCAACCAGCAAATCATGGAGAGACAAAGAGCATGTCATATTTGCAAAACTTTTATTGAATCCCAATTGAAAAAAAGATTTTTAGCCAAAAATACATGTATTTAAGTTAAAAAAAAAGTACTCCCACCCAAAAAAGTTTAGATTCTTTAATATTTTCTTACATGTCCATCAATCTTATCCTAATCATTGGAGGAGATGGAAGAAATGATTAATCCACACTGCCAGAAGATGATCACTGAAGATCAATGGGGAACAAGACATCGGATTTTATTCTGCTACGCGTTTTGGAGCTTATACCCCTTTCTTCAGGAATAAAATCAATAATAACATTACTGTTTTGATTTTTGTTCCTGAAGAAGGGGTTATTAAGAGGTACATTATTGATTTTGCTCCTGAAAAAGGGGTTATGCAGCTCCAAAAAGCGTAGAACAATAAAATCCGATGTCTTAATCCCCATTGATCTTCTTTTGGTAGCGCTGATTAATCTTTTTCTTTCATCTCCTCCAACACTTTCTTCCTGGGTTCTGCAGCAGCCTTCCTCAACACGTGGTTATAGTGGTTGTATCTACAACACAACCATACCAGGTTAGTGCACCTAATTACATTTTTTATGGTACCACCGGATAAGACACCATTTGCGCCCCCCTTCTGTGTCATTTCAGTTTCATGGCTTATCCTAATCAATCATTGCGATAGTTCCATGTAAAAATTCAAGTTCCAAAATTGTGTACCATGCTTTCAGACTATTCCAAAAATTATACCATCAATGAAATGATTATGAAGGGATTACATGTGGTTGTCCTTATATCAAGTAGGTAGAGATTCCGTATATCACAAATGTGAGTACACCACTCACATTTTTGTATATAGTTTATTCTATCTTTTTATGGGACAACTTTGAAGATCTGAAACTGTGATACAATGTACAGTGTCAGTGTGCAGCTTGTACAACAGTGTAAATTTTCCATTTAAATAACTCAACACAGCCATTAATGTCAACACCACTGGCTAAAAAAGTGAGTACACTCCTAAGTGAAAATGGCCTAATTGTGTCCAGTTAGTTATTATCCCTCCCCGGTGTCATGTGATGGATTGGTGTTACAAGGTGTCAGGTACGAATGAGGAACAGGTGTTACATTTGGTGATATTGCTCACACACTCTCATCCTGGTCACTGGAGCTTCAACATGGCACCTCATGGCATGTGATTCTCTGAGGATATGAAAAAAATTGAATTGCTGCTCTACATAAAGGTAGCCAAGGCTATAAAAAAAAGATTGCCAACAACCTGAACCTGAGCTGTACCACAGTGACCAAGACCATACAACGGTTCAACAACACAGGTCTCATCATGGTTGACCAAAGAAGTTGAATGCGCATGTTTAGAGTCATACCTAAAGGTCATCTTTTCAAAATAGAACTGTAAGTGCTGCCAACATTGCCGCAGAGGTTAAAGGTGTAGAGGGTTAGATTATACACCACACACTGAATCAAATTGGTCTGCATAGATGTCATCCAGGAAGGTAGCCTCTTCTAAAGATGATGTACAAGAAATCCCAAAAACATTTAGCTAAAGACAAGCAGACTAAGGACATGGAATACTGGAGCAAGGTCCTGTGGCCTGATGAGACCAAGATAAATTTATTTGCTTCAAATGGTGTTGTGTGTGTGATGGCAACCAGGTGAGAAGTACAAAGACTACAGTCAAGCAAGATGGTGGGAGTGTCATGGTTTGGGGCTGTATGAATGGTGCCAGCTATGTGGAGCTACAGTTCTTTAAGGGAACCATGAATTCCAACAGGTACTGTGAAATGCTGAGGCAGAACAGGATCCCCTCCATTTGGAAACTGGGCAGAATTCCATCATGATAATGACCACAAACTATTTTGCCAAGTATTTAATGTGATCGGATACGGCTACAAAGAGGTTGATTAATTTAATTAGAATGATTCAATGATTGTAGGAAATAGTGTGATATTGAATACACTTTTGCATAATATAAGACACAAAGGTAAAGTACGTACATTGCACACTACATAGGAAAAACTTCACCAGGAGCCACACATCATCTGTCCGGGAGCATCAGCTGTGAGAAGCAAAAACAGCGAAGACAGAGAAACTCCTGGGATCCACACTGTGGTGTCACGGGCGTCCCCTCCACAGGTATTCAGGCTTCTGACTTTGCTGTAATCTTCACCAGTCTATATCTCACTTGAAAACAAATTGCTTGAGTAACAAATTGTTACGCAAACTCTAGCGGGTTCCATTTGTCCAATATAGTATCCCTCTTCTGAGTGGCCAACTCTTCAGATATCAATCTAGACCGGACAATTGCGTCACCAGATGAGATGTGCCAAAGGCTCATGGATTTAGATGCTTTACCATACTATAATCATGCACATTTTCAGTAAATATGCATAAGGGAACTATATGGTACTGAATGATACTATAATCATGTACTTTCTCACTAGAACTACAACTCCAGGTGTCTGGGAAAATTACAGAAAAACAAGCTAATATAACTAAACTGTTACAATCTGATATCTTAAAGGGTTAATTAAAGACAGATTACTAATATGGATTCCTGATGGCTACTAACATGTTAGCACTACACAAACACACATCCGAGATGACCACTGCCTTACTAAAGAAACTGGAGGGTAAATAGGCTAGACTTGCCCAGCATGTCTCCAGACCTAAACCCTATTGAGCTTCTATGGGGCACATTCATAAGGAAGGTAGAGTGCAAGGTCTCTAATATCCACCAGCTCTGTCATGTCATCATGGAAGAGCGCAAGAGGATACAGCAATTCCTGTGAAGATCTAGTGAACTCCATACCCAAGAGACTTAAGGCAGTGCTTGAAAATAATGGTGTCCACTCAATATTTTGACAGTTTGGGCACAGTGTGGCTATTTTTACTTAGGGCTGTATTCACATTTGTTGCCAGCAGTTTTGACATTAATAGCTGTGTGCTGAGTTATTTAGCGGGTACACCAAATTTGAACTGTTACACAAGCTATAGTGTGACAAATTTACATTGTATCAAAGGATCATCATATCTTCAGTTGCCCAATGAAATTATATAATAAAATATTTACAAAAAAGTGGTATATTCAATTTTGTGATATATTGTAGGTCAATAACTTATGTAAACTTCAATTTTTAACTTTCTATTCATATTAGGTTCACATTCACGTGTTGTTGACCCATTCAACCAATCCTCTGAGACGAGATTTATTCTTCTTGGTTTGTCTGATGTTCCTTACTTGAAGGTCATTGGCTTCCTTTCATTCTTAGTGATCTATATGATAACATTATTAGCTAACTTTCTACTGATCATTTCGGTGAGAATTAATCCAAAGCTTCACACTCCCATGTACTTTTTTCTTACTAATCTCTCTTTCATTGACATTTGCTTCTCTACTACCGTGGTGCCTAAAATGCTAAAGAACACATTGTCCACAGACAAGAGCGTCTCTCTAGTAGAATGTGCCATCCAGATGCACTTTCATTTGGGTTTTGGGTCAACAGAATGTTTCCTACTTGCCTTCATGGCTTATGATAGATTTGCTGCCATCTGTAGACCACTACACTATGCCACCATCATGAGCAAAAAGATGTGTATCAGTATGGCAGCTGGGTCTTGGATCACAAGCTTCATCCATTCTATTTTAGAAGTGACTTACACCTTCCAGATGTCTTTCTGCAGTTCCAATCATGTTAACCACTTCTTTTGTGAAGTTCCTCCATTTTTTAAAATATCCTGCAGTGACACTTGGCTCCATGAAGTAATAATGTTTATTACAGCAACGATCATAACTATTTTGACCTTTCTCTTGATTTTGATTTCATATGTCCAAATCGTGTCCACAATCGTAAAGATCAATTCTTCCGATCGGAGCTATAAAACAATCTCCACATGTATCTCTCACATCATTGTGGTGACGTTCTACTATGGGACCATCATGATTCTGTATTTACGACCACATTCCCTTACTAATCCAAACATGGACAGGTCTGTTGCCATCCTCTACACAGCTGTGACGCCCATGCTGAACCCCATCATCTACAGTGTCAGAAATAAGGATGTCAAAAACACCGTAAGAAAGAATCTAATCCAAGATATTCTACAAATCAATATATCCTTACAAAATGCTAAAAATATGACAGATAAAGATAAAAAACAAAGTTTTAAATAGTTGTCTCTGACCCTTCTCTGACAGGTTTGGTGACACGTTGGACTTGGCCTGAAGAGCTGGAGCTCTTGACTCTTCATTTTTGCCAAAAAGTCCAATACATCCATTACTGGATGCCTAATCGGTGTTACTCACTGGTATGTTTATTCAACAGACCTTAAATTGAGTTAAGTATGTGGTTTTTTTGTATCTGACTTGGGCCTCTTCCTGCCCTTCGTCATCACAACAGGAGGTTGCATTATGTTTTTGCAGGAAAAAGTGTTGTGGAAGCGTCTTCCTCAGTTGATCTGGTGCCATCTTCTGAATGTGTTGTCCACGTTTGTTATTTGTTAGTTACTACACAGGTTTTTTTTCAATGTATGCATGCATTATTCCCATGTTGACACTTGCTCAGTATGTACTTTTATAAGGCTCTTTGCACCAGAAATGTATTATTTTTCCCCAGAGTTAAGGTAAGCAATTGTGAGCACTCTGTCTCAAGATGCTAGACATATCTTGCATCATGACGGTCTAAAAATAATTATTTTATCTAATTTCAGTTATTCTTCATTAATAAACTGAGAGAAAGAAGGGGAATCTATGTAGGCGCTTTTCTGCATAAAACTTGGAAGGTCTCGTACACATTAGACTACAATCATAGAATCATAAAATGGCAGAGTTGGATAGGACCTCAAGGGCCATTGGGTCCAATCCCCTGTGAGTGCAGGCTTTCCTAAATCATCCCAGCTATATGTTTATCCAGTTTCCGCTTGAAGATTTCCATTGAGGAAAAGCTCACCACCTCCCGGGGTAGCTTGTTCCACTCCCTGACTGCCCTCACTACCTCCCGGGGTAGCCTGTTCCACTCTCTGACTGCCCTCACTACCTCCTGTGGTCGCCTGTTCCACTCTCTGACTGCCCTCACTACCTCCTGTGGTCGCCTGTTCCACTCCCTGACTGCCCTCACTGTCAGACAGTTTTTCCTAATGTCTAATCTGAATCTCTATCCTTTAAGTTTCACCCCATTGCTTCTTGTACTTCCTTATGCTAATGAGAATAGGGTAGTTCCCTCTGCACTGTGACTACCTTTCAGATATTTGCAGACCACTATTAAGTCTCCTCTCAGCCTTCTCTTTTTCAAACTAAACATCATTAGTTCTTTTAGCCGTTCTTCATATGACATGGTTTGCAGACCTTCTAACATCTTGGTTGCTCTTCTCTGGACTTGCTTCAATATATCAATGTCTTTCATAAATTGGGGTACCCAGAGCTGTACACAGTATTCCAGATGGGGTCTGACCACGGCAGAGTATAGGGGAATAATTACCTCTCTTGATCTAGATTCAATGCTTGTCTTGATACATCCCAGAATTTTGTTGGCCTTTTTAGCTGCAGCTCTGCATTGTTGGCTCGTGTTGAATCTGGGATTCACTACTATGCCCAAGTCCTTTAATGGCAGCCGAGTCTAGTGATATTGACTGGTTTGACCAACAGTCTACTGTGTATTGGCAACAGGACAATTGAATGTTGAGAAAGTTAAGGATCTAACATTTAAATTTCTGGCCATTAATCCTTTTGTTGTCCCAGAGATAAGCCACCTGTAGACTTGTCTGGTATCAGCTCTCTCAGCAATCTTAAGAGCACGCCTGTAGGAGGGACAGCCGAGATTACAGTGGGCCAATTTATCCAATGAACCTTCATTCCGTCAACTTAATTCCTGGGAATCCAGTGTTACTCAAAAGTTCATCCTGTTGTAAAATTGTGAGATATTTATATTTAATCTCTTTGATCTAATTTATTTGATGGCTGCACATGGCAACAAATGTGACCTTTGTAAATAAAAAAAATTGCTTCTGCTTTTTTTGGACATTTCATCTAATAAATAATTTCTGTTCAAATTGAATCTGAGGTTTTTATAACATACTTCATTTTAATAATTCCTGGTTCTGGTTCTAAGATAGGTTTAAAGCTTCCAAGAAGTTATTAAAAATGACAGCCTCCAGAACGTATTACCAGGTTCTTAAACATAGATCTATAACTAAATTTCACTAAATGGACAAAAGATTGATGCCCTCTAAACATCCCAAATACAAGAGCTGTTTTGACCTCCTATTCTACATCCATAGGCATTAATGTTGAGCTGTCCCCACCCCTTCACCATCTTTACAGATAAAACAACCTAGAGTCTTCTGGAAAAATGTTTTCAAAAGTGTATATCTTGTCTGCAGAGATTTTGCTTGTTTATCCATAAACTTATTTGTGAAGGCAGACTCTGATCTTGGCTCACAATCTCTGTCCTCATTCATCCCACAGATTTTGGATGGTGTTGAGGTCAGGGCTCTGTGTCGCCAGTAGAGATGAGCAGTGTTCGATTTGAACTGTTCGCCAATCTCAATTTCAACCTGTTTTAGGTGATGTTCGAGTCGTTCGATGAACGCGAACAATTAGATTCAAGTTCGACAGTTCGAGGTTATGTTCGATAACGGTTCGATCACCAAAAGCATAACTGGCTTTTCACAGTAATACTGTCATTCAATGTTAATACAGTGGAACCTCGGTTAATGAGAACAATTCGTTCTGGGAGTGTGCTTGCCAACCAAGTTACTCGTTCAGCAAAGCAAGATTTCCCATAGGAAATCATTGCAATGCAGACAATTCGTTCCACAACTTGTTAAATGTCCCATCCTGGTCCCCTATTGTGCCATTCCACACATGGACAAACACACACAAACACACACAAACATACAAAAACATACACGCACACACACATATTATGCTCACCTTACCTTCTGTTCCATCACCGGCCTCCTGGGACTTGCAGTTCGCCAGTACAGGATGTGTATCATGTAACCATGAGACTAATGCCCCGGAGCTTACACTGCCAGCGCGCTGACGTCAAAGGCTGAAGCCGCTTGCCTCTGATTGGCTAGCGCGCTGTCTTTGAGTAGCGTCTGACAGATAAAGTTCCTCCCTCGTCGCGATGGTTACCCGATACACATAGTTCGCAGCTACAGGATGTGTATCGGGTAACTATCGCGACAAGGGAGGAACTTCCTCTGTCAGATGCTACTCAAAGGCAGCACGCTGGCAAATCAGAGGCAAGCGGCTCCTGCCTTTGACGTCAGCGCTCTGGCAGCAGACGTTCCGGCATCGGTTGCTATGGTTACCCAGTACACATCCTGTAGCGGCGAACTGCAAGTCTCAGGAGGCCAGCGATGGAACGGAAGGTAAAGTGAGCATAATATGTGTGTGCGTTTGTGTTTGTGCTTGTTTGTATGTGTTTGTGTTTGCCTACCATTGTTTTCAATGGTGTTTGAAGGTGTTTGACAGTGTTCGACGAACGTTCAACGAACACACCTGCAGTTCGATGAACCGAACTGGAACACTAGGGTGGTGGCTCATCTCTAGTGGCCAGTTAGGTCCTTCCAAATCAATCTCGCCCAATCATGAAGTTAAGAAGACCTTCCCTTAATTGTTCTTACAAAGTTGAAAGCACACAATTGTGTAAAATGTCACGTATCCTGAATAATTAGGATTTCTCTTTACTGGAACATAGGAGGTTAAGTTGACTAACCTAAAACACCCACAATAGCAGTATCCTTTCTCCATCAAACTATACAATTGGCATAATGAAGTCAGGCAGGTAAAGTTTTCCTGGCATTCCTCAAACCAATACTTGTCTATAAGATGCCAAAGAGAGAAGCATTATTATCAATCACTCAACAGAACACTAGAGATGAGCGAACCTGAGGCTTGAGGTTCAAGGTTCGGGTTCGAGGTTCAAGCAAGTAACACTCAATCGAGCAGCGCTGTGCTTGGGCATGAGTAATGCATAGCCCTGTGTGAGCCATGTGCAGTGTTTGATCGACTCACATTTGGGGTCAAATCAGCATGATCAGATGTAGTGTACACACACAACCCCCCAAATTTTTTTTTATAAACCCCGCCAACCCTGTTACGGAAGTATTTTGCTAATGACCCATAAGCAAAACACTTACGGGGCAAGATGGATGGGGTTTATAATTTTTCTTAGAGAGGAGTTTGTGTGTGTAGACTACATCTGATCACGCTGATCTGACCCCAAATTTGAGCTTATCAAACACTGCAAGCAGATCGCACAGGGCTGTGCAATACTCATACTCAAGCACAGCTCTGCTCGCTTGAGTGGTTCGTACTTGTCACTTGCTCAAACCTCAAACTCGAACCTTGTTTTTGGAAAGTGGGTTTCTGAACCCAAGCCTCGAGTGTCAGATTTCCGAACCCAAACCTCGAGTCTTAGGTTTGCTCATCTCTACAGAACACATTTGCACTGCATATACAGTATTTATAAGAAATTAGTATTTTATACACTGACTATTTTGCAAATTTTCCCACCTACAAAGAATTGAGACATCTGTAATTTGTATGGTAGGTACACTTCAATTGTGACAAATAGAATAAAAAAATCCAGAGAATCCCATTGTATGATTATAAAATAATTAATTTGCATTTTATTCAAATAAAGTATTTGATAATCTACCAATCAGCAAGAATTCTGTCTCTCACAGACCTATTTTTATTTAAGAACCCTCCTACTCTGCACTCATTACTAGAGATGAGTGAACCTTTCAAAGTTCGGTTTGTCGATCTTTACCAAGCTCCCCAGTATTCACCCAACTGTTCGTCGAATGCACCAAGCCCAATTAATTCAATGGGAGGTCAAACGTATGTGTTGTAAAACGATGTAGGAGGGTCTGTTAAAGAAAGAAAATAAGGAAGGAATAAAGCAGGACATACTTACCGAGTGTCCTTCCAGCTGTAACTGCTCCCTAAGCTTTACTTCCCGGTGAGCTCATTGCATATTCACTGCTTTCCCCACCCACCAACATCTCTAATTACCTGCAGCCAGACCCCATCCTCAGGCAGCATCTGTGATTGGTTGGAATCACAGACCCTGTCTGTCGGTTTGCGGGTCCTTATCATGATCTAAAATAAATAAATAAATTGGCATAGGGTCACCCATCTATTAATACCACACAGATAAAGCCACAGCTACAGACTGCAGCCCCCCACCATGCACTTATTTTGGCTCTGTATCAAGATAAGAGGAACTGCATGCAGCTTTTTTTAAAATTATTTAAATAAATAATTTAAAAAACAACATTTGGTCCCCCCCAACTTTGATTCCCAGCCAAAATAAAGCCTGACACCTGGGGGCTGATATTCTCAGGCTGAGGAGGCCAATGCTTATTGGGTCCCCAAGCCTAAAAATAGCATCCTGCAGCTGTCCAGGATTGCCACATCCATTAGATGCGACAGACCTGGAACTTTACCCGACTTTTCCCGATTGCCGTGAGGCGGTTGCAACCAGGGTAATAAGGCGTTAAAAGTAGCTCACAGCTGCCACTAAGCCCTAGATTAGTAATGGGAGGCATCTATGAGACCCCTCTACTACTAATCTCCAAGTGAATGTAAATAAACACAAACACAAAAAAATCCTTTATTTGAAATAAAAGACAAAAAAACACCCTTTTTCACCAATGTATTAAACCCTAAAACACCCAAGTCTGACGTAATCCACACGAGATCCCACAACGGTTCCAGCTCTGCTACATCTGAACTGACAGTGTGCCAAAGATCATAACCACTGACTGTGGACTTCAGGCAGAAAATTAGCTGCAGTGATCAGCAGTGACATCACTCAGGTTGATTGCAATCACTTCTGCAGGTTCCCACAGTCCTCCACTTGTGACCACAGGTGATCTGACCTCAGGGGACCTCAATTAACTCAGTGACATCTCCTCAGGTGAGGTAACCGTGTTCACAGGCATACATCTCCTGGCAGAAAACTGCATTTTTTTTTCAAGAGATGCAGATTTGGTGCTGACATTTCTACATTATATTCCTGCACTCAATCTTCACCTCTTGGCAAAAAACGCATCAAAAGACCATGCGGTTTTGATGAAATAGGGATGCGATTTTTTTTTGCCAGGAGATTTAGATTTGGGGCAGTAATATGGTATAAAATTCCAGCACCAAATCTGTATCTCAAAAAAGCAGTTTTCACACCTTTTTGGTGTGCTTTTCTGCCAGGAGGTGCATATTTGGTGCTGAAATCTGATGTAAAAAATTCAGCATCAAATTTGCCCTTCCTGGAAAAAAACTGCACCAAAACTGCATCAAAACCATTTTTGTGCATTTTTTTTTGCCAAAAAATGCAGATTTTGGTGCTGAAATTTCTACAGTATATTCCTGTACCAAATCTGCACCTCTTGGCAAAAAAAATCACATCAAAACCGCATTATAACGCATGCAGTTTTGATGCAGTTTTTTTGCCGAGTGGTATAACTTGGGTGCAGGAATATGGTGTAAAACTTTCAACACTAAATCTGCATCTCTTGGCAAAAAAAAAATGCAGTTTTCTGCCAGGAGATGCAGGTCTGTGAACTCAGTGACTTCACCTGAGGTAAGGTCGCTGAGTTCACTGAGGTCCTCTGAGGTCAGGTTACCTGCAGTCACAGATGGAGGGCAGTGGAAACCTCCAGCTGTGACCGCAAATAATCTGATCCAGTGGCACTCAATAATATAAGGATGCATTGGCATTGCATTACTGCTATAAGAACATTGGAGAAAGAAGAATAATACATAGCTAATGTGAAAACTGAGTAAAAAGACATAGGCATTGCATTACTGCTTAGGAAATATTTACAAAAATATTCTCAATGTACTGTATATATTGGCCAATCCATGTGAGCCCAATAACCTTGACAAGGTGATCTCATCATATCAGGAACCTAATTGTAAATGCCTCTATTTGAGATTAAAAAATCTGTTTGTCTGGGCAGATACTGTAGGTCCCTGGATAAATTCGTTGGTGGACACACCCTGTAGGGTGCTTGGTCAAAACAAATGCACTACAACTACAGTGGGGAAAAAAAGTATTTAGGCAGCCACCAATTGTGCAAGTTCTCCCACTTAAAATGATGAGACAGGCATGTAATTGACATCAAAGGTAGACCACAACTATGAGAGACTAAATGTGAAAACAAATCCAGATAATCATCTTGTCTGCTTTGGCATGATTTTCTTTTGCAAATTATGGTGGAAAAAAAGGTTTTGGTCAATAACAAAAGTTCATCTCAATATTTTGTTGTATATCCTTTGTTGGCAATGACAGAGGTGAAACGTTTTCTGTAAGTATTCACTAGGTTGGCACACACTGTTGGTGGTATGTTGGCCCATTCCTCCATGCATATTTCCTCTAAAGCAGTAATGTTTTGGGCATGTTGCTGGGCAACACAGACTTTCAACTCCCTCCAAAGGTTTTCTATGGGGTTGAGATCTGGAGACTAGGTAGGCCACTCCAGGACCTTCATATGCTTCTTACAAAGCAATTCCTTCATTGCCCTGGTGGTGTGCTTAAGATCATTAACATTCTGAAAGACCCAGCCACGTTTCATCTTCAATGCCCTTGCTGATGGAAGGAGGTTTGCACTCAAAATCTCTCGATACATAGCCCCATTCATTCTTTCATGTACAAGGATCAGTCATCCTGGTCCCTTTGCAGAGAAACAGCCCCAAAGCATGATGTTGCCACCCCCATGCTTCACAGTAGTTATGGTGTTCTTTGGATGCAACTCAGCATCTGTCTCCTCCAAACACAATTTGTGTTTCTACCAAACAGTTCTACTTTTGTTTCATCAGACCATATGACATTCTCCCAATACTCTTATGGATAATCCAAATGCTCTCTAGCAAACTTCAGACAGCCCCGGAGGAGCACATTTGGCACTTCAGGATCTAAGTTTTGCTCACTGTTCTTCTGATCATTTTGACCCCACAGGGTGAAATCTTGCATGCAGCCCCAGATCGAGGGAGATTATCAGTGGTCATGTATGTCTTCCATTTTCTTATTATTGCTCCCACTGTTGATTTCATCACACCAAGCTGCTTGCCTATTTTAGATTCAGTCTTCCCAGTCTGGTGCAAGACTACAATTTTGTTTCTGGTGTCCTTCAACAGCTCTTTGGTCATCACCATAGTGGAGTTTGGAGTGTGACTGTTTGAGGTTGTGAACAAGTGTCTTTTATATTGATAACAAGTTTAAACAGGTGCCATTACTACAGGTAATGAGTAGAAGACAGAGGAGCCTCTTAAAGAAGAAGTTACAGGTCTGTGAGAGCCAAAAATCTTGCACCTGAAAAGGTGACTAAATACTTTTTTTCCACCATAATTTGCAAAAAAACATCTTGCCAAATCAGACAATGTTATTGTTACGGGGGGACTGACAGATCAGGATAAGGTGGTAAATATCCCAATCACCAGTTGGGGCCCATCGTGCTCCAGATTACAAAGGAGCTTCTGGCAACCCGAAGGTTAGGCGGAGAATTCCGAGCTGGGTGGTTCTGAGATAACCCAGGGGACCTTGGAACCGGTCACGTGTGTAGGGACACGTCAGATCGGACGACAACCCAGTTAGCGTTTCAGTGTACCTAGCTCTACACCGACCACGTGTGCAGGGAACACGTCAGGCCGGGTGGTGACCAGGTAGCGTTGACCAAAAGACCGCCGCAAAAGCGCTCTGTCGGCCATGTGTGTAGGACATGTCAGACTGAGCGGTCCCCCGATTAGCATTTCTGGTCACCTCTCGACTGGCCACGTGTGTAAAGGACACGTCAGGCCAGGTGGTCACACCAGTAGTGTTGACTGGGAAGCTGAAGAGGATAACAGGTTCCACATACCTAGCCCAGGAACTCCCTGTTAATGCCCCAGAGGTCCTGGGGTACGCTGTCCATGCACGTAGGGGGCACAACCGGACAGATGGCGTAGCAGCCGCATCCCAGTTAACAGCACTGGACTGCACTAGCAGGACTGGACAGTAGGATACAACATGGCGCCTGATCCTATCGTGCCTAGCCACTGGCGTCTTGACGTGGATGGCACCGGACGCCTATCCCTACCTACTGCTTCCAATTCAAAGGCTTATGCCGCAATAAGGCTCTAAACATGGAGGTGTGCTCTGTCTGAGCATATGAGAAGACTGCGCACCTCCATGTTGTCTACAGCCCCTTTTATAACATGGGTCCGCCCCAACCTCAGGGTGGACCACAATGGCACCTCCAGGGTCCAATAGCGGAGTGCCACTTCATCAGTGACATCACCAGCGGCCTATCTGGAACTGCCATGTCACTGATGACCTCATAGCTGCCACACGACACCAGTCATCTTCTGACGACCAATGGTGAGGTGCCGTGTCATAGGGGTGGGCCTCTGCGAGCCAGTCCAGAGTGGCCACATCATCAGGACACCTGATGTGTGTCAGCCTATCAGAGCCTGCCACCTCATGGACATGCCCAGTGAGGTCCTTACTGGACCTAGCCTCTGATACACTAAGTGCCTGAGCATGCTCAGTAGCCTGAACAACAGTCTCAGAAATCAGACTATCAGCCTGAGCATGCTCAGTAGGCACAACACAGGACTTAAGACATGGTACGATGTCCAAGTACCTGTGCAAAGAGGCTTTTCACACGAAGTGTAGGAGCATGCTCAGTAGCCTGAACTGAGGACTCAGCCTCAGGAATGGCACAGTCAGGCTGAGCATGCTCACTAGGCGAAACACTGGACTTTGGCTCTGGCTGGGGTAAATCGGCGCGCGCATGCGCACTAGCCGCAACTCCACACTTAGACATGGAGGAGGAAGCAGCCAGCTGTATGACCCGAGGCACGGCCAAAAATGGCGACCGGCACCTAGGTGCAACTGGAACTGCAGCAGGCTGCTTGCGGCTATGGCGGCGCCGATTCGTAAAAGTGATTTTGTGGATTTGTTTTCTCATTTTGTCTCTCATAGTTGTGGTCTACCTAGGATGTCAATTACAGGCCTCTCTTATTTTTTCAAGTGGGAGAACTTGCACAATTGGTGGCAGACTAAATACTTTTTTTCCCTACTGTATATCAGCAAACTGACCAACAGCTTCCACAAATAAGAACAGGCACTAACAGAAAAAAATAATATAACTACAAAAGCATATAAAGTGGCACTCAATAATATAAGGACACATTAACTTTGCATTACCGTTATAAGAATATTGGAGAGTATTGATACACTGACAAGCAAAAGGGTAATAATGTTTTGAACTTTTGACTTTCAGACTCCAATTGTCACCATTCAAAACAGCTTTGAGCATGAAACTACATTCATTTTCTAGACAAACATCTTGTCTATCTCCTACATAAAGTTGACTTGCAGTTATTTAGCATATGATTAGTTATGCAGAATATTGTTATGTCACTACATTGTTACTGTTTTGCTCCCTGTGGTGGAAAAATATTTTTCTTCCTGTAAACAACAAATGACAACCTTTTTTCACATTCCCTATTAGCTCAGTATGTTATTAGGCTGATTCCCAAGTAAAAGGTCACTAGTTCAGCCATGAAGAAGATTCCTTAAAAAAGAAAAACAGCACCATCCAGCTCATCAATAGTGGTCTCTCTGCCAAGAAAATTACTAAATTGCATCTGGTGAGTGCCATGATAAATGGAAGAATATGAAATGAAGTCTTTACATTCAAGGTATTGTTTGGTGGTGCAGGACCATATTCTCTTGTTTATCTCTACAAATTATTATTATTATTATTATTAATTATTTATTATTATAGCACCATTTATTCCATGGCACTTTACATGTGAAAGGGGTATACAAAATAGGGACAGGTACAATAATCATAAACAATACAAGGCACAGACAGGTACAGGAGGACAGAGGTCCCTGCCCACGAGGGATCACAGTCTACGAGGGATGGGTGAGGATACAGTAGGTGAGGGTTATAAAGCAACTAGCCACCTGAATATCCTCTCTTACACTATACTATGAGCTGGACAAGACAGTACTTTAGTGGCAAACTAAGCCACTTCTTGCCACTAGTCCAGTCTGCTGGTCTAGACGTTCTTAAGGTCCATGCTCAGGGAATGTGATGGTGAAGCCCATGCAATAAACTACAGATGTAGCAAAGGATATCATTCATGACTCAAAATGCATCAACTTAGGAGAACTAAAAGGAATCTGTCAACTTAGTCTTGCTGCCTAAACCGTAAGCAGTACAATTAGACCCAGGAATTTGTTTCTTAAAAACAGTTACATTAGAGAAAAATATAGGTTAATGACACACCCACAAGCCGTCTTTCCTGCATTAGTTGACTGAAGAACTGGTTTTGTCTATCTCTGTGATCCCTGCCCGTCCCAGCTCGGCTCTAAGTATTTGACATGTCTCTCCAATGTCTACATGTAATGCTCATGGGTGCAAGTGGGGAGTAGACCCACTGGATTGTGCAGCACACAGTACACCTGAGGGGATCTTCACTATGGTGCACACCAGGTTTTCACTAGATCTTCTGATAGTGACAGTGGATTTGGCTGAAGGTAGCAACCAGGTGCCTCTCAAAGAGACATGGTGCTGCGACAGCTGGCCTCAGGGGTTTGGATACTGACAGTCTCTGATATGGCAGAAGCAGCCGGGATGGTTGATGTGACAGGCACGACCAGTATGGATGGATACAGCAGAAGAATGAGTTTGGGAGATACAGTTGGCTGAGAGGTACTTCCAAGTTAGGGCATACTGGCATTTTAAGAATAGGTGCGCACATCTCTACGAGTTCTCAAAGGAGACCGGTGCCGCGTGCGCAGGCCTACAGACTCGGGGACAGGGAGCAGCCACTCCTGAGCGGCTGGGAGTGTGAGTGTGTAGGCGTGCACACCAGGGGAGGGGGACAGGACAGTGCAGGGATGCCGGTGCCTGCGATACAGTACACATAGAGAGAAACCTGTCAATAACCATCGCCAGGAGCAGCTCTTGGAAAAGCCATCTGGGAGAAGAATCTTAATTTTTAATATGGCCACCAGAAAACTCTTCAAACTAAATTTTCTATGAAACTCTGGGGTAAAAGAGTATATCTGTCTGAAATAACTAGCTGACAGGTTCCCTTTAAGAAAACTTTACACCGCACAAACCAGTGACCCATGTCAAGTTAGCCGTCGAAAATCACGGGGGTGAAATACATTTTAGAAAAATTCCAAAATTCTAAATATTTTATTGCTCTTTTTTATCTACTTATTTATCTTGGGACCAAATTATTTTATTTTTTTACAGTAACCAACAATTAATTTAATGAGAAAGACTATTGATAATCCCCAAAGAATTATTTACTGTATGCTCAAGAGAATATATCTTGGAATTGAGCCCAATTACTATTGTCCACCATATGATATATAAGCCACATTCTGTAAATCGAGCTTCTGCTTCATCTCTATGGAGGTCATTCTGTCACCATCTTGGACTGATGTGAGTAAAACTGTATCAATGCACATTCAAAATACAAAAAAATTAATCAAAAATCAAAAATCTATTGGTTAAATGTTTTAAATAACAAATATTGCAATATTAAATTAAGAATACAGTGGAACCTTGGATTACGAGCATAATTGGTTCTGGGACTGTGCTCTTAAACCAAGTTACTCTTATATCAAAGCAAATTTTCCCATAGGAAATAATTGAAACGCAGACAATTCGTTTCACAACCCAAAAATATTTACTGTATTTATACAAACGTATTACAGTAATACAAAATAATGTACTGTATTCATATAAAATTATTACAGTACACTAATACAAAATACTGTACTGGACAGTAAAGAATATATAAACAAAGTAAACTGCACATTAGCTTACAATACAATTGTTGGTGTGCGAGAGGTACAGTATAAGCAATGTGCTGTGCTGCTTAGCAGAAAAAAGGTACAATACTATATCCACAACGGCAAATTGATAGACATGCTATATAGTATATACTGTACTGTACAATGGTATACTGTATATAGTATATAGTACATATGTACAGAAAGTTACCTCCAGAGTGAGTCAGAACGTGGTGAAAGGACAGAATCAGAAGTTTGCACGGTGAGTATTTGCTCTTCGTGCAAAGCTTTGTCCTTAAGCCAAATTACATATTTTTAGAAAGCTTTTCTTGTCTTGCAAAACGCACTCAAACCAAGTTACTCTTAAACCAAGGTTCCACTGTATTACATTTTCAGTTAAAATTTTTTGACATTTTTATCCCTTTTTTTAATAACTGCCTAAAACATAGCTCATTTAATCAACTTAAGCAAATGCCCCAAACTCCGTGACAAAGAAAAACGAAACGTGCATAAGGCTGACAAGGCACACAATGGTCTAATGCATGGTAAGTAACTTTATTTCAGCAGCTGCTTTCGAACTGGACATTAATATTACATATAGTAGTATTACATTTATGTATACTGCTTTTTGTAGGCTGCACTGTGCTTTATAGTAATGTATAGACCAGTTCTGTCTCCAACATTTGGTGGAGAATGCGGGCACAGTCATTTTTTTAGTAAATTTGTGTAGTATTATAGTAGATTGTGTTCTTTGATATTTGCATGCAGCTTAGTCATACTGTTTACTACATTCTTTCAATATTTTTAACTCTTCAAACAATATCTTATATAATTTCTTCTGATTTATATGATTACCATAACATGAATATGTTTACCAATGCAGTCACTGAACTGTAAATCGGGTCTTTCAACTGCCTTTTATCATTTACTTTTCACTCCTAATATTCCAGCCACCCCAGTTCTGACATACTGAATGTTCATATCATCTTAAAGGGGATGTCGTATTTGGTGCACTTATGGCATTGATTAATAGTACAGTTGTGCTCAAAAGTTTACATACCCCTGCAGAGTTTTTGCTTTCTTGACCTTTTTTCAGAAAATATGAATGATAACACAAAATCTTTTTCCCACTCCTGGTTAGTGGTTGGGTGAAGCCATTTAATGTCAAACTACTGTGTTTTCTCTTTTTAAACCATAATGACAACCAAAAATGTCCAAATGACCCAGATCAAAAGTTCACATACCCTGGTGATTTTGGCCTGATAACATTCACAGAAGTTGACACAATTGGGTTAGAATGGCTAATAAAGGTAACATCCTCACTTGTGACCTGTTTGCTTGTAATCAGTGTGTGCATAAAAGGTGAGTGAGTTTCTAGGATCCAGACTTTTGTATCTTTCATCCAGCCACAGACGTTTCTGGATTGTGAGTCATGGGGAAAGCGAAAGAACTGTCAATGGATCCCGCGTATTGGTGCATACAGAATATAATTTCAATTTCTAATGTCAATGATTAGAGAACCTGTTAAAATATCTGCATAAGAATTGAAATGAAAAATTGAAAAAAAATATGATATTATCTGACATTTGTCTTTTATTTTTTTTTTCTCTTCCCAGTTGGCAGGGTGGAATTAATTTTGGGTAGGTACATAAAAAAAGTATTAAAAAAGTATTACCTCTTTCACAGTTTTTTTACACTATAGCACATGTTGACTGATTTTCATGACAATTTCTTCAAGGGAAGATATAGCCATTTGATTTTCTATGTGAAAAACACATACTGTATATGAGTAAAGGTCATTAAAGGCTATGATTAACTTTGGAGACATTTTTCAATTAAATACATGCACTTTGGGCTAAGCATCATTTTTCTTATTGGGTTTCATTACAAACTTTTACATTGTTTGCCTCTTTGTGGCAATGTCTTTTGCTGGCTGCAAACATCCATCAGTAAGTTTGTTAAGTCATACTGATTACATCTCTTTTATATGCCTAAAGGTCCAGTCACACTAAGCAACTTACCAGCGATCCCAACAACGATAGGGATCGCTGGTAAGTTGCTAGGAGGTTGCTGGTGAGCTGTCACACTGCGACGCTCCAGCGATCCCACCAGCAACCTGACCTGGCAGGGATCGCTGGAGCGTGGCTACACGAGTTGCTGGTGAGCTCACCAGCAACCAGTGACCAGCCCCCAGTCTCCTAGTTACAGCACACATCAGGTTAATTAACCCGATGTGTGCTGCAGCTAAATGTGCACAGAGCAGGGAGCAGCGCACACTGCTTAGTGCTGGCTCCTTGCTCTCCTAGTTACAGCACACATGGGGTTAATTGCCTGATGTGTGCTGCAGCTATCTGTGCACAGAGCAGGAGCCGGCAGCACAGGCAGTGAGAGCGGAGGAGGCTGGTATCAAAGGTAAATATCGGGTAACCAAGGACAGGGCTTCTTGGTTACCCGATGTTTACATTGGTTACCAGCCTCAGCAGAAGCCGGCTCCTGCTCACTGCACATTAGTTGTTGCTGTCTCGCTGTCACACACAGCGATCTGTGCTTCACAGCAGGACAGCAACAACTAAAAAATGGCCCAGGACATTCAGCAACAACCAACGACCTCACAGCAGGGGCCAGGTTGTTGCTGGATGTCACACACAGCAACATCGCTAGCAACGTCACAAAAGTTGTTCGTTACCAGCGATGTTGCTAGCGATGTTGCTTAGTGTGACGGGGCCTTTATACTGAACGTCTCTGTGGTGATTTATGACAACAAACCACATCAAAGTTGTGCTGAACTTTGATGTGGTCACATATCAGATAAGAGAAGCTAAGAAAACGACAGAGAAAAAATAGTTACAAACTCTCCTGTCAGGACAATCTCACCAACAGATTCTCAGTTAATTCATTCTGCAGCCTTCAATGTAAAGGGAACTAAAGAATCTGAATTGTAAAGAGAATGGAATCCAGCACTTATCACTAAAAAGTTCAAATATATTGAGATGTATTAAACATAGCAAAATGAAACAAAAAAGATAAAAATCATGTTAAAAAAACAAGTCCTATTGGTCATATTTGAGACATATTTAATCTACTGACGCATTTCGGACAATAAAGTCCTTAGTCCTAGAGATATTTCAATGTACAGTGTGTCAACCCATATCCTGTCCACCACCATTAACTTGAGAACGGCGGCAGCTATAGGAATAGAAGTGGTGTCTAGGTATAGTAAATTAGCCATGCGCTACACAATGAAACCTCCTATAGCACCACCTGGTGGAAAACAACGGAGTTAGCATTTTTCTCTCGAAAACGGAACGAGATAGAGAAAAAAAGTGAAATACAAAGTTGTAGGGCATCATCAATTCAATACGTATCGACACCTTGCATACAGAAATGCTATGATTAGAAAATGTATAACGCACAAGTCTGCGGACGTGAAGCGATACCTTATGGAGACCTTCCTACAAGTCATTGGGTATGGTGGCTGTGTGGAGTGGCCTCCACACTCACCTGACCTGACCGCATTGGACTTCTTTCTGTGAGGTCACATTAAACAGCAGGTGTATGCGACCCCTCCACTAACATTGCATGACCTACGACGACGTATCACCTACCATATTGCACAACGTGTAGCAAGATACAGTATGCTGTCCAGAGTCCAGATGTGCGTGCAGCTGACGGTGGCCACTTGGAGCATCAAAGTTAAATGAGCGCCATATGCGTGACCAGCATTCAATGTTTTTGGGGGGGTCATGGGTAGAGTTGAGCGCGGTTCGCGGTTCGAGGTTCTCCAGTTCAAGGCTCGAGTGATTTTGGGGGCTGTTCTAGATCGAACTAGAACTCGAGCTTTTTTGCTAAAGCTCGATAACTCTAGATACGTTCGAGAACGGTTCTAGCAGCAAAAAAAACAGCTAATTCCTAGCTGGCTTTCCGCTGTAAAAGTGTAAGTCACTCTGTGACTCACACTATTATGACATTTCAGTGTATAGTGTGCGGGAACAGCGCATTCAGATCACTGCTGTATGTATACCATTTTTTTTTTCCTTGTCTTCCTTCCCTAAGCGCGCGCGTGTAGTGGGGCGGGCCAGCATGTCAGCCAATCCCAGACACACACACAGCTAAGTGGACTTTTAGCCAGAGAAGCAACGGCATGTGTGATAGGATGTCCATCTCACATGTCCCTGCATTATAAAACCGGACATTTTCCTCCAGCACGCCATTATCTGCCTTCTGTGTCCTTGGTGTCAGACATCACTGGCGCAGCTCCTATCGCCGATACTGCTGTATACGCTCCATACACAGCGCTGGACAGCATAGGGATAGCACTTTCTATCAGTCCTTTTAAGGGCTCATACCGGCAGGGTCAGACCCATAGGTGACAGGTCCTGAAAACAGAGTTTAACAGCTACACAAGATGACAGCGTCTGTGTAGCTAAGGTCAGGGATTTCCTCGCTGCATTTCCCCATTAGGAGGGATAGAAAGGCAGGCTTCCTTTCCTCTACCCAGACCCACAACCCTGCCACTGTACCCTCCTGCCCTCTGCACACTCCAACTCATTGTTACTAAGCCATTATACTAGCAAACACTGAGTGAACTTAGTGGCATCCTAAACGTGGCTGTTGGACTTCTGTATAGTCCCAGTAGTGCAAAGATATTTGCAGCACGTCTGCCTGCATTGCACACTCCAACTCATTGTTACTAAGCCATTATACTAGCAAACACTGAGTGTACTTAGTGGCATCCTAAACGTGGCTATTGGACTTCTGTATCGTCCCACAAGTGCAAAGATATTTGCAGCACGTCTGCCTGCATTGCACACTCAAACTCATTGTTACTAAGCCATTATACTAGCAAACACTGAGTAAACTTAGTGGCATCCTAAAAGTGGCTGTTGTACTCTATTAGTGCCCCACTGGTGCCAAGCTATTTCTAGCACCTGTGCAGGACACCCTCCTGCTCTATTTTTAATAAGCTATAATGATAGCAAAAAATACTGCCATTTAGTGGCATCATAGAACTGGCTGTTGGACTTCCATTATTGTCCCACTGGTGCCAAGCTATTTCTAGCACCTCTACATGACACCCTCATGCACATTTTGCTACGCTAATGTTATAGCAAACTCAGGGAATTCATTGCTGCATTTGATCATTCGGAGGGATAGAAAGTGAGGCTTCCTTTAGCTTTTCCTTCTGCTCATAGACAGCATCTCCAAGTCCACACCCGAAGAGCAATTTCTCCTCCACGTGTAAGTGTGGAGAGGCAGCTAGTGCGCATGCGTGTGCCGATTTACCCCAGCTGCAGCCTAACTACAGTGTTTCGCCTAGTGAGTATGCTCAGCCTGACTGTGCCATTCCTGACGCTAAGTCTTCATTTCAGGATACAGCGCATGCTCCCACACTTAGTGTGAAAAGCCTCTTTCCACAGGTACTTGCATTCCGTGCCGGGTCTAAGTCCTGTTTTGTGCCTAGACACCATGCTAAAGCTGATAGTCTTTTTTCAGAGACTGTATTTCATGTTACTGAGCATGCTCAGGCACTTACTGCATCAGAAACTAGGTCCGCTAATGAACTCTTTGGCCCTGCCCCTGATGTGGGGGGGCCCATATAGACCACAGGGCATCAGGTGTCCTGATGATGTGGCCAGGCCACTCCCAAATGGCTTGCAGAGGCCGCCCCTATGACTTGTCACCTCATTATTGATGGTCAGACAATGACTGGTGAGGTGTTTGTGTCGTGGCAGCCATGAGGTCATTATTGAAGTTTCGGTTCCAAATAGGACGCTAGTTATGCCACTCATGATGTGTCACTCTGCTTTTGTCTCCAGGAGGTGCATTGTGGTCCACCCTGGTTTGGGGCGGACCCAGGTTATAAAACAGGCTGGAGCCAACAAGGAGGTGCAAAGTCTTCTATTATGCTCCGAAAGAGCACACCTCCATGTGTTGAACCCATTGCGGCTTTAGGCCAGAGGTAGGCAGGGATAGGGCGTCGATGCAGGCCGCTACCACAGTTGGTAACGCAGAACGGTTAAGACCAGCTCCTGTCCTACAAGTCCTGCTTGTGCAGCCCAGTGGCATTAACAGGCCTGCTGCTGATGCGCCTGCTGTCCACAGGTGTGGCCCCAATGCACACGGTCAGCGTACTGAATGGCCCCTGTGATGTTAACAGGGAGTTTCTGGGCTGGGTGGGCGTGTGGACCCTGTGACGCTAACAGGGCTCCCAGTCTCCAGATCCGAGTGGCGTCTAACTCGGTTCAGGCTACTATTAGTTACATAGCCACACAGCTCTGTATCCTCCACCGAACCTTCCAGTTGCCAACCTCTCCTTTTCCATCTGGGAGCACGGTGGACACTGACTGCTGATGGGGATATATACCTTTCTCTTTCTTTTCTTATTAATTTTCGTTATATAGCGGTAACATAGTATATACCACCTTATCCAAATCTGCCAGTCCCACTGTAACAGATGGTGTTTCTTCATCAAATGTTACTTTTGCTTAACCACCAAACCCACAGACAAAAACTTTTTTCCCCTTTCCAACACACCTGTTCCCCTTTACACCAGCATTTGTCCTTTTTCAACTCATTTGGTATATGACCCAAAGTGCAACTCTGCAGGGACACCGTACTCAATGCCATCTCAGCACAGCAGCCAGCCCTCGGTCCCTCAGATGTGGACAAGTAAAAGACCATTTCCTCCTATCCAGTGCTGATCAGAGATTCACTCTGTGCAGCACTGGTGTTTAGTGGAAAAGCAGATCTAAGATTGCGTACCACCTTCTGCAGATACTCCTGTATACGTGCGTCCCTTTCTATGGCAGGAATTATTTCGCCAAATTTTGTCTTGTACCGGGGATCTAACAGTGTGGCAACCCAGTATTCTGGATTACTTTGAATTCGTACAATCCGAGGGTCATGTTGTAGGTAGTGCAGCAAGAAGGCGCTCATGTGTCTTGTGCATCCAGGAGGACCAAGTCCTTGGTGTGTTGGTGGCAGAGAGGTGAGAATCGTGCCTCCTTCCTCTGCCCTCTCCCCCCAACCTCGCACAACCGAAATGTGAGGAAGCTCTCACTTATCTGCTGAGTCTTCCATGCCCATCACCAGTTCATCCTCCATTTCTTCATGGGCTCCTGCACCTTCCTCAACAATTTTTGCTGATACTATGCGCCCTTGTTAATCCCTATCCCCCACCGTCCCTTGACTTCCGCCTAGGTGCCGCTCACCGTCTGGACCTTGTAGATCTTATTATCCCTTCTGCATATGACTCCTCCTGTACTTCCTCCTCTTCCTCTTGGACCAACACCTGACTCCGAATAATGCATAGCGTGTGCTCCATCTTGTAGATGACCAGAATTGTCACGCTGAGAATGGCATCGCCAGTGCTAAAGATCTTCGTCGATATTTGTAAACTGTGTAGAAGGGTGCATAGGTCCTTGATCTGACACCACTCCAGCAGCGTGATCTGCACCACCTCTGGATCAAGTTAGCCCAGGGTATATGTCATACCGTATTTCAGCAGGGCTCTGCGGTGCTGCCACAGATGCTGAAACATGTGCAGATTCAAATTCCTGCGTGTCAGAACATCGCATTTCAGGCGTTTAACCGCCAGACCCTAAGACTTCCGGAGCGATGAAAGTTGTTGAGCTGCTGGGTGCGAAGGATGAAAGTGAGCACATAGCAGCGTGCCCGCTGCACAAGGCCATGTAGGCCGGGATGGTATTTTAAAAATTGCTGGAAAATCAGATTCAATACGTGAGCCATAAAAGGCACGTGTGTCACATTGCCCTGATGAAGGGCCGCAGACAGGTTTGCATCATTGCCGCACACGGCTGTTAAGTCACCAACGTAGTCCACTCAATCAATTTGTACTCCGGTCGCCAGGTGACAACGTGTTCCTTTCGTGCATAGTGCCGATGATGGGAAAGGAGTCGATGCCTGCTGCGCAGGTGGACGCAGGGTATGGTCACCCACTGGGTTGCGTTACCTTGACAGATACAGAAACACAGGCTGAATGTAGGTGGTGGGTATCTCACAGATGAAGTACCATCATTCAGCTACAACCAATGGGAAGACACAACACCCTTTTTTAGGCCCCTCCTGTCTGCAGACCACTGCCAGACAAAGCTATGAACCTCTTGTTACTGTTACCCCCAGTTCAGTTTTATCAGTTTGTGTGCTTGTTACCTGACTACTTTTCCTGCTTGGTGTTTATGTACCTCGTTGGCCGATCCGCATTTCAACTCTGTTTTTTTCTGATAAAGTCCTGGCCATCCCATTCTGTTACTCTTCCTCAATTAATGTTTTTGACCCTGCATGACTACTATTCTCTGGAACTGCAGCCTTCCACAGGTATTGATCAACTTGGGCCCTGTGTAATTCCAAATCACTGTATAGGGGTTAAAGGGTTTCAGGGTTCTGGGTGTCCAGCTTGGTGAGTGGCTTGCCTCTAGCCTATCCTTTACAGCCCATCTGAGTGTGTCGATCCAGACAGGCGTTACACCGTGCCCTCTGCAGAAGGCCATATAGGCCGGGATAGTGTTTTAAAAATTGCTGGACAACCAGGTTCAACACGTGAGCCATACAAGGCACGTGTGTCACATTGCCCTGAAGAAGGGTCGGAGACTGGTTTGCATCATTGGCGCACCCGACCTTCCCTGACTGCTGGTTGAGTGTAGACAACCATTGATGAAACTCGGTCTCACTCTCCACAGCTAACCGTCCACAATTCCTCAGCGGTGTCTCACATTTCCCCTACATTTCAAAGTAAACATTTGACCGCCTGATGGCCTTGAGCTCTGCTGCCAGCATAGTAAGGAGGTGTGTGGGATTCTTTGGGCGCAGTTACAAGGAAGGGTGGCCTGACCACACAGGGTTTGGGCCGAGGTGGAGGACCCACATGAGGTTAAGGAGGCAGAAGCAGTGGAGGAACTTGTACATACAGAGGAAGGATTGACACACAAGTCGTGGGGGCGGCAAGACTTGTACAGCAAACCCTTCTCCATCTCTCACCATAATTACCCAGTGCCCAGTCAGCAACATGTAACTCTCCTGTCCATGCTTACTGGTCCAAGTATCTGTGTTGAAAAGCACCCTGTCACACACAGAGTTTCTCAAGGAATCGGTGAGGTTGTGTGCGACCTGCTGTGGTAGCGCGGGCACGCCTTTCTTGGAGAAGGAGTGACGACTGGCCATCGGCTCTTGGGGCACTGCAATGGGCATAAGGTCTCGAAAATCCTCGGTTTCAAAAGGGTGTAAAGGCAGCCTTTCTGTTGCCAACAAGTTGCAGATGATGAAACTCAACCTCTTAGGCATGTCATGCCCTTCGAAAATCATGTAAAACACAGCGAGGGGACTCCAACCACAGTCTCCCTCGTTGCCACTAATTGGGCCACACACACCCCACTTGACTGGCATCAGTTGACCCCCTTTTGAAAAAGAAAAAGATGCTTTGCTATATAAATGAATAAAATTATTATTATTATTATTATTTGCATGAAGCACTCTCAAAAATACGCGTGTCTTTCCTGTCCCCTTGATGACCCAGGGGAAGAAAAGTCCTCTGAGAGCCATGACTTGTTCATCTTGGTTCTTTTAGAAACACAGCGAGGGGTCTCCAACCACAGTCTTCCTCGTTGCCACTAATTGGGCCACACACACCCCACTTGACTGGCATCACTTGACCCCCCTTTTGAAAAAGAAAAAGATGCTTTGCATGAAGCACTCTCAAAAATACGCGTGTCTTTCCTGTCCCCTGGATGACCCAGGGGAAGAAAAGTCCTCTGAGAGCCATGACTTGTTCATCTTGGTTCTTTTAGAAACACAGCGAGGGGACTCCAACCACAGTCTCCCTCGTTGCCACTAATTGGGCCACACACACCCCACTTGACTGGCATCAGTTGACCCCCTTTTGAAAAAGAAAAAGATGCTTTGCATGAAGCACTCTCAAAAATACGCGTGTCTTTCCTGTCCCCTTGATGACCCAGGGGAAGAAAAGTCCTCTGAGAGCCATGACTTGTTCATCTTGGTTCTTTTAGAAACACAGCGAGGGGTCTCCAACCACAGTCTTCCTCGTTGCCACTAATTGGGCCACACACACCCCACTTGACTGGCATCACTTGACCCCCCTTTTGAAAAAGAAAAAGATGCTTTGCATGAAGCACTCTCAAAAATACGCGTGTCTTTCCCGTCCCCTGGATGACCCAGGGGAAGAAAAGTCCTCTGAGAGCCATGACTTGTTCATCTTGGTTCTTTTAGAAACACAGCGAGGGGTCTCCAACCACAGTCTTCCTCGTTGCCACTAATTGGGCCACACACACCCCACTTGACTGGCATCACTTGACCCCCCTTTTGAAAAAGAAAAAGATGCTTTGCATGAAGCACTCTCAAAAATACGCGTGTCTTTCCTGTCCCCTGGATGACCCAGGGGAAGAAAAGTCCTCTGAGAGCCATGACTTGTTCATCTTGGTTCTTTTAGAAACACAGCGAGGGGACTCCAACCACAGTCTTCCTCGTTGCCACTAATTGGGCCACACACACCCCACTTGACTGGCATCACTTGACCCCCCTTTTGAAAAAGAAAAAGATGCTTTGCATGAAGCACTCTCAAAAATACGCGTGTCTTTCCCGTCCCCTGGATGACCCAGGGGAAGAAAAGTCCTCTGAGAGCCATGACTTGTTCATCTTGGTTCTTTTAGAAACACAGCGAGGGGACTCCAACCACAGTCTTCCTCGTTGCCACTAATTGGGCCACACACACCCCACTTGACTGGCATCACTTGACCCCCCTTTTGAAAAAGATGCTTTGCATGAAGCACTCTCAAAAATACGCGTGTCTTTCCCGTCCCCTGGATGACCCAGGGGAAGAAAAGTCCTCTGAGAGCCATGACTTGTTCATCTTGGTTCTTTTAGAAACACAGCGAGGGGTCTCCAACCACAGTCTTCCTCGTTGCCACTAATTGGGCCACACACACCCCACTTGACTGGCATCACTTGACCCCCCTTTTGAAAAAGAAAAAGATGCTTTGCATGAAGCACTCTCAAAAATACGCGTGTCTTTCCTGTCCCCTGGATGACCCAGGGGAAGAAAAGTCCTCTGAGAGCCATGACTTGTTCATCTTGGTTCTTTTAGAAACACAGCGAGGGGACTCCAACCACAGTCTCCCTCGTTGCCACTAATTGGGCCACACACACCCCACTTGACTGGCATCAGTTGACCCCCTTTTGAAAAAGAAAAAGATGCTTTGCATGAAGCACTCTCAAAAATACGCGTGTCTTTCCTGTCCCCTTGATGACCCAGGGGAAGAAAAGTCCTCTGAGAGCCATGACTTGTTCATCTTGGTTCTTTTAGAAACACAGCGAGGGGTCTCCAACCACAGTCTTCCTCGTTGCCACTAATTGGGCCACACACACCCCACTTGACTGGCATCACTTGACCCCCCTTTTGAAAAAGAAAAAGATGCTTTGCATGAAGCACTCTCAAAAATACGCGTGTCTTTCCCGTCCCCTGGATGACCCAGGGGAAGAAAAGTCCTCTGAGAGCCATGACTTGTTCATCTTGGTTCTTTTAGAAACACAGCGAGGGGTCTCCAACCACAGTCTTCCTCGTTGCCACTAATTGGGCCACACACACCCCACTTGACTGGCATCACTTGACCCCCCTTTTGAAAAAGAAAAAGATGCTTTGCATGAAGCACTCTCAAAAATACGCGTGTCTTTCCTGTCCCCTGGATGACCCAGGGGAAGAAAAGTCCTCTGAGAGCCATGACTTGTTCATCTTGGTTCTTTTAGAAACACAGCGAGGGGACTCCAACCACAGTCTTCCTCGTTGCCACTAATTGGGCCACACACACCCCACTTGACTGGCATCACTTGACCCCCCTTTTGAAAAAGAAAAAGATGCTTTGCATGAAGCACTCTCAAAAATACGCGTGTCTTTCCCGTCCCCTGGATGACCCAGGGGAAGAAAAGTCCTCTGAGAGCCATGACTTGTTCATCTTGGTTCTTTTAGAAACACAGCGAGGGGACTCCAACCACAGTCTTCCTCGTTGCCACTAATTGGGCCACACACACCCCACTTGACTGGCATCACTTGACCCCCCTTTTGAAAAAGATGCTTTGCATGAAGCACTCTCAAAAATACGCGTGTCTTTCCCGTCCCCTGGATGACCCAGGGGAAGAAAAGTCCTCTGAGAGCCATGACTTGTTCATCTTGGTTCTTTTAGAAACACAGCGAGGGGACTCCAACCACAGTCTTCCTCGTTGCCACTAATTGGGCCACACACACCCCACTTGACTGGCATCACTTGACCCCCCTTTTGAAAAAGAAAAAGATACTTTGCATGAAGCACTCTCAAAAATACGCGTGTCTTTCCCGTCCCCTGGATGATCCAGGGGAAGAAAAGTCCTCTGAGAGCCATGACTTGTTCATCTTGGTTCTTTTAGAAACACAGCGAGGGGACTCCAACCACAGTCTCCCTCGTTGCCACTAATTGGGCCACACACACCCCACTTGACTGGCATCACTTGACCCCCCTTTTGAAAAAGAAAAAGATGCTTTGCATGAAGCACTCTCAAAAATACGCGTGTCTTTCCCGTCCCCTGGATGACCCAGGGGAAGAAAAGTCCTCTGAGAGCCATGACTTGTTCATCTTGGTTCTTTTAGAAACACAGCGAGGGGACTCCAACCACAGTCTCCCTCATTGCCACTAATTGGGCCACACACACCCCACTTGACTGGCATCACTTGACCCCCCTTTTGAAAAAGAAAAAGATACTTTTCATGAAGCACTCTCAAAAATACGCGTGTCTTTGCCGTCCCCTGGATGACCCAGGGGAAGAAAAGTCCTCTGAGAGCCATGACTTGTTCATCTTGGTTCTTTTAGAAACACAGCGAGGGGACTCCAACCACAGTCTCCCTCGTTGCCACTAATTGGGCCACACACACCCCACTTGACTAGCATCTATTGATCCCCCTTTTCAAAATGAAACAGATGCTTTGCATGAAGCACTCTCAAAAATACACGTGCCTTTCCCGTCCCCTGGCTGACCCAGGGGAAGAAAAGTCCTCTGAGGGCCATGTCCACATTGTCAGGGGACAGACACGTGTGCTTATCTGCCAGCAGACCCCCAGCAGCACTGAAGACAGGTTCCGAGAGAACGCTGGCTGCAGGACACGACAAGATCCCCAAGGCGTACGTGGCAAGCTCAGGCAATTTATCCAGATTGGAAGCCTAAAATGAGCAGGGCTCAAGTTGCACAGTAATGGCATCGATGTTTCCTTGCATATACTCATATATCTGTGTCTCCTCCTCTTTTTCCTTGTCCAGCTCTTTTGTTTTCGCATGAGTATATGTCCTTGTCACTTTCCCATGTGTTTGTGTTGTGTTGTGAGTTGTTTATCACCTTTTGGACACCTTTGAGGGTGTTTTCTAGGTGTTTTTTTGTGTTTGTGATTGCTTGCCATTGTTTTCTATGCAGTTCGAGTTCAGTTCGTCGAACGTTCGACGAACCAAACTCGAACGGGACCTCCGTTCGGCGAACCGACCTCAAGCCGAACCGCGACCGGTTCGCTTATCTCTAGTCATGGGTTTCATATCATAGCATTTCTGTATGCAAGGTGGCTACTTTACTATACCTATATATGGGTGGACACACTGTGGAGAGATATAACATTCAATTGACTCATCCATATTTTGGATCCTATCTCTCTGCTCTCTGCTGATATTTTTTCTTTTTTTTTTTTTTTTTTAAGAATCTGTACAAGCTAAACGGTGTAAATTTTGTAATAAATATTTTTAACGATCTAACATACATAAGTAGACATGTCTCAAAAGTTTCCACATCCATAAATCTTTTCATATACCGTATTTTTCGCTTTATAAGACGCACTTTTGTTCCCCCAAATTTTGGGGGAAAGTAGGGGGTGCGTCTTATAAGACGAATATACGGGGAGGGGGTGTGTATATATATATATATATATATGTATATATATGTATACACTGCAAGGTCCAGGGGGGGTGGGGGCAGGTGAACGCTGTGGCGGCAGCGTTTGATCTCTTGCTCCCGCTCATATAATATGCACAGCCGCTGTCCATCTCCGGTGGTGCTGAAATCGCATCGCAGTGGGGGGCTGTGGCAGCGGAGCATATTATATGTCTCTGCGCCCCCTGTGATGGCACATGCCCCCCCTGTGTTAGATTTGGCCCCCAGGCTGCTGCTCATTCTAAAATAAAAAATCTTTACTTACCCCCTCCAGCGTTTCTCCCCAGTGTCCCTGCTTCCACTGTGATCAGGCACGCAGAGATCTCACTCTGCTGTGCCGATCACATGACCGGCACCAAGAACGAGGAAGTGGAAGAAGAGAAGCACGGAGGGAGACAGGAGGGAGATCGGCGCTGGAGGAGGTAAGGAAAGAGTGTTTTATTTTACTATGGGCAGCACCATGGGGGCGATATCTAACACAGGGGGAGTTGTGTGATCTATATAGGGGCCATGGGCAGCACCATGGGGGCGATATCTACCACAGGGGAACGTGTGCAATCCATAGGGGGCCATAGGCAGCACAGGGGAACATATGCAATCCATAGGGGACCATAGGCAACACAGGGGAACGTGTGCAATCCATAGGGGGCCATAGGCAGCACAGGGGAATGTGTGCCATCACAAGGGGGCTATATTCAATATAAGGGGGCCATATCCAGATTAAGGAGGCTAATTTTAGGATGGGCGGGCTATGAGGGACATATACCCTATATAATTTGTTAGAGGGACACTGGCATTATAAGATGGACCCCATTTAACATAAAAAAATTCTCTTTTCCTTCACCAAATTTGGGGGTGCGTCTTATAATCAGGTGCGTCTTATAAAGCGAAAAATACGGTATGTCAAACTATTTAATCATTTACACACACTGGAACAATTTCCAAGAAAAGATCTCACAGAAAAAAAAGTCCTAAGAACCTTATGAGTACAATGTTTGGGAAATATTCTCAAAGTTAACCATAGATGCAATTTTACGATAGGATTAGACAATGCACAGTTTTTTATCCTTAGATCTGGTAAGAAGAGTTGGTTAACTCAAAAAGTAATCTTCCATTTTTATCCTGTTGTCCATGGCAGGTTCTTGTTTACATGTTATGGACCCATTCAACCAATCCTCTGCGACCAGATTTATTCTCCTCGGTTTGTCCGATATTCCTTATTTGAAGGTTATTGGCTTCCTTGCATTTTTGTCGATCTACCTGATAACGGTGTTAGCAAATCTTCTACTAATCATAGTGGTAACTATTAATCCAAAGCTCAACACTCCCATGTACTTTTTTTTAACTAATCTCTCCTTCATTGATATTTGCTTCTCCACCACAGTAGTCCCTAAGATTCTAAAGAACACATTATCTACAGACAGGAGCATTTCTCTACTGGAATGTGCCATCCAGATGCACTTACACTTGGCTTTTGGGTCTACGGAGTGTTTGCTACTTACCGTCATGGCTTACGACAGATTTGCTGCCATCTGTAAGCCACTGCACTACAACACTATCATGAGCAGAAAGTTGTGTATGAGTCTGGCCACTGCATCATGGACTTCATGCTTCATAAACTCTACTATACAAGTGATCTACACCTTCCAGATCTCCTTCTGCCGTTCCAATCACGTCAACCACTTCTTTTGCGAGGTACCTCCTTTTTTGCAAATATCCTGCAGTGACACGTGGCCCCATGAACTCTCAATGTATATTACAGCAGGGATGATAGTTAGCTTCAACTTTCTCTTGATTTTGGTTTCATATTTTCATATTCTGTCCACCATCTTGAAGATCAATTCTTCTGATGGGAGGTATAAAGCTCTGTCCACATGTGCCTCCCACATTATTGTGGTGACTTTTTACTATGGGACCATTATGATTCTGTATTTACGGCCACCTTCCCGTTCTTCTCCAGACATGGACAGGACTGTTTCCATCCTCTACTCAGCTGTGACACCGATGCTGAACCCCATCATCTACAGTGTCAGAAATAAAGATGTCAAAGACACCGTAAGAAAGAATCTAATCCAAGATGTTCTTCAATTGAATTATTTTTTGCAAAAATTGTAATACTGTGGCACTTAAAGGTAGAAAAATAGGGGTTTTTAAATGTGTGAACCTCATCTTTCCTTCCATGCCGCATGCTCAGTGCCAATTTTGGGCTTGACCTTAAAGTAGACTTGACACTTGCCATAAATACTATTTTCCAGGTGTAAATATCACTTTTCTCCAGAATTTAGTGTTCTTTTTCTTTTGATTCTCTGCCTCTCTAGTCCTGAGATATCATCTTTTGTTTCTTGTATATAAATCTAGTCTTCTTAGCCAACTGGGTGTGGTCCTTATGACATTTCCCACAGAGTAGAGTGGAAGACCACACCCACTTGCATAAAAAGAGCAGCATTATGTTTACGGAAAATGGAACCCTATGTTGGGAACAGAGAGGTACCAAAAACCAAAAGAAAAACAATGTCGGATTCGGGAGAACATTTGTATTTACTAATTACTGTGAAAAGTAAAAAATTAAATTTATAAAAAATATGAAGAAATGAAATAAACCTAATAATATGAATCATTCCTATTTTTTTCATTAAAAATAAAGAACTGAAAAAAATAAATAAATTAAGCAAAAATAAAAAATAGTTATGGCTTTTTAAAAAAGGGGAGGAAAAAAATTGAAAGCACAAAATAAAATGAAAAAAATCCTGGTAATTAAGTGGATGAAGAAATTGATAAATAATGATAGCAAATTTATATTGTGAGCCCCAATGGGGACAGTGATGATGATTTCTGTAAAAATGAATGGCATTGTTAAGCAAGTAAAATAAATTAAAAATAAAAGCCTACAAAAGCCTGAGAAACACTAGATTTTATTTTGTGTATGAGCAAATTAGTCCAATATATCCAGTTGGTGAAAACTTACAAAAAAACCACTCCCAGAAGAGGCAATATATTTCAACCAAAGAGGTTTTTTGGCAAGCTCTTAAGTATCTTTGGCTTAATAAAGAATTGGTCGAAATATGTCAAGTGATTGCGAATTTGATGTTTTTTTCACTGCTTATGAAAAAAGTTTTTAATTGTTTTCACCAACTAGATCATTTTACTTATACCATTGGAAAGGTGATCATAACCCTCCATGCACCCAGAAAAATGCCCAATTTCAGATGTGGGAGTTGATTATATTCATTTAGGTATTAATTTCTAGCATCAGTCTTTCTTAGAGATGAGAGAATTTGTTTGAGTAGAAATGAATTCTCCAATTTTCCAAATTTTTTTCTAAATTTGATCACCTCAACCTTAGCAAAGTAGTGGCTAGTTGCTCGACATTTTATTGAATCAAATAGTACTTTTAAAGGGGTTTTAAACAATGTAATACTTCTGCAGTCCCCGGTCTGGTTCTCTACATCTTTTCTTTTCTGAGTCAGGCACATCGTTTTCAGCCTGCTTCACTCTGCTTTTAGACTTCAGGCAATAAGTAGGCTATTGACATCGCTGTGCACCATGTCATCACAACTGACTACTGAACAACTGAAGAGAATGGGTTAATCCACGCTGACGTAGGAATGAAGACCAAGAAGAACAGATCCTGGATATTGATTTATTGTCAACGCGTTTCAGAGTCAAAACAACTCCTACATCAGGACAATCACAATGATCATCCTAGGTAAGACCATATTCTTGCGCTATTTGTCTCCCCGATTTGTCTATATTCTGTCATAACTGACTAGACACATCGTAAAGCCTTGACATCTCAACATACAAAGTGATAGCATGGTGTGTAGAGACACCAGAAGACTTTTCAAAGTGAAACAAGCTCAAGAGGACTCACGTGACGTAAGAAGACAAAAAAAGGGGCATGGAAAACCTGACATTAGGCTGTGGGGACTGTAGTAGACTGCGTCTGGGTGTGCGCCTCCAGCAAGCGTATACACCCGAAAATGGTGCACGACAGAGCAAACGATGACTGCATCTGCACCATTAAAGTCAATGGCTCCGTTGGCACATATGTCCGAAACCCGTTTTGCGGGGGATTTGGATGGAAGCCCCAACGGGACCACTGAAAGGAGGCCAGAACGCATTGTGAAAAAGTCCTAAGTCTTGGCCCCTACCCCAAAAAAATACAATTTTTTTTGTAGAGATCTGATGTACCAGTCATAAGAAATTCAGTCAAATTATATGTATGTGGCGCCCTGGACAAGCCAGGGGCCACAGAGCACAACATCCACACACCCCACACTCCCAGCAGGCACACCAAAGTCAAACACAAAACCCTTGTTGCCTTCCTCCAAGGGCTGATGTCCACACCAGGGGGTGGGCCAGGCGGTTGGTCCCGCCCACCGAGGAGTTCACAGTCCTGGAGGAGGGAAAACAGACAGGTCAGTTTGAGAGTGGAAAGTGAGAGGAAGTGAAGTAGTAGTGGAGCAAACTGAAGTTGTTCCGGGTGTGTGGCCCGGACAGATCAGCAAGGTTGGCAGATGGTGGTGACCGTCTGCAGGAGTGGCCGATTGCAGTCTACCGTAAGGACCGTGGACGGGCGGTGGCCCGGCGGTACCGGACCGGTATGCAAAGAGAGGCCAGCACCATCTGGCAGGGGCTTACGGACCCCGGCAAGGCTAGGAGTCGCCGTGAATTTGCCGAATTCGTTAGTGAAGGGAACCTCCTGGGTTTCCCAACAGCCAAGTCCCGACAGAAGGCAACAGTCCAACCAAGTGAGGGAGTCACCGCCACCGCCAAGGCAACTGTTTCTCAGTGCCAGAGCCTGCGGGCAAAAGGGGCTCCTCCGGCCCATATCCAAGCCGGGGAGCGGGTTACCGGTGGGAACCCATTGGATCCATCTACCGTATCTAGGTGCAGGGAAAGGCAGTCACCATCAACCTGCCGGGAGAAAACAACACCGCAGCCGTCTGTGGGACCGGTCCATCCAGCCGTGTGTTTTACCGAGAACTGTGTCCTCATCATTGGCTGAGTGAGTACCACCGTGCCGTGCGGCACAGCGCTGCCCCCGCGACCCTGCACCTCACCAGGCCCCGTAACCTGCCTGAATCCATCCCTACCCCCATCACCGGGCCCCGGGACAACCAACCCCCTACCCACGGAGGGGAGAACTAACAACAAAGCTGCTCCCTGTCATTGCTCCCGGGATCCCCGTCCAGAGCAGCGGTGGTGTCACCAATATCACCACAACCGTGGGTGGCGTCACGGACAATAATAAAAACCCCCACAATCAAAATCCCCTTTTCACTCACGGGCGAGGAACGCCGCTCGAGTCCCCGGGATCCGGCCCACCGCTCGAGCCACCACCGAGCAGCAGCGGCAGCCGCAGCGCAGCAGCAGCGGCCGGACCCGAGCAGTGGGAGAGCGCAGCGTCCCCTCCTCCGCCCGCGACATGTAATTCAGGCTGGAAATGCACTGTGGCTGTGTCAATACAAATGGACTATTTCTTCTAAGTGCACCCCTGATGCACTTACTGCCTGATTTGAACATTGTATTTATGCTGGATTTGAGAGGACTGGTACATCATATCTCTAGAAAAAAGGTATAATCTTTATTGAAAGGATGGTACTCCACATTTTTCATATGTAAAAACATGCTAAAAGGTTCCCTTTAACCCTTTAGTGCAAAATCACAAAAAAGGGCATGATTGCAGGGATAATCATCTGTGGAGAGCTCCATACACAGGCGCCAGACTATCTTATATAAACAACATCTGTGTCTAACAGCCACGGCTCATGCTAAGCTCTGTCATTGGCTGTCAACTATTTGTCAATCTATGACAATGGAAAACGCACGTCTTCAATTCATGCATTCCGTCCTCCATCAGGCTGCTACAGGCCTCTAGTACTGCCATTTTGGCATTTCTATGAAGCTTAGCCACATATTGAGATTCAAAGGAGACTGATACTTTTACTATATACTGTGAGAGAACAGAATCCATTTTGTTCTCATAGTATCTATCTTGTCTTATATGATGTTGCGGTGATCAAGTAACACCAATTGGTGGGAACGTTTTAAATGCCTATTCACGCCGCTATTGTTCCATAGTTCAGAGGGACCTTGTCTTTTGTCTGTGACTAGTGATGAGCGAGTACTAAAAAGCTCGGGTGCTCGAGGCTCGGGCCGAGCATCCCAAGATACTCGTGTACTCGGCCCGAGCACCGAGCCCAATGTTATCCTATGGGAGACCCGAGTAGTTTTCTGAAATGACCCCCGGCAGCATGTAGAAACCCTAAAAATGTCAGAAAAGTCTCAGAAGAGTGCTCAAATGACATGGCAACAGCATGGGGAAGACCCCTTGAAGCATTTATCATTCAAAAGTCACAGCTGTGAACAATTTTGTCCGAGTTTTACGCCATTTTTGTGGACTCACCAGAAAACCTTCCAAAATGACACCAAAATGAATTTTCATGGCGGAAATGTTAAGGGCACATACCCAATAGTGAGATAGAGCTGGTGTATGTTACTTTTTGAGATTAATACATGAAAGATTTTACGTAAAACATTGTGTGGCACTCCGATGTACAAAACGCACGTTTTGTGCTTTTTACTAGCGATGTCGGTCATTTTTTTTTTCATTCTACCTCCCGTCGGTCGGTCTCGCTCTGTCTGTCTCTCTCTGTCTTGTCTGTCCCCCTCTCACAGTCTGTCGGTCAGTCTCCCCCCTCTCTCTTACTTACCGTTCACTAGAGATGAGCGAACCGGTCGCGGTTCGGCTCGAGGTCGGTTCGCCGAACGGAGCTCCCGTTCGAGTTCGGTTCGTCGAACGTTCGACGAACCGAACTCGAACCAATAGGCTATAATGGGAGGCAATCACAAACACATAAAAACGCATTATAAATGTACACATACAGTAAATAAACATTGCCATAACACTTACCGGTCCCCGCGATCCCTTCTGCACTCTGTCTCCTGCCGCTATTCCATCCGATGATCGCTGAATCCTCCCGGTGACCGGCACTGCCAGCAGAGAAGCAGGACCTATCGTGACGTCAAAATAGCCATGTGACCAGTCACGTGGCTATTATCTCATTGGCTACAGACTGGTCACATGACTATGACGCATCATGTAGGACCTGCGAGTGCATCTCTCCGGTACACGGTGCACATTTGTGTATCGCCGTGTACCGGCGATATCCTCTAGCACACGGTCGACTCCCCGTTCCGTTAGGGACCGGCTGACACAGCCGGTCATTAACGGAGATCACCGTTGCCATAGCAACGCAGTTAGCGGTGACGTCACCGCTAACCGCGGCTGCGGGAGCACCGTTGCTATGGTAACGCGTCTGTCAGCGTTACCGCTGTTACCGCTAGCAGCACTGATCACTCACGGAGTGAAGGCTGCACGCTGCTTCCCGATTGTAGTGAGGATTGTAGTGAGGATGAGGTGCCCCAGCCCATCAAGTGATGGGCTGGGGCACCTCATCCTCACTACAATCGTCACTACTACTACACTAGTGAGGATTGTAGTGAGGATGAGGTGCCCCAGCTCATCAAGTGATGGGCTGGGGCACCTCATCCTCACTACAATCCTCACTACAATCCTGAAGTGCAGTTTCTTCAAATTCATTTAAAGGCACTTGGAACGCTGAAATTGCTGCTTATAATTTAAGCCTCTATTAAAAACCTCTTATCAGCGCTGGTTTATTGGGGATTTATTGGGCTGACAGGGGGTAATAAAGATGGAGTCTCTAATGTGTCTGTGTATTTATTTCTATTAAAGTATTTTTTCTCTGTGTGGTGTCTTTTTTTTAACCCTTTATTGGAGATTCTTAATGGCCGGGTCAAACGTGCCTGACATTAAGAATCTCTGGCTTAATACTGGCTAGTAAAACAAAGCCAGTATTAACTCATGATTACCCAACAAGCCACCCGGCTCCAGGGCTGTTGGAAGAGTTGGATACAGCGCCAGATGATGGCGCTTCTATGAGAGCGCCATTTTCTGGGACGGCTGCGGACTGAAATTCGCAGCAGAGGCGCCCAGAAACCTCGGGCTAACCTGTGCTGCGGATTCAAATCCCCAGCTACCTAGCTGTACCTGGCTGGACACAAAAATGGGGCGAAGCCCACTTCATTTGTTTTTTAATTATTTCATGAAATAAGTGAAATAATTAAAAAAAACGGGTTTCCCTATATTTTTGGTTCCCAGACGGGTACAAATAGGCAACTGGGGGTTGGAGGCAGCCCGTGGCTGCCTGCTGTACCTGGCTAGCATACAAAAATATGGCGAAGCCCACGTCATTTTTTTGATGGGCAAAAAACTTCTGCATACAGTCCTGGATGGAGTATGCTGAGCCTTGTAGTTCTGCAGCTGCTGTCTGCTCTTCTCCATACAGACAGACAGCAGCTGCAGAACTACAAGGCTCAGCATACTCCATCCAGGACTGTATGCAGAAGTTTTTTGCCCCCTGAAAAAATTACGTGGGCTTCGCCATATTTTTGTATGCTAGCCAGGTATAGCAGGCAGGTACGGCTTCCCCCAACCCCCAGTTGCCTATTTGTACCCGGCTGGGAACCAAAAATAAAAAGAAGCCCTTTTTTTATTATTTCATGAATTTCATGAAATAATTAGAAAACAAATGACGTAGACTTCGCCCCATTTTTGTGTCCAGCCAGGTACAACTAGGCAGCTGGGGATTGGAATCCGCAGCACAGGTTGGCCTGAGCTTTCTGGGCCCCACTGCTGCGAATTGCAGTCTGCAGCCGCCTCAGAAAATGGCATTTTCATAGAAGCGCCATCTTCTGGCGCTGTATCCAACTCTTCCAGCACCTGCCTGCTATACCTGGCTAGCATACAAAAATATGGCGAAGCTCACGTCCTTTTTTTGTAGTTTTTTGGCAAAAAAAATAAAAAATGCTTCCCTGGATTTTCCATTGCCAGTGAAGGTAACACCAAGCAGTGGGGGTTAGCAGCCAGTAGCTGCTTGGATTACCCTTAACTAGCAATACAAAAAATGCAACGGGAGCCCTTATATATTTTTTTTAATTATTTATTTAAATAACTAAAAACAAAATGGGCTTCCCTGTATTTTGATTGCTGGACATCACAGTGCTGTAAAAATAAATCTTTAAAAAAAATGACGTAGCGCTCCACGGTATTCTTGATTCTCAGCGCAGATAAAGCAGACAGCTATGGGTTGCCACCCCCATCTGCCTGCCGTTACCTTGGTTGGCAATCAAAATACAGGGAAGCCCATTAATTTTTTCTATTTAAAAAATAGTTAAAAAAAAAAATGACGTTGGGTCCCCCCATTTTTGATAGCCAGCTAGGGTAAAGCAGACGGCTGTAGCCTGAAAACCACAGCTGGCAGCTTTACCGTGGTTGGGGATCCAATGAGGAGGTCCCCCAGGCTCTTTTTTTATAATTATTTTATAAATATTAATAATTACACAAAAAAAGTAGGGTCCCCCCCAAATTGGATCACCAGCCAAGGTAAAGCGGACAGCTGTGGTCTGGTATTCTCAGGGTGGGAAGGTCCATAGTTATTGGGCCTTCACAGCCTAAAAATAGCAGGCCGCAGGCACCCCAGACGTGGCGCATCCACTAGATGCGCCAATCCTGGCACTTCCCCCCAGCTCATCCCGTGCCCTGGTGCAGTGGCAAACGTGGTAATAAATCGGGTTGATACTAGCTGTAAAGTCACCTGAGATCAAGCCCAGCAGTTTGTGATGTCATGGCGTCTTTTAGATACCCAACATCATAAACTGTCAGTACTAACAAAAAAAAAAAACGACAAAAGAAATTTATTTGAAAAAACAGTCCCCAAAACATTTCCTCTTTCACCAATTTATTGTAAGAAAAAAAAATAAAGGGGTCCCACGACGACTCTGGACCGTCTAGAATATGGGGGGGAGACACTCAGGGAACGTATCCCCCATTTTCTAGGAGTGCGGACCCTTCATGTGAGGAGTGTGGGTGCAATGAATCTGCATTCACTCTCCCCGGGTCCACAGCAGCAGAGTCCATGTCGTAATGGTTGCTACCAAAGCTGCAATGCCCTGCTCATGAGGTAAGGGCATGCCTAATCAGGAGAACTACTGTAGAGGAAGCTCTGCTCACTGGTATATAGGTGCTCAGAGGTAATAATAGATAAAATTAGTGAGTAACCTCGGCACTCTAAATCTCCCAGACTAAGTCAGTAAATCACAATGGATAGTAATGCAAAATCACTCTTTATTGGTCCGTATTAAGAAAAAAAAATTTTTCATAAGCATATATGTTTTTGTCCAAAACAAGTTACAAATGACGTTTCGGCCTGAGCCTTCGTCAGATTGGACTTATCTGCATGTAATTATGAAAAATGACAATAATCAGTATCACATAAGAGTGAGAGAACAATAACATAAACTCGAACAATGTAGAGGTACAATTGGGATGCAGCAAAAAAATTGCAACACAGCAAGAAATGAAACACATGATACAACTGTCATAATACAGTACAAGGACAATATAGTAATGACAAATATGGGGTCAGAGTAGGCTTAGACAGCTCTGGTACGAAAGAGATGTCAATCATAAAGTAACATGTGCAGTAGGTGTAGAGCTACACTATGCATGGCAGAGCTAATGGGTAGACCGACCATAGAGAAAGAACGGAGAAAAAGTGGAGAAAAAATTGAGAAAAAGTGGAGAAAAACTGGAGAAGAAGTGGAGAAGAAGTGGAGAAGAAGTGGAGAAAAAGTGGAGAAAAAGTGGAGAAAAGGTGGAGAAGAAGTGGAGAAAAGGTGGAGAAAAAGTGGAGAAAAAGTGGAGAAAAGGTGGAGAAAAAGTGGAGAAAAAGTGGAAAAAAAGTGGAGAAAAAGTGAAGAAGAAGTGGAGAAGAAGTGGAGAAAAAGTGGAGAAAAAGTGGAGAAAAAGTGGAGAAAAAGTGGAGAAAAGGTGGAGAAGAAGTGGAGAAAAGGTGGAGAAAAAGTGGAGAAAAAGTGGAGAAAAGGTGGAGAAAAAGTGGAGAAAAAGTGGAAAAAAAGTGGAGAAAAAGTGAAGAAGAAGTGGAGAAAAAGTGGAGAAAAAGTGGAGAAAAAGTGGAGAAAAAGTGGAGAAAAAGTGGAGAAAAAATGGAGAAAAAGTGGAGAAAAGGTGGAGAAAAAGTGGAGAAAAACTGGAGAAGAAGTGGAGAAGAAGTGGAGAAGAAGTGGAGAAAAAGTGGAGAAAAAGTGGAGAAAAAGTGCAGAAAAAGTGGAGAAAAAGTGGAGAAAAGGTGGAGAAAAAGTGGAGAAAAAGTGGAGAAAAGGTGGAGAAAAAGTGGAGAAAAAATGGACAAAAAGTGGAGAAAAGGTGCAGAAAAAGTGGAGAAAAAGTGGAGAAAAAGTGGAGAAAAAGTGAAGAAGAAGTGGAGAAGAAGTGGAGAAAAGGTGGAGAAAAAGTGGAGAAAAAGTGGAGAAAAGGTGGAGAAAAAGTGGAGAAAAAGTGGAGAAAAAGTGGAAAAAAAGTGGAGAAAAAGTGAAGAAGAAGTGGAGAAGAAGTGGAGAAAAAGTGGAGAAAAAGTGGAGAAAAAGTGGAGAAAAAGTGGAGAAAAGGTGGAGAAGAAGTGGAGAAAAGGTGGAGAAAAAGTGGAGAAAAAGTGGAGAAAAGGTGGAGAAAAAGTGGAGAAAAAGTGGAAAAAAAGTGGAGAAAAAGTGAAGAAGAAGTGGAGAAGAAGTGGAGAAAAAGTGGAGAAAAAGTGGAGAAAAAGTGGAGAAAAAGTGGAGAAAAAATGGAGAAAAAGTGGAGAAAAGGTGGAGAAAAAGTGGAGAAAAACTGGAGAAGAAGTGGAGAAGAAGTGGAGAAGAAGTGGAGAAAAAGTGGAGAAAAAGTGGAGAAAAAGTGGAGAAAAAGTGCAGAAAAAGTGGAGAAAAAGTGGAGAAAAGGTGGAGAAAAAGTGGAGAAAAAGTGGAGAAAAGGTGGAGAAAAAGTGGAGAAAAAATGGACAAAAAGTGGAGAAAAGGTGCAGAAAAAGTGGAGAAAAAGTGGAGAAAAAGTGGAGAAAAAATGGAGAAAGAGTGGAGAAAAAGTGGAGAAAAACTGGAGAAGAAGTGGAGAAGAAGTGGAGAAGAAGTGGAGAAAAGGTGGAGAAAAAGTGGAGAAAAAGTGGAGAAAAGGTGGAGAAAAAGTGGAGAAAAAGTGGAAAAAAAGTGGAGAAAAAGTGAAGAAGAAGTGGAGAAGAAGTGGAGAAGAAGTGGAAAAAAAGTGGAGAAAAAGTGGAGAAAAAGTGGAGAAAAAGTGGAGAAAAAGTGGAGAAAAAGTGGAGAAAAAGTGGAGAAAAAGTGGAGAAAAAATGGAGAAAAAGTGGAGAAAAGGTGGAGAAAAAGTGGAGAAAAAGTGGAGAAAAAGTGGAGAAAAAATGGAGAAAAAGTGGAGAAAAACTGGAGAAGAAGTGGAGAAGAAGTGGAGAAGAAGTGGAGAAAAGATCGAGAAGAAGTGGAGAAAAAGTGGAGAAAAAGTGGAGAAAAGGTGGAGAAAAAGTGAAGAAAAAGTGGAGAAAAAGTGGAGAAAAAGTGGAGAAAAAGTGGAGAAAAGGTGGAGAAGAAGTGGAGAAAAGGTGGAGAAAAAGTGGAGAAAAAGTGGAGTAAAAGTGGAGAAAAAGTGGAGAAAAAGTGGAGAAAAAGTGGAGATAAGGTGGAGAAAAAGTGGAGAAAAAAATGGACAAAAAGTGGAGAAAAGGTGGAGAAAAAGTGGAGAAAAAGTGGAGAAAAAGTGGAGAAAAAAATGGAGAAAGAGTGGAGAAAAAGTGGAGAAAAAGTGGAGAAAAAGTGGAGAAGAAGTGGAGAAGAAGTGTTTGTTCATGCCAGATGGGAGATAAATAATTTTTTACCGGCGCTGTCATTTACTGTAACGTGATCATCGGTGTACGGTGTATACCTGTGATCACGTGAACGGGGACCGGAAAAACCATCCTGAATCATGATCTCCAGGGTCTCAGCTAGCCCTGAAACCCCGGAGATTTTCTGACGCCGGGGGGCGCTATTCACTTATTTCTGCCTGCTGTTTATAAACGGCAGATCAGAATAAGGCTACATTAACACGACCGATCCATTTTTGCGGTCTGCAAAAAACAGTCCGTTTTTTTTCACGGGTGCATCCGTGTGGCATCCATTTCCGTTCCGTAGACGGTCCGTATGTCATCTGTTTGTCATCCGTGTGCCTTCCGTTTTTTTTGTGTACTGCAAAAAAACTGAAGGAGGGTAAATGCATAAATTTACCCAAGATCCATAGCTTCATCCTACATGAGGCGGTCACATGTTCACTCCAGTGCCATTTTCTACTGCTTATCACAGCGTAGAGCACTCTGGTGATTTTCTTGTGCTTGTGCACTTCATATCAGTCTTTTCTGTCATTATAATGGCAGAAAGACACATAATGTCCCACTCTCCTGCATTTTGTAATTTTGCACCCTTTGGTGCCTTTCATGTGGCACTAAGGGGTGCTTAGCTTAGTATTTAGCCAAAAAAATGAAAAAAAAAAAATGACGTAGGGTTCCCCCTAGTTTTGTAGCCAGCTAGGGTAAAGCAGACGGCTGCAGCCTGCAGACCACAGCTGGCAACCTCACCTTGGCTGGTAATCCAAAACTGAGGGCACCCCACGCTGTTATTTTAAATTAAATAAATAATTAAAAAAAAAAAAAAACACGTAGGGGTCCCCCCAAAATTGGATCACCAGCCAAGGTAAAGCAGACAGCTGGGGTCTGATATTCTTAGACTAGGGAGGTCCATGGTTATTGGACTCTCCCCAGCCTAAAAATAGCAGGCCGCAGCCGCCCCAGAAGTGGCGCATCCATTAGATGCGCCAATCCTGGTGCTTCGCCCCAGCTCATCCCGCGCCCTGGTGCGGTGGCAAACGGGGTAATATATGGGGTTAATACCAGATGTGTAATGTCACCTGGCATCAAGCCCTGGGGTTGGTGAGGTCAGGCGTCTATCAGATACCCGACATCACCAACCCAGTCAGTAATAAAAAAAATAGACGACAAACACATTTTTATTTGAAAAAACACTCCCCAAAACATTCCCTCTTTAACCAATTTATTAGAAAGAAAAACAAATCCAGGTCTGGTGTAATCCAAGGGGTTGCCATGACGATCCACACTGTCCCAGTCAATGAAGAGCAGAATGTTCCCCATTGGATGGGAGAGCAGTGCAGTGACCTGAGCTAACATCAATGGGACAGCCCAGGTCACTGCAGGGGATGACAAGTGCTGCTGTCAGCGAGGTACATTACCTGCGCTGATCTCCAGCACACTGACAGCACCTGTCACTGAGTTCAATGACCTTCACAGCCAAGTATCGCGAGAGGCCCGTGACGTCACCGCTAGTCAGTCTCAGGTCGGAAGCGAGAGGTGATGTAACAAGCGGCGGCCATGGAGGACAGTGACAGCGCTGAGGTCGGGATGGCGGGACTTCATCACCGCAGGTAAGCCGAGCGGGACCATGTGTGCAGAGTGTGTGTGTGTGTGTGTGTGTGTGTGTATGTATGTGTACATGCCGCGGGCAGGAGGGGGCGGAGCGAGCTGAGCGGGGAAGTGTGGGCTTCCTGCACGTAACTAGGATAAACATCGGGTTACTAACCAAAGCACTTTGCTTGGATACCCGATGTTTATCTTGGTTACCAGCTTGTGGCAGGCTGCCAGCGATGGCTCCTGCACACTGTAGCTGTAAAAAGCCCTGCTTTTTGCTGCTAGAACCGTTCTCGAACGTATCTAGAACTATCGAGCTTTTGCAAAAAAGCTCGAGTTCTAGTTCGATCTAGAACAGCCCCCAAAATCACTCGAGCCGCGAACTGGAGAACCACGAACCTAGATCCGCGCTCAACTCTATCGTTCACCGATCCCCGGCGCGGCGCTGCACAGCTGTTCACTAAACTCCGGCGGCTTTTCCTCTTTTGAAAAAGACGGCCGCTCATTAAACAATCTCGTATTCCCTGCTTTCCTGCTTTTCGGCGCCTATGATTGGTTGCAGTGAGACATGCCCCCACGCTGAGTGACAGGTGTCTCACTGCAACCAATCACAGCAGCCGGTGGGCGTGTCTATACTGTGCAGTGAAATAATTAAATAATTAAAAAAAACGGCGTGCAGTCCCCCCAATTTTAATACCAGCCAGATAAAGCCATACAGCTGAAGGCTGGTATTCTCAGGATGGGGAGCTCCACGTTATGGGGAGCCCCCCAGCCTAACAATATCAGTCAGCAGCCGCCCAGAATTGCCGCATACATTATATGCGACAGTTCTGGGACTGTACCCGGCTCTTCCCGATTTACCCTAGTGCGTTGGCAAATCGGGGTAATAAGGAGTTAATGGCAGCCCATAGCTGCCACTAAATCCTAGATTAATCATGTCAGGCATCTCCCCGAGATTCCTTCCATGATTAATCTGTAAATTACAGTTAAAAAACACACACACCCGAAAACTCCATTATTAGAAATAAAAAACACTAACAAAGTCCCTCATCACCAATTTATTAACCCTGACAAACCCTCCATGTCCGGCGTACTCCACAGTCCTCCAGCGTCGCATCCAGCTGTGCTGCATGAAGGTGACAGGAGCTGCAGAATACACCGCCGATCCTGTCAGCTTCACACAGCAACAGAAGACAGCCACGCGATCAGCTGAGCTGTCACTGAGGTTACCTGGATCCAGCGGTGGATGCAGCAGTGGCCGCGGGTAACCTCAGTGACAGCTCAGCTGATCGCACTACTCACCGCCGCTCCGGTCATCTCCACGCAGCAACTGAGGTGAGTATCGCGATCAGCTGAGCTGTCACTGAGGTTACCTGGATCCAGCGGTGGATGCAGCGGTGGCCGCGGGTAACCTCAGTGACAGCTCAGCTGATCGCACTACTCACCGCCGCTCCACGCAGTAACTGAGGTGAGTATAGCGATCAGCTGAGCTGTCACTGAGGTTAATCGCGGCCACCGCTGGATCCAGTGGTGGCCGTGAGTTACCTGACTGACAGCAGCTGATCGCGCTACTCACCTCAGTTGCTGTGTGAAGCTGACCGGAGCGGCGGTGTATTCTGCTGCTCCTGTCACCTCCATGCAGCAGAGCTGGACGCGACGCTGGAGGTCTGTGTATTACGCCGGACATGGAGGGTTTGTCGGGGTTAATAAATTGGTGATGAGGGACTTTGTTATTGTTTTTTATTTCTAATAAAGGATTTTTCGGGTGTGTGTGTTTTTTAACTGTAATTTACAGATTAATCATGGAAGGAATCTCGGGGAGATGCCTGACATGATTAATCTAGGATTTAGTGGCAGCTATGGGCTGCCATTAACTCCTTATTACCCCGATTTGCCAACGCACTAGGGTAAATCGGGAAGAGCCGGGTACAGTCCCAGAACTGTCGCATATAATGTATGCGGCAATTCTGGGCGGCTGCTGACTGATATTGTTAGGCTGGTGGTCTCCCCATAACGTGGGGCTCCCCATCCTGAGAATACCAGCCTTCAGCTGTATGGCTTTATCTGGCTGGTATTAAAATGGGGGGGACTGCACGCCATTTTTTTTAATTATTTATTTATTTATTTTACTGCACAGTATAGACACGCCCACCGGCTGCTGTGATTGGGTGCAGTGAGACACCTGTCACTCAGCGTGGGGGCGTGTCTCACTGCAACCAATCATAGGCGCCTGTGGGCGGGGAAAGCAGGGAATATGAGATGGCTGTGTGCAGAGCACAGCGCGCCCGCTGGTATAAAGGCTCGGTCACGCTGTGCAGGCCGGCCAATCACTGCAATTCCACAACTAACAGGGCTGTGGCATTGCAGTGGTCTGCCAGCCAATCTCTGCATGAGGGCTGGCTCTCAAAAGAGCGCCAACATGCAGGGATGAAGACCACGAGTACAGCACGAGTATCGCGAAATTACTCGGTACCCGCCGAGTAGCCCGAGTACAGTGATACTCGTGCAAGTACTGAGTAGTAACAAGCATACTCGCTCATCACTATCTGTGACCCTATTTAAACTGGTCACATGCTAAAAAAACAGAATTCTCAAAGTACACTGTTCAAGGCTGTGTGCTGTATTGATTTCCCGAGTGCTCGTAAAACAAGTCGTATTCATTTGGAGCTCAAGTGCCATAGAAGGAGTGTATTTCACTCACAATACTACAATACAAGTGGTATTGCATTGTATAGTATAAGTGATCAGACAACCACCTGTGCAAGTCACATAAGGGAACTAAAAAACAAACTAAAAATAAAATAAGTTTTAAAAAATATAAAAATTCAAATCACAACCCTATTCCCTTATTAAAAAAATAATTAAAAAAGTTAAAATATTTGGTGTCACCATGCCTTAGAAGTCCACAGTATTAGACTGTAATAATAATTAACCATTAAACTCTACACCCCTGGTCAATGTTTATTTTGTTTTTTCCTCCCCTTCTTCCAAGAGCCATAACCTTTGTATATTTTCCGTTAAAATAGCCATATGAGGGCTTGTTGTTTTCAGGACAAGTTGTACTTAGGAACAACACCATTCATTCTGCCCCATATCGTAATGGAAAACAGGAAAAATTCAAAGTGCGGTGAAATTGCAAAAAGGGTGCAATTCCATTATTTATTTATTTTTCTTTTATATATACAGTATATACCATGTTCACTATATGGTAAAACTAACCAGATAATATGATTTATTCTAAGTAGGGAACAAAAATTCAGAAGTTTGTAAACCTGTTATTGCAAAAAACGTAATTCTGGCGTTTTGATTTTTTCCCACCCTTTGCTGATTAGATTACCTGAAATATTTTGATAGATTGGGCATTGCTGAACTCGGTGACACCAAATATGTGTATTTTTTTAATATTTTATTTTCAAAATGGGGTAATTTGAACTTTTAGGGGGGTTTTCAGATTTTTTCAAACTTTTTTTTACAATTTTGATTGATTTTAACTTGCCCCCCTAGGGGACTTTACCACACCACAGCACCAGCATCTTCTGCACCACAGAAGAAACGCTGCAAAATTACAACTCTTCTTGAAAAACACAAGCCCCCATCCGGCTATATGGATGGCAAAAAAAAAAAGTTATTGCTCGTGGAAGAAGCATGAAAAAAGAAAAATTGTTGACGAGGACACTTTAAAGTTGAATGCTGAAGTTTGGATACCCAATGTGAAACACTGCTAAAGATTAGAAAACTTTTTGAAATTTAATTCCCTAGCTGCTTGGATTTTTCCAAAAAAATTGAATTTCCTGCAAATTGAAAGTATTGCAAAGCTTCTAATTTGCCCCAACGTGTGTCTAGTCTCCTATTTTTCACACTGCCTTTATCCTCAGGACACACATTTTGAAAAGCACACCGTAGACAATCTTCCCAGCTGTCCCGTAAAAAAAGGTTTCTTTCTTTGCTGGGTACTAAAGAAATATTTTGGCTCCATCTACTGGTTATCTCTCCAGCTACTATTGGAGAGCTAGTCATCTGCAAGTCCATCTCTCTCGAATGATCTCCAGAAATTTCTACATATTACAGAACTCTTGCTATAAGTTACAGTGGGGAAAAAAGTATTTAGTCAGTCACCAATTGTTCAAGTTTTCCCACTTAAAAAGATGAGGTCGGCCTGTAATTGACCTCATAGGTGACCACAACTATGAAAGACAAAATGAGAAAACAAATCCAGAAAATCACATTGTCTGATTTGGCAAGATTTTTTTGCAAATTATGGTGGAAAATAAGTGTTTAGTCAATAACAATAATAGAATAGAATAGAGAATAGTGTTCCCCCGTGGTCCCCACATAGCTTTCTCATGAGCCAGATCAGACACCCCCATACTTTGCACTGACGAGGGGCAAGCACCCCGAAACACCGTGTCTGCAAATTGGGATTCTGATCTGGCTTATATATCCTGAGTCATATTGCAATGGATTGTTGAAAATCCACTTGTGACTTTTAGGATCGCTACTTCCAATAGGTGGCGCTGTGCTAGAGTTTGTCTCCTTTACTGGAGAGACAATTTGAATATTTCCCAGAGGGGCATTGCAGCTATAAGTCCCCTTACCTGGCAGCCAGACTGGCTTGCAAAGTCTCCTTAAGGAGAATAGTGTTCCCCCGTGGTCCCCACATAGCTTTCTCATGAGCCAGATCAGACACCCCCATACTTTGCACTGACGAGGGGCAAGCACCCCGAAACACTGTGTCTGCAAATTGGGATTCTGATCTGGCTTATATATCCTGAGTCATATTGCAATGGATTGTTGAAAATCCACTTGTGACTTTTAGGATCGCTACTTCCAATAGGTGGCGCTGTGCTAGAGTTTGTCTCCTTTACTGGAGAGACAATTTGAATATTTCCCAGAGGGGCATTGCAGCTATAAGTCCCCTTACCTGGCAGCCAGACTGGCTTGCAAAGTCTCCTTAAGGAGAATAGTGTTCCCCCGTGGTCCCCACATAGCTTTCTCATGAGCCAGATCAGACACCCCCATACTTTGCACTGACGAGGGGCAAGCACCCCGAAACACCGTATGCAAATTGGGATTCTGATCTGGCTTATATATCCTGAGTCATATTGCAATGGATTGTTGAAAATCCACTTGTGACTTTTAGGATCGCTACTTCCAATAGGTGGTGCTGTGCTAGAGTTTGTCTCCTTTACTGGAGAGACAATTTGAATATTTCCCAGAGGGGCATTGCAGCTATAAGTCCCCTTACCTGGCAGCCAGACTGGCTTGCAAAGTCTCCTTAAGGAGAATAGTGTTCCCCCGTGGTCCCCACATAGCTTTCTCATGAGCCAGATCAGACACCCCCATACTTTGCACTGACGAGGGGCAAGCACCCCGAAACACCGTGTCTGCAAATTGGGATTCTGATCTGGCTTATATATCCTGAGTCATATTGCAATGGATTGTTGAAAATCCACTTGTGACTTTTAGGATCGCTACTTCCAATAGGTGGCGCTGTGCTAGAGTTTGTCTCCTTTACTGGAGAGACAATTTGAATATTTCCCAGAGGGGCATTGCAGCTATAAGTCCCCTTACCTGGCAGCCAGACTGGCTTGCAAAGTCTCCTTAAGGAGAATAGTGTTCCCCCGTGGTCCCCACATAGCTTTCTCATGAGCCAGATCAGACACCCCCATACTTTGCACTGACGAGGGGCAAGCACCCCGAAACACCGTGTCTGCAAATTGGGATTCTGATCTGGCTTATATATCCTGAGTCATATTGCAATGGATTGTTGAAAATCCACTTGTGACTTTTAGGATCGCTACTTCCAATAGGTGGCGCTGTGCTAGAGTTTGTCTCCTTTACTGGAGAGACAATTTGAATATTTCCCAGAGGGGCATTGCAGCTATAAGTCCCCTTACCTGGCAGCCAGACTGGCTTGCAAAGTCTCCTTAAGGAGAATAGTGTTCCCCCGTGGTCCCCACATAGCTTTCTCATGAGCCAGATCAGACACCCCCATACTTTGCACTGACGAGGGGCAAGCACCCCGAAACACCGTGTCTGCAAATTGGGATTCTGATCTGGCTTATATATCCTGAGTCATATTGCAATGGATTGTTGAAAATCCACTTGTGACTTTTAGGATCGCTACTTCCAATAGGTGGCGCTGTGCTAGAGTTTGTCTCCTTTACTGGAGAGACAATTTGAATATTTCCCAGAGGGGCATTGCAGCTATAAGTCCCCTTACCTGGCAGCCAGACTGGCTTGCAAAGTCTCCTTAAGCAGAATAGTGTTCCCCCGTGGTCCCCACATAGCTTTCTCATGAGCCAGATCAGACACCCCCATACTTTGCACTGACGAGGGGCAAGCACCCCGAAACACCGTGTCTGCAAATTGGGATTCTGATCTGGCTTATATATCCTGAGTCATATTGCAATGGATTGTTGAAAATCCACTTGTGACTTTTAGGATCGCTACTTCCAATAGGTGGCGCTGTGCTAGAGTTTGTCTCCTTTACTGGAGAGACAATTTGAATATTTCCCAGAGGGGCATTGCAGCTATAAGTCCCCTTACCTGGCAGCCAGACTGGCTTGCAAAGTCTCCTTAAGGAGAATAGTGTTCCCCCGTGGTCCCCACATAGCTTTCTCATGAGCCAGATCAGACACCCCCATACTTTGCACTGACGAGGGGCAAGCACCCCGAAACACCGTGTCTGCAAATTGGGATTCTGATCTGGCTTATATATCCTGAGTCATATTGCAATGGATTGTTGAAAATCCACTTGTGACTTTTAGGATCGCTACTTCCAATAGGTGGCGCTGTGCTAGAGTTTGTCTCCTTTACTGGAGAGACAATTTGAATATTTCCCAGAGGGGCATTGCAGCTATAAGTCCCCTTACCTGGCAGCCAGACTGGCTTGCAAAGTCTCCTTAAGGAGAATAGTGTTCCCCCGTGGTCCCCACATAGCTTTCTCATGAGCCAGATCAGACACCCCCATACTTTGCACTGACGAGGGGCAAGCACCCCGAAACACCGTGTCTGCAAATTGGGATTCTGATCTGGCTTATATATCCTGAGTCATATTGCAATGGATTGTTGAAAATCCACTTGTGACTTTTAGGATCGCTACTTCCAATAGGTGGCGCTGTGCTAGAGTTTGTCTCCTTTACTGGAGAGACAATTAGTCAATAACAAAAGTTTTATCTCAATATTTTGTTAAATATCCTTTATTCGCAATGACAGAGGTGAAACGTTTTCTATAAGTCTTCACAAGGTTGCTGTGACAGGGGAACTGGCAGATCAGGATGAGGTGGTAAATATCCCAATCGCCAGTTGGGGCCCACCGTGCTGCAGAGGACAAAGGAGCTGCTGGCAACCCGAAGGTTAGGCGGAGAATACAGAGCTGCCTGGCTCTGAGATAACCCAGGAGACCTGGGAACCAGTCATGTGTGAAGGGACACGTCAGACCGGACGACAACCCAGTTAGTGTTTCAGTATACCTATGGCGCTACACCGACCACGTGTGCAGGGAACCCGTCAGGCCAGGTAGTGACCAGGTAGTGTTGACCGGAAGACCGCTGAGAAAGCGCCCTGTCGGCCACGTGTGTATGACATGTCAGACCGAGCGGACCCCCGATTAGCATTTCTGGCCATCAGGGCTCTCAACTGGCCACGTGTGTACTGGACAAATCAGGCCAGGTGGTCACACTGGTAGCGTTGACTGGGAAGACAATACGAGAGGAACAGGGTCCACACACCCAACCCAGGAACTCCCTGTTAACGCCACAAGTGTCCTGGGTACGCTGTCCGTGTGCGTAGGGTGAACAACCAAACAGGTGGCGCAGCAGCCGCAGCCCAGTTAACTCCATTGGGCTGCACTTGCAGGACTGGATGGTAGGAGGTGGAAGCCCGGCACCCAACCCTAACGCGCTGAGCCACGGGTGTCTTGGCATGTTAACCACCGGACGCCTAACCCTGCCTACCGCTTCCAATCTATGGCTTATGCCGCAATGAGGCTCTAACATATAGGTGTGCTCTGTCTGAGCAAATATGAAGACTGCGCACCTCCATGTTGTCTCCAGCCCCATTTATAACCTGGGTGCACCCCAACGCAGAGTGGACCAAAATGGCACCTCCAGGGTCCAATAGCGGAGTGCCATGTCATCAGCGACATCACCAGCAGCCTATCCGGAACCACCACATCACTGATGACCTCAAGGCTGCCACACCCCAAAACCTCACCAGTCATCGTCTGACGACCAATCGTGAGGTGCTGTGTCATAGGGATGGGCCTCCACGAGCCAGTCTGGAGTGGCCACATCATCAGGACACCTGATGTGTGTCAGCCTATCAGAGCCTGTCACCTCACGGACATGCCCAGTGAGGTCCTTACCGGACCTAGCCTCTGATGCGCTAAGTGCCTGTAGCATGCTCAGTAGCCTAAACAACAGTCTCAGAAATCAGACTATCTGCCTGAGCATGCTCAGTAGGCATAACACAGGACTTAGACACGGCCCAATGTCCAAGTACCTGTGCAAAGAGGCTTTTCGCACTAAGTGTAGGAGCATGCTCAGTAGCCTGAACTGAGGACTTAGCCTCAGAAATGGCACATCAGGCTGAGCATGCTCACTAGGCGAAATACTGGACTTAGGCTTTGGCTGTGGTAAATCGGCGAGTATGCACACTAGCCACCTCTGCACACTTATACATGGAGGAGGAAGCAACCAGCTGGACGACCCAAGGCACGGCCAAAAACAGCAGCCGGCGCCTGGGCGCAACAGGAACCGCAGCAGGCTGCTTGTGGCTATGGTGGCGCCGATTCATAACCGTACCCCCCCCTCTAGCGGCCCCCCACTCGGATGGTCTGTAGTGGGCACAAGTACCACTGTGCGATTGACAGGAGATGGAGACAAGCAGTGGGAGCTACAAAACTCGCCCCACAGCACAATCTCCCCAGACGACCAACTGATATATGGGGAATGCCGCTTCAGCCAAGGCATGCTGAATATCATCTGCACCTTTAGGGAGAACCAGAAATGAAATGGTCTCCCTATGCCCAGATGATATGGCAAAAGTAATGGGCACCGTCAGGTGGTGAATTACCTCGGGCAAAAAGGACCCATCCACCACACGGACTCTCACTGGCCATGTCATTTGCACCAGTGGGATGGCATACTGCTGGGCAAAAGAGGAGGATATAAAGCTATCCCTAGCCCCTGTGTCCACACGTGCCCTTGTGGACCAGGTTGACCCCTTAAAGGAAATGGACACAGATACAGATAACGTCACCCTAATGGATGACGACTGGTCCTGTCTACCACCAGCTATGGTCACCGATCGCGGTCGCTTAACCTGACGCTTTCGGCAATGGTTGGCATAATGACCATACTGCCCACAAGCAAAACAGGAAGTACTCTTGCGACTCGATGACCTAGCAGCACCAACCCTAGAGATATCCATAGCGACAGAGACGTCCACTAAGGGAGGTGCAGTGGGAGAGACCACTACAGTGGCTGAATGACCCTCTAACCTGCGCTCCAGCTGACATTCGGAGGTTCACAGGTCAATGCGGGTAGCCAGAGTCATGAGGCCCTCAAGGGTAGTTGGTAGCTAACGCGTCCTTCACGTGCGAGGCCAACCCCTTCCAAAAATGTGTAATGAGGGTCCTCTCTGGCCACCCCCAGTTCTGAAGCAAGTGTCCTAAAACTCACAATATATTGACTCGAGGAAGTACGCCCCTACTCCAAAGTCAGTTGCTGTAGGGCCGAGTAGTGAGTGACCTAAGGCCCCAGGAACACTTGCCACATGGACTGTAAGAACTCATCAGAGTCCTGAACTACGGGGTCATTCCTCTCCCACAATGGTGTGGCCTACTCCAGTGCTCTATCAGAGAGCAAGGAGAAGATAAATCCCACCTTCGACCTCTCTGTAAGGAACCATGCAGCCAGCAGCTGCAGATGGACTGAGCACTGGTTCAAGAATCCTCAACATGCCTTGCTGTCCCCTGAAAACCTGTTGGGCAGCAAGAGGTGAGGGAGGGGTGGAGTGGGCTTGGTGGCAGACACCATTGCGGCCGCTCGAGCCACCACATCATCCATATCAGCAGCAACGGCAGACTGCTCCAGAGACCTAACTCTGGCCTCAAGCTGCTGTATGAACTGACATAGTTGCTTTATCTCTGCCATGCCAGCCAGACTCTGGCGCAGTCTGTTACAGGGGGACTGGCAGATAAGGATAAGGTAGTAAATATCCCAATCGCCAGTCGGGGCCCACCGTGCTCCAGATGACAAAGGAGCTGCTGGCAACCCGAAGGTTAGGCAGAGAATACACAGCTGGGTGGCTCTGAGATAACCCAGGAGACCTGGGAACCAGTCACGTGTGTTGGAACACGTCAGACTGGATGACAACCCAGTTAGCATTTCAGTATACCTATGGCACTACACCAACCACATGTGCAGGGAACACGTCAGGCCGGGTGGTGACCAGGTACTGTTGACCGGAAGACCGCCGCAAAAGCGCCCTGTCGGCCACATGTGTACGACATGTCAGACCGAGCGGTCCCCCGATTAGCGTTTCTGGCCATCAGGGCTCTCAACTGGCCACGTGTGTGCTGGACACGTCAGGCCAGGTTGTCACACTGGAAGCATTAACTGGGAAGCCGATACGAGGGGAACCGAGTCCATACACCCAGCCCAGAAACTCCCTGTTAACGCCACAAGGGTCCTGGGGTATGCTGTCCGTGTGCGTAGGGGGCACAAGCGGACAGGTGGCGCAGCAGCCACAGCCCAGTTAACTCCACTGGGCTGCACTAGCAGGACTGGATGGTAGGAGGTGAAAGACCAGCACCTAACTCTAGCGTGCTGAGCCACGGGTGTCTTGGCGTGACAAGCACCGGATGCCTAACCCTGCCTACCGCTTCCAATCTATGGCTTATGCCGCAATGAGGCTTTAACATGGCAGTATGCTCTGTCTGAGCAAATGTGAAGACTGCACACCTCCATGTTATCTCCAGCTCCTTTTATAACCTGGGTCCGTCCCAACCAAGGGTGGACCAAAATGGCACCTCCAGGGTCCAATAGCGGAGTGCCATGTCATCAGCGACATCATCAGCAGCCTATCTGTAACCGCCACGTCACTGATGACCTCATGGCTGCCATGCCCCAAACACCTCACCAGTCATCATCTGACGACCAATGCTGAGGTGCATGTCATAGGGGCGGGCCTCCACGAGCCAGTCCGGAGTGGCCACATCATCAGGAAACCTGATCTGTGTCGGCCTATCAAAGCCTGCCACCTCACGGACATGCCCAGTTAGGTCCTTACCGGACCTAGTCTGAGCATGCTCAGTAGCCTGAACAACAGTCTCAGAAATCAGACTATCAGCCTGAGCATGCTCAGTAGACACAACACAGGACTTAGACACGGCACAATGTCCAAGTACCTGTGCAAAGAGGCTTTTCGCACTAAGTGTAGGAGCATGCTCAGTAGCCTGAACCGAGACCTTAGCCTCAGAAATGGCACTATCAGGCTGAGTATGCTCACTAGGCGAAATACTGGACTTAGGCTCTGGCTGGGGTAAATCGGCGTGCGCATGCCCCCTACCCGCCTCTACATACTTAGACATGGAGGAGGAAGCAGACAGCTGGGCGACCCGAGGCACAGCCAAAATCGGCAGCCGCCACCTGTGCGCAACAGGAACCGCAGGCTGCTTGTGGCTATGGCGGCACCGATTCATAACAGTTGGCACACACTGTTGATGTTATGTTGGCCCATTCCTCCATGCAGGTCTCCTCTAGAGCAGAGTTGTTTTGGGCCTGTCACTGGGCAACACAGACTTTCAACTCCCTCCAAAGGTTTTCTATGGGGTTGAGATCTGGAGACTGGCTAGGCCACTCCAGGACCTTCATATGCTTCTTACGAAGCCACCCCTTTATTGCACTGGTGATGTACTTGGGATCATTATCATACTGAAAGACCCATCCACGTTTCATCCTCAATGCCCTTGCTGATGGAAGGAGGTTTGCAATCAAAATCTCACGATACATGGCCCCATTCATTCTTTCATGTACATGGATCAGTCGCCCTGTTCCCTTTGCAGAGAAACAGCCCCAAAGCATGATGTTGCCACCCCCATGCTTCACAGTAGGTATGGTGTTCTTTGGATGAGACTCAGCATTCTGTGTCCTCCAAACATGACGAGTTGTGTTTCTACCAGACAGTTCTATTTTGGTTTCATCAGACGATATGACATTCTCCCAATACTCTTCTGGATAATCCAAATGCTCTCTAGCAAGCTTCAGGCGGGTCCTGACTTGTACTGGCTTAAGTAGGGGAACACATCTGGCACTGCAGGATCTGAGTCCCTGGTGGTGTAGTGGGTTACTGATAGTAGCCTTTGTTAAGATGGTCCCAGCTCTATGCAGGTCACTTACTAGGTCCTCCGTGTGGTTCTGCGATTTTTGCTCACCGTTCTGCAATCATTTTGACCCCACAGAATGAGATCTTGCCTGGAGCCCCAAATTGAGGGAGATTATCAGTGGTCTTGTATGTCTTCCATTTTCTTATTATTGCTCCCACAGTTGATTTCATCACACCAAGCTGCTTGCTTATTGCAGATTCAGTCTTTCAAGCCTGATGCAGGGCTAGAATTTTGTTTCTGGTGTCCTTCGACAGCTCTTTGGTCTTCACCATAGTGCAGTTTGGAGTGTGACTGTTCGAGGTTGTGGACCTGTGTCTTTTATACTGATGACAAGTTCAAACAGGAGCCTCTTAAAGAAGAAGTTACAGGTCTATGAGAGCCAGAAATCTTGCATGTTTTTAGGTGATTAAATAGTTATTTTCCACCATAATTTAAAAAAAAAATAAAAAAAAATAAAAATCTTGCCAAAAAACAGACAAGGTGGTTTTCTGTATTTTTTTTCCTCATTTTGTCTCTCATAGTTGTGGTCTACCTATGTTGTCAATTAAGCGGGCTTTACACGCTACGATTTTGCTACAGCGATCTCGTTGGGGTCACGGATTTTGTGACGCACATCCGGCCGCTGTAGCAATGTCGTAGCGTGTGACTCTTAGGAGCGATTTTGGATCGTTGCAAAAACGTCCAAAATCGCTCCTCGTTGACATGGGGGTCCACTCCCAATTATCGCTGCTGTCGCAGGGGCGAAGTTGTTCCTCGTTCCTGCGGCAGTGCACATCGCTGTGTGTGACGCCGCAGGAACGAGGATCATCTCCTTACCTGCCTCCGGCCACAATGCGGAAGGAAGGAGGTGGACGGGATGTTACGTCCCGCTCATCTCCGCCCCTCCGCTTTCATTGGGCGGTCGCTTAGTGACGTCGCTGTGACGCCGAACGGACCGCCACCTTCAAAAGGAGGCGGTACGCTGGTCACAGCGACGTCGCTATGCAGATATGTATGTGTGACAAGGGTGCCGGACTTTGTGCGCGACGGGCAGCGATATGCCCGTTTCGCACAAACGATGGGGGTGGGTTGCATGCTAGCGATATCGGGCCGGATATCGCAGCATGTAAAGCCTACCTTATAAGACTTTCTCATCTTTTAAAGTGGGAGAACTTGCACAATTGGTGGCTGACTAAATACTTTTTTCCCCACTGTACATCTTCTTCACACCAGCTCTTAAGCCTGCTTTACACACTTCAATAGATCTTTCAATCCGTCGTCGGGGTCAAGTTGTAAGTGACGCACATCCGGCATCGTTCGTGACATGTTTGCGTGTGAAACCTACATGCGATCGATATTGAACGAAAATACGGTGATCGCATACACGTCGTTTATTCCTCATACATTGGACGTTTGGTAGTACGAAACTAGTCAATTGTAACGTGTGACATCCCTCATACGATTTCGGTGTCTGATGCTATGTGCGCAGGTGTGCGCTCTGCACCGCAGCTTAAAAAAGGTCCGCTTCAGAGCGCAGCTGAAAAGCTGCGTTCTGAAGCGCCTCACAATGTCTGTCATGCACTAATCTCTGTCAGTTTGTCACTATCTCTGTCCCTCACTCTCTGTCCATGTCAGTCTATCCCTCTTACCCCCTCTCTCATATACTCACCGATCCCCGATCTCCAGCGCAGGGCTGCACGGCATTCACACTGCTCCGGCGGGTTTTACTGTTTTGAAAAAGCCGGCCGCCCATTAAACAATCTCGTATTCCCTGCTTACCCCGCCCACCGGCGCCTATGATTGGTTACAATGAGACACGCCCCCACGCTGAGTGACAGGTGTCACACTGCACCCAATCACAGCAGCCGGTGGGCGTGTCTATACTGTGTATTGAAATAAATAATTAAATAATTAAAAAAAACGGCGTGCTGTCCCCCCCAATTTTAAAACCAGCCAGATAAAGCCATACGGCTGAAGGCTGGTATTCTCAGGATGGGGAGCTCCACGTTATGGGGAGCCCCCCAGCCTAACAATATCAGCCAACAGCCGCCCAGAATTGCCGCATACATTATATGCGACAGTTCTGGGACAGTACCCGGCTCTTCCCGATTTGCCCTGGTGCGTTGGCAAATCGGGGTAATAAGGAGTTATTGGCAGCCCATAGCTGCCAATAAGTCCTAGATTAATCATGTCAGGCGTCTATGAGACACCTTCCATGATTAATCTGTAAGTGACAGTAAAAAAACACACACACACCTGAAAAAATCCTTTATTAGAAATAAAAAACACAAACAAATTCCCTCATTACCAATTTATTAACCCCGACAAACCCTCCATGTCCGGCGTACTCCACAGTCCTTCAGCGTCGCGTCCAGCTCTGCTGCATGGAGGTGACAGGAGCAGCAGAAGACACCGCCGCTCCGGTCACCTCCACGCAGGTAATGAAGACAGCCGTGTGATCAGCTGATCTGTCACTGAGGTTACCCGCTGTCACTGGATCCAGCGGTCGATGCAGCGGTGGCCGCGGGTAACCTCAGTGACAGCGCAGCTGATCGCGCTACTCACCTCAGTTGCTGACTGGAGCTGACCGGAGCGGAGGTGAGTAGCGCGATCAGCTGCGCTGTCACTGAGGTTACCCGCGGCCACCGCTGCATCCACCGCTGGATCCAGTGACAGCGGGTAACCTCAGTGACAGCTCAGCTGATCGCCGGCTGTCTTCATTACCTGCGTGGAGGTGACCGGAGCGGCGGTGTCTTCTGCTGCTCCTGTCACCTCCATGCAGCAGAGCTGGACGCGACGCTGGAGGACTGTGGAGTACGCCGGACATGGAGGGTTTGTCGGGGGTTAATAAATTGGTAATGAGGGAATTTGTTTGTGTTTTTTATTTCTAATAAAGGATTTTTTCAGGTGTGTGTGTTTTTTTACTGTCACTTACAGATTAATCATGGAAGGTGTCTCATAGACGCCTGACATGATTAATCTAGGACTTATTGGCAGCTATGGGCTGCCAATAACTCCTTATTACCCCGATTTGCCAACGCACCAGGGCAAATCGGGAAGAGCCGGGTACTGTCCCAGAACTGTCGCATATAATGTATGCGGCAATTCTGGGCGGCTGTTGGCTGATATTGTTAGGCTGGGGGGCTCCCCATAACGTGGAGCTCCCCATCCTGAGAATACCAGCCTTCAGCCGTATGGCTTTATCTGGCTGGTTTTAAAATTGGGGGGGACCGCACGCCGTTTTTTTTAATTATTTAATTATTTATTTCAATACACAGTATAGACACGCCCACCGGCTACTGTGATTGGGTGCAGTGTGACACCTGTCACTCAGCGTGGGGGCGTGTCTCACTGTAACCAATCATAGGCGCCGGTGGGCGGGGTAAGCAGGGAATACGAGATTGTTTAATGGGCGGCCGGCTTTTTCAAAACAGTAAAAGCCGCCGGAGCAGTGTGAATGCCGTGCAGCGCCGGGGAACGGGGATCGGTGAGTATGAGAGAGGGCTGCTAACTTCAGTAATTTAGGAGATTAGCGGTCACCGGTGAGTCCTTCACTGGTGACCGCTAATCAGGACGCAACACAGATGGAGCCGCAGCATGACAATGAAGTCGGGTGAAGTTCACCCGAGTTCATTCTGACAGTGCGGCTCTGTCTGTGTCTGCTGTCATCTGCCATTCAGCTCTGCTACATGGCTGTCTGTGTCTGCTGTCAGCGGCCATGTAGCAGAGCTGAATGGCAGATGACATAGTAAAAACGCATCCCTACACATTACACACGCTTGTCAAGTCAATAAATAAAAAAAAAAAAGGGTGTACAATGCATACGTCACGGAACACATGATCTAAAGGATCGCACACAAAATTGATCAATTTAACATAGACTACTAACGCACGTGTGACAGCAAATGAACGACCTATGTGCAATCTCATTAGATCGCATATGCGACCTGGGCGTGTCACATCGCATACGAGATCGCATCCCTAATTGTAAGGTGTAAAGCTGGCTTTAGGCTACATTCTAGAAAGGTTCCTGTTGCTATTGTGCCTCCTTTGAGACCTAAATAAATACTTTATAAAGTCTTACCTTTTTGTATGCAAATGTTTTTTATAGTCACGGGGGTGGGCTGTCTTGCATCCGTTATTCGCCTCCTGCAGCTTTACGCCGTCCCCCATTGCTCATTTCCATACATGAGGACACCGCCCATTGCTCCTGAGGTCTCGCGCGTGCCCAGTGGCACTATCGCAGAACAGCACTGTGTAAAGCGTGACCGCTGGTGAGGTGATTGCACAGACGCGAGATTATGGACGGCGCTGTGATTGTCATCAGCAGCGTCATCCAAGTACCTGCCCATAATCTCGTGCCCGCGCTTTTCCCTCTGCCTCCACCGTTATGTGTAAGTGCTGGCCATATGAACTCACGTCACCTATTACCGCAGGCGCGAGATTATGGACGGCGCTGTGATTGTCATCAGCAGCATCATCCAAGTACCCGCCCATAATCTCGCGCATGCAGTAATAGGTGACGTGGGTCCATATGGCCAGTGCTTGCGCATAATGGTGAAGGCAGAGGGAAAAGCGCGGGTACTTGGATGACACTACTGATGACAATCACAGCGCCGCCCATAATCTCGCGCCTGCGCAATCACCTCACCAGCGATCATGCTTTACACAGTGCTGTCCTGCGATAGTGCCACTGGGCATGCGCGAGACCTCGGGAGCACTGGGCGGCATCTTCATGTATGGAAATTACCAATGGGGATGGCGTAAAAAGGCAGGAGGCGAATAACGGATGCAAGACAGCCCGCCCCCGTGACCATAAAAAAACATTTGCATACAAAAAGGTAAGACTTTATAAAGTATTTATTTAGGTCTCAAATGGGGCACAATAACAACAGGAACCTTTCTAGAATGTAGCCCAGGAGCTGCAGAAGGGGAATCTTTTAGGTTTATTGCGAAATTTCTGCTGACAGGTTCCCTTTAAGGAAAGATGGAGTTCATCCAGAGGGCTCATGCATAGAGATGAGAAAACCTTTCAAAATCCAGTTCGATAATCTTTACAAAGCTTCCCAGTGTTGGGCGAACATATCAAACCCACTGAATTCAATTGGAGGCTAACTTTTGTGTTGTAAAATGGTGTAGGGGGCTGTAAAAGAAAGAAAATAAAACAGGACATACTTACCGAGTCTCCAGAGTGGCTGTAACTGCTCCCACGGCTGTACTTCCGAGGTCGTTGATTATCCCTCATACATATTCACTGCTTTCCCCACCCACCGCCGTCTCTAGATGGTTTGCAGTCAGGCCCACTCCCAGACAGCGTCTGTGATTGGTTGATATCACAGACCCTGTTTGCGGGTCTATCATGGTAGAAAATAAATAAATAAAATTGGCGTAGGTCCGCCCTCTATTGATAACAGCACAGATAAAGTATATGGCTACAGGCTACAGCCCCCAGACATGCGATTATCTTGACTGTGTATCAAAATAAGAGGAAATACATGCAGCTTTTTTTTAACACTATTTAAATAAATTACATTGGTCAACACAAAATAATCATCAGCAAAGGTAATATGTCTGTTTTATGGAGTTTGATGTGCCTATTTCCAAACATCTGCTTAATTTTGCTCTATCACATAAAGTTTCTGAGATAGAAGTATTTTTGTTATTATGTTATTTCTGCCTTTTCAGTGTATGCTGGGCCCCTTATGTGATATGCTCAAGTTGTTCAAATGGTCTTCGTGAGTGGTTGAATATGAGGAAATTGACTATTCCATTTGCTGCTCCCATGATTTGGATGTGCCGCCCCAGCAGCAGTCGAACTGTTTGGATTTGGGGTTGCTGTGGCCCGAGGGAGTCTACGGACCCAGGGACTTGCAGCCACTCAAATGTAAAGAGTATTTACAGGGGATGAGTGTTCGTGATGCCACCTGCGGGTTGCGGTAAAGGGGAGTACCGCTGCTTCCTGAAGGGAGTACTAGGGCAGATGGTGTGGGGCACCCAGGTGTCAGTCTCTCCGCAGGTAGCGATGGCCCCAGATAGTGGGGATTTGGTACACGGGTTGCTTGGGCTTGAAAATCAGGGAGCAGGGGTCAGGTTACTCACTGTGGTAGTCGTGGTGTTGGATCAGGTGGATTAAGCAGACACTCACACAGATGGTAAACCAAAGTCTCTAGGCACCGCAGTCTCTACGGGGGGAGCCTGTCCAGGTCCCGCTCATACCAGTGTCACTTGTTAAGTCCGGAGGCTTGCCTCCGTGCACAAATTGATTGACTGTTGTGGCCCCTCAGCTTGAAGCTTTCGGGGCCCCGCTACCCGTGTGTATGGCAGCTGTGCTCTTGATGGCTGGCACTTGGGATTTTACTGTGTTGTGTAGTTTGGAGAACCCTATCCCCCACGTTGTGCTGATGCCTTCAATCTCTGAACTCTTGGGGAAAAGTTCATAAAGAGATTATCCTCCACAGGTTAATTATCAATGCGCTTGAAGCTCTTCCCTGATCTAGGGTCCTGTATCACGCTGTGCTCAGTACTGGTAAGTTCTTTTGGGCTTGCTGGTGCTGACACTCGTACACGACGATGTCCGTCGTACCCCTTTCCAACGTCACTACTACTGGTCCCTGACTCTTGTGGTCCCGGACCACCTTCTGCGACCCAACTTGTCACCTCCCTGGGAGCTCCAACTCCCTAGCTCCTCACTCTTTGAGGGCTAACTTTCAACTCCTTGTCTCCCCTCCCACCAGTCTGCCTGACCCCTAGGTGGGCGGCACTGCTCCAACCTGATCAACCCACTGGTGTGTCTGTACAGGTCTGGTGTGAGGTGTGGTTGGTATTTGTAGTGCGGGTGTTAGTGACACTGTTGATGGGAACCTGGAACCATGGGAGGTAGGCCCTGCACCCTGGGGGACAGGATGCAGTTCCCTATAGCACCCTGATGTAATCAGGGGCGCTACATGGAGAGAACCCAAAAATCATAGTTATGACTGCTACTTTTGTTTTGTCAAATGAAGGGCTTTTCTACAAAGAACAAACATAACATTAATTACCCTGAAATTGAATCTGCGATTAGGCCAGTTCCACATGATGGTACCTTAGTTCCTGTACCACCGTTGTCTGGATTGGATGAAAATGAAGTAGAATATGAAGACTATGGAGCTGAAGCTGATGGCGAAGACATAGAGACCTCAAGTCAAGATGGGGATGCACCTGATGGAGCAGCCGAGCAGCAAGAATGCTTTAGGCTATGTGCGCACAGTGCGTTTTTCGCGGCGTTTTTGCGCGTTTTTCGGGTGCGTTTTTGGCCTCAAAACTGCAGGACTTTGCTTCCCCAGCAAAGTCTATGAGTTTTCATTTTTGCTGTCCGCACACATCTGTTTTTTTTACCTGTGTTTTTGAGTTAAAAAAAAAAATGGACATGTCAGTTCTTTCCTGCGTTTTTCTGCGTTTTCCCCTCATGCAATGCATTGGAAAAATGCAGCAAAACACAGAGATCAAAAACGCAGCAAAACGCAGCCAAAAACGCACCAAATCGCGGCAAAAACGCATGCGTGTTTTTGTGCGTTTTTAGCGGCCAAAACGCACAAAAACGCAGCGTCAAAAAGACGCAGTGTGCAAACCTAGCCATACTCAACATGAATTAAATAATCTTATCAGAGACCTTTCGTTGTCAAAAGATAAAGCTGAACTTCTTGCATCTAGGTTGAAACAGAAGAATCTTCTTCATGATGATGTCAAAGTGTGTTATTACTGAAACAGAAATAACACTTTAACACAATTTTTCACAGTTGATGGACCAATGGTGTACTGTAACATGTGAATGGCCTCTTTGAAGAACTGAATCAAGAGTATTTTGTTGCAGATTGGCGATTGTTTAATGACTCATCCCAGAGAAGTTTGAAAGCAGTGTTGCTTCACAATAGGAAACCATCAATCCCTATTGCTCACTCATGTAATCTAAAGGAAAGTTATGAAAATCTGTCAGTTGTTTTGGATGCTATCCAATATAAGCATTATCAATAGAATATCTGTGGAGATGTGAATGTGATTGGTCTGCTAATGGGAATGCAAGAAGGTTTCAAAAAATATTGTTGCTTCTTGTGTTTATGGGACGGTAGAAATACAGTATTTCATCATGATTGGGGACAGAGAAACATCTATGCTCCAGGTAGAGATAATGTTCAGCATAATCCTTTAGTTGCTCCAACAGAAATCTTTCTTCCTCCACTATTTATAAAGTTGGGATTGATTAAAACGTTTGTGAAAGCCAAAGACAAATTCACAAGGGTTCCAGTACATGTCACAGAAATTCTCCAGCATTTCAGAAGCAAAACTGAAAGAAGGGGTATTTGTTGGTCCTCAGATCAGAGAGCTTATGAGAGATGATGTGTTTGAAAGAATTCTAAATGATAAGGAATTGAGATCTTGGAAAAGCTTCAAGTGGATCTGTGAAAACTTCTTAGGAAAAAATAAATCTCCAGAATATGTTGAAGGTGTTGAGGAACTGCTAAATACATACTAGTGTCTTGGATGTCGCATGTCTCTGAAAATGGACTGTTTGCATCCACATTTAGATTTCTTCCCTCAAAATCTCGGGGATGTAAGCGATGAAGAACGTGAGCGGTTTCACCAGGACATTAATGTAATGGAACACCACTATCAGATTTTTTGGAATGACTCAATGATGGCAGATTACTGTTGGATGTTATATAGGGGCAACGCTGAAAAATCAGATCAACGACATTGTAATGTCAGCACTTTTAATTTCTGCTCATATTTTGGTTTCTATTTTGCATGTGAAATTATTTTGGTTCAATAAAAACTGTTTTGTAAGGTGAAGCATTTTTTTTATATGTAGGTTACGGTTTTCTTAATGTCACCAGTATATTTCCTATACCTTATAATAATGATGCTGCTCCATGGAAACTATACGTGCTACAGAAAAACTATATACATTTTTAAAATCAGGACAAAAAGATGATTCACAAAAGCACAAAGTCACCTGCGATGATTACACTAAAATAGTTTTTGCAAACCTGTGTTATTTTTAAAAACAACATGCAGTCTCCCTCAATTTTATGTCCAGCCAACATAAACCTCAACAACTGGGAACTGGTGTTCTCAGGCTGGGGAGACCGTTTTTGTGCATTTTTTGCCAAGAGATGCAGATTTAATGCTGAAATTTTTACACCATATTCCTGCACCAAATCTATACATTCTGGCAAAAAATTGCATCAAAATTGCATAAAATCGCACGATGTTTTGATGTGTTTTTTTTTGCCAGGAGGTGTAGATTTGATGCAGGAATATGGTATAAAAAAATTCAGCATCAAATGTGCATCTCTTGCCAAAAAAATGCACAAAAACGGTTTTGACACTGTTTCGGTGCAGTTTTCTTCCAGGAGGTGCAAATTTGGTGCTGAAATGTCTGCACCAGATTTCAGCACCAAATTTTCACTTCCTGGCAGAAACATTGAAACAGCGTGAAAACCGTTATTGTGTATTGTTTTGCCAAGAGATGCAGATTTGGTGCTGAAATTTTTGTACCATATTCCTGCACCAAATCTACACATCCTGGCAAAAAAAAAAAAAATCACATCAAAATTACACTAAAATCACATGGTGTTTTGATGCTTTTTTGCCATGAGGTGTAAATTTTTACACAATATTCCTGCACCATCTACACATCCTGGCAAAAATCGCTTCAATATTGCATCAAAACTGCATGGTGTTTTGATGTTTTGTTTACCATGAGGTGTAGATTTGGTGTAAAAATTTCAGCACCAATTCTGCATCTCTTTGCAAACAAATGCACAAAAACGTTTTTGATGCTGTTTTGGTGCAGTTTTCCTTCAGAAAGTGAAAATTTGATGCTGAAATGTCTGCACCAGATTTCAACATCACATTTGAACCTTCTGGCAGAAAACCACACTGAAATGGTGTGAAAACCATTTTTTGTGCATTTTCTTGCCAAGAGATGCAGATTTGGTGCTGAAGTTTCCACAACATATTCCTGCACCCAATCCATACCTTCTGGTAAAAAACCCCCACATGAATACCACATTATAATGCATGCACTTTTGATGCGTTTTGTTTTTTTTGGGTTTTTTTGCCAGGAGGTGTAGATTGGGAGCAGGAATATGGTGTAAAAATTTCAGCACCAAATCTACATCTGTGGTAAAAAATATGAACAAAAACAGTTTTGACGCGATTTTGGTGCAGTTTTTTTTTCCAAGAGGTGCAAATTTGGTGCTGAAATATCTGCACCAGATTTCAACACCAAATTTGCACCTCTTGGCAGAAAACCACATCAAAAGAGTGAGAAAACCGTTTTTGTTTATTGTTTTTCCAAGAGATGCAGATTTGATGCTGACATTTTTACACCATATTCCTGCACCAAATGTACACAAATTGCATCAAAATTGCATCAAAACTGCATGTTATTTTGATGCAATTCTTTTTCCAGGAAGTGTAGATTTGGTGCAGGAATATGGCGTAAAGATTAAAGCACTAAATCTGCATCTCTTGACAAAACAAAATTTGGAGCAGTTTTCTTTTAAAAGGTGCAAATTTGTTGCTGAAATGTCTGCACAAGATTCCAGCACCAAATTTGCACCTCCTGGGAGAAAACCACTCCAAAATGGCATGAAATCCGTTTTTGTGCATCTTTTTGCCAAGAGATGCAAATTTGGTGCTGACATTTTTACACTAGATTCCTGCGCCAAATCTATACCTCCCGCCGGCAAAACGTTGCATCAAAACTACCTGATGTTTTGATGCATTTTTTTTTTTTTGCCAGGAGGTGTAGATTGAGTGCAGGAATATGACGTAGAAATTTTAGCACCAAATCTGCATCTATTGGCAAAAAAAAATGCACAAAAACGGTTTTCAAGCCGTTTCAGTGCAGTTTTCTTCCAGAAGGTGCAAATGTGTTGCTGAAATCTCTGCACAAGATCCCAGCACCAAATGTGCACCTTCTGAGAGAAAACCACACCAAAATGGTGTGAAATCCGTTTTTGTGCTTTTTATTTACCAAAAGATGCAGATTTGATGCTGAAATTTTTACACCATATTCCTGGACCAAATCTACACCTCTTGACAAAAAATTGCATCAAAACCACCTGGTGTTTTGATGCATGCTTTTGCCAGGGAGTACTGTATATATTGGGTGCAGTAATATGATGTAGAAATTTCAGCACCAAATCTGCATCTTTTGGCAAAAAAAATGTACAAAAACGGTTTTTATGCCATTTTGGTGCAGTTTTCTTCAGAAGGTGAAAATCTTGTGCTGAAATGTCTGCCTCGGATTTCAGTTTTCTGCCAGGAGATGCAGGTCAGTAACTCAGTAACCTTAAATAATACTTTTCTGCCTAATCCCAAGGACTCACACTTTGATTTTTGCACCCTAGAGAATCTTTCCCGTTATCCAAAAAAGAAAACAAAAGAATGATTTTAGCATCTATACTGAAAATTTAAATCAATACTGCTCTTGAAAACACAAGCAAACATTTTTCTTTGTTTTCATGTTGTAATGTCTGCCTGGATCCACAGACTCAGACGGGCTTTAATGGGCAGGCTGAGGGAAGCCACTCACCAAGCAGGACCCCTAGAACCCTGAAACCCTTTAACCCCTATACAGGAATTTGGAATTACACAGGGCTCAAGGTGATCACTACCTGTGGAAGGCTGCAGTCCAAGAGAGTAGTCATCAGGCAGGGTTGAACCGGGAAATGCAAAAGAGGGACAGAATCGGCAGGCAAGGGCATACTCAGAAAACAAAGCAGAGGTCAAATCCGGATCGGGCAGCGAAATACATAAACAGCAGGCAGGAGGGTAGTCAGGAAACAAGCAGAAGTAGGAACACCAGAATCACTAAACAGAACAGGGCGGGACAGAAACCAGGAATACAGAACTAAGTCTGGCAGTGGTCAGCAAAAAGGAGGGGAACTAAGAAAGGTATGGTGTCTTCCCATTGGTTGTAGCTGAATGATGGTAACTTCAGCTGGAAGACACACACCACCTACAGTCAACCAACAGTACTACAGATCTCAAGGAAACCCAGGCCAGTGGATGAGCGGATCCTGTGCCCACCAGAACCGCTGACATTGACTTCCCTCCCATCACCAGCACTATCCACGGCAGGAACACGGCATCACCAGGTGATCGAAGTAGAAGTTGCTGGAGCGGACTCCGGTGGGGACGTAACACATGTGTCTCTCACATCACAGTTGTAACTGTTTTCTTTGGGACTGTTATGATTCTGTATTTATGTCCACAATCTCGCTCATCTCCAGAAATGGACAATTCGGCCTCTATCCTCTACTCAGTTGTGACGACCATGGTGAACCCCATCATTTACAGTCTAAGAAGTGAGGATGTCAAAGACACTGTGAGAAAAAAATGTAGCTAAAGAATTTGCTCCAATCAAATGTATTTTTACAAAATCTACTTAAAAGGAAAGGCAAGCAGAAAAGCTGTATCGTAAAACCTGCATTTCACCTGTCTGCCACAAATTACTAAAACTGCCAGAAGACTTATATTCTTCATACTTAATTAAAACATCAATGTATTATGGGAGATCAAACATATTTTAGTTTTCTTCTATAATTAGGTATTTTTTTTACTGACAATATTAAAAACATAATTAGTGTTTAAAGCAAAGTTACTTAGTATTTTGGTTTGGAACTTGTAGGCCAGAAAAAAATAACTTTTCTTTCTTTTGGCCTACGAAGACCTAAGGTCATCAACATTCAAGTGTGAAAGTTTGAGATGGAGCATAAAAAATGACAAGGCCTAAATGGCAAATCAGTGTGACGTTGCCTCTAATACTGCACCCATTTACTCATGATTGAGTGTATTCATGAGGATTAGTTACATGGATTTTATTTTGCTCTGATTTGTGCCAGAAGAACTCAAATAGTACATTCAAAAGATCTTATGTGATATGTTTAGTTGGATACAGTAAAGTGTCAATTCTACCAGAAATATGAGGGTAAGTGCTCAATATGCCTCTAAATATGGGTATCCAGACTCAGAAGAAAATTCGATTAACTGTTAATCGGCCACGGACCCATTTATTTTCATAGTTTACAGGTAGTCTCTGTAAAGAGGAAATTTAGTGTTTCTGCAGAATCTGGACTGTGCATAATTTGTGCATGAATGACTTGTAGAGAACACAGGACAAGCGGTGCTCTCTAAATTGTTTAGAAAGGAAATGCACATAGACTTGTAGCAACTAAAGATGAGCAAATCGATTCAAAGACAATCAAATTTGTGTACTGTAGACTCTTGCACAATTACGGTAATGGAATTTTGGGAAAGTAAGACCAATATACAAATGTCAACCACTGGAATGAAGACTCTGACGATGTGCGATTCTTCCTGAAACCATACCTTAATTCGATTAGATTAAAAGTCCATAATAGTGACAATGAGCTTTTGTACGCGTTTCCGGCGCCATGCGTACACTGGAAACGCATACAAAAGCTCATTGTCACTATTATGGACATTTCCTGAGGGAGTCAACTAGACGAAATGCGCGTCGGGCTGTGGACACACGAGTTTCATAGACCCTGCATTAGGTATCTATTACATCCTCCTTTACTCCTTATTCAAACTTTGATGTAGTATCCCCACTAGGAGTTATATTAAGATTGAATTCTGCTATTGGGACACAATTACTGCAATATGGACTGATATTTATTTATTTATTCCTCTATTTAAATACTTAAAATAAAAAAATCTATATTTATTGATTATTTTTTCATGAAGTTTTAACATTTGCCTTTAGTGGTTCCTCTGTTATTTATTATCTCATATTTTGTCCTCTTTGGAGTAACCCTTTCTATATAAATGTTTATTGTTCCCACATATCACCAGAATTGTTTCCATAAAGGATTTTTTAACAAATTATTTTTTTTTCAATAATATATATTTTTTATGAATTTATTTCTTTGGTGGTCTTGACTTTTATGAACAGTTGTATGCCTTATATCGGTTCTTAGGGGCTTTTTGAAATTAAAATTGACTTTCACAAACACCTTATCAGGGGATTTTTTGATTATGCCTATTTTTTTAAATAAAATTAGTGGAAGAAATTTGAAACCCTCTAAAACATTAAAAAAAGATTAAAACTAAATTGCTATAAAACTGTCCACTTCAATTACTATAAAAAGTTTTGATTATTTTTTGTTTTCCTATAACTACAGTTAGAGAAATTAACCAATGTCATATTCTGTATAACAACTTTTTTTTTTCTGAAATGAGGATGTATTTTGCTTTTTCAACTTTACCAGTTATCTATGTTTTCCATAAGAACAAATAATAAAAAATTATGTTAAGCTTGGAGATTGCACAACTTTTTTAATTGGGTAGGGACCATTAATGAATAATTTCTTCTTCTTATGGGATCAATTAGGATGTGATTATAATGTAATATAAGGAAAGTCCAGCAGATTTATATTCGCTCCACTCTACAGGCTCCTCCGATATTATATTTCTTGATAGTAACTTACACTGGACATCCTTTACACTAAACAAAGCTTTATGATATTTTTACCCAATTTTTTTCTTATAAGAAATGGTCCTAATAAACATTACTTTATTATTTTTTTGTTCTTTCTTTTTTATGATGAATAGCTCTCCTAATATATTTTTCCAGTTGAAAATAATTCCCAAGTAACAGCTTTAAAAGCTCATTTGGGCAGATAATTGATTGGGATGTGATCAATAGAAATGCAAAGAATACAGTAAGTTCAATATATGCTTCGCATTATAATTATTATAATTTTTAGTTATCTATGTGTGTGTAAAAAATATATATATATATTTATTTTTTCTCCAATTTTTCAGGAGCTGAAGTGAAAGATCTAAGACTTTTTAAATGGACATAAAGAGCCTTTTTGTCTCATATATTGTTCACAAACTTGTCTAAGTCTGTTTTAGTGAGCACCTCTCCTCTGCTGAGATAATCCATCCACCTCACAGGTGTTGCATTTGAAGATACTGATTAGACAGCATGATTTTTGCGCAGATGCGCCTTAGGCTGGCCAGCATGATTATTGCACAGGTGTGCCTTAGGCTGGCCAGCATGATTATTGCACAGGTGCGCCTTAGGCAGGCCAGCATTATTATTGCACAGGTGCGCCTTAGGCTGGCCACAATAAAAGGCCACTCTAAAATGTACAGCTTTACAGTATTGGAGGGATCCAGAAAAGTCAGAAAACCAATCAGTATCTGGTGTTATAACTATTTGGCAGTCAGTCATCTGCACTGTATGGAGAAAACCAGGATTCACCTCTCCAACATGCCAGATACCATTGAATATGAGCATTTGACCACTCAAGTTGGTTACAATGACAAACTGCAGCCAGGTGGAGACACCGATGAGGGCAACAAGCAGCAGATGAGCTTCCCTGAGTTTGTTTCTGACAGAATATTGCAGCAGCTGTCCGGGTGGCCGGTCTCAGACAAACTTGAAGGTGAAGATGCTGGATGTAGAGGTCGGTCCTGGTCTGGTGTGGTTACACCTGGTCTGCACTGTGAGGCCAGTTAGATGTACTGCCAAATTCTATGAAACACCTTTGGAGACGGCTTATGGTAGAGAAATGAACATTCAAGTCATGGCCAACAGCTCTGGAGGATATTCCTGCAGTCAACATGCCAATTGCCTGCTCCCTCAAAACCTGCAACATCTGAGACGTGTGTGATAAAACTGCTCATTTTAGAGGGGTCTCTTATTGTAGCCAGCCTAAGGCATATACCATATCTGTGAGGTGGATGAATTACCACGGATGCCCTCATATGGCTATATTGATGGAAAAATAAAAAAAATTATGGCTATGGGAAGAAGGGGAGGAAAAAACAGAAAACAAAAAATGTAAAATAGCCCAGGAGTGATGGGGTTAAGTATACAGTCGTAGCCAAAAGTTTTGCGACATATAAATTTCGGCTTGTACGTTGTCTCCTACTTCCCAGTTTTTTGATCCTTTAGTTTGATTTCTCTCTGGTTCCTGAAATACAATTATCAGCATTTCATAATTTGTTTTACTTTTACTGATAAATACATCAAATTTATGTAAAAAAACAATGTTGACTCTTATTTTTTTAAGACTTTTGCAATATGCCCTGGCATGATGGTAGAGGTTTAACTTGAAGCTCATGGGCTCCAATGGAAAATCTCTAACATGGTCACCATCTATCATGGTTCTTTAGTAGTATTGGCTTTCACATATGGGCTAAAGACACCTTTTGACCCACTCTAGGCTCCAGGACATGGGTCTATTTGTAACCCGTACACCGATTGTATTGATGCCTTGGCATGCTGGGCACGTACCAGCTTTTGAGACAAATCCTGACTGATGAGAACCTATTCTTCTCTAATCAATGCTTGGAGTTTATAACAATTTATGTGTTTTTGTTTGTTCATCTGCGTTTTGTGGATTGACCACAGATGCTCAATGGGACTAAGATCGGAAGAGTTTCCTTGCCTTTGACATAATTTTTTTATGTTTTGTTCACTGATTCACTTAGTGATCACTTTTGCCTTGTCTCCATCATTCTGAAAAATACAATCTTCATCACCAAATTTTCCTCGATCATTGGAAGAACTTGAGCATGAAGGATGAGTACTTTTTATTGATGGCTGTATTCTAAAAGTCCATTCCATGTATGAGAAGCAACCCTACAACCCTGGTCTCAGGAGGCTATACTGTTGCAATGACACAGGACAATGGTAGCGCATACTTTCTCTCTCTTAACAGTCATTCTTCCAATTGTACTAAACAGTGTGAGCGTGGAGTTGTAAGATAAAATAAGTTTTCAGGAGTTTCAATGATAGGCCTGCAAGGTACTGTGGTCAATTCATTTTCTCTGATGAAGCCTCTTTGAGAATGTTTTAGTGATCTGGAAAAGTGATTGTCTGAAGAAGAAAACTTGAGCGCTACCAAAAGTATTGTCTGAAAACCAAACCTTGTGAAACCAATTTTTGCGTCAACTTCAAAACTTTTGGCCAGGACTGTATTTATTCCTTAAATACTGTCTTGTTAACATGATATTTTTTATTAACAATGGCCTGATGAAACATTACTTTATCGAATCGTTGTTTTTTTCTTTTCTATGGCCTGACCATTCCATACAACGAACCATTGGTATTCCATATGTCCAATTAGAAACAACTGAAAAATATTATGGAGATCTTACCATTCAGTAGCCATGCTTTTAAGAAAGAATCCCACAATGATATATCTCCAAATGAACATGTCACATCAATAGGAAACTGGAGACATAAGGAAGCAAAGTCAGTCTCCTAATTCATAATTTTCACCTATTTCTTAGTACTTTAAGAAATGTATTGCCTTTACTAAATGTAATCAACAAACAAACAGAAATCAGAGTATATTGTATCAAAATAATTTTATTTTGCAAAAAATATTTTTTTAAAAATTTTTTTTATTTATTCCAAATCACTAAAAACATCACAACATCAAGAAAAACATCACCAGAAAAAACACATAGACAAAGGGGTCTTTGACCTAAAAAAATATTATTGGTGAGGAGAGCAGAAGGAGGTTATACTTTGTTCATAACGAAAATATATCAGAGTTTATATCATTAAAACATCACCTCTGCCCTTTCACCAATATTAGAAACAGCACTGATACATATATTAAATTAATAAATATTACATCAATAAATACATATAATAGCCTCTGTATATAAATATTCAATCCCCAAAGGAACAAATTCAACTCTCATATAAATCTATAAAACCTATATAGGAGGGATCTCATCTACATACATATAGATTCCCCCTTAGAAATGATATTAGATTATAGCTATGGAGTTTATAAGGAGTACAAGGGGTTAATAAGGAGGAAAAGCACAGCCCATTCACTGACTTGTCTACTCGGGCTGGATGTGAATATCCACTACCCCCAAACACGACTAAATCAATCGCCTTATAACAGAGGCTCTTAGTTAAATGTAGCATAAATTACTGTACCATACTTGCCTAGTATAAGGTCAAAGAAACCCTCAGAACCTCGACGCACGTTTCAAGACAAACCTTTTCATCAGGAGGGGAATCTATATGTATGTAGATGAGATCCCTCCTATATAGGTTTTATAGATTTATATGAGAGTTGAATTTGTTCCTTTGGGGATTGAATATTTATATACAGAGGCTATTATATGTATTTATTGATGTAATATTTATTAATTTAATATATGTATCAGTGCTGTTTCTAATATTGGTGAAAGGGCAGAGGTGATGTTTTAATGATATAAACTCTGATATATTTTCGTTATGAACAAAGTATAACCTCCTTCTGCTCTCCTCACCAATAATATTTTTTTAGGTCAAAGACCCCTTTGTCTATGTGTTTTTTCTGGTGATGTTTTTCTTGATGTTGTGATGTTTTTAGTGATTTGGAATAAATAAAAATTTTTTTAAAAAAAATATTTTTTGCAAAATAAAATTATTTTGATACAATATGCTCTGATTTCTGTTTGTTTGTTGATGACATGTATTCCTTTGAGTTAAAGTATCTTTAAAATCATGGTGGAGAAAATATAGAAATCTGCTAATATGTATCTATTTACTAAATGTAGCCTTAGATGTGGCATTACCGTGTTTCCCCAAAAATAAGACCTAGCAGGAGTTTTCTGCAAGGCCGAAATATAAGACATCCCCTGAAAATAAGACCTAGTCTCGGTTCAATAATGAAGTGGCCATGCAGCTAAAAAAGTTAAAGTATACTGCAGAACACTTCATTATAGCCACCAAACACACCCAAAAGAGAGAAGACAGAAGAGAGAAGACCCCGCGATCATACTCAGCAGATGCCGACCAGGAACAGTGGAACACATCAAGGACCTGCAACGGAACACACACATCAGATTGTACACACACACAATCACACATCAGATTGCTCAAGCACATACATCCCATCCAGCGATATTGATTGCTTCTTGGCAGCTTAAGGACCTGTGATGCTGGGCACTGTGCAGTAGAGCTTCCAGGATCTTCTGGTTGAACACAAGGAGGACCCAGTAGTAGAACGCATCATAGAGACAAGAGAGCAGAGAGTCCCCTGCTGGCCAGAAGCAAGTTGTATCACCGGATGTGGTGAGTGTGTGCACGTGTGATTGTGTGTGCGATATGTTGTGAGTGTGTGTGCATGCAATCTGATGTGTGAGTGAGCATGTGATCTGATGTGTGTGTCAGCCAGAAGCAGGGACCTGCTGGGAGCGTCCACTGGAAATAGCAGAAAGACCTGGGAGCCATGCAGACGTCCGGGGTCTGGTAAGTATGACGACCGTGGGAAGAGGGATCTGCATTTTTTGGGGGGTAAATATACCCCAAACCATGTCTCCCCAAAAATAAGCCCTCCCCTAAAAAAAATCTAGTGGTTTTTTTGGATCAAAAAAAATGATAATGTTTTATTTTTGGGGAAACACAGTAGAAAATGACGTAAAAAGTACATGGGCAGTCCACAAGTAGCTAAAAGAGGACTATATAATGGTTAGAGACTGATCTTTAGATCTAGCAAGTAGAGTCATTGAAAAGGAATATGAGTTTAGAAAATACTTTTTATAGTAAGGAGTTTTATGCTAAACATAGGTGATAACTTCCCTTAATTAAAGTCAATCAATTACGGTAACTTGCATTTTAACTTTTTGTCCACATCAGGTTCTCCTTTATATGCTATGGAGGTGTTCAACCAATCTTCGTCGACCAGATTTATTCTCCTCGGCTTGTCAGATGTTTTTTATTTGAAGGTCATTGGATTCCTTGTATTATTGGTGATATATTTGATAACATTGTCGGCAAACCTTCTACTCATCATAGTGGTAACTATTAATCCAAAGCTCCAGACTCCCATGTACTTTTTTCTTATCAATCTCTCTTTTATTGATATTTGCTTTTCTACCACCATTGTGCCTAAAATCTTGATTAACACCTTAAGCAAAGACAAGAGCATCTCTTTACTAGAATGTGCCATCCAGATGCACTTTCATTTGGCTTTTGGGTCTACAGAGTGTTTCATACTTGCCATCATGGCTTATGATAGGTTTGTTGCCATCTGTAAACCACTGCATTATAACACCATCATGAGCAGAAAGATGTGTCTTGGTCTGGCCACAGCAGCATGGACTTCAAGCTTCATCAACTCTATAACACATGTCATCTACACCTTTCAGTTGTCCTTCTGCAATTCCCACAATGTCAACCACTTCTTTTGTGAGGTTCCTCCATTTATACAAATGTCCTGTGGAGACAATTGGCTCCATCAGGTAGCAATGTATATTTCAACAGCGATTATAGCAAATTTTACTTTCTTCTTGGTTTTGATTTCGTATATAAATATTCTGTCCACCATTTTAAAAATCAAATCTTCTGAAGGAAGGTTTAAAGCTTTCTCCACATGTGTCTCCCACATCACAGTAGTAACTGTTTTCTTTGGGACTGTTATGATTCTGTACTTACGTCCACAATCCCGCTCATCTCCAGAAATGGACAATTCGGCCTCCATCCTCTACTCAGTTGTGACGCCCATGGTGAACCCCATCATTTACAGTGTTAGAAATAAGGATGTCAAAGACACTGTGAGAAAAAATGTAGCTAAAGAATTTGCTCCAATCAAATTTATTTTTACAAAATCTCATTAATATGAAAGGTAAAAAGAAAAGCTGTATCGTAAAACCTGCATTACACCTCTGTCCCACAAATTACCAAAACTGCCAGAAGCCTTCTATTCTTCATACTTAATTAAAACATCATTGTACTCTAGTAGATCAATCATATTTTAGTTTTTTCCTATAATTAGATACTTAGTATTTTGGTTTGGAACTTGTAGGCCAGAAAAAATAACTTTTCTCTCTTCTGGCCTACGAAGACCTAAGGTCGTCAACAATCAAGTGTGAAAGTTTTAGGTCAAGGATAAAAAATGACTTTGTCTGAGGCCTAAATGGCAAATCAGTGTGAAGTTGCCCTTATAATTGCCCCCATTTACCCATGATTGTCTTTATGAGAATTAGTTTTATGGATTTTTTGTTCTGATTTGTGCCAGAAAAACTCAAATAGTACATTCAAAAAAACTTATGTGATATGTTTAGGTGGGTAAAGTGTCAATTCTACCAGAAATATGAGGGTAAGTGGGTAATATGCCTATAAACATGGATATCTAGACTCAGAATGAAATTCAAGTTAACTGTTAATTGGTCATGGACTCATTTATTTTCATAGTTTTGAGATAGTCTCTGTAGAGAGGAAATTAAAGGGGGCTTTACACTCTACAATATCGTTAATGTTTTATCGTCGGGGTCACGTCATTAATGACACACATCCAGCGTCATTAACGATATGCAGCGTGTGACACTTATGTGAGACCTAAAACGATCGCAAAAGCGGCCAAAATCGTTTGTCGCGGAGAGGTCGTCCTAAAACAAAAAATCGTTTACCTCTCATTAGCGATGTTGTTCCTCGTTCCTGCGGCAGCACACATCGCTGTGTGTGACACCGCAAGAGCGAGGAACATCTCCTTACCTGCCTCCACCGCCAATGCAGAAGGAAGGAGGTGGGCGGGATGTTACATCCCGCTCATCTCCGCCCCTCCGCTTCTATTGGACGCCTGCCGTGTGATGTCGCTGTGACGCCGAATGACCAGCCCCCTTAGAAAGGCGGCGGAGTGCCAGCCAGAGCAACGTCGCAGGGCAGGTAAGCCGTGTGACGGGGGAGCACGATATTGTGCGCGACGGGCAGCGATATGCCGGTGTCGCACAAACCATCGGGACGGGTACGCACGCTAGCGATATCAGTACCGATATCACTAGCGTGTAAAGCCCCCTTTAGTGTTTCCAAAGAATCTGGACTGTACATAATTTGTGCATGAATGACTTGTAGAAAACACAGGACAAGCGGTGCTCTCTAAATTGTTTAGAAAGGAAAGATCATATAGACTTGTAGAAACTAAAGATGAGCAAATTGATTCCACGACAATCAAATTTGTTTACTGTAAACTCTTGCAAAATTTGTGAAATTTTGGGAAAGTAAGAGCAATGTACAAATGTTAAACAAAGACTCTGACGATGTGCTCTTGACTCTACCTGTATTGAACCATGCTTTTGTTTAGTATGTTGATGTTTGATGGTGTGAAGCCCACATGCAGTAGTCGCCCCAGGGACATCATTCCACCATCAGGGACACCACAGGGTCTTCTTTTGGGTATATGGCAACAGGTATGTCGGTTTTGTATATATGAGTCATGACACCACTTACAGTTTGCGGTCAGGGATATGGGTGACCACCACTGCAAATTTAACGAGCGTCTGGGTCTGATGGAATCTGCAGTCGGATTATATGGCCTCCCGTGAGTGAGGCTGGCCCCAGGGGTTCGGATGTGTAGAACAACAGGTCCCAGAATAACTCAGGCTCAGTCCAGAAAGTCTTTCAACTTGTTTTTACTCACTTTTGCTGTTATCATGAGGTAACACGGGCGATGCTGAGACAAACCAGGTGGAACCAGAAACTCCTTCAAGCCCATCTGAGGATAACCATTAACTCGCCTTCCTAGCACTTCTTTGTCTGGATAACCCCTGACTTGAAGTACCGTGGGGTCTATCCAGGGAGTCGCTACTGCCTTTTCTCCCTTTTTGGCCCGTTTGCCGGCAGTGTGGAAAGGGTGAGATGGCTGTCAAGCTCTGTCTCCTTATGAGTCCCTGCATTGCTGCTGAGGCTTGGACTCCGTATGGTTGATGAGGTACCTCTAGTCCCCTCACCAGCAGGTTTAAAAGATCAATAAATGGACATCTACTCTAGGGACCTGTTCCCCGTGCGTACTCAGTCACCAGCAGTCCCCGTACTCGACTGCCTCTCTCTCGGTGTCTTTCTGACTGACTCACTATTCTCCCCCGCTAATGGCTACTTCACGTGCAGGGTCTGACCAGCGTGTGCGCGCGCCTGCGTCTCCTAGCAACCGCCGCTCACTGCTACCAGACTGGCTCACTACACTTCTTTCCTGACAGCCTCTGCAGCTTAGCTTCCAGCCCCTCCAATACACCCCTTGACAAGAATTGAAGGCCAGACCCCTCTAGGGACTGCCCAAGGGTCCCATATAATGGTGTGGGAGACCTGGTGGCTATGTGTCTGTGCGTACACACCTCATTCTGGCCTTTGGAATTACCTGGAAGCACTGTCCCAGCATGGGTGCAGTACTCACTGGTGCCTGACCAGGTCAGGGGCACCACATTCCCCCTTGGTTATTAACAGCATGTCCTCGGGCTGCAGAGACAAGAAACAAAATACACGTTTTCCCACACAGGGGAGTTATTTACATTTAAACATACCAGATACCATACCACCATCACTCACCACCCACAAAGATCCTGGACCCACCCAGAAACTTCCAGGACGCAGGTCACCAGTCCCTTTGGTGACCAGGTCTGGGCCATCTGTATCCCAGACCTTTCCTCCAATCTTCCTCTCCTGAGGATGGTGATGTAGTGTAGGCCCCATAAACAGGCGTACCCAATTCTTTGTGTTGTAGAGCAGGCTCCATAAACGGGTGTGCTCCCTGGTGGTGCAGAGCCATGCCCCTCAACAGGCAGACTCTGCGGTTGGTACCTCTGGGGTAACTATTTACACTGCGAGAGTTTGTGGTTATAGCCAGTTCATAACCTGTGGTCCATTTATAAAGTGCGCGTAACCAGGTGCTAATGAATATTTTAAAACGTTCTCGCAAAAGTCCTTGCGGGCACAATTTCTTGAACATTACTTTAAACTTTAAACATGTTAAACATTACTTTGCAAACATTTGTAAACTAAACTTTTTCTATAAAAACATTTTAAACTTACTTCCTAGAAGGACTTCCTCCTTCTTATAAAACACCTTAACCTATACTTTCTCTATACTAATTAAATTGACTTCTCTATTAACTAAACAATACTTGGCTTGGCTCTTACTCGTCGCCGCTCTCTGCGGGCTGGTCTCCGCATTACCATCACCTGGTCATCAGCAGGCAACCAGGTAACATACATGCCAGGACTTTCTGCTACCAGTTCTCCCTCTCTGGCAGGGGGTGCTGCGACCTCCTCCGATCGGTGGCGGTGCGGCAGCGCGGCCTCCTGGCCTCCCTCTCTCTGAGGGTGCTGCGACCTCCTCTGCCCGGCTGGGAATCAGCAGTGATGGCTGCAGGATATCTTCTCTTTCCCTGGTGAATAGTGCTGCGACCTCTTCCGGTCATTGGCGGAACAGCAGCGCGGCCTCATGGCCTCTTTCTCTCTCAGAGGGTGCTGCGACCTCCTCCGGTCGGGTGAGTAGCAGCTCTGGGGATGAGCTTTCAGCAGCCAGGCAGGACGAGGAATCCCTCTCCAGCGGAGAGGGTGCTGTGACCGCTTCAGGTTGGGACGGCAGCTTGTGGATTATATACCTGGCAATCAGGTGAGCCAAGGGCAGAAACTCCGGTTCTTTCTTTATCTGAGGAGGTACTGTGTCCACTTCAGATCGGGGCGCAGGGACTGTATCCCCAGTCAGCGACTGGGGCTCTGTAACCACCTCTGGTCTGGCAACTGGGACAGAAAGCGTTGCGGCCTGGTCTAGTCTGGCCGCGGGCATTGCATCTGGTATCGCATCGGACGTCGCACCGGGTGTCACATCGGACGTTGCACCGGCTTCGGATGTTAATGCCGGTGAGATCAGCATAGCAGGCCAGGCAGGGGCAGTTTTGGACTCACTCAGGTTCAGGCCGGAGACATCCTGTAGCAGGGTCGCTATTGCTGACGATGACTCTGGTTAAGCATGGGCGGCACCTCCAGGTGGACCTCTTTGCACAGATAACCGCAGGTTTCTTATCGTTGCCAACATTCTCTTCCTCCAAGCGGCTACTGTCGAGGGCGGGGACCGGTTTTCCCCGTTGCGGGGGCTGCTCGGAGAGGTCATGCTCGGATCCGGTGCCTTCTCCTCGGTGGCAAGAGCAGGCCGGACCCAGTGCTCGAGCAGCGCTCCTCGTCCACAAGTGAAAAGGGGAGGAATTGGGGATTTGTATAGAGTTCGTGACGCCACCCACGGGTTGTGGTGATGGTGGGCACCACCGCTGCTGGTGACTGGGTTCCCGGGAGCGATGGCGGGGAGCAGCTAGATGTTGACCCCTCCGTGGGTAGGGGCTGTTGGTCCCGGGGCCCGGTGGCTGATTGCTTTCCAGTAGGATGGAGCTCGCAGGGTGCAGGGTCGCGGTGTAGCGCAGCGTGGTGCTGGATGGCACTGGTGTACTCACTCAGATACAGATGGAGAGAGTCTCTAGTAAACCACACAGCTGGATGAACGGGGCCTGCAGCCGGCTGCAGTGTTTCCCTGGATGGGTTGATGGTGGCTGTCGTTTCCCTGCACCTGTGTTTGAATGTTGACTCCAATGCCTGGGCACTGGTAGTCCGCTCCCCGGCGTTTATGTGCCGGAGGAGCCCCTTTGCCCACAGACGCTGGCCCTTTGGATCTCTGGCCCTTGGCGGTGGCGCTTATCCGTACTGGTTGGGCTGTTGTCTTCAATCGAGACTTGGTTGGGAATGAACACCTGAGGTCCAGACCGCAATCAGAGAATCTGACTAGAGGTTGGCTTTAAGCCTAGTCGAGGTCTGAGTACCCTGCCTGGTGCTTGGCTCTAATCGGCTCCCCGGTTCGGTACCGGCGAGCCACCGCCCGACCCCGGTCCTACGGTTCTACTGACCTTCACCAACTCCTGCAGACGGCCACCACCGCCTGCCGACCTTGCTGTGCGTGCCCGGGTTCCAACCCAGACACCAACAGTTTGCTCCTCTCTCTCCACTTCACTGAACTGTACTCAACTGTCGTGTTTTTCCCGCCTCCAGGCTGTGTAATCCTCGGTGGGTGGGGACAACTACCTGGCTCCGCCCTACCTGGTGTGAACATCAGCCCTGGAGGGTGGCAACAAGGGTTTTAAGTTTGACTGGTGTGACCTGTCCAGGGAAGGGTGTGTGTGTGTGTGTGTGTGTGTAGTGACCTGTGACCCCTGGGGTCCAGGGCGTCACACTACCTCTCGCCTCTGTTGCTCCTCCATACAGTCAGCAAGTCTCTCTATTTCTGCCTCCAGCTCCTCTGCAGTCATTGGCCTTGTCCAACCCTGCTCCCTTTTGTCACCTTCTGCTAACGCCATCCTGTCTCTACAATTGCTCATCAGATTCTGGTCAAGCTTTAGTCTTAGTTTCGTTTTTGGTTCTCCTCTCACTGGACTGGGACGTCCCCACAGTCCGGGGACAGATCCACCCCCATCTTCTCCTTTCACTGTGTCAGAGTGCTCTCTCAATGCTGGGACTGTCACTCCTCTCCGTGGGCGGTTACTTTTTCTTCTGCGCGGGCTATAGCTTCTTGAATCGCGCGCTTTTAACGGTGACAAAATGGCGGCGGTTCAAATTTTTCGATCAAACCGCTAAGGCACACTGTCATCTGTCTAAACAGGTCTAGTCCTTGATCCTGTTCGTGACGCCAGACCAGAGGTGGTCACAGCGCCCCAATCGCAATGGTACAGCTCCTCGTGATACGCTGTGCAATGAATGTAAAAATGTCATCCTGAAATAAAATGTAAACATGCAAAAATGAGGAGCTGACACAACCACCAAGTGAAGAAGCATAAAGGCATTTGTTGTGGGTCCAACCATTTGGACCACCACTTAGAACCAAGACAGAAAATAAGTCCACCATTCCTCATATCCCAAAGACACTGGCCTGGAGAAATCCTTTAATGTGGCTAGCTTTGCATGAACCCTTAAATTTGATTTCAAGCCTCGTCGATTTCCATCAGTGGCATATGGAAAATTTAGATTGTAATTCGTTAAGCACCAACTGGGGGCCACCAACTTGCTGAACAATGGTAAGAAAACAGAAAAACATATATTTCACCATGGCGTCTCCTGCTTCTCTCTGTCCACTGTCCAGTTCTCCATCCCACGGCAACTTCAGGGTGCTATTCAATCTAGGCCAGGTAAAGCAGGTCCAGACACTTACTGATCATAATGCGGAGCCTACTTGCAACTGAAAGTCTACCCTTAGAATAAATACCAGGAAGGGAAATAAGGCCACAGACCTCAGAGGTCACTGAGCATGTGTAAATAACTCCTAGACTTGGTGCCGAAATTTATACACCATATTCCTGCACCAAACCTGCATCTAAGGACAAAAAAAATTGCATCAATATCACATTAAAACTGCATCTTGTTGTCATGCATTTTTTTTCCAGAAGATGCAGATTTGGTGCAGGTATATGGTGTATAAATTTCAGCACCAAATCTGCATCTCTTGGCAAAAAAATGGAGTTTTCTTCTAGGAGATGCAGGTCTGTTAACTGCTAGGAGATGCTATTGTATGAACTCCGTTCACCTGAGGTGAGGTCATTAAGTGGAGTACTGTGGGAAACTCCAGCTGTGACAGCAGCTAAACTGAATGAAATCACCTGCTGGAATCATTTTAGTAACTAGGTACTTGGGGGTTAATAAATTGGAGAAAGAAGGTGAGTTTTTTTGCATTTTATTTCAAATAAAGGATTTTTACAGTGTTTGTGTTTATTTCTTTTCACTTACAGATTAGTTATGGGGGTCTCATAGACACTTTCCATTACTAGTCTAGAGCTTTGTGGCAGCTGTGAGCTGTCATTAACCCAATTATCCCAATTGCCACCACACCAGGGCAATCGGGATGAGCCAAGTAAAGTGCCGGATTTGTTGCATCTTATGAATGTGACAATTCTGGGTGGCTGCAGGCTGCTATTTTTTGACTGGGGGAGGCATTAACCATGGGTCTCCCCAGCCATAAAATCCCAGCCCCTAGCTGTCGGCTTTATCATGGCTGGGTATCAAAAAGAAAAAAAAAGCTGCATGGAGTCTCTCTTATTTTGATACACAGATCAAATAAGCACACGGCTGGGGGCTGCAGCCTGTAGCCATATGCTTTACCTGTGCTGGGTATCATAATATTTGGCTGCCACATGTTGTGAATCCAACCAGTGACACTGGGACTGCTGGTGGGTGGGGGAAGCAATGAATATGTATGAAGGTAATGAACGACCTGGAAGTTGTGTTACTGCCGCGCAGGAGACTCGGTAAGTGTAACGCTCTTGCTCTATGCCCTAGTTTCTTTCTTTTTTCTATTTTTTATTACCCCAGGTGGCTGAATCCAGTTAGTTACATGTAGTTCCCTGGGAACTCTGGGTCCGGGCTCAGTGCATGAATACTAGGTATCCTGCATGGATCCTGAATTTTACAGTCTGGGTTCACCAATCACTAGTTATCTCTCAGCTGGTTTGTTTCCTTCAGAGAAGCATACAAATAGTATTTCAATTTTCATTCCCACTCTTCTGGTAGTGAAGTGCAGCGGGTGGGAATTGGGGTCTCGCTCCTGAGTGGGGATCCACAAGCTTGGATCTTTCCCTTGCCCTGAGTCACCTATGTTTGTTTTGTTGGACAGATTTTTCACTGCACTCGATCTTATCTATGACGACCCAGATAAAGTGTCTTTAGCTGAGTGTGAAATCCGTTCACTGAACCCAGGGAATCAGCCGGCAAAGGATTATTGCATTGACTTTTGTTGCCAGTATGTGGATACTCAGTAAAACAACCCTGCACTCAAAAAAAAATTTCTCGGTGTGTCCGAGAGAGTAAAGGAGGCTTTGGTGATGTATAAAACTCCACTGTCTCTAGACTGTGCCATGTCTCTTGTATTTCATATTGATCACCGTTTCCGACAAATGTATCATAAATAATGCCAAGTCTCTCTGGGATGTGGTAACGGTACCAACTTTACTTTCCAAGCACAACAAAACAAGTGAACAGTTCCCCAGACATAATGAAAGGAAAAGTGGTGCTCGGAAATCCTGGACCGGTAACCAGGTTGAAATAATTATGATTAAGGGCAGGGGATCTGCCTGAAATGCATAGACGAACACCTGGTCTACTCATGCTGTAATTATGGAGTTTTTCTGTTTTTTATTAAAAGTCATGTTTTAATCTTTAATTGGTAGTTGCTGGATCCCTTCCATTTTTACTTTCCTAGGCCTCACCTGACCCCATGCATCTTGATGGGAGGTCCAAGGAGGGAAAAAAAATCCCCTATTCCTAGAAGGGGAGGAGTTTTTATTGTGGTAGAAAGGGATGCTTTATTAGCATTTGTCCCTCGGTGTCTAAGTGTGATGCCCTGGACTAGCCAGGTAGTCACAGACATACCAACATACACACCCCCACCCTAGGCAGTTACAGCAGCCAAACACAAAACCCTTGTTGCCTCCCTCCAGAGTCTGATGTCCACACCAGGTGGGGCGGAGCCAGGCGGTTGGCCCCACCCACTGAGGAGTTCACAGGCCTGGAGGCGGGAAAAGTGTCAGTTGGAGTTAGAGTTTGGAGGTGAGAGTGAGAGGTCACGGACTGCAAGTGTCTGGGTTGGAGCCCAGGCACTGACAGCAAGGTTGGCAGACGGTGGTGGCCGTCTGCAGGAGTTGGTGGAACTCTGCAAAGCCGTAAGGACCGGGGTTGGGTGGTGGCCCACCGGTACCGAACTGGGGAGCGGAGTGAAGCTAAGCACACACAGGCAGGGCCATCGGACCCCGACCAGGCTTGGAGCCGCAGTCAATAGTAAAATCTGAATGTGACAGGAACCCCAGGGGTTTCCAAACAACCAAGTCCCGATTGAAGGCAACCGTCTGCACCGTGAGGATATAAAGCCACCGCCACCGGCTAGAGATCCAAGGGCCAGTGCCTGCGGGCAAAACGGGCTCCTCCGGCACCTATACACCGGGGAGCGGACTACCATTGGGAAGCCAGCGGAGTCAACACAGTACACAAAGGTGCAGGGAAAGACAGCCACCATCAGCCATCCGGGGAGAGCACAACAACAACACTGCAGCCAGCTGCGGGACCCATCCATCCGGTCGTTTTGGTTTACCAGAGACTCTGTCAGTGAATGTCTGAGTGAGTACACCAGTGCCGTCAGGCACCGCGCCGCGGTGTTCCTGCAACCCTGCACCTCACAAACCCTGCCTCCCCGTTACACCATCGGGCCCCGGGATCACCAACCCCTGCCCACGGAGGAGACAACATCTCAGCTGCACCCTGCTATCTCTCCTGGGATGCCCGTTACCAGCAGCGGTGGTGCCATTATCACCACGATCCGTGGGTGGCGTCACGAACAATCTCCCTAACCAAACCCCCCCCCCTTTCACTCACGGGTGAGGAGTGCTGCTCGAGTCCCCGGGTCCGGTCCACCGCTCGAGCCACCGAGCAGCAGCAGCAGAAGCCCCGGACCCGAGCGTGGCGAGCGCGTCCCCTCCGCCCGCGACAACTTGGTGTCATGAACAGGATAGAACTAATCTACTTACCAGTAGAAGTGCGCCTTGTGGTCCTCGGCGGCGTCCGGCCGAAAAATTGAAAGCGCCATCTTTGGCGCGAAAATCTCCCGCTTGAGCGTCTTCCCCAAGCAGGGAAGGCGCGAAAGCAAAGCCCCGCCCCCAACAAGTGGAAGTGCTGGAAAGAACCAAGGGGGGCGGGTGAAAGCCTGCCTAATGTAGCCGAGGGCATAAAAAGCGGGAACGGCAGGACTCTGCAACATATCCAGTTCATGGAAGTCAGCCAGCAAGCATGTCTGTCCTGTCCGGTGATGCCAAAATTCCCAGGCCCACGCCAGGAACGGCGGCGTGGGTGGAAGCCCGGACCATACAAATGTGCTGCCGACTTCAAACCCAGGTCCGGTTCTTGATGGAGCGCTGGGTGGCCGAGATGGAGGAAGTGGCGGCGGCCGTGCGGAGACGCGAGGTGGAGGCAGTGTTGGAGGAGCGGACAAGCGACCCACGCCCCTGTGTCCGAGAAGGACCAGCCGCTGTGGCTGAGGGGCCTGGTCTGCGTCCGCTCACCCTCCTGCCTCCCCCGCCATCCGTACCGGTTGCTGTCGCCCCTCCGCTCGGTCCGCTACCCCCAACATCGGCAGCGGAATCTAGCCCGTCCACCCTAGAGGACCGGCCTGGGGGCGTTGTCCGGGAACGGCCAGTATCCCTCCCGCTGCCATGGAAGATCCCGTGGGAAGTGCCCATCCGCGACGAGAAGCTGTAGGCCCCGGAAGTGGCCGCACCCGAGACTGTCCCGGCTCCGGCAGTCCGCCCGGCCGTGGAAGAACCGTCCGCTGAGGGCCCGAAGGCCCAACCGGTGAGGCCAGCTGTCCCTGAGTCCCACGCCTCGGCTGAGGCTGCGCCGGGCTGCCACTGCAAAGCAGCAGTCCAGGCCACGTCACCGCAGGACCCTCACAAGAGAGTACCGGTTGAGGCCGGTGTGGGTGGGGTCCAGCGGGGCCGAAACCAAGCGCAGGGGTCTGCCAATGCCCCTTATTGGGACAGGGAACCAAGCCAGTTGGGCTGAGAAATAGCCGCCAGGGAGCAGAGGGCCGAAGTGACAGCACGAGTGATTAAAGAGAAGGATGCACTCCGCCATGCCACCTTTCGGGTGCGGGGCCCGATGGATGCAGGCCAAGTCCGGCAGTTTGACACGCGAAGGGGGTTCGGTTTCATCTACGAGCCGGGCCTGGAGGCTGAAGTGTTTGTGGCCCGCCGCGATGTAAACTCACACCTTCCCACGGGCCACCCAGGTCGCGATCTGTTGCCTGGCAACCTGGTAACCTACACCCACCACTGCGGCGAGAGGGGCTGGTTCGCCCTGGATGTCAAACAAAGGGAGAGCCGTGGTGTGCAGATGCGGCCCCAGCCCCCTCCTCCACCGTGCCGTCCGGATATCGAGGTGGAGGAGGTCCTGGACGAGTGCAACCTCAAATAGTGGCAGCGGTCCTCCGTTGCAACCAAGTTGTCCCCGTTGGGACCCTCAGCAGTTTGAATGAATGAATACAAATCAACCGAAGCTTCATCTGATTATCTACTGTGATTATTCTGGCCATTGCCAGCAAGTTGTCCCCGGAGGGACCCTATGTGTTAACCGTATGCATGAGGAACTGCTCATGGACATGGCCGAGAACTGGCAGGCCACCCACGAACTAGTGGGTTTGTAAATAATGTTGTGGGATGGATACCGTTGCCGCCTCCGGAGAGGCAGATTGGAGGAAGGGCCCGCAGCAGAAGAGGCTGGGGCCCGGCCACCACCAGGACCGGTGGCTATCCTCCGGGGGTCAGGGGTCTCTCTAGACGTGGGGTCCCCTGAAGTGACAGCCGGGTGCGAGTTACCGTACCTGTTCCCGCTCGGGCAGCCTGAACCTGAACTGGGGTGAAGGGGTGCTGCCCACTTCTTAGGGGCAGCATCAGGGCTAGGTTGCTTAGGTGGGAGAGCGGAAGACATCCATCCGTCCGTCCATCAGTATTAAAAATGTTTATATGTGCAACGTTTAAAGTGACCTGAAAAATGCTTATGTTTTAAATGTTTACCGTTTTACCTGTTATTTATATTTTTACAGTTTGAACAACAATAAAACCGGTGATGGACGGGCAGCCCGCGGACGGTCTGCATTTTACCAAGGGGGAGTGTGACGCCCTGGACTAGCCAGGTAGTCACAGACATACCAACATACACACCCCCACCCTAGGCAGTTACAGCAGCCAAACACAAAACCCTTGTTGCCTCCCTCCAGAGTCTGATGTCCACATCAGGTGGGGCGGAGCCAGGGGGTTGGCCCCACCCACCGAGGAGTTCACAGGCCTGGAGGCGGGAAAAGTGTCAGTTGGAGTTAGAGTTTGGAAGTGAGAGTGAGAGGTCACGGACTGCAAGTGTCTGGGTTGGAGCCCAGACACTGACAGCAAGGTTGACAGACGGTGGTGGCCGTCTGCAGGAGTTGGTGGAACTCTGCAAAGCCGTAAGGTCCGGGGCTGGGCGGTGGCCCACCGGTACCGAACCGGGGAGCGGAGTGAAGCTAAGCACACACAGGCAGGGCCATCGGACCTCGACCAGGCTTAAAGCCGTTGTCAATAGTCAAATCCGAATGGGACAGGACCCTCAGGAGTTTCCTAACAACCAAGTCCCGATTGAAGGCAACCGTCCACACCGTGAGGATATAAAGCCACCGCCACCGGCTAGAGATCCAAGGGCCAGCGCCTGCGGGCAAAACGGGCTCCTCCGGCACCTATGCACCGGGGAGCGGACTACCGTTGGGAAGCCAGCGGAGTCAACACAGTGCACAAAGGTGCAGGGAAAAACAGCCACCATCACCTGTCCGGGGAGAGAGACTGCAGCCAGCTGCGGGACCCGTCCATCCAGCCGTTTGGTTTACCGGAGACTTTGTGCATTTGTTGCTGAGTGAGTACACCATACACCAGTGCCATCTGGCACCGCACCGCACTGTCCCTGCAACCCTGCACCTCACCAACCCTGCCCCCCCGTCACACCATCGGGCCCCGGGACCACCCACCCCTACCCACGGAGGGGGAAAACAACATCCCAGCTGCTCCCTACCATCGCTCCCGGGATCTCCGTCACCAGCAGCGGTGGTGCCCATCTTCACCACAACCCGTGGGTGGCGTCACGGACTAAATCCCCCAAAAAACCACCCCCCTTTTCACTCATGGGCGAGGAGCACTGCTCGAGTCCCCGGGTCCGGCCCACCACTCGAGCCACCGAGCAGCAGCAGCAGCCGCGGACCCGAGCGTAGCGAGCGCGGCCCCTCCGCCCGCAACATAAGAAAAACAGTAGTTGGAAAAACCTTTAGACCCTGGTGGGTTGAGGGATTCCATTTTAGGTCTACATATTCCCTCCACAATGGTGGAGATCCAAGATAATCAATTATGTAGTGGTCCCATCACATCCACCAAATCCGTTACCCAACATAGTTCATAGGTTACTCTGGGTCAGCTCCAGACTCAGAATTTCTCATGTGCAATGATGCAACCGTTTGTAAGAAATTCTGGGTCTGGCATTGACCAGGAGTGACTCCATACTGACATTACCATGCTTGAGAAATTCCGAATCTGGCACTGACCAGCAGTGACCTATAGAGCCTCGTTCTCTGATAGACATATTTCCATTACTAACCCCTGTGCTTGATGTAAGCTGACATTACACAGCTGACATCAACCTCATAAACCATTATCCCGATTGCCAACACACAGAGCAATCGAGAAGAGATGGGGAAAAGCACCAGAATTGTCGCAACTAAGGCGCCTATTCTGGGGCAGCTGTGGGTGGATATTTTTAGCCTGGGAAAAGATAAATAACCAGCCTTCCCAACCTGATAATACCAGCCCACAGATGACTGCTTCATCTTGACTTGTTAGTAAAAATAGGGGGAGCCAATAGTTTATTCATCAAATTAAACCAGGCTAACAACACGCTATAGTGCTACATGAAAGGCATTAAAGGGAGCAAGTGTAAAACTCTGCCTATATGCTTGATCTAGTGTAAGCTCTCCTTCCTACATCAACTCTCCCTGAACTGCAGTGTGCCAAGAATTGCATCTATGGATCTCATATAAGACCTGATGGTGCAATGTGGCATGCCAATCACAGTAAAGGCCGCTTTACACGCTGCGACATCGCTCAAGCGATCTCGTTGGGGTCAGCGATGCTGTTGTGTGTGACACCTATGAGCGATTTTGAATCGTCGCAAAAACAGTCAAAATCGCTCATCGGTGACATGCCCCCCTATTCTCGAATATCGCTGCTGCTCGGTGTACGAAGTAGTTCGTTGCTCCAGCGGCAGCACACATCGCTATGTGTGACACCGCAGGAACGAGGAACCTCACCTTACCTGCGGCCGGCCGCAATGTTGAAGGAAGGAGGGGGGGCGGGATGTTACGTCCCACTCATCTCCGCCCCTCCACTTCTATTGGGCGGCGGTTCGGTGACGCTGCTGTGACATCGCTGTGATGCTGAACGAACCGCCCCTTTAGAAAGGAGGCGGTTCGCCAGTCACAGCGACGTCGCAGAGCAGGTATGTGTGTGTGACGCTGCCGTACCGATAATGTTTGCTATGGCAGCGATCACACGATATCGCATGTACGATGGGGGCGGGTGCTTTCGCGCTCGACATCGCTAGCAATTGCTAGCAATGTCTTAGCGTGTAAAGCAGCCCATTACTGTGATTAGCAGGAAATCCCGACATGATCTGTGGCTGAAACACAGCCGCGAAACAAGCGGGATGCGAACTTGACCATGGCATTCAAGCACCCATAATATTCCGACGAGCAAGGAGCATGTGTGAACACCCTGATGCTCGATTAAGTATTGAGCAGTGCCGAGCACATTCAATCGCTGATTGAAGTACACTTTTAAGTTTGTCTATTTAACAGTTATATGTCTTAGGCAAAAGTTTGTCTAAAACTTTGTAATTGTGTAGGGAGAGATCATTTATGAAATTGACTTCTTCTGGGAGCAATTAGAATGTGATTATGATATTATTTAAGGTGAACACTGCACAATTCACTTTGGCTTCAGTCTACAGGAGCTGCCGGAATCATTTTTCCCTCATAGTCAATGTCAAACACCTCAATGGAGCTGGGCACCCAGCTGAACATGGCTCTTATAATGTAGATTTCCATTTGAAGAAAATTAATTCATAGTCTTAAACTTAGATTGAGATTTTTAAAGATTAATATGTGACCAACAGAAGAACAAAGTAAGTTCAAAAAACACCTAACATTAAGATGCCTATAATAATTTTAATTATATTTTTATTTGTTTCAATTAATATTTAACAGATATTATAATTTGTTTAGTGGATTAATTTAATGATTAAATTTTGTAAAGAAAAAAAAAAATTAGTTTATATTCCATCACCATATTTTGTTTCTTTTCTCCCAAACTTCATGCTGCAAATGCTGTTTTAACTGCCTAGTTAATGCATTTTCAGTAGCTGCTTTGAACTGTAGCTCTAGCAAGAATCTGTGCTCACATAATCGTAACATGAGCTTCTCTACTTCCCTTCCCCATGCTTAGACAAAGAGAGTATTTATAATTAGTTTGATAGTACAGATTCTTGCTAGAGATGCAGTTCATAGCAGCAAGTAGGCAGTTAAAACAGGACTTTCAGTATTGAGTTTTGGAGAAAAGACTAATAAAAACTGAAAATATATCAAAAACTCATAATTTTACAAAAAACGATCATTATTTTTTTATTTTTTTTTTAAAGTGTGCTCTTTAAAATAGTAATAAATTATAACACTATCAACAATAATTTCCCAAAAATAAATTTAAATTAGCAGAAAAAATATTTATATGTATTGTAGTCCTTATAAATATAAATATTATTATAAATGGGGAAAAAACTAAATATCTGACATATAACAGTAAAACAAAAACAGAGAACCTAACAAAAAAAATCACAAAATAACAATGTTTTTATTAGTTTTCAATAAAAAATACATACCGTATATTAAAATATATATACAACAGTAGTAGTTAAGAAAAAATATTTTGTACCTACTGTATATGAATTGTATAAATTTCTTTCCAATCTTAATTTATTTTCTGGTGGAAGGGATTTAATTAAAACTATATATTTTCTTGTATTAAGATTATTATTGACTATTATTGTTATTGCAAGTATCTACAATCTTAATACCGACATTATTAAAATTGTATCATAAATTTACATAATGAAATCTTGTTCCATAGGGCTGTAAATTGAAATACTATTTCAGAAATTAATAATCTCAAATAATGTAGATACTGTAAGACAAACACTAACTTGTCCATACAAGTGGATGATCTTAGGTAGTGATTTTTATATCTTGAATTAACTGAGGTTAACATTCATAGTAAGTTAAAAACAGTTTATATTATTTTATAACTTGGTATTTTTATTATTTTAATTTTTTTTTATATTCGGCTTGAGCACATCAAGTTGGACTTCAAATTTATAAAAAAAAAATTGTATCACCAGAATCCAAATTTTTGGCAATTTTCTACGATGAATCAAGTGAAATGGCAGCTGGATGCTATTTTTCAGTATTGTAAAGAAATGCAAAGTAAATAAAAAATTTAAAACAAATATACCGTACTTACCCAACCTTCACCTAAACTGCAAAACAGAATTTAGAATTTTTGGGCTTCTGTGGCTCTTGGCAACTTTGTTGGTTTTGTCCTTTGGCCACGGGCCTAATGTGATGTAATTCCACTCTTCATCCCACAATTTCATCATGTTGTGATGCTTAGTCAGTGGCGCTATAAATTCTGAAAATGTGTCTGCAGGTTAAACTGAAGAAGAGGAACAAACCAGAGTAGAGATATGAAGCTAGACAGGTGAGGACCGAGTGAGCATGCTTTTTTTTACCTATGTTTATTATATCCTTGGGTTTGGAGACAACTTAGAGCAAAATTGTCACGCTATGAGTGTGGCGAGCGCATTCAGACCAAAAAGAAGTCTTACGCACAACAACAAAACACCAGAACAATACCACACACAGGGGGGAACACGGGGGACACAATACAATGGAGGTCCTTGACTCTAGGGAGAGGGGTGAGGGGGAACCTCCTGAACTCACCTCAAGCTGACTCCTGAGCTCCCTAGAGCCCCTATACAGGTTCTTTAAACCTTTCGGAGAGCAGGATACCTTGGGCCCTCAGCTGGCTCTAAACTCATCCTGCCTAGTGAGCAGGCCGAAGACCTCACTAGACTTGCCACTACAATACAGAAACACAAGGGAAGGAAAAGAAACAAAGGAAATACCGCAAAACAAAAGGATAAAGTCCATCTTCTGGAATGCTTCAACTCAGCTCTTTCCACAAGGGGGCCAGTATACAAATGAATTTGTATCAATAGCAGGGATGGCTGGGTAACACCTGACAGGCGTGACTACAAATTAGTTGCAGCTGATGTACTGGAGAAGCTGCTAGCAGCAAAACTGACATAACCGTTTAGGTACTAAAGGAAACGAAACCACATTTAAATGCAGAGTCCAAGATAGAGATAAGGGGCTCCGGTCCTCAAGCTGTCACTAGTCTCCAAAAACAGGGAGACAGTAGTAAGAGTAATGAGGAAAAAATGAACTTTTTTGAATTTACCAAATGGCTGCAATGAAACAAAGAGTGAATAATTTCCGTATCCACTGTACATGCACTGTGCACATCCATTGTCCCAAACAGATGGCATTTAAGACCGTAACAGTCAACCTAATGACAAGCATGAGATTTCATCATGGTGAAAGTCCATAGTATTTATAAAAGGATGATGTACACTGTACCTTGGACTGGAGGTTAGTTTTACTTTTACCATTTGTACACAGACCTCTTCTATGACTGCAGGAGGTAGTGGTAAAGACAAGGTCCGATCTTTTATTTTTCTATAAGAGGACAGCTCATTGTCAGTAATTCTGTGGCTTACAATTTTGTCATGTCAAAAGAGCAGTTGCTTCTCTTCTGCTCTGACTGCCAACTTATGCTCATTGACAGCTAGGTCCAAGCTGCATAACTGTGGGAAGCCAGCTTTCAACCACCATGACATGGACAGTCATGCCTCATCAACAAAGCAGCCCACAATAAGAGGAGCTGCTCTGGTGACGTGAAGTAGCATAATTGCCGTCATGACCACTTAGTGATCACGCTGAGCCAATAGTTAGCAACTTCTTGCCTGTTAGTTATTCTCCCCATGAGTAAACAATATAATAATATAATAATCTTGCATTTTAACTTTTTGTCCACATTAGGTTCTACTTTACAGATTATGGAAATATTTAACCAATCTTCATCGACCAAATTTATTCTCCTGGGTTTGTCCGATGTTCCTTATTTGAAGGTCATTGCCTTTCTTCTATTATTGGTGATTTATTTGATAACATTGTTGGCAAACCTTCTACTAATTATAGTAGTAACTAATAATCCAAAGCTCCAGACTCCCATGTATTTTTTTCTTATCAATCTCTCCTTTATTGATATTTGCTTCTCTACCACCGTGGTGCCAAAAATCTTGATTAACACCTTAAGCAAAGACAAGAGCATCTCTCGACTAGAATGTGCCATCCAGATGCACTTTCATTTGACCTTTGGGTCGACAGAGTGTTTCATACTTGGCATCATGGCTTATGATAGGTTTGTTGCCATCTGTAAACCATTGCATTATAACACCATCATGAGCAGGAAGATGTGTCTCGGTCTGGCCGCTGCGGCATGGTCTTCAAGCTTCATCAACTCTATAACACATGTCATCTACACCTTTCAGTTGTCCTTCTGCCATTCCAACCATGTCAACCACTTCTTTTGTGAGGTTCCTCCATTTATCCAAATCTCCTGTGGAGACAATTGGCTCCATCAGGTAGCAATGTATATTTCTGCAGGGATCATAGCGAGTTTTACTTTTTTCTTGATTATGTTTTCGTATGTAAATATTCTGTTCACTGTTTTAAAAATTAATTGTTCTGATGGAAGGTTTAAAGCTTTCTCCACATGTGTCTCCCACATCACTGTAGTAACTGTTTTCTTTGGGACCCTTATGATTCTGTACTTACGTCCACAATCCCGCTCATCTCCAGAAATGGACAATTCGGTCTCCATCCTCTACTCAGCTGTGACGCCCATGGTGAACCCCATCATCTACAGTGTCAGAAATAAGGATGTGAAAGGCACCGTAAGAAAGAATTTAGTTAAAGAATTTGCTCCAATCAAATTTTTTTTTACAAAATCTCATTAATATGACAGATAAAAATAAAACAAAAGCAGGTGGTATGAATAGAGTAATACCGTCATATCACCTTTCTGCCCCAAATTCCTAAAACTGCCAAAAGCCTTCAATTCTTCTTATTTGATTAAAACATCAATGTACTGTGGTAGATCAAATATATTTTAGTTTTCTTTCATAATATTGTAATTTTCTTTTACTGGTAATGCTAAAAACATAATTATTGTGTGCAAGAAGTTTATGTAATACTTGGGTTGGGAACTTCTCTTTATCCTGGCCTTCAAAGACCTAAGATCGTTAACAGTAAAGAGTGAAAGTTGAAGGTGAAGGATCTAAAATGATGTACATAGATACATTGCCTGTGCAAAGCTCCAATGCCCAAGTGGAAAATCAGTGTGAAGTCACCCTTAAAACTGTACCCACTTACCCATGTTTGAATGTTTTCATGAGAATCAGTTGCATGGATTTATTCGCTCAGATTTCTGCCTGGAAAACTCAAATATGATAGTACACTCTAAAGGGCTAATATAATATTTTTAGATGGAAAAAGCATATCTGTATTTGTAATCAGAGGGTAAACCCTCAATGTTCCTGTAAGCATGGACATCTACACTCAACAGAAAACTTCAACAAGTGCAACCTAATTTTCATAGTTTGGAGAATGTGGCCCTTATTTATCAAATAAATTTGATTAGATTTCTGGGATAAATCCCTCAGTGGTTGATACTTTTTAATGGCTAACTGAAAAGATGGTAATAATTAGCAAGCTTTTGAGACTACTCAGGTCTCTTCATCAGGCGCGGTTCCAGACTGAGTAGTCTCGAAAGCTTGCTATTTCTTACCATTTTCTCAGTTAGACATTAAAAGGTATAAAGCACTAAGGACTCACAATTTTTTTTAAACAATTTGAAAAGTCACAATATTTTTTCTCTAAAATTTAGTGACTTCTTACACTTTTACACCAGTTTCGTCCAGATGAGACAAAGTGGATGGAGCTAGCGTAGGACATGTAAATCCAACAAAGTGGTCACCAGATGACTGGATTCACATCCACTGGGAATTGGTTAAAAAACAACAAAAAAACTCACCTAGCCCCTTATTTGTTCCTGACTCTATATGTATTGAACCAAGTTTTTGTACAGTATGATGATGTCTCAGGATACAGCTCCTCCTAATACAATGAACAGTAAAATATCATCCTAAAATAAAATGCAAACCTACAAAATGAGAAGTTGATACAATCACCATATAGAGGATCTTAAAGACTTTTGCTGTGGGTCCAACCATTGGGTCCCTTACCTAGGACCACAATAGAAAACTTTGTCCAACATTTCTCCTAGACCCAACACTTTGGCCAGGAGGAATTCAATAGAGTGGTTAATTTTACATGCAACTTGTCATTCACTTCCAAGTCTATTGCATTGATGATTGCATTGTTCACCAATCTTAGTAACTGCCATAAACTTAGAATATAATTTTCACCTTGAGATTGGCACATTTATTTGAATGTAATTGAATTCTATTCAGATTTTCCAAAAACCTGCAGCATGGACAATATAGATGTTTTGTAACTTGCTCTGCAAAAGTTCAGTAAAATAATGGCCTGCAGCAGCATTACTGACCCGGAAAAAGGTGAAAAAGAAAAAAAAACACTCCCCGCACCACTCCCCTCCCACTGCTCGATTTCCTGTGCCTCAATCGCATAACACATCCGGCACAGTGTTCCCTCTAGGCCGGGGCTTCTGCCCACAACCAGGCCCTGGAGTTCAATGCACTTGCCCTGAGGCCTACTCCTGGTTTGAAGACCCGGAATACATTAAACTATAAGCCAGAGAGGTAGAGGCTCGGACACCAGACAGCAAGTAGTTGGAACTGCTGCAAAGGGGAGCAGTGAAGGGAGTAGAGATGAGCGAACCTTTCAATTTGATATGCCAATCCTTAACAAGCTTCGCCAGGCTTTTTGGTGAACATACCAAACCCATTGAATTCAATGGGAAGCCAAACTTATGTGTTGTAAAATGGTGTAGTGGGCTGTAAAAGAAAGAACATGAAGCAAGACATATTTACTGAGTCTCCGACGCAGCAGTATCTCCTCCTGCAGCTGTAACTGCTCCCATGGCTGTGCTTCCGGGGCTGCTGATTATCCCTCATACATATTCACTGCTTCCCAGCTCACCGACATCTCTGATTGACTGCAATAACAAAAAAATACAGTTGCACTCTGAAATGCTAAAGCATGCAAACAATGAATATAGATATGCATTACTGCTTAAAGAATTCTACAAAAAACTGAGATATTTAGAATGCAAAAATGACCATTTTAAAAAATGCCCAGTAGCCACATCAAGGCATAGCTTGTTACTGGGAACCTACACTAAACTGAGGCCTCTCTCTGGCTTACAAACCTCCATGTGTATGTGTGGCGCCCCAGAAGCTTCAGTCGCCGCAGGGTTCTGCAACTCTTTTAAGTAGTATTCATCCCGAGTAAGGAGAGGTTAATCACTGGTGTATCTCACATTCACAAACCATACACAGTTAGGTGCCTTCCCACTAGGAGAATGGCATGGGGGAGATAGGGGGTGGCCATCACGGAGTATGGGACTTTCCCGGTCACTAGAACAACCACCTGGGGGGTAGGCACCACTTGGGGAAAAAGGAAGGAGCATCTTCATACTTGGCCAGTTAACCCCGGGCACAGCTTGGGATGAGAGACACACCTGGGACCTCGGTCCAATCTTCTTTTACTTCACACTTCTGGGAGAGCCATAGGACCTGTGGCTTGGAGCAGACAGCTCAACCCGGGTTCTCTACAGCTACACGGGATTCCAGGATCTGCGGAGAGTGCAGGAAACACCTGCAGCCCATTCCACATTCCATATACACCGGGATTGGAGGGACCCCGACCAGAAAGGACTCACAGTGGGAATCCCGGCGGTGATCGGCTCAAGATCAACTGTGGCTCATCACGGCAGTGACCGGCATCTTCCGGGTAAACCAGGACTGTGAGTAAAGAAACCTTGAACCCACATAGACTGTGTCTGATTGTCCTTGCTGGCGCCGTCGCCCCGCGCTTCGGCACCCGCCATCACTACTCCCCTCATCATCCTCCCCAGGGCCTGGTCCACCTGTGGGGAGCAAGACCATCTTTGCTGCTATAACCATCCGCCCCTGAGGACAGCGACAACAGCGGCGGCTAATCCTTGGCTGCATACCGCAGGTGGCGTCACAAAACAAACAACCCCCTCATCCATCAGCCATCACCTTCCTCATCCCATCCTTCATCTCTCCCCTTTTATTGGACACCTTGGGGTCACGAAACCGGGCAGGGCCACCTGTGATATCCTCTGACCCGACATCACTGGCCCGGTGACAAGTGTCCCCCAGACCCCGTGGGGTGCTCCATATGGTCACGTAGGAACCTGCTACTGAAGAATAAAATCACCTGTGGCTAATGGGGGAGGGATGCACAGTCAGAGGGTATATCTCCATAATCTAGACAAAAAAGACTGACGGCACTGCCAAGTGCTTAATGTGGCTACTGGGCAGATATTAAAATGGCCATTTTTGTATGATAAAAATCTCGGTTTTTCCTAGATTTCCTTAAGCAGTAATGCATATCTATATTCTTGCATTCATTGTTTACATGCTTTAGCATTTCAGAGTGCAACTGTCTTTTTTTGTTATTATATGTCATGTTTAGTTTTGCAACTGTTCAGACTGCATTTTGGGAGTGAAGTCAGTCTTTTTTGTCTGATTTCCTGCAGTCAGGCCCCACCCCCAGACAGCATCTGTGAATGGTTGGAATCACAGACCCTGTCTGCTGGTCTCTATCATGGTTTAAAATAAATAAATAAATAAAACAATTAGCATACTGTACCCCTATCTATTCATATAAGCACAGATAAGGGACGGCTACAAGCTGCAGCCCCTAAGCCATGCACTTATCTTTGCTGTGTATCAAAATAAGAGGAACCGCATGTGGCTTTTCTTTTTAATTAATTAAATAATTTAAAAAACTGGTGTGGGGTCCCCCTTAATTTTGATACCCAGCCAAGATAAAACCTGACAGCTAGAGGCTGTTTTTCTCAGGCTAGGTAGACCCATGGTTATTGAGCTCCCTTAGCCTAAAAATAGCAGCCTGTAGTCACCCATGATTTCCGCATCTATTAGCTGTGACAAGTCCGTCACTTTACCCACCTCTTCCTGATTGCCCTAGTGCAGTGGCACTGTGGGTTGAGGCTTCTGGCTACAAGCGATTCCTGGAGATATTTGCATATGGTCGAAGCCTACTGGTGGTAAGAACTTACAAAAGCATGGAGGAATGCAAGGAGCAGCAAGAGCAACAAAAAAGGTAAGCAGAGAATGAGTATTAAGGCCGCTTTACATGCTGCGACATCGCTCAAGCGATCTCGTTGGGGGTGACGCACATCCGGCCGCTTTAGCGATGTCGTTGTGTATGACACCTATGAGCAATTTTGAATCGTCACAAAACGTTCAAAATCGCTCATCGGTGACATGCCCCCTATTCTCGATTATCGCTGCTGCTGCAGCTAGCAATGTAGTTCCTCGTTCCTGCGGCAGCACACATCGCTACGTGTGACACCGCAGGAGCGAGGCACATCACCTTACCTGCGCCCTCTGGCAATGCGGAAGGAAGGAGGGGGGCGGGATGTTACGTCCCGCTCATCTCCGCCCCTCCGCTTCTATTGGGCAGCGGTTCAGTGATGCTGCTGTGAAGTCGCTGTGACACTGAACGAACCGCCCCCTTAGAAAGGAGGCGGTTCACCGGTCACAGCGACGTCACTAGGCAGGTAAGTAGTGTGACGGGTCCGCGCGATGTTGTGCACCACGGGCAGCGATTTGCCCATGTCGCACAACCGATGGGGGCGGGTACGCACGCTAGCGATATCGGTCACGATATCGCAGCGTGTAAAGTGGCCTTTAGTATATTTTTTTTATTTTTACATCTTTCTCTTTTTATGGAATGGTGGCTACAGAGACCCAAGTAATAATCAGAGACTCTATTTTTAGGGGAGAATAACTATTCTATGAATTTCCCAATAAAATTCAAATAAACAGGCAAATTCGGTTTTTGTTTGATCCGCTTTAGGACCTCTAGGAACAACAAGCGTTTTCCCATCACTTAATTCTAATATTAAAAAAGTTTAATAATAAGTAATAATATTTCTTGGAACTAATTTAGCTTTTTTTTGTTTTGTTTTTTTTTTATAAAAAATGAAATAAGTAATAAAACATTAAGGAGTAAATGTATTTTAAAATCATGCAATGAATCACTGAAAAATGTTAGGTAATTAAAGGCAACGTCCATTACTGGACAACCCCATTTTAGATACTACCTTTCTGCTTAATCCCAAGGACCCACACTTTGACTAATGCGCCCTAGAGAATATTTCCAGTTATCGAAATAAGAAAAAGATTATTAGCTTTTATATTGATTTCGACAGAGACGTTTTGGCTTTAACTACTGATCCAATAGGTACATCTCTTTTGCATTTTCTCCAGTACCCTTACCATATGTTACAGCCTTAATATACAGTGTGTTCACCCATATCCTGTCCACCTCCATTAACTTGAGAACGGCGGCAGCTATAGGCATAGAAGTGGTGTCTAGGTATAGTAAAGTAGCCATGAGCTACACAATGAAACCACCTATAGCGCGACCTGGTGGAAAACAACGGAGCTGGAATTTTTATCTCGAAAACGGAACAAGATAGAGAAAAAAAGTGAATTAAAAAATTGCAGGGCATCATCAATTCAATACGAATCGACACCTTACATACATACTGCCCTGGTGGCCTGTGGAGCATACATATTGGCCGTGGTGGCCTGTGGAGCATACATACTGTACTTCCCTGGTGGCCTGTGGAGCATACTTACTGACAGTCGTGGCCAGTGGAGCATACATACTGGTCCTGGTGGCCACTGAAGCATACATACTGACAATGGTGGCCTGTGGAGCATACATACTGACAGTGGTGGCTACTGGAGCATACATACTGACAGTGGTGGCCTGTGGAGCATACATACTGACAGTGGTGGCTAGTGGCGCATACATACTGACAGTGGTGGCTAGTGGCACATACATACTGACAGTGGTGTCTAGTGGCGCATACATACTGACAGTGGTGGCCAGTGGAGCATACATACTGGCCCTGGGGGCGCTGAGGGCACAGGCTGGTAGCACTGCACCAGCAGAGCCTGAGAGCTCCTCTGGCTGCTGAGTTCCCTGTGTGTCTGCTTCTTCTATTTCAGGCACAGGAGGACCTTGGCAGACACAGGTGCTGCTCCCCTGCTTCCCCCTCTTGCAGGCACACTGCTCTCTCTCATCCTGCAGGCATTCTGCTCTCTCCCTGCTGCTACTGGTGCACATTACCTCAGTTGCAGAACAGACATTTTTGAAGTGGCCGCTGTGGAGATGAGCCGGTCACATGTGAGGATCCTGGGTAAAAGGGGCAGGCAAAGGGGGCGTGGCCAGCATCGAGAGCACAGCAAGAGGGGACAAGGAAGGCATCTGTGTGTGTTCAACATAGAGGGGGAGTGGACGACAGCAAAAGGGGTGTGGCTATCAGCATAGATGCCATGAAAGGCATCCAGAGACTGTGACCAGCGTCCAGAGGGGGCATGACTGGCAGCAAGAGGGGTCATGACCGGCAGAGTGGTGGACGTGGCAGCTACTTATCACTGCACTGCAGGATACATAGCTTATGGCCGTGAGAGTGGGGCTGAGTCATAAAATTGTAGATTATGCCACGCCTCCAACTTTCAGCTAAGTCGAGCGGGCTGGTCACAGATAGTAGGCGGGCCAGGTCCGGCCCACGGGCCGCCCCTTGCCCAGGTCTGCACTAGTGACTAGTTTCACTACTCTGTGGTGTCAAGCATCACAGTAATCTTCTACTTTGTGTAAAAGAGATTCTTACTTTTTGGCTGATAATATTTATCTTTAGCATTGTCAAAGTCTTTTTGTAGCTAACGTTGGAGACCACTATTATAGACAATTTCTTAGTAACCCCATATCAGCATATGACATACCGGTATATGAATCCGCTTCTTTGCCTACAATTAAAGAAATTGACCAATGTTATCTTCTGGGTAAAAAAATATGTTTTTCTGAAATGGGGATATATTTCAATTTGTCTACTTTATCTTTTTATCTATGTTACAACTATATATAATGGTTCTTCTAATAAATAAAATATCATGTTTAGCACTTGGAGATTGCATTGTCCAAAACATTTTTAATTGGGTAGGGACCATTAATGAATATTTCTTGTTCCTTTGGGATTAATTAGGATGTGATTATATTATATAAGGAGATCTCAACAGAGTTACATTCCCTCTAATCTTTACACTCGGAAGATATTCTTAAGTGTCGCGAACTGGACAACCTTTACACCAAATGGAGTTTTATAGTGTTGCTTACTGTTTGGGGTTTTTTTTATAAGTAATGGACAGAATAAACATTACTTTATCAATTTTTTATGATTTTTTTTTATGATAAATAGCTCTCATGATGTAATTTTCCAACTTAAAATATTTCACAATCAACAATGACCTTAAAATTTTCTTTGTGCACTGCAGATGACTGATTGTGATGTGTCCAACAGAAATGCAAAGAATACAGTAAGTTCAGTAGGCGCCTCACTTTATAATTTTTATTTAATTTTGAATTTAAATTCTTTAAATTTTATATCTAACATATATCAGGAAAAGTTCATCTTTTTGATGATCGTAAGTTGTAAAAAATAAAATTTTACCTACCATATTTTTCGGTTAATAAGACACCCCGGATTATAAGACACACCCCAAATTTAGAGGAGGAAAATAGGAAAAAATAATTTTTAATGTTAAAATGAGGGTCTGTTTTAAAATCCTAGTGTGTCTTAATCCTAATGCTTACCAGGGGGGAGCAGTGGTGGTGGAGCAGTTGAGGAGGCCACAGGAGGCAGGATCAGCAATGCTGCAGGCTCAGAGGTGGGGGGTTGCAGCCAATGGATGAAGGGTCAGTGATACCGCAAACTCAAGGGTGTTGCGGTGGTGGGCACTATTTATCTGCCGTCGGGCTTCGGGGGTGTCACTGCAGTGGACCTACTCAGGAAGGTCTCAAAATGGGGTGTCCCATTGGTGGTGGCAGTGGGTGCATGATCTGATATGACTATTGAATCATCTTCAGTTAATGCGAGGGACTTAAAAAAAATGGCCGCAGAGATGGCACGTGAGCAGAAAGGTCTCCGTGGCCATTTTCTTGAAGTTTATTATGACAATCTGCACATGCGCCGCCTCCTCACCCATTTTCTTGAAATCCATCGTGATTCAATTGACCCCACACTGGGATCAGGCACCTGCTGTGGCGCCCCGTCCTGTGACACTCCTGAGTCGTTTCACAGCAGTGACACCCTCAGCATCGCTGACCCTGCCTCCTATAAACTCGCTCCACCACCACCCGCCCACCGAGCAAGCCATAGCCAGTTTGTAAGATGCACCCCCATTCTACCCCTAGTTTGGGGGAAAAAAATGGGTCTTACAATCCTAAAATAAGGTAGTTTGAAGACTTGACACTAGCATGCTAAATACACAAAAAATAATACATAAAATAATTTGGATTGAAAACCTAAATAACCCCTTCATGACATACACCGTACATGTACGATGCAAGTCAAAAACGGGTGTGTAGAGCGCACCCACAGGGTGTACTCACTTTATACTTGGCAGGTAATTGCTGTGTATGAAGCTCCTCTTTTCCCACTATTGTTAATCTGTTAAATCCCACTCTCAAACTGACAGCAGGATTTAACACGCTCCGACATCCCAGGGAGTATTCCCAGTCTGAGAATACTAGCCCCAGCTGTCAGGCTTTATCTGTGCTGGTATCAAAATATGGAGGGATCTTACGGCAATTTTTTAAATGTATTTATTTTACTGTATGATATAGACCCACCCACCGGCGCCTCTGATTGGCAGCCACAGACACTCTGTTACTCAGCGTTGAGGCTCGTCTGACTGCAATCACAGACACTGGTGGGCAGAGGAAGCAGTGAATATGTATGAGGCTAATGAGTGGCTCGGGAAGAAGAATGAGCACCCTTGGAAGCAGTGTGACAGCTGCTCTGGTGACTTGGTAAGTATGAAGCGCTTGCTCCTATCATTTTGCGATTCTGGTCCCCATAGACCTTATATGGTGACTGGCATCTGGCCAGATACCAGGGATCAATCCCCCGCCGATCCTGAGTCAACGGGAGATTGATCTGCCAGTCCTCTAAAATGTAGGAACAAAATACAAAAAGAATTGACATTCTGCATCTATGTGCAGACAAAAAAAACCTGCAATGTGCGGACAGCAAAAACGAAATCTCATAGACTTTGCTGGGGAAGGAAATGCATGCAGATTTGGAATCAAAACTGCACCTGAAAAACACAAAAAAAGCGGAACAAAATGCATTGTGTGCAGAAGGCCTAATAGTATTGGTCTTTTCATATGAGCCAAAGAGACCATTTGGCCCCTCTAGGCTCCATGTATCAATTGTAGGTATGACTCATGACAGCCCATTCTTGCCCAAACAGTCATTTGTAATGTGGTCTCCATCATGCTGGGAAAAGCATTGTGCATCACCAAATTGCTCATGGATAGTTGGAAGCAGTTTCTCTAGGACGATGTTTAGATCCCATTTATTATTCATGGCAATTTTCTTAGGCAAAAGTGTGAGTAAGCCTACCCCATGGATGAAAAGCAACCACACATATAAGTGGTCTCAGAATGCTTCGCTGTTGGCATGACCCAAGACTCCGGGTATTCATTTTTACAGATGTCCCAAACAGTCTGAAGTGGAAATAACTTTCTAACAATCACATGAATAGGACTTGAGTAAACTAATTTTCCCTGATAAAGCCCCCTTCAGACTGTTTGGGACATCAGAAGAAATAGTGTCCAGAGAAGAAGAGGTGAGTGCTACCATATGAGTTGTGTGAAAAACAAACTTTGTGAAAAAGAAAATTTGTCAATCTTTAAACTTTGGTCCATGACTGTATTTCTTCCCCGAATACTAGATATTTAACTTGATATTTTTTATGGGCAAATGGACTGAATAAACATTTAATACCAAAACAGTCTTGATCTTCTAGGCATATTAAACAGAGCTCTCTCAGCCAAGTGGCACCAAATTTGATTATGAGCTCATATAGTAATTCTTCAAATGTTCTCACAAAGAGGACGAATAAGGCATAGTAACTAATATTTTAAAAGCCTCAACTTAGGCAAAATATCCAACATGAAAGGGGCCAATGAAGCTTAATTTAAACATATAAAAGTCCAAACAAAAATCCAAGGAGATTTCTACATGGTAGGAGGCCATAGTATTTGTAAGAGGGTGATTAACTACTTTTCAATCCATTTCTTATTGGAGTTTTTCTTTAATTTTACCTTTTGTCTGCAAAAATCTTTTATCTCCAAAGGTGCCTGCCAACCTACCGCTAGGGGGGCGCTGAGACTCAGGCATAAAGAGAACTCCTTTGTGCAAGTTAGACAGATGCCCACTAGAAGCTGTTAACACAAGAGCAGGGATAGTCGATTAGTCAGGGTTTATGCCGGGATGTCACGTCTGTGCGAGGAGAAAACAAGCCAAAGTCAAAGAACAGAGCTGAGCTCAGATACTAGGAGAGCAAGTAAGCACAGGGGAGGGAGTTTAGGACACGAAACAGGACAAGGAGGGATGGAGGTCATGTCGGGCAAAAGGAACGGAGGTCAGTATGAACAGTACCGGCTAGCAGGACAAGAAACAGAGGACATCTCTAAGGAACAGTGCACGCATCAGAGCCAGAAATATTACTGGTTGCATCCCAGAGGTAGCAGCACCAAGATATGGTGATGCGTGACCCCCCAGAATGAGGCCAGAATGAACAGGCTCCTCCCAAGGGACTTAAACCCTGGAGGCAGGATATATGCACCGGCTCAGGGAAGGCAGAGACATGCATAAATCATGACAGTGCCAGTGGTAAAGTGAAGGTCTGATCTTTTCCTTGACTTTAAGAAGAGAATATACTTTAATAAAATGCATTCATTAATTCCTATGTGGGGGAATTATGCCAGCAACACTAAAATCTACTATAAATTCTGTATTATAGACGTCGACCATCTGTTACATGTCAAAATAACTTTTACAGATCATATGTCAAGAGTCTGAAAATACAAATAAATCTCATTGAAAAAATGCAATTATATGTACCATGTTTTGGATTGAAGTTGACCATAAATCAATCAAGAAATAACGTCTGGAACACCATTGTGAGTCTGAACTGGGTGCAAAAACCTAAAAATTTTCCACTATATGGAGAGAAGGTATTCACACCAGTGACTATGTAAGGGGAATATATGAAAAGCAGAAACTGCTGTGTGAATACTGACATAAAAAATCCAATAGATATATGTAAGAATGAAAATATGAAAATGGAACCTGCATTACTGCCATGAACATAAGAATAAAGAAAAATTTAGCTATTGAATTGATCAATGCAACAGAGCCCCAACACTACGCCAAAGTATTTCTCTACGTTGGGGTCCCTAGCTTGTGTGTGTCCTCTCATGCAGTTAAAAAACTTACCGTGTATGGGAAGCTGAGACCCAGGCTATATATGCGTATAATGTGCACTGGCTATTGGGTGGAGCCGGGTTCACAAACGAAAGACTACAAATCAATCAAGAAATAACATCTGGAACACCATTTCATATTTTCATTCTTACATATAGCTATTGGATTTTTCATGTCAGTATTCACACAGCAGTTTCTGCTTTTCATATATTCCCCTTACATAGTCAGTGGTGTGCATACCTTCTCTCCATATAGTGAAGTTAACCATAGACATACCGATTGAGATAGAACTATAGAATGGTTAGAGATTGTTATACTTAAAGTCCATTTACATGGACCAAACAGTGGCACTAAATGACCAACACTTGTTAAATATTTACCAAATGGAGGTCTTTGAGTAGGTTTTAAAATGTAACTTTAAATGTGCCATCAGAAAATTACCTATTCAATAATGTTATCATAAACATAGGTGATACGTTCCTTTAAGTTCATAAATTAGCTTTTGATTTTTTTGTCCACATCAGGTTTTACTTGACATGCTATGGAAATGTTCAACCAATCTTCGTCAAGCAGATTTATTCTCCTTGGTTTATCTGATGTTCCTTACTTGAAGGTCATTGGCTTCCTTGCATTCTTGGTGATCTATTTCTTAACATTGTTGGCAAACCTTCTACTCATCATAGTGGTAACTATTAATCCAAAGCTCCAGACACCCATGTACTTTTTTCTTATCAATCTCTCCTTCATTGACATTTGTGTCTCTTCCACCGTGGTGCCTAAAATTCTGGTGAACACATTAAGCAAGGACAGGAGCATCTCTCGACTTGAATGTGCCATCCAGATGCACTTTCATTTGGCTTTTGGGTCTACAGAATGTTTCATACTTGCTGTAATGGCTTATGATAGGTTTGTTGCAATCTGTAAACCACTGCATTACAACACCATCATGGGTAGGAAGATGTGTCTCAGTCTGGCAACTGCGGCATGGACTTCAAGCTTCATCAACTCAATGATACATGTCATCTACACCTTCCAGTTGTCCTTCTGCCATTCCCATCATGTCAACCATTTCTTTTGTGAGATTCCCCCATTTATACAAATGTCCTGTGGTGATACTTGGCTCCATAATTTAGCAATGTATATTTCTGCAGGGATCATAGCGAGTTTATCTTTTTTCTTGATTCTGATTTCATATGTCCATATTCTGTCCACCATTTTAAATATCAGATCTTCACATGGAAGGTTTAAAGCTTTTTCCACATGTGCCTCCCACCTAATTGTAGTGACCATTTTGTTTGGGACCATTATGATTCTGTATTTACGTCCACAATCTCGTTCATCAATGGACTTGGACAATTCGGTCTCCATCCTCTACTCAGCGGTGACACCCATGCTCAACCCCATCATTTACAGTGTCAGAAATAAGGATGTCAAAGGCACCGTAAAGAAAAATTTTGTTAAAATAAATCTGATGAGTCAGTTATTAACAAAATGCCATTAATGTGACAGTTTAAGGTAGTTGAAAAGCAGGTGGGGTAAATAGCGCAGCACCTCAATGTCACCTTTTTGCCCAACGTTTACTAAACCGCCAGAAGCCCTCCATTTTTTAAACTTGTCTACAACACCAATTTCCTCAGGTAAATCAACTATATTTACATTTTCTCCTATAATTCAGTAACTATTTTCACAGACATACTAGTAATTTTACATGAGTGTGTGCAATGTGACGTTGCTACTCACTCAGCCGCTTGCGGAGGTAGAGACAGGTGTTACGGGGAAACTGGCAGATCAGGATAAGGTGGTAAATATCCCAATCGCCAGTCGGGGCCCACCGTGCTCCAGATGACAATGGAGCTGATGGCAACCCGAAGGTTAGGCAGAGAATACAGACCTGGGTGGCTCAGTGGAGACTTGGAACCGGTCCCGTGTGTAGGGACACATCATAATGGACGACAACCCAGTTAGCGTTTTGGTGTACCTGGAACTTCACCAACCACGTGTGCAGGGAACACGTCAGGCCGGGTGGTGACCAGGTAGCGTTGACCAGAAGACTGCCGTGAAAGCGTCCTGTTGGCCACATGTGTAGGACACATCAGGCCGAGCGGTCCTCCGATTAGCGTTTCTGGGCACCTCTCGACTGTCTATGTGTGTGAAGGAAACATCAGACCACATGGTCACACCAGTAGCGTTGACTGGGAAGCTGAAGAGGATAACCGGGTCCAAACACCCAGCCCAGGAACTCCCTGTTAACTTCACAGGGGACCTAGGGTATGCTGTCCGTGCGTGTAGGGGGCACAACTGGACTGGTGGCGCAGTAGCTGCAGCCCAGTTAAACTCCACTAGGCTGCACTAGCAGGACTGAATGGTAGGAGGTGGAAGGCCGGCGCCTGACCCTAACGTGCTGAGCCACAGGTGTCTTGACGAGACAAGAACTGGATGCCTAACCTTACCTACTGCTTCCAAACATAGCCTTATGCCGCAATGGACTCTAACATGGAGGTGTGCTCTGTCTGAGCATAAATGAAGACTGCGCACCTCAATGTTGTCTCCAGCCCCTTTTATAACCTGGGACCACCCTAAACCCAGGGTGGACAACAATGGCACCTCCTGGGGCCAATTGCGGAGAGCCACATCATCAGTGACGCCACCAGCAGCCTATCTGGAACCGCCACGTCACTGATGACCTCCTGGCAGCCACGCCCCAAACACCTCACCAGTCATCATCTGATGACCAATGGTGAGGTGCCAGGTCATAGGGGCGGGCCTCCGTGAGCCAGTCTGGAGTGCCACATCATCAGGACACCTGATGCCCTCTGCCCTATCAGGGCCTGCCACCTCACGGACATGCCCAGTGAGGTCCTTACCGGACCTAGCCTCTGATGTACTAAGTGCCTGAGCATGCTCAGTAGCCCGAACAACAGTCTCGGAAATCAGACTATCTGCCTGAGCATGCTCAGTAGGCACAACACAGGACTTAGACATGGCACAAAGTCCAACTACCTGTGCAAAGAGGCTTTTTGCACTATAAGCAGGAGCATGATCAGTAGCCTGAACTGAGGACTTAGCCTCAGAAATGGCACTATCAGGCTGACCATGCTCACTAGGCGAAACACTGGACTTAAGGCTACTTTACACGCAGCAACATCACTAGCGATGTCGCTAGTGAAAGCAACCGCTTCCGTCGGTAGTGCGTCACAGGCAAATTGCTGCCCGTGGCGCACAACATCATTAGGGCCTGTCACACGGACTTACCTGCCTAGCGACGTCGCTGTGGCCGGCGAACCGCCTCCTTTCTAATGGGGGCGGTTCATGCGGCGTCACAGCAACGTCACATGGCAGCTGTCCAATAGAAGCGGAGGGGCGAAAAGCAGCCGAAAGAAAGACACGCCCACCTCGTTGCCAGCGTATGCAGGTAAGGTGTTGTTCCTCGTTCCTGGGGTGTCACACGTAGCGATGTGTGCTGCCTCAGGAACGACAAACAACCTGCGTCCTGCAACAGCAACGATATTTGGGATTAGAATGACGTGTCAATGATCAACGATTAGGTGAGTAATTTTGATCGTTAGCGGTTGTTTCTACGCTTCACACGCAACAACATCGCTAACGAGGCCGGATGTGCGTCACGAATTCCATGACCCCAACGTCATCTCGTTAACGATGTCGTTGCATGTAAAGCCCCCTTTAGGCTCTGGCTGGGGTAAATGGGCACACGCGTGCGCACTAGCCGCCTCTCCACACTTAGACATGGAGGAGCATGCAGCCAGCTGGATGACCCGAGGCACGGCCAAAAATAGCAGCCGGCGCTTGGGCAGAACTGGAACAGCAGCAGGCAGCTTGCGGCTATGGCGGCGCCGAATCGTAACAACAGGAACCATTTCACTTAAAAAGCCCGGCTGGTTTATTCAATCTTCATAAACCACTTCTCAGGAAAACATAAATAAAGCCTTTCTCCGGCTTAAAAATACAAACAAAGAGTATTAACAGCCCGTTCAGCTGCAGAACAAGATAAGACACAGTAGTAACCTACCAATACAGACCATGTGTCAAACAAACAAAGTCTCCATTTTAAGACATGTACCACTCCCATGGGTGGGGGTATTTGAGTAGCCAGACTTTCCCATCTCTCCAACTACTCGTAAAACCTGGTCCTAATGTACCCTAACAATTCTTTTAGTACTAAATATACTAGCGCTTGCATTCTGAGCTTACATCACAGAGGATAACCACCTCTGTGACACATACCTCCCATCGACTGAATGTCCGGCAGTCATCTAACAGCTGTATCCACGATTGAGTTCATTTCATTCACTAGTATCAATTTGTGTTTTGTTTTTTTTTTGCTCTGATTTGTACCACAAATGTGTACCATGTGTCAAACGAACAGTTTCCCTTTTAAGACATGTACCACTCCCATGGATGTGGGTATTTGAGAAGCCAAACTCGTCCATCTCTCCAACTGCCTATAAAACCTGGTCCTGATGCACCCTAACAATTTTCTTAGTACTAAATATACTAGAGCTTGTATCCCGAGCTTACATCACAGAGGATAACCACCTCTGCAACACATAACTCCCATTGGCTAAATGTACGGCAGCCATCTTACAGCAGTAATGTTACTGAGAATTTGGGTTGGATACTTAGACGAAGGTGGAAGATACAAAATGAGTTACAGTAATACATTGTTTGTATGAGGTTCCAAATCAGTGTGAAGAAATATCCTAAAATCTCACCCAGTTACCTACTATTGAGTGCATTACTAGTATCAAGTTTTGTTTTGTTTTTTTGCTCTAATTTGTACCAGAAATACTCAAATATACACTCAGAATTGATACAATATCTTTAAATAGCAAAAGTGTCAATTCTACCAGTAAAAGGAGGATAAACGTGCAATTAGGGTTGAACGAATCTGCCAAAATTTGGGACCGGCGGATCCCTGCCAGATTGAAAAAAAAAATTCAGATCCGCTCCGGATTCCAGTGCCCATATAAGTCTATGAGGATCAGAATCCGGAGATTAAAACCGTTTGTAGAAGGGATCCGGGGGTAGGAGCGCGCGCGGTGTACTCACCCAAGGCTGTGTCATGGCGGCAAACTCCTTACGGATTATGCTTTTCCCTTCCAGAGCCGACAATTCAATATTCATTCTTTTGCCCGCCCACCGGCGCATGTAATTAGTTGCAGCTAGGTGCGCCCCCACCCTGAGTGTCAGCTGATTGCAACAAATCACAGGCGGCAGGATGGCCGGTGGGCGGGGAAAGCAGTGCAAGGGTTCTGCGGGTCAATATGGTGGAAGGGATCCGGGGTTAGGAGCACTCGCGGTGTACTCACCCAAGGCTGTGTCATGGCGGCAAACTCCTTATGGATTACGCTTTTCCCTTCCGGAGCCGACAATTCAATATTCATTCTTTTGCCCGCCCACCGGCGCATGTAATTAGTTGCAGCTAGGAGCGCCCCCAACCTGAGTGTCAGCTGACTGCAACCAATCACAGGTGGCAGGATGGCCGGTGGGCGGGGAAAGCAGTGCAAGTGTCTGCGGGTCAGTATGGTGAACGTGCATGTCTTTTAGAAACACATGCATGTTCCTGTCAGAAGTGTGCAGCTTTTTTTTTTATTATTATTTAAATCAATTATTTAAAAAAAAAAACGATGTGCGGTCCCCCTAATTTTCATCCTCAGTCATGATAATGCCGGCTGGGGGCTGGTAGTCTCAGCCTGCAGCCACCCGGTATTGCCACATCTATTAGATGTGACAATCCAGATGCTTTACCGGCTCTTCTCGATTGCCCTGGAGTGGTGGCAATTAGGAAAATAAGGGGTTAATAGCAGCACGCAGCGGCTACTAAGCCCTAGGTTAGTAATAGCACAGGTGTCTATGAGATATCTGCATCACACTAACCTGTGAGTGAATGTAAATAAACAGACACAGAGAAAAATCCTTTATTTGGAATAAAGTACAAAACACACCCTCCTTCACCTCTTTATTAACACCCAACACCCTGCAGCTCCGGCGTAATCCACACGAGATCCCACGCAACTTCAGCTCTGCTACATAGCCAGCGGCCATAGAGCACGACCGATGGCTGTGCAGACATTGACAGCTGCGATAACTGCATGGTAGGCAGATACTGTCGAAGGCTGGGGGCGCGTCCACCTGCAACCAATCACAGACGAGAGGACGGCCGGTAGGCGGGGAAAACATGGAAAACTGTGTATGCGATGTACAGTACTGGAAGTAAATATGCGACCTGGAAGCAGTGTGTCGCCATGACACCGAGTCTTGGTAAGTATGAAACGCTGTTTTATTTCTGTTTTTCTTTACTTTTCAATTATTTTTCCCAGTGCTGGATCCGGATTGTGCACCCGAAATTCCAGATCTGGCACCCGGCACCCGGAAATCTTTGAAACCGCACGGATCCGGACTTTTACAATTCGGATCCGCTCAGCCCTACCCACAATATGTCTGTCTATATGGATATCTAGAGTCAACAGAAAATTTCAATAAGTATTAATGGATTGCTGACCTAGTTTTCCTAATTTGGAGACATTGTCTGTAGAGATGAAATTACGAGTGTTTATGAAGGGTCTGGAGTGGACTAAATACAATTTGTCTGTGGAGAACTAGTAGGAAATACAGGACAATGGGTGCTCTCTAAAAGCACATAGACTGGTTAATACTAAGGATGAGAAAGTCAAATCTAAACTAATCAAAAATGTTTAAAATTTTCCAAACTTATTAAATTTTAGCAAGCTTGAATTTTTGAAATTTTGATTCACATAAATGTAGCAAAAGGTGACTGTTTTACTCTATTGAATTATGACGGAAAGTGGATGCAAACCAGTAAAGTAACATTTTCACCTATCTGGTTAAGTGCCCCTGCCAACGCAGCTCCCTTTCACTCCTCTGATGACATCCTCAAACTTCATGTATGGACCTTCTCTGACCTTCCCTTCAGAGGCCAGATCAAGTTAAGCCTCGATACATGTTATAATGCAATGGTGCATCACGCCCCATTTGACTTCATCAAGGCTTAAGGGACTCTGGCAAAGAAGAGACTGGCATAGGAACGGACCGACCTTAGGAAGCAATCAGAGGATCACTAGAAAGTTGAAGTGGCAGGGCAGGTGAGAAGCTAGGTGCATATGATGTTATGTTAATTTTAACCACTTCCAAGCCTATCCATTTATTATGCTTTGAGTAAGGAAACCTCAAAATAATACTACTTACAGCAAAGATGGGCTGCAGTGTGTACATCGCCCAGGCCAAAAACTAGTACTCCACCAGGATACAGCTAAACCCCCACCAAGTGGAGGCATCACAGGTGCAGGAGGAGCAAATCACACACACTTCCAGGAAATGGAGGGGGCGATTGCTAGATGATAAAACTGCACACTGATGTCTTGCATAGAGCGCTGTTCACACATGCAGATACAGAATCACAAACCAGCAGCCTATTAGGTGACGCCCATACTATTAGATCAGGCGGTCTGCCAATCCGTACCCACCTGTGTACCATACAGGGACAGACACTCTACAATGCAAGGCCCAACACAAAGGGGCCTGGCTGTATCCTGTACAAAAAATGAGGCTTTAGTTGGTATTTACCAAAAAATGTACAAAAAAATGAGGCTTTAGTTGGTATTTACCAACTAAAACCTCATTTTTTTTGTGCAGGATACAGCCAGGCCCCTTTCTGTTGGGCCTTGCATTGTAGAGTGTCTGTCCGTGCATGATACACAGTGGGGTACGGCTTGGCAGCCCGCCTGATCTAATAGTATGGGTGTCACCTAATAGGCTCCGGGTTTGTGACTGTGTATCTGCATGTGTGAACAGCGCTCTATGCAAGCCACTAGTGTGCAGTTTTGTCATCTAGCATTCCCCCCCTCCTTTCCATGGAAGTGTGTGTGTGATTTGCTCCTCCTGCACCTGTGATGCCTCCACTTTAGTGGGGGTTTACCTGTATCCTGGTAGAGTATTAGTTTTTGGCCTGGGCGATGTACACACTGCAGCCCATCTTTGCTGTAAGTAATACTTAATTTTTGGAGGATATTTTCCTCTTTTTGTTGCTATTTTTAAACCTCAAAATAAAATGCAACTGAGTTTCATTAGATTCAACAAAATCTGTTAAATTTGAATTTTGGCCGACTCATGCATCTCCACCAGATATGTCTCCAAGTGGTGCTCAAGTGAAAAAAAAAGTATAAGAAATAGCATGAATACAAAAATTATGTGGAAACTGGAGCCAATGGATGACTTGGAAAATAATTTCTTTAAACGGAACCTGTCACCAGCTTTGTCCCATATAAACTGCAGCCAGTAACACTGAGCCCTTATATACAGCATTCTAGAATGCTGTATATAAGAGAGCCCAGGCCGCTCTGTATCATGTAAAAATCAGCTTTTATTACACACACTTGTGGCATGGTTGGGTCCACTCAGTGTCACTGGTCTTTGGTTTGGCACTTCCTATCTTTTTGCGATCACCGTACTCCTTGTTTTGTGTGGATGACGCATCCTACATTGTCCACACAGAATCCACCATTGTGTTTCTGCGCATGCCCACTTCTCTCTGCCCTGCTTGGTTTTTGTGGGGCAAGATTATGATTTCAGCATTACCCTTTTTATTATTAAATACATTTTTGATCTCGCTTTATTCCATTTTTTGTCAGCTGTATGATGAAAAGACAGTTAATGCTTTGTTTTTTATTTTTTTTACGGTGTTCACTGAAGAGGTTAACTAGTGTGACAGCTTTCTAGATCAGGTTGCTACAGATGGGGAACTATAAAACCTGTACTTTTTTACACAAACATCACTTTATTGGAATATTTTTTTTATTTTGGAGGGTTTCATTTTCTGATTTTTTTATATATTTTATTTTTTTTTTACATAGTCCTATATAGGATATCACCATTTACAGCTCTGATCACAGCTGCACCATACTGCAATGATCGATCATTACAGCACAGTGCAGCTGTCAGAGCTGCACTCAGAAGCTTCACTGATAGTGCTGCAGGCATGATCCGTGAGGCTTCCTGTAGTGTGGTGACCCAAAGGTCATCATGAAGACCTCAGGTCTAGAGATGAGCGAACCGGCCGTGGTTCGGCTCGAGTTCGGTTCGCCGAACGGAAGTCTCGTTCGAGTTCGGTTCGTCGAACGTTCGACGAACCAAACTCGAACCTATAGGCTATAATGGGAGGCAATCACAAACACATAAAAATGCATGATAAATGTACACAAACAGTTAATAAATAGTGATGAGCGAGTACTAAAAAGCTCGGGTGCTCGAGGCTCGGGCCGAGCATCCCAAGATACTCGTGTACTCGGCCCGAGCACCGAGCCCAATGTTATCCTATGGGAGACCCGAGTATTTTTCTGAAATGACCCCCGGCAGCATGTAGAAACCCTAAAAATGTCACAAAAGTCTCAGAAGAGTGCTAAAATTACATGGCAACAGCATGGGGAAGACCCCTTGAAGCATTTATCACTCAAAAGTCACAGCTGTGAACAATTTTGTCCGAGTTTTACGCCATTTTTACGGACTCACCAGAAAACCTTCCAAAATGACACCAAAATGAATTTTCATGGCGGAAATGTTAAGGGCACATACCCAATAGTGAGATAGAGCTGGTGTATGTTACTTTTGGAGATTACATGAAAGATTTTACATTAAACATTGTGTGGCACTCCGATGTCCAAAACGCATGTTTTGTGCTTTTTACTAGCGATGTCGGTCATTTTTTTTTTTCATTCTATCTCCCGTCGGTTGGTCTCTCTCTGTCGGTCTTTCTCTGTCTTGTCTGTCCCCCTCTCACAGTCTGTCGGTCATTCTCCCCCCTCTCTCTTACTTACCGTTCCCCGATCACTGCCGCGGCGCTGCACGGCTGTTCACTAAACTCCGGCGGCTTTTCCTCTTTTGAAAAAGCCGGCCGCCCATTAAACAATCTCGTATTCCCTGCTTTCCTGCTTTTCGGCGCCTATGATTGGTTGCAGTGAGACACGCCCCCACGCTGAGTGACAGGTGTCTCACTGCACCCAAACACAGCAGCCGGTGGGTGTGTGTATACTGTGCAGTGAAATAAATAATTAAATAATTAAAAAAAACGGCGTGCGGTCCCCCCAATTTTAATACCAGCCAGATAAAGCCATACGGCTGAAGGCTGGTATTCTCAGGATGGGGAGCTCCACGTTATGGGGAGCGCCCCAGCCTAACAATATCAGTCAGCAGCCGCCCAGAATTGCCGCATACATTATATGCGACAGTTCTGGGACTGTACCCGGCTCTTCCCGATTTACCCTAGTGCGTTGGCAAATCGGGGTAATAAGGAGTTAATGGCAACCCATAGCTGCCACTAAATCCTAGATTAATCATGTCAGGCGTCTCCCCGAGATTCCTTCCATGATTAATCTGTAAATTACAGTTAAAAAACACACACACCCGAAAAATCCTTTATTAGAAATAAAAAACACTAACAAAGTCCCTCATCACCAATTTATTAACCCCGACAAACCCTCCATGTCTGACGTACTCCACAGTCCTCCAGCGTCGCATCCAGCTGTGCTGCATGAAGGTGACAGGAGCTGCAGAATACACCGCCGCTCCTGTCAGCTTCACACAGCAACTGAAGACAGCCACGCGATCAGCTGAGCTGTCACTGAGGTTACCTGGATCCAGCGGTGGATGCAGCGGTGGCCGCGGGTAACCTCAGTGACAGCTCAGCTGATCGCGCTACTCACCGCCGCTCCGGTCAGCTCCATGCAGCAACTGAGGTGAGTATAGCGATCAGCTGAGCTGTCACTGAGGTTACCTGGATCCAGCGGTGGATGCAGCGGTGGCCGCGTGTAACCTCAGTGACAGCTCAGCTGATCGCGCTACTCACCGCCGCTCCGGTCAGCTCCATGCAGCAACTGAGGTGAGTATAGCGATCAGCTGCTGTCACTGAGGTTACCTGGATCCAGCGGTGGATGCAGCGGTGGCCGCGGGTAACATCAGTGACAGCTCAGCTGATCGCGCTACTCACCGCCGCTCCGGTCAGCTCCATGCAGCAACTGAGGTGAGTATAGCGATCAGCTGAGCTGTCACTGAGGTTACCTGGATCCAGCGGTGGATGCAGCGGTGGCCGCGGGTAACCTCAGTGACAGCTCAGCTGATCGCGCTACTCACCGCCGCTCCGGTCAGCTCCATGCAGCAACTGAGGTGAGTATAGCGATCAGCTGAGCTGTCACTGAGGTTAATCGCGGCCACCGCTGGATCCAGCGGTGGCCGTGAGTTACCTGACTGACAGCAGCTGATCGTGCTACTCACCTCAGTTGCTGTGTGAAGCTGACCGGAGCGGCAGTGTATTCTGCAGCTTCTGTCACCTTCATGCAGCAGAGCTGGACGCGACGCTGGAGGTCCGTGGATTACGCCGGACATGAAGGGCTTTGTCGGGGTTAATAAATTGGTGATGAGGAACTTTGTTATTGTTTTTTATTTCTAATAAAGGATTTTTGTGTGTTTTTTAACTGTAATTTACAGATTAATCATGGAAGGAATCTCGGGGAGACGCCTAACATGATTAATCTAGGATTTAGTGGCAGCTATGGGCTGCCATTAACTCCTTATTACCCCGATTTGCCAACGAACTAGGGTAAATCGGGAAGAGCCGGGTACAGTCCCAGAACTGTCGCATATAATGTATGCGGCAATTCTGGGCAGCTGCTGACTGATATTGTTAGGCTGGGGGGCTCCCCATAACGTGGAGCTCCCCATCCTGAGAATACCAGCCTTCAGCCGTATGGCTTTATCTGGCTGGTATTAAAATGGGGGGGAACCGCACGCCGTTTTTTTTAATTATTTATTTATTTATTTTACTGCACAGTATATACACGCCCACCGGCTTTTGTGATTGGGTGCAGTGAGACACCTGTCACTCAGCGTGGGGGCGTGTCTCACTGCAACCAATCATAGGTGCCTGTGGGCGGGGAAAACAGGGAATATGAGATGGCTGTGTGCAGAGCACAGCGCGCCCGCCGGTATAAAGGCTCGGTCACGCTGTGCAGGCCAGCCAATCACTGCAATTCCACAACTAACAGGGCTGTGGCATTGCAGTGGTCTGCCAGCCAATCCCTGCATGAGGGCTGGCTCTCAAAAGAGCGCCAACATGCAGGGATGAAGACCACGAGTACAGCACGAGTATCGCGAAATTACTCGGTACCCGCCGAGTAGCCCGAGTACAGTGATACTCGTGCGAGTACCGAGTAGTAACAAGCATACTCGCTCATCACTATTAATAAACATTGCCATAACACTTACCGGTCCCCACGATCCCTCCGGCACTCTGTCTCCTGCCGCTATTCCATCCGATGATCGCTGAATCCTCCCGGTGACCAGCACTGCCAGCAGGGATGCAGGACCTATCGTGACGTCAAAATAGCCATGTGACCAGTCACGTGGCTATTATCTCATTGGCTACAGACTGGTCACATGACTATGACACGTCATGTAGGACCTGCGAGTGCATCTCTCCGGTACACGGTTCACATTTGTGTATCGCCGTGTACCGGCGACATGCTCTAGCACACGGTCGACTCCCCGTTCCGTTAGGGACCGGCTGACACAGCCGGTCATTAACGGAGATCACCGTTGCCATAGCAACGCAGTTAGCGGTGACGTCACCGCTAACCGCGGCACCGGGAGAACCGTTGCTATGGTAACGCATCTGTCAGCGTTACCGCTGTTACCGCTGACAGCCAGCAGCACAGATCACTCACGGAGTGAAGGCTGCACGCTGCTTCCCGTGCAGCTTTCACGGAGTCACTGCTGCATGGGGGAAGCAGTGTCTTCCCCCATGCAGCAGTGATGTAGCAGAGCTGCATTTGTTGAACGAGAAAGACAGAAGAGCAGGATCGTGGAGGGCTGACAGGGGGTAATAAAGATGGAGTCTCTAATGTGTCTGTGTATTTATTTCTATTAAAGTATTTTTTCTCTGTGTGGTGTCTTTTTTTTAACCCTTTATTGGAGATTCTTAATGGCCGGGTCAAACGTGCCTGACATTAAGAATCTCTGGCTTAATACTGGCAGTGGCTAGTAAAACAAAGCCAGTATTAACTCATGATTACCCAACAAGCCACCCGGCTCCAGGGCTGTTGGAAGAGTTGGATACAGCGCCAGATGATGGCGCTTCTATGAGAGCGCCATTTTCTGGGACGGCTGCGGACTGAAATTCGCAGCAGAGGCGCCCAGAATCCTCGGGCTAACCTGTGCTGCGGATTCCAATCCCCAGCTGCCTAGTTGTACCCGGCTGGACACAAAAATGGGGCGAAGCCCACGTCATTTGTTTTTTAATTATTTCATGAAATAAGTGAAATAATTAAAAAAAACGGGCTTCCCTATATTTTTGGTTCCCAGCCGGGTACAAACAGGCAACTGGGGGTTGGAGGCAGCCCGTGGCTGCCTGCTGTACCTGGCTAGCATACAAAAATATGGCGAAGCCCACGTCATTTTTTTGGTGGGCAAAAAACTTCTGCATACAGTCCTGGATGGAGTATGCTGAGCCTTGTAGTTCTGCAGCTGCTGTCTGCTCTTCTTCTCCACTTTTTCTCCACTTCTCCACTTCTTCTCCACTCTTTCCCCACTTTTTCCCCACTTTTTCCCCATTTTTTCTCCACTTTTTCTCCACTTTTTCTCCACTTTTTCCCCGCTTTTTCTCCACTTTTTCTCCACTTTTTCTCCACTTTTTCCCCACTTTTTCCCCACTTTTTCCCCACTTTTTCCCCACTTTTTCTCCATTTTTTCTCCACTTTTTCTCCACTTCTTCTCCACTTCTCCACTTCTTCTCCACTTTTTCTCCACTTCTTCTCCACTTTTTCCCCACTTTTTCCCCATTTTTTCTCCACTTTTTCCCCACTTTTTCTCCACTTTATCTCCACTTTTTCTCCACTTTTTCCCCACTTTTTCCCCACTTTTTCTCCACTTTTTCTCCACTTTTTCTCCACTTTATCCCCACTTTTTCTCCACTTTATCTCCACTTTTTCTCCACTTTTTCTCCACTTTTTCTCCACTTTTTCCCCGCTTTTTCTCCACTTTTTCTCCACTTTTTCTCCACTTTTTCCCCACTTTTTCCCCACTTTTTCTCCACTTCTTCTCCACTTTTTCCCCACTTTTTCCCCATTTTTTCTCCACTTTTTCCCCACTTTTTCTCCACTTTATCTCCACTTTTTCTCCACTTTTTCCCCACTTTTTCCCCACTTTTTCTCCACTTTTTCTCCACTTTTTCTCCACTTTATCCCCACTTTTTCTCCACTTTATCTCCACTTTTTCTCCACTTTTTCCCCACTTTTTCCTCACTTTATCTCCACTTTTTCTCCACTTTTTCCCCACTTTTTCTCCACTTTTTCTCCAATTTTTCTCCACTTTTTCTCCACTTTTTCCCCACTTTTTCCCCACTTTTTCTCCACTTTTTCTCCACTTTTTCTCCACTTTTTCCCCACTTTTTCTCCACTTTTTCTCCACTTTTTCTCCGCTTTTTCTCCGCTTTTTCTCCGCTTTTTCTCCGCTTTTTCTCCACTTTTTCCCCACTTTTTCCCCACTTTTTCTCCACTTTTTCTCCACTTTTTCTCCACTTTTTCTCCACTTTTTCCCCACTTTTTCTCCACTTTATCTCCACTTTATCTCCACTTTTTCTCCACTTTTCCCCCACTTTTTCCCCACTTTTTCCCCACTTTATCTCCACTTTTTCTCCACTTTTTCTCCACTTTTTCTCCACTTTTTCCCCACTTTTTCTCCACTTTTTCTCCACTTTTTCTCCACTTTTTCCCCACTTTATCTCCACTTTTTCTCCACTTTTTCCCCACTTTTTCCCCACTTTTTCTCCACTTTTTCTCCACTTTATCCCCACTTTTTCTCCACTTTATCTCCACTTTTTCCCCACTTTTTCCTCACTTTATCTCCACTTTTTCTCCACTTTTTCTCCACTTTTTCCCCACTTTTTCCTCACTTTATCTCCACTTTTTCTCCACTTTTTCTCCACTTTTTCCCCACTTTTTCCCCACTTTTTCTCCACTTTTTCTCCACTTTTTCTCCACTTTTTCCCCACTTTTTCTCCACTTTTTCTCCACTTTTTCTCCACTTTTTCTCCACTTTATCTCCACTTTTTCTCCACTTTTTCCCCACTTTTTCCCCACTTTTTCTCCACTTTTTCTCCACTTTTTCTCCACTTTTTCCCCACTTTTTCTCCACTTTATCTCCACTTTTTCTCCACTTTTTCCCCACTTTTTCCCCACTTTATCTCCACTTTTTCTCCACTTTTTCTCCACTTTTTCTCCACTTTTTCCCCACTTTTTCTCCACTTTTTCTCCACTTTTTCCCCACTTTTTCTCCACTTTTTCCCCACTTTTTCCCCACTTTTTCTCCACTTTATCTCCACTTTTTCTCCACTTTTTCCCCACTTTTTCTCCACTTTTTCTCCACTTTTTCTCCACTTTTTCTCCACTTTTTCCCCACTTTTTCCCCACTTTTTCTCCACTTTTTCCCCACTTTTTCTCCACTTTATCTCCACTTTTTCTCCACTTTTTCCCCACTTTTTCTCCACTTTTTCTCCACTTTTTCCCCACTTTTTCCCCACTTTTTCTCCACTTTTTCTCCACTTTTTCTCCACTTTTTCTCCTTTTTTTCTCCACTTTTTCCCCACTTTTTCTCCACTTTATCTCCACTTTTCTCCACTTTTTCCCCACTTTTTCCCCACTTTTTCTCCACTTTTTCTCCACTTTTTCCCCACTTTTTCCCCACTTTTTCTCCACTTTATCTCCACTTTTTCTCCACTTTTTCCCCACTTTTTCTCCACTTTTTCTCCACTTTTTCCCCACTTTTTCCCCACTTTTTCTCCACTTTTTCTCCACTTTTTCTCCACTTTTTCTCCTTTTTTCTCCACTTTTTCCCCACTTTTTCTCCACTTTATCTCCACTTTTTCTCCACTTTTTCCCCACTTTTTCCCCACTTTTTCTCCACTTTTTCTCCACTTTTTCCCCACTTTTTCCCCACTTTTTCTCCACTTTATCTCCACTTTTTCTCCACTTTTTCCCCACTTTTTCTCCACTTTTTCTCCACTTTTTCTCCACTTTTTCCCCACTTTTTCCCCACTTTTTCTCCACTTTTTCTCCACTTTTTCCCCACTTTTTCCCCACTTTATCTCCACTTTTTCTCCACTTTTTCTCCACTTTTCCCCACTTTTTCTCCACTTCTTCTCCACTTTTTCTCCACTTTTTCCCCACTTTTTCCCCACTTTTTCTCCACTTTTTCTCCACTTTTTCCCCAATTTTTCTCAACTTTTTCTCCACTTTTTCCCCACTTTTTCCCCACTTTTTCTCCACTTTTTCTCCACTTTTTCCCCACTTTTTCCCCACTTCTTCTCCACTTTTTCTCCACTTCTTCTCCACTTCTTCTCCACTTTTTCTCCACTTTTTCTCCACTTTTTCCCCACTTTTTCCCCACTTCTTCTCCACTTTTTCTCCACTTCTTCTCCACTTCTTCTCCACTTCTTCTCCACTTTTTCTCCACTTTTTCCCCACTTTTTCCCCACTTTTTCTCCACTTTTTCTCCACTTTTTCCCCAATTTTTCTCAACTTTTTCTCCACTTTTTCCCCACTTTTTCTCCACTTTTTCTCCACTTTTTCTCCACTTTTTCCCCACTTTTTCCCCACTTTTTCTCCACTTTTTCTCCACTTTTTCCCCACTTTATCTCCACTTTTTCTCCACTTTTTCTCCACTTTTCCCCACTTTTTCTCCACTTCTTCTCCACTTTTTCTCCACTTTTTCCCCACTTTTTCCCCACTTTTTCTCCACTTTTTCTCCACTTTTTCCCCAATTTTTCTCAACTTTTTCTCCACTTTTTCCCCACTTTTTCCCCACTTTTTCCCCACTTTTTCTCCACTTTTTCTCCACTTTTTCCCCACTTTTTCTCCACTTTTTCTCCACTTCTTCTCCACTTCTTCTCCACTTTTTCTCCACTTTTTCCCCACTTTTTCTCCACTTTATCTCCACTTTTTCTCCACTTTTTCCCCACTTTTTCCCCACTTTTTCTCCACTTTTTCTCCACTTTTTCCCCACTTTTTCCCCACTTTTTCTCCACTTTATCTCCACTTTTTCTCCACTTTTTCCCCACTTTTTCTCCACTTTTTCTCCACTTTTTCCCCACTTTTTCCCCAATTTTTCTCCACTTTTTCTCCACTTTTTCTCCACTTTTTCCCCACTTTTTCTCCACTTTTTCTCCACTTTTTCTCCACTTTTTCCCCACTTTTTCTCCACTTTTTCTCCACTTTATCTCCACTTTTTCTCCACTTTTTCCCCACTTTTTCTCCACTTTATCTCCACTTTTTCTCCACTTTTTCTCCACTTTTTCCCCACTTTTTCTCCACTTTATCTCCACTTTTTCTCCACTTTTTCTCCACTTTTTCTCCACTTTTTCCCCACTTTTTCCCCACTTTTTCTCCACTTTTTCTCCACTTTTTCTCCTTTTTTTCTCCACTTTTTCCCCACTTTTTCTCCACTTTATCTCCACTTTTTCTCCACTTTTTCCCCACTTTTTCCCCACTTTTTCTCCACTTTTTCTCCACTTTTTCCCCACTTTTTCCCCACTTTATCTCCACTTTTTCTCCACTTTTTCTCCACTTTTCCCCACTTTTTCTCCACTTCTTCTCCACTTTTTCTCCACTTTTTCCCCACTTTTTCCCCACTTTTTCTCCACTTTTTCTCCACTTTTTCCCCAATTTTTCTCAACTTTTTCTCCACTTTTTCCCCACTTTTTCCCCACTTTTTCTCCACTTTTTCTCCACTTTTTCCCCACTTTTTCTCCACTTTTTCTCCACTTCTTCTCCACTTCTTCTCCACTTTTTCTCCACTTTTTCTCCACTTTTTCCCCACTTTTTCTCCACTTCTCCACTTCTCCACTTCTTCTCCACTTTTTCTCCACTTCTCCACTCCTTCTCCACTTTTTCCCCACTTTTTCCCCATTTTTTCCCCATTTTTTCTCCACTTTTTCCCCACTTTTTCTCCACTTTATCTCCACTTTTTCTCCACTTTTTCTCCACTTTTTCCCCACTTTTTCTCCACTTTTTCTCCACTTTTTCTCCACTTTTTCCCCACTTTTTCCCCACTTTTTCCCCACTTTTTCTCCACTTTTTCTCCACTTCTTCTCCACTTTTTCTCCACTTTTTCTCCACTTTTTCTCCACTTCTTCTCCACTTTTTCTCCACTTTTTCTCCACTTTTTCTCCACTTCTTCTCCACTTTTTCTCCACTTTTTCTCCATTTTTTCTCCATTTTTTCTCCACTTTTTCTCCACTTCTTCTCCACTTCTCCACTTCTTCTCCACTTTTTCTCCACTTCTCCACTTCTTCTCCACTTTTTCTCCACTTTTTCCCCACTTTTTCCCCACTTTTTCTCCACTTTTTCTCCACTTTTTCCCCAATTTTTCTCAACTTTTTCTCCACTTTTTCCCCACTTTTTCCCCACTTTTTCTCCACTTTTTCTCCACTTTTTCCCCACTTCTTCTCCACTTTTTCTCCACTTCTTCTCCACTTCTTCTCCACTTTTTCTCCACTTTTTCTCCACTTTTTCCCCACTTTTTCTCCACTTCTCCACTTCTCCACTTCTTCTCCACTTTTTCTCCACTTTTTCTCCACTTTTTCCCCAATTTTTCTCAACTTTTTCTCCACTTTTTCCCCACTTTTTCCCCACTTTTTCTCCACTTTTTCTCCACTTTTTCCCCACTTTTTCTCCACTTTTTCTCCACTTCTTCTCCACTTCTTCTCCACTTTTTCTCCACTTTTTCTCCACTTTTTCCCCACTTTTTCTCCACTTCTCCACTTCTTCTCCACTTTTTCTCCACTTCTCCACTCCTTCTCCACTTTTTCCCCACTTTTTCCCCATTTTTTCCCCATTTTTTCTCCACTTTTTCCCCACTTTTTCTCCACTTTATCTCCACTTTTTCTCCACTTTTTCTCCACTTTTTCCCCACTTTTTCTCCACTTTTTCTCCACTTTTTCTCCACTTTTTCTCTACTTTTTCCCCACTTTTTCCCCACTTTTTCCCCACTTTTTCTCCACTTTTTCTCCACTTCTTCTCCACTTTTTCTCCACTTTTTCTCCACTTTTTCTCCACTTCTTCTCCACTTTTTCTCCACTTTTTCTCCACTTCTTCTCCACTTTTTCTCCACTTTTTCTCCACTTTTTCTCCATTTTTTCTCCATTTTTTCTCCACTTTTTCTCCACTTCTTCTCCACTTCTCCACTTCTTCTCCACTTTTTCTCCACTTCTCCACTTCTTCTCCACTTTTTCTCCACTTTTTCTCCACTTTTTCTCCACTTCTCCACTTTTTCTCCGTTTTTTTTTCTATGGTCGGTCTACCCATTAGCTCTGCCATGCATAGTGTAGCTCTACACCTACTGCACATGTTACTTTATGATTGACATCTCTTTCGTACCAGAGCTGTCTAAGCCTTCTCTGACCCCATATTTGTCATTACTATATTGTCCTTGTACTGTATTATGACATTTGTATCATGTGTTTCATTTCTTGCTGTGTTGCAATTTTTTTGCTGCATCCCAATTGTACCTCTACATTGTTCGAGTTTATGTTATTGTTCTCTCACTCTTATGTGATACTGATTATTGTCATTTTTCATAATTACATGCAGATAAGTCCAATCTGACGAAGGCTCAGGCCGAAACGTCATTTGTAACTTGTTTTGGACAAAAACATATATGCTTGTGAAAAAATTTTTTTTTCTTAATACGGACCAATAAAGATTGATTTTGCGTTACTATCCGTTGTGACTTACTGACTTAGTCTGGGAGATTTAGAGTGCCGAGGTTACTCACTAATTTAATAAGGAGAACTATTCTACATTTCCAAATATTGGTATTTGCTGATATTATTGCTATTCCACCTACTATATATTGGGGATAGGATCTTGGAGATGGAATACCCCTTTAAGTCCAGTTATCCAGCTGAATGAATACTTAACAACAGAGCTCGCTATTTAGATGTGTTTTCTTGTGGCGTATAACGGACTCTCATGTTTGGTAGTCGTTCAGCAGGGAAACTATAAAAGCAAATCCCTCCATTTGGAAATGTAGTATATAGCTCTCCTGATCAATTATGTTCCTTACCTCCTGAGCAGGGCATTGCAGTAATAATAATAATTTATTCATTTATATAGCGTTATTAATTCCATAGCGCTGTATGTCTTTGGAGTGTGGGAGGAAACCGGAGTACCCGGAGGAAACCCACGCAAACACAGGGAGAACATACAAACTCCTTGCAGATGGTGTCCTTGGTGAGAATTGAACCCAGGACCTCAGCGCTGCAAGACTGCAGTGCTAACCACTGAGCCACCGTGCCGCCCATTTAGCTTACAGATGCATAACCACCACTCACTGTGTCTGAACACAGGAAGCTGAGCTGACAGCCGCTCTGTGCATGCGGCAGCGTCTATTGTGAAGGAGAGGGCCGTGGGGGATCAACGCTGCACAGGTACCGTGGGACACCGGGGAACACCGGTGGGGTTATAGGGGGTGACCTGGCAGGGCCTGGGGAGGAGTTTTCTGTCGCATGTGTCATGGCACATGCGACAGAAATCAGAGGAGTAGGGTGAATGCGGCCAGCGCGCTGCTGTGTGCGCGGCCATCTTGGATTTCTGGGAGGGCATCAGGGGGGGCACTTTGGCGACACCGGGGGACCGGAGGGGACCGGGGAGGAGATTTATCATGTTTGTTCATGCCAGATGGGAGATAAATAATTTTTTACCGGCGCTGTCATTTACTGTAACGTGATCATCGGTGTACGGTGTATACCTGTGATCACGTGAGCGGGGACCGGAAAAACCGTCCTGAATCATGATCTCCAGGGTCTCAGCTAGCCCTGAAACCCCGGAGATTTTCTGACGCTGGGGGGCGTTATTCACTTATTTCTGCCTGCTGTTTATAAACGGCAGATCAGAATAAGGCTACATTAACACGACCGATCCATTTTTGCGGTCTGCAAAAAACAGTCCATTTTTTTTCACGGGTGCATCCATGTGGCATCCGTTTCCGTTTCGTAGATGGTCCGTATGTCATCTGTTTGTCATTCGTGTGCCTTCCGTTTTTTGTGTACTGCAAAAAAACTGAAGGAGGGTAAATGCATAAATTTACCCAGGATCCATAGCTTCATCCTACATGAGGCGGTCACATGTTCACTCCAGTGCCATTTTCTACTGCTTTTCACAGCGTAGAGCGCTCTGGTGATTTTCTTGTGCTTGTGCACTTCATATCAGTCTTTTCTGTCATTATAATGGCAGAAAGACACACAATGTCCCACTCTCCTGCATTTTGTAATTTTGCACCCTTTGGTGCCTTTCATGTGGCACTAAGGGGTGCTTAGCTTTGTATTTAGCCAAAAAAATGAAAAAAAAAATGACGTAGGGTTCCCCCTATTTTTGTAGCCAGCTAGGGTAAAGCAGACGGCTGCAGCCTGCAGACCACAGCTGGCAACCTCACCTTGGCTGGTAATCCAAAACTGAGGGCACCCCACGCTGTTATTTTAAATTAAATAAATAATTAAAAAAAAAAAACACGTAGGGGTCCCCCCAAAATTGGATCACCAGCCAAAGTAAAGCAGACAGCTGTGGTCTGATATTCTCAGACTAGGGAGGTCCATGGTTATTGGACTCTCCCCAGCCTAAAAATAGAAGGCCGCAGCCGCCCCAGAAGTGGTGCATCCATTAGATGTGCCAATCCTGGTGCTTCGCCCCAGCTCATCCCGCACCCTGGTGCGGTGGCAAACGGGGTAATATATGGGGTTAATACCAGATGTGTAATGTCACCTGGCACCAAGCCCTGGGGTTGGTGAGGTCAGGCGTCTATCAGATACCCGACATCATCAACCCAGTCAGTAATAAAAAAAATAGATGACAAACACATTTTTATTTGAAAAAATACTCCCCAATACATTCCCTCTTTAACCAATTTATTAGAAAGAAAAACAAATCCAGGTCTGGTGTAATCCAAGGGGTTGCCATGACGATCCACACTGTCCCAGTCAATGAAGAGCAGGATGTTCCCCATTGGATGGGAGAGCAGTGCAGTGACCTGAGCTAACATCAATGGGTCAGCCCAGGTCACTGCAGGGCATGACAAGTGCTTCTGTCAGCGAGGTACATTACCTGCGCTGATCTCCTGCACTGCTGACAGCACCTGTCACTGAGTTCAATGGCCGCCTCCTTCACAGCCAAGTATCGCAAGAGGCCCGTGACGTCACCGCTAGTCAGTCTCGGGTCGGAAGCGAGAGAAGGTGATGTGACAAGCGGCGGCCATGGAGGACAGTGACAGCGCTGAGGTCGGGACTTCATCACCGCAGGTAAGCCGAGCGGAACCATGTGTGCAGAGTGACAGGAGGACGTCAGTGTCGTGGACTGCATGGCTGGGGACATGTGTGTGTGTGTGTGTGTGTGTATGTATGTGTACATGCCGCGTGCAGGAGGGGGCGGAGTGAGCTGAGCAGGGAAGTGTGGGCTTCCTGCACGTAACTAGGATAAACATCGGGTTACTAACCAAAGCTTGGATACCCGATGTTTATCTTAGTTACCAGCTTCTGGCAGGCTGCCAGCGATGGCTCCTGCACACTGTAGCTGTAAAAAGCCCTGCTTTTTGCTGCTAGAACCGTTCTTGAACGTATCTAGAACTATCGAGCTTTAGCAAAAAGCTCGAGTTCTAGTTCTATCTAGAACACCCCCAAAAATCACTCGAACCGCGAAATGGAGAACCTCGAACCGCGCTCAACTCTACTCAGGTCACCATGGACTTTCGCAATTACATCGCAGGGGCACCAATCGGAGGTGGGAAGGAGTGCAATCCCTGTCCCAATTCCTTAAGTGCCATGATCAATATCGGCATGGGGACCATTCCTGGTTATGAGAGCCAGGGATCGGCTGTCGGGAAAGCCAAGTCCCCTTCGGCAATCGTGCAGGGCACAGCTTCTGTATCTAATTGTATCTATGCTGTACAACCTAGGTCCCATCTAGAATGCATATGTGCCGCCCCTGCAGCGGTTGAACCACTCGGATCAGGGGGTGATTACTCGTGGCTCAAGGGTCTCCGGACCCGGGGGCTAGGGGCCACAGTCAAATGAAGAAGGGGCAATTTACAGGGGAGAAATAGTTCATCCCGCCACCTGTGGTGTGCGGTAATAGGGAGTACCGCCACCCCGTAGTACCCGGGGTGATGGAATAGGGGCAGCCAGATGACGTTACCCTCCACTGGTAGGGAAGGCCCTGGGACTCTGGATGGTGGGATGCAGGGAAGCGCAGGCTTGCTGGAATCAGGGGATGACCATGTACTCACTCAGACCAGTAGTCGTGGTGCTGGATGATGTTTTGTAAAGTCATTACACACACATGCTGCCGGTGAACCAAAAGTCCCAGTGTTCCATTGCTGCTTGGGAAGGAGAGCACGTCCAGGTATCCGCTCCCAATAGTATTGCTTTTGTTGTGTCCCAATTTAGTCCGATCTCTCAGGAGCTTCAACTCCTTGGCCCCTCACACTATGAGGGCCACTACTTCACTTCTCATGGGGGCTCCAATCCCCTGTTCTCTCTCCCTTTGCTCCCCTGGAGCCGACTGACTTGTCATCTCCCACTAGTCTGCTTAACTCTTCGGTGGGTGGCCCTTTCCTCTCTAGACCTACCCACTGGTTTGTCTGTCCTGTACTGGTGTGAGTGTGGATTGGGAGTTTGAATGCGGTTGGCAGCAATACTACTGGGTGGAACCTGGAACCAAGGAGGGTGGGTTCTGCACTATAAGGACAGGAGTGCAGTTCCCTGTGACACCCTAACTAGTGCAGGGGCATCACACATAGTTACATCCAAGGTCGTGTAAAGTTAATGTGATGCCCTGGACTCGCCAGGTAGTCACAGTTAGACCTCCTCACAACAACCTTCCCCTAAAAAGGGTACCATCAGTTGACCTAAAAACCCTGAGTCACCCCTCTCAGGTTCTGACGTACACACCAGGTGGGCAGAACCAGGTGGTTGGCTCCGCCCACCGAGGAGTTCGGAGGGCCCTGAGGCGGGAAAAGCTGAGGGACCCGGTCTGCCTTCACTTCTCCTATCGCCTTCTCCACCGCCTGTACCGGTTACCGCTGCTTCCCCGCTTGGTCCGCCACCCCCGACACCGGTGGTGGAACCCGTCCTCTCCGCCTGTGAGGGCCCACCTTTGGAGGCAACCTGCGGACGGCCTCATGTTCCGCGCACAACGATTCCGTTACTATGGAAGGTGCCCATTCCTAAGGAGGATGCATCAGCCCCGGGAGTGACCGCGCCCCAGAAGGCCAAGGCCCCGGCAGTCCGCCCGGCCAAGATGACGGCAGCTAAGATCCAAAGATCCGCCCAGCAGGTAAAGCTGGCCGCATCCTGAACCCAGGTCTCAGCTGAGGCAGTGCAGGGTTGCCGCTGCAAGGCAGCACCGAAGGCCACGACACAGCAGGGTTCCCCAGTGGAGGTGCCGGTCGTAGTCGGCACGGGGGAGCTCCGGCTGGGCCCAACCCGTGCGCAAGGGGAGCATGCAGACGCTTCGTACTGGAAGCGGCAGCAGCGCCAACTGGGCCGGGAGCTTGCAGCCCGGGAGAAGAGAAGGGCAGAGGTCCTAGCCCGGACTATTAAAGAAAAGGAGAATCTGAGGAGCGCCAATTACTGGGTGCAAGGCCTGAAGTACGAGGGCCAAGTCCGGCGGTTTGACCCCCAGCATGGATGGGGGTTCATCTTTGTACCGGGACTGGAGGCAGAAGTTTTTGTCTCCCGTCGAGACGTATACCCTCACCTCCCAATGGGCCACCAGGATCGGGATCTGGAACCCGGATAACTAGTTACGTACACCCGGCATTGAACCAGTCAGTTGGTTCCGCCCACCAAGAAGTTCGGAGGGCCCTGAGTCGGGAAAAGCAGAGGAATACCCCATGGGGAGTGAAAGGGAAAGGAAGGAGAGGAGTAGGGAGAGTGACAGAGGAGAAGAGAAAGTTTGTCAGGGGTCCGGGTCGTAGCCTAGACCACCCTGTGGCCAGGAGGCAGACGGTGGTGGCCGTCTGCATGAGCTGGGATTACAGCCGGTGGAACCGTAGGGACCGGGGATGGGCGGTGGCCCACCGGTACTGAACCGGGGAACCGTTTGGAAACCGAAGCACCAGGAGGGGTACTCAGACCCAGTACGAGGCCCAGAAACAACTGGGCTGAGTCAAATCAACTGATTGAGGACTGGACTCAAGGTCCCTTCCCATCCAAGGCCTGACTGAAGACAACAGCCCACCCCAACAAGGATAGAAAGCCACCGGCAAGGCATAGAGATCCAAATGGCCAGCGTCTGCAGGCAAACGGGTTCCTCAGCACACATCCAGCTGGGGAGCGGACTACCATCGCTGAAGCGTAGGCAGTTGCACACATGCACAAAAGGTGCAGGAGAAAGGAGGCAACCACCCACCCGAGAAAAAGGGGAGAAAAGTAGCCGGCTGCGGGCACCGTCCACCATCTTGTTTGGTTTACCAGAGACTCCAGCGTATTTGAAATAGTGAGTACACCAGTGCCCTCGGGCCGAGCACATCAACACTTCCCTACACCAACAATTTACAGCAACGCCTCAGGCCCCGGGACCATCACCCCTACCCACAGAGGGGTTAGCTTAGCACCAAGCTGCATAACACCGTCCCCGGGAGCCTAGTCAACGGCAGCGGTGGTGTCCATCCATTCACCACAACCCGTGGGTGGCGTCTTGAACTCAAATCCCCTACAAACAACCGCGGCTCCGGCCGTGGACCTCCCCACCGAAGTCCCTACGTGTAGCACCAACCCCCTTTCAGAGTGACGTGACCCCTGGGTCCGTGAGGAGCTCGAGCCACCCACCAACGAGCACGGATCCGAGCGGCTCGGCAGCTGGCTGAGCCCCGGGGCGGTACATTAAGGTATTGTATAACTTTGCTAGAATTTTTGGGGGTAGTGTTATGGTGGGTTGGGTACCATTTTGTCTATGTTAATATTTTGCTGATTTTAGAAGTGTTGCCTTGTTGCTCTGTATTATTCTGCGCAGACTTTAAATCGCATTAGCTCAGTTACCATCTGCAGCCTGGATGTGTCTATGGTTCTTGATGAACTAGAAAAAATTGCCGGCACTTCCTAATCTCATAGTCTGAATTGGTGCATACTGAACATGACATAAAATATTCAAAAATAGCAGTTTCACTCAAGTAAAGGGAAGGAGAAAAAACAAGAATGTAGATGGTGAATATTGGAATGTCAATACGCATTACTGCTAAGAAAGCATGAAAAATTTTTTTTTTTAAAAAATATGAGTTACTTAGCAAATAAAGGTGTCCAAATTGACTTGTGCCCAGTTACCAACGTCAAGGTGTAACTCTTATCTGGGTCCTACTCTAAATGCTATGCCTCTCTTGTCCAAACTGAATTATGATATGGGCTAGAATAGAACCTGCAAAAGGAAAATTAAAAATACCTGAAATAACTGGGAGGAGTGCGCAGACAAAGGACATAACTCCATAATACAAACTAGAAAAAATTGCCTCAACTTCCTAATCTCATAGTCTGAACTGGTGCAAACTGAACATTTTCCTTATGCAGGTTCTATTCTAGCCCATATAATAGTTCAGTTTGGAAAAGAGAGGCATAGCATTCAGAGTAGGAATCAGGAACCAGGTACGGGAAGGACAGGCTGGACCCAGGTGCCAAAAGGCAGGATAGGCTGGGAACCAGGTACGGGAAGGATAGGCTGGACCCAGGTGCCAACAGGCAGGATAGGCTGGGAACCAGGTATGGGCTGGACAGGACCAGACTGGACAGGTGACATGACAACTGACTAGACAGAACAAACTGACTAAGGCTGGTTTCAGACGTCCGTGTTTAATCAGGTACCAGTCACACGCATGGTTATGGTCACACGTGTGATATCCATGTTTGCATACGTGTGACACATACCGGGTAAAACACGTGTCTCTGCAATGAAAAGATGTTCTATATTTACCTGTATCCAGCGATGCTGTCTCCAGCTCCTGACTCCCGCTCATTATTTTCATTATTCACTGCCCGAGGATTTGGAAGTCGTAGCATTGCGGGGACAGGCTGGGTACAGCACCTCCAAGGACAGCACCGCCGGGGACCTCGTCGGGGACAGGTGAGTATACAGTGCCTACAAGTAGTATTCAACCCCCTGCAGATTTAGCAGGTTTGATAAGATGCAAACAAGTTAGAGCCTGCAAACTTCAAACAAGAGCAGGATTTATTAACAGATGCATAAATCTTACAAACCAACAAGTTATGTTGCTCACTTAAATTTTAATAAATTTTCAACATAAAAGTGTGGGTCAATTATTATTCAACCCCTAGGTTTAATATTTTGTGGAATAACCCTTGTTTGCAATTACAGCTAATAATCGTCTTTTATAAGACCTGATCAGGCCGGCACAGGTCTCTGGAGTTATCTTGGCCCACTCCTCCATGCAGATCTTCTCCAAGTTATCTAGGTTCTTTGGGTGTCTCATGTGGACTTTAATCTTGAGCTCCTTCTACAAGTTTTCAATTGGGTTAAGGTCAGGAGACTGACTAGGCCACTGCAACACCTTGATTTTTTTCCCTCTTGAACCAGGCCTTGGTTTTCTTGGCTGTGTGCTTTGGGTCGTTGTCTTGTTGGAAGATGAAATGACGACCCATCTTAAGATCCTTGATGGAGGAGCGGAGGTTCTTGGCCAAAATCTCCAGGTAGGCCGTGCTATCCATCTTCCCATGGATGCGGACCAGATGGCCAGGCACCTTGGCTGAGAAACAGCCCCACAGCATGATGCTGCCACCACCATGCTTGACTGTAGGGATGGTATTCTTAGGGTCGTATGCAGTGCCATCCAGTCTCCAAACGTCACATGTGTGGTTGGCACCAAAGATCTCGATCTTGGTCTCATCAGACCAGAGAACCTTGAACCAGCCTGTCTCAGAGTCCTCCAAGTGATCATGAGCAAACTGTAGACGAGCCTTGACATGACACTTTGAAAGTAAAGGTACCTTACGGGCTCGTCTGGAACGGAGACCATTGCGGTGGAGTACGTTACTTATGGTATTGACTGAAACCAATGTCCCCACTGCCATGAGATCTTCCCGGAGCTCCTTCCTTGTTGTCCTTGGGTTAGCCTTGACTCTTCGGACAAGCCTGGCCTCGGCACGGGTGGAAACTTTCAAAGGCTGTCCAAGCCGTGGAAGGCTAACAGTAGTTCCATAAGCCTTCCACTTCCGGATGATGCTCCCAGGTAGGCCCAACTCCTTGGAAAGGGTTTTGTACCCCTTGCCAGCCTTGTGACCCTCCACGATCTTGTCTCTGATGGCCTTGGAATGCTCCTTTGTCTTTCCCATGTTGACCAAGTATGAGTGCTGTTCACAAGTTTGGGGAGGATCTTAATTAGTCAGAAAAGGCTGGAAAAAGAGATAATTAATCCAAACATGTGAAGCTCATTGTTCTTTGTGCCTGAAATACTTCTTAATACTTTAGGGGAACCAAACAGAATTCTGGTGGTTTGAGGGGTTGAATAATAAATGACCCTCTGAATAAACTTTTCACAATTTAAAAAAAAAAAATAAAAAAAGAAATAACATTTTTTTTTGCTGCAGTGCATTTCACACTTCCAGGCTGATCTACAGTCCAAATGTCACAATGCCAAGTTAATTCCGAATGTGTAAACCTGCTAAATCTGCAGGGGGTTGAATACTACTTGTAGGCACTGTACAGCAGTTTGTGCAGTGACATCCAGGGGGTCATAGGAGTTCCCAATGAACTCTCAAGAACCTTTGGAAGTCACCATCGTGACTCTCGCTGTAGCGCAGTTGTCGCAGGGGTGTCATCAGGAGGTCATCAGAGTTCATTAGGAAATCCGATGACCTCCTGGATGTCCCTGCACACACACTGCTGGCAGGATACTCACCTGTCACTAGTGATGTCCCCAGCGATGCTATCCTCGGCGGTGCTGTCTCCTGCGCTGTCACCTCGATGCCCCTGCTCCCAGCTGCTCACTGCGGTGAATAATCAATGAAAATAATGACCGGGGGTCAGCAGCAGGAGGCAGCATCGCTGGATACAGGTAAATATAGAAAATCTTTTTATTTAAAATCCCGTGTTTTCTCTGCTACGTGTCACAATGATGTCACACGGATCACATCAGAGTGCGGTCCGTTTGACACCCATGCTGCCGGAGAAAAACTGACACGTCTCCATGTGAAATAGCGGGGCCACACGGTCTTTGTGAAAACACGGCTGTGTGTACACAATAAGGTAACATGGGTATGTGTGACATCTGTGTTAAAAACGGATGTCACATGTACGTACAACACGGACGTCTGAAACCAGCCTTACAAAATCTATGGTGTTGATCTCCTCTAGTGGGAGATTGCTCTAAATACCCAGTGCCTCTCAGTAATAGGCTGAAAGACACTTCCTGGGAGTGGAACACTGACCCATTAAGAGAGAACCACTCCCAAAGGTCCTGTGACGCGCGTACTGACTACGGAAAGTGGGTGGCAGGGGACCCACATGGAGGAGCGAGCAGAGACCCTGTGCAGCGAGGGACCTGGCTGCGGCGGTGAGTCAATGTGTGTCCCTGCAAGAGGAGAGAGGCAGGGACGCAGCGTTACACATAACAGGTTTATTTCCTTTCATCAGAGCCTTAAAGGGGGCTTTACACGCAGCAATATCGCTAGCGATATCTCTGGTGAAAGCACCCGCCCCCGCCGGTTGTGTGTCACGGGCAAATCACTGCCCGTGGCGCACAGTATCGTTAGGAGCCGCTACACGGACTTACCTGCCTAGTGACGTCGCTGCCTCTTTTCTAAGGGGGCAGTTCGTACGGCGTCACAGCGGCGTCACTAATTGGCCGCCAAATAGAAGCAGAGGGGCGGAGATGAGCGGGACATAACATGCCGCCCACCTTCTTCCTTCTGCATTGCCGGCGGCCAAAGGTAACCTGTAGTTCATCGTTCCCGCGGTGTCACACGTAGCGATGTGTGCTGCCTCGGGTACGATGAACAACCTGAGTCCTAAACAATCAACGATTTTTTGAAAAGGAACGACGTGTCAACAATCAACGATAAGGTGAGTATTTTCCATCGTTAACGATCACTCGCACGTATCACACGCAACAACGTCGCTAATGAGGCCGGATGTGCGTCACAAATTCCGGGACCCCAACGACATCTCGTTAGCGATGTCACTTCGTGTAAAGTGGCCTTAACAGGTTTTTTCCATATGGGAAAACATATTGGTATAAATTCTTTGTTCACCTTATACTTTTTGTTGGAATTGGCTGTATTTTTTAGATAAAAAAAAATTATAAAATATTTTAATCATGGTGATTGTTATCAAGGTCGAAATGAAAGAATTCTGAAAACATATAATGAATCATCAAAAAGGTTAGGAAGTTGAAGGTGTTGTCCACTACCGGGCATAATATAAACATTATATAATTTTTTGATAAGTATTTCCTTATAACCACAGATAAAGAAAATGACCTATGTCTTTCGATCGATCAGTATATACTTTCCAATTGTCTATTTAACTGTTATATGAAGAGGGCACAACTTTGTTTAAAACGTAGCAATTGTGTACGGAGGGATCATTTATGAGACTGTCTATATCTTCTGGGAGCAATTAGAAATTGATTAGAATATTACTTAAGGCGAGCGCTGCAGAGTTCACATTTGTTCCAGCCTACGGGAACTGCCGGAATCATTCTTCCTCATAGTCAGCAACAGACACCTAAAAGGAGCGGGGCACCCAGACGTCCAACAAGAACAAAGCTGTTATGATGTAGCCCTCTAAGTGAAGAACAATCAAACAGAATTTTTTTTTTAAGCAAATAAAAGTCATATGTTATCAACAGAAATACAAAGTAAGATTAATATACGTCTTGACTAGGACTGCACATTAAAATAATTTTAATTTTATTTTTATTTATTTCAATTTTTGGTTAACAGATATTGATTTTTAATATGGTGCAATATTCTGATGATTATACAGTATGTTGTAAAGGAAAAAAATTCTTCATCACCTTATTTTGCCTTACCTACTCCCAAACTCCATTCTGAAAGTGCTGTTATTACTATTTAGTTAATACATTTAGTAGCTGCTTTGAACTGCTGCTCAGACAAGAATCCGTACTCAACCATTGATGTGTGCTTTTACACTCCCCTTCCCCATGTTTATCATAAAGCATGTTTGCAACTAATGTGTAAGTACAGATTCTTGCTAGAGGGTCTTTCCTTCTGTGGAGGACTTTACCTCTTCGCCTTGGCCTGCCTGCACTTCTTGATCCTTTTTGCTATATGGTTATGTTAATTCCAGGTGCAGCTTTGTACATTCCTAACTGATAGTACTGATGCAAGTAGTGGACTAGTAGGGAGAATTGGTACCATGCTTGCACCTATGTGGTTAACGCTATGATTGCTGTATCTTATTAGCTATTCCTTCTGTGTCAGGTATATATGTATATTTTTAGATTGGCTTTTCCTAATTGTCATAATAAATTATTTAATATTATTAGGATTCCCTTTAAAATTGGCCTTTCTTTTGATATTTGCAGGCCCATTTTGCCTTTATACCCAACTACCCCCCAATATGCAATTTTAAAAAAAAAAAAATTTTTTTTTATATATATATATATATATATATATATATATATATATATATATATATATATATATATATATAAATATTGTTTTTCTAATGAATAATAAAAAATACATGTCTTTTCAAGAGTGATCCTTCATTTAGGGTCCTCTTCTCTTCATGCTAATTTGTTTTTTATGGATTTATTGTTACTATTAGTTAATATATTTAGTAGCTGCTTTGAACTGCAGCTCAGACAAGAATTCGTACTCAACCATTGATGTGTGCCTTTCCACTGCCCTTCCCCAAGTTTAGCATAGAGCGTGTTTGCAAGTAGTGTATAAGTACAGATTCTTGCTAGAGCAACAGTTCCAAGCAGCTTGTAAAAAACATGAACCAGAAGGTAAAACAGCACTTTGAGTATGGAGTTTTGCATGAAATAATGCAAAATAACAAAACGGAGTATATTTTCAACAGTCATAACTTTGCAAAAGCTGATCAATAATTATATTTGAAAAAAAACAAACTTCAGAATAGTAAATTAACAAAAGGATCTACAATAATGGTTTAAAATAAATTGAAATTAGCAAAAAAAAAAATTGCTAATACATATTACAATCCTAATGAATCTAAATACCTTTTATATAAGAAAGCTAAACAAATTCATCACCTTATCTTGCCTTACTCCCAAACTCCATTCTGAAAGTGCTGTTATTACTGCTTAGTTAATGCATTTAGTAGCTGCTTTCAACTGCTGCTCAGACAAGAATCCATACTCAACCATTGATGTGTCCTTTTCCATTGCCCTTTTTCATGCTTAGCATAGAGCACATTTGTAACTAGTGGGTAAGTTCAGATTCTTAATACAGCAACAGTTCAAAGCAACTTGTAAAGTACATGAACTAGGAAAGTAAAACAGCACTTTGAATTTGGAGTTTTGCAGAAAATAATACAAAATAACAAAATGGAGTATATTTTCAAGATTCAATGACTTTGCAAAAGCTGATCAATAATTATACTTGAAAAACCAGACTTCAGAATAGTAAATTATAGATTTTAATTAGCAAAATAAATTCTAATACGCATTACAATCCTAGTAAATGGAAATACGTTTTTAAATAAGAAAGTTAAAGAAATTCATCACCTTATTTTGCCTTACTCCCAAACTCCATTCTCAAAGTGCTGTTATTACTGCTTAGTTAATGCATTTAGTAGCTACTTTGAACTGCTGATCAGACCAGAATCCATACACAACCAATGATCTGTGCTTTTTCACTGCCCTTCCTCATGCTTAGCATAGAGCATATTTATAACTAGTGTGTAAGTACAGATTCTTGCTAGATCAACAGTTCAAAGCAGCTTGTAAAGAACAAGGAAGGTAAAACAGCACTTTCAATATGGAGTTTTACAGAAAATATTGCAAAATAAGAAAATGGAGTAAATTTTAAAGATTCATAACATTGCAAAAGCTGAATAAAAATACACTTCAGAATTGTAAATTACTAAAAGGATCTAAAATAATGTTTTAAAATAAATTTAAATAAGCAACACAATTGCTAATACATATTACAATCCCAATAAATCTAAATACCTTTTTAAATAAGAAAGCTAAACAAATTGATAAGAAACTGCTTTTCGATTGTCTGTGCACCAAAGATGAGAGTGTAAATTGATAGAAACACTAGGTATGACTGGTGTGAAAAGAACGCACCACATACTCACCTTGCTCCCTTTCCCCTGTGGCTCCCCGGTTCACTGACCCTCCACACAGCAGACGTCCCGATGTGACGTCATCGGGCCGCAGAGTGCATGGTGCAGCCTGCCGTCCACCATTTTCAGCCCTTTAGCTGTCTCCATCCACTGGCTGGACTGGAACAGCCAAAGGGCCAGATGTGGCCTACGGGGGCCGCACATTACCCAGCCCATCTGTAGGAGAAACAGTTCACCTGTCCATACGAGCAAATGATCTTAGGCAAGGATGATTAAATCTTAAATTACATGCGGTAACTAGGTTATAATTTACAGTAAGTTAAAACATTATTTTATATTAATTTAGAACTTGGTATTTTAAATGTTATTTTCATTGTGTGCGTTTTACAAATAATAAAATATATTCACCAAGATCCAAATATTTTGGTGATTAGCTTCATCGAATCTAGAAATTCGCAGCTCTCCTCATTCCGGTCTTTATACACAGGCTGCAGAGACTGACTAGGCCATACATATGATGTCATGATGTCATGGCATTGCACAACAAAAGGGTGCTTTACACGCTGCAACATCGCTAGCGATGTCAAGCGTGATAGCACCCGCACCCATCGTACTTGCGACATTTGATGATTGCTGCGGTAGCGAACATTATTGCTACGACAGCATCCCACGCACATACCTGTGCAGCGACGTCGCTGTGACCGCTGAACAATCCCTTCCTCAAGGGGGAGGTGTGTTCGGTGTCACAGCGACGTCACTAAGCGGCCGCCCAATAGCAGAGGAGGGACGGAGATGAACGGCCGTAACATGCCGCCCACCTCCTTCCTTCCTCATTGCCGGTGGACGCAGGTAAAGGCCCCGTCACACGCAGAGATAAATCTTTGGCAGATCTGTGGTTGCAATGAAATCATAGACATATTGTTCCATTTGTACACAGCCACAAACCTGGCACTGATTGTCCACAATTTCACTGCAACCTCAGATCTACCACAGATTTATCTCTGTGTGTGACAGGGCCTTAAGGAGATGGTCATCGCTCCTGCGGGGTCACACACAGCGATGTGTGATGCCGCTGGAGCGACGAACAACCTGTGGCATGCACCATCACCGATATTTCGGAAAGGAGCGACGTCTCAACGATCAACAATTTTTGACGTTTTTGCGATCGTTGAGTGTCGCTCCTTGGTATCACACGCTGCGATGTCGCTAACGACGCCGGATGTGCATCACAAATACCGTGACCCTGACGATATATCGTTAGCAATGTCGCAGCATGTAAATGACCCTTAAGGCCCGTTTCACACATCCGGCATTTTGCCAGATTGCTGGATCCGGCACACTCTAGTGCAGTGTAATACAGTACAATGGCATTGCGGTAATCTCAAGTCACATGCTGTCATGTGACCAGAGCATGTGACCGGAGCTTTGTGAAAGCAGAAGCAAGAGAGAAGAATGTGCACAAAAAGTGGGATCACCAATTTATAAATATACAAAAATATGTTTATTCAAAAAGGACACAAAAAAACACATACATGTATTAAAATCAATTAAAAAAGCAGAAAGCTTATGAAAACACACAATGGATGCCAATGGTATGACAACCAACAAACCAAACACCCTCAAATGGCCAGAACCCCACTCTAAGCAGAAAATATATGGATTATGTTATGGGAAAACCCACTAATAAGAATCCACAACAATATATGAAGTGTCCAAAAACTGGCCAATCAGCATGACAGAATGCATGGAATATAAAGTGCAATACAACAGATATGAGGCTCACATGTCACAGTAAAACATAGGTGAATTGGAAACTCAAATAGGCATAGAAACAAGAATTACAGCCAAGCTAGATGAAATGCTAGGCAAAAAATGGAGAGACCAATACTACCTATAGATGGACACAGAGAGGGGTAGAGGCAAAGAATGGAGGGGTGAGGTAGAGGCCCCACGCGTATCGCTACAAACCAAGTGTAGCTTCCTCAGGGGAAAGTGTGTGATGTGGTGAACAGTGTACCTTTTATAGTGAAACAATGGTTACAAAATTGCCTACCAGCATGAGAGGATAGAGCAAGGAGAGAGCACCATGGAGCCGGAGGACGCCGGTGGTGACCGCCATCTTGCCACGTGATCCAGGTCACATGATGTAAATACAATATAGAAGATCGCATGTGCGCATGCGTAAGAAATGCAACGCAGCGTAGCTTTCTGCTTTTTTTAATTGATTTTAATACATGTATGTGGTTTTTTGTGTCCTTTTTGAATAAAGATATTTTTGTATATTTATAAATTGGTGATCCCACTTTTTGTGCACATTCTTCTCTCTTGCTTCTACTTCTACAGTTTTCTTAATGTGCTAGTGGTCTGATCCCGTTGTGTCATTAATCTTTGGTGCCCTCCCTTTCTTGTGTATAAAATGTGAGCGGAGCTTGCCGGCATGCCATTGTACAGTATTTACACTGTACTGGAGCGTACTGGATCCAGCAATTTGGCGAAATGCCGGATGCCTTAGTAGGAGACTTTTTGGGCCCCTACCTTTGTAGGGTTGACGACCTACAGTCCGAGAATGAAAACCAAAATAACAAAGAAGTTGAGTGTGCCTTTAATTTTCGCTTACTTTTGTTATGGGACCCGAAAACATAACTTTTGAATAAAGTTAATGTAAATATAAAATTCTTTACAAATTTGAGTGAATTGCCAAATTCAAATACAATATGTTTTACACTGAATATTTGAAGCTCGTTATTCCAATTTTTTTGGAAATTTTAGAAAGATGTCTCATCTAGAAAAGATATGACCTTGCATGTTCTAGGGACTTTTCCTAAAGCCGACCATAGATGTGACACTCATGATAGGATTACTGTTTGTTAAAAAAAAAATTCATGTCGCTGTTTTAACTATTAAAATATTTAACAGATACACCTCCTTGAAACAAATACATAAGTTTCCAATTTTACAAGTTCTCCTTTACATGTTATGGAAATGGTCAACCAATCATCGTCAAGCAGATTCATTCTCCTCGGTTTGTCTGATGTTCCTTACCTAAAGGTCATTGGCTTTCTTGCATTTTTTGCGATGTATTTGACCACTCTGTTGGCAAATCTTCTTCTGATCTTTGTAGTTTGCGTGAATCCTAAGCTCCAAACTCCCATGTACTTTTTTCTTCTCAATCTCTCTTTTGTTGATATCTTCCTCTCTTCCACCGTTGTCCCCAAACTCTTAACGATCACATTGTCCAAAGACAAGAGCATCTCTCTACTGGAATGTGCCGTCCAGATGCATTTTCATTTGACCCTTGGGTCTACAGAATGTTTGATACTTGCCATCATGGCCTATGATAGATATGTTGCCATCTGTAAACCTCTGCATTACAACACCATCATGAGCAGAAAGTTGTGTATTGGTTTGGCCACTGTGTCATGGACCATAAGCTTCTTGAACTCCGTATTCCATGTCATCTTCACCTTCCAGATGTCCTTCTGCCATACCCATGATGTCAATCACTTCTTCTGTGAAGTACCTCCATTTATACTAATGTCATGCAGTGACACTTGGCTCCATGAAGTAACAATGTATATTTCGGCAGGGATCGTAGCTAGCTTATCTTTTATTTTTATTCTTATTTCATACATTCATATACTGTCCAACATTTTGAGGATCAGTTCTTCTCAAGGAAGATATAAAGTTCTGTCCACATGTGGCTCCCATATCATTGTGGTGACTGTGTACTTTGGAAATATTATGATTCTTTATTTACGCCCACATTCCCAGTCAACCCCGAACATGGACAATGTTGTCTCCATCCTCTACACAGCTGTAACCCCCATGCTGAACCCCATCATCTACAGTGTTAGAAACAAAGATGTCAAAGGCACTGTAAAAAAGAATCTATTTAACTCAAAACCAATATCCACCATATATGTTCGTCAAATTCCAGGGGGGCATGCAGAGAGTGGACACGGGAATTAAGCCTGCTTCTTACATGGTGAGTGCAGACTGTCTTTTATATCTAACACCTGCTACTGACTACATACAGTGCCTACAAGTAGTATTCAACCCCCTGCAGATTTAGCAGGTTTACACATTCGGAATTAACTTGGCATTGTGACATTTGGACTGTAGATCAGCCTGGAAGTGTGAAATGCACTGCAGCAAAAAAGAATGTTATTTCTTTTTTAATTTTTTTTTTAAATTGTGAAAAGTTTATTCAGAGGGTCATTTATTATTCAACCCCTCAAACCACAAGAATTCTGTTTGGTTCCCCTAAAGTATTAAGAAGTATTTCAGGCACAAAGAACAATGAGATTCACATGTTTGGATTAATTATCTGTTTTTCCAGCCTTTTCTGACTAATTAAGACCCTCCCCAAACTTGTGAACAGCACTCATACTTGGTCAACATGGGAAAGACAAAGGAGCATTCCAAGGCCATCAGAGACAAGATCGTGGAGAGTCACAAGGCTGGCAAGGGGTACAAAACCCTTTCCAAGGAGTTGGGCCTACCTGTCTCCACTGTTGGGAGCATCATCCGGAAGTGGAAGGCTTATGGAACTACTGTTAACCTTCCACGGCCTGGACAGCCTTTGAAAGTTTCCACCCGTGCCGAGGCCAGGCTTGTCTGAAGAGTCAAGGCTAACCCAAGGACAACAAGGAAGGAGCTCCGAAAAAAATCTCATGGCAGTGGGGACATTGGTTTCAGTCAATACCATGAGTAACGTACTCCACCGCAATGGTCTCCGTTCCAGACGAGCCCGTAAGGTACCTTTACTTTCAAAGCGTCATGTCAAGGCTCGTTTACAGTTTGCTCATGATCACTTGGAGGACTCTGAGGCAGACTGGTTCAAGGTTCTCTGGTCTGATGAGACCAAGATCGAGATCTTTGGTGCCAACCACACACGTGATGTTTGGAGACTGGATGGCACTGCATACGACCCCAAGAATACCATCCCTACAGTCAAGCATGGTGGTGGCAGCATCATGCTGTGGGGCTGTTTCTCAGCCAAGGGGCCTGGCCATCTAGTCCGCATCCATGGGAAGATGGATAGCACGGCCTACCTGGAGATTTTGGCAAAGAACCTCCACTCCTCCATCAAGGATCTTAAGATGGGTCGTCATTTCATCTTCCAACAAGACACCGACCCAAAGCGCGCAGCCAAGAAAACCAAGGCCTGGTTCAAGAGGGAAAAAATCATGGTGTTGCAGTGGCCTAGTCAGTCTCCTGACCTTAACCCAATTGAAAACTTGTGGAAGGAGCTCAAGATTAAAGTCCACATGAGACACCCAAAGAACCTAGATAACTTGGAGAAGATCTGCATGGAGGAGTGGGCCAAGATAACTCCAGAGTCCTGTGCCGGCCTGATCAGGTCTTATAAAAGACCATTATTAGCTGTAATTGCAAACAAGGGTTATTCCACAAAATATTAAACCTAGGGGTTGAATAATAATTGACCCACACTTTTATGTTGAAAATTTATTAAAATTTAACTGAGCAACATAACTTGTTGGTTTGTAAGATTTATGCATCTGTTAATAAATCCTGCTCTTGTTTGAAGTTTGCAGGCTCTAACTTATTTGCATCTTATCAAACCTGCTAAATCTGCAGGGGGTTGAATACTACTTGTAGGCACTGTAAGTCAGGACTACTTGCAATGGCAGCAGTTTAACCCGTGAAGTGTTTCGGTCAATAAAGACCACAGCATCTATGCGGTATGGGGCATCAATTACTTGACAGAAACCGAGAGGCTATTGAAAAGCCCTGTATTCACAATCTTTCTTTCTCTGGCAGGGTTTCAAAGAAAAATGGAATAATCACATTGCAGTAATAACCTGACTTAAGATTGCATCAACTTACGATTTTTTCAAGATGAGTCGTCGCTCTGTATCTTTTTTGCTTCATGATGCGAGCAGAAATGTGAGGTACGAGCAGCTTATACTCACCGTCCCTCCGAACTTCCACAGCATGGCGTCCTCATCTCATGCAGGCAGCTGATCAGATGTCTGCATTATGCCGCACAATTTTAAAAAAAACTATTATACTCACCATCCCTCCAATCCCCGCAGTGTGACATCCTCATTTCATGTAGTCAGCTTATCAGCATGTGAGAGCACGTCTGGTGATCAGTGTGTGAGTGCTTCGCACACATGCTGATCAGCTTATCTACTGAGAAGAATCGGAAGTAGAGTGAGTATAATAGTTTTTTTTTAATGTCCAGCCTGATAGGGACCAAGTACCAGGATTGGAGAATTATATATACCAGAATGGAGGACCATGTACCAGGATGGAGGATCATATGTACAAGGACTGGAAATCATATACCAGGATGGGGAGCCATATACAGGGTGGTCCAAAAGTAGGTGGACAGAAAAGAATAACATTTATTTTGATTTATATATAAAATTATATTTACTAACACAAGTATAACATTAAGAATTAAACTTTATTCTGAACAATAATACAAAAGCCCTTACATTTTATCAATGCAGGAGATCAAACTGTTTTCCATGACAATTTGCACAGCTTTGAAGCCTCTTTCGCTTCGACAAACATTTTTGCACAAGTCTCTTCGGGTATTAATTTCTTGAAATGCATCCCTTATATAATTTTTCAAATAACTGACACTTTTTGGTTTTCGACTATAAACTTTGTCCTTGAGTACTCCCCAAAAGAAAAAATCTATTGGGTCAAGTCTGGTGAACGTGCCGAACAATCTATTTATTAGGAAATATTTCATCAAGATACTCGCGGACTACTCTGGAATAATGTGGAGGGGCCCCATCTTGTTGGAAATAAAGGTCATTTGAATTAGGCTGTTGCTGTAACTGTGGAACAACTTGATTCATTAGAATTTCGAGATACTTATCTCCTGTGACTGTTCCATCAAAAAATGTTGGTCCTAAAACACTAAAACTTGAAATACCACCCCAAACATTGACACCCGGCTCATTCAGTTGTTGCTCTAATGTTAAATGCATGTTCTCATTATACCGGTAAATACAATTCTGTTTGTTAATATGGCCGGATAATTTGAAAGAAGTTTCATCACTTCCCATAATGTTATCTAAAATTACTAGATTTTTTTCAATTTCGTTAAGCATAATCTCACTAAATTGCAGCCGCCTGTCTGGATCATCCTCCAATAAACCATGAATTAGACGTTGACTATAAGCTTTCCATCCAATAGATTTCAGGATTCGCATGATAGAAGCTCGTGAAATTCCCAATTCTAAAGAGACTCTTCTGGGGACTTTTTTGGACTCTGAACAAATGTTTCGGCAACAAGTTGCTTATTATTTTCTGTACAGGCTGTTTTGGGTCGACCAGTTTTTGGAGCATTAAGGATTGAGCCAGTGGCATCGAATTTGTCACAATTGTGGTAAATGGTTTGTCTCTTTCAGGCTTGAGTACCAAATGTTTCAACCCAATTTGCTGTAACGGTTTCAGCATTTTGAGATTTCCAATACTCTTTTGAAATCCATTTTCTTTGATCTGTATTTAAATTATTTGCCATTATGGGTTATCTGTATTATCTGAAAAGAAAACAGATTTGGGGGAGATTTATCTGTGAAAACTGGATCTGTGAAACTGACTCAGCAACCAATCAGATTCCACCTTTCATTTTCCAAAGAGTCTGTGAAGAATTAAGAGTGGAATCTGATTGGTTGCTAAGGGCAACTGAGTCAGTTTCACTTTACACCATGTTTGATAAATATCCCCCTTCATAACCCTATTACACATACTGTCCACCTACTTTTTGACCAACCTGTATACCAGAAAAGGGGGTCATGTACCAAGATGGAGGATCATATATACCAGGATGGGGAGCCATCTATCAGGATCATATGTACCGTACCAGGATGGAGGCCATATATCGGGATGAGGGCACATAAGTAAAGGCTGGAACGGATTAATAGCATTTCAATTAATTGGGGAAATTTAATTTGACATACAAGCAAATTGAGTTAAGAGCTCGGTCGGTCGGAATCGGATTGGCTAGGATTACTGATCCAATCTGCCATCTCAGGAGGGTTTGGCGATCCTGAACCGATCTGATTATTGGCAGGATCGCTCATCTCTAATTGTCAAATTGATCCACCTCACAGTTTTTATTCACATTCGTTAAAAGTTTAACAAATATATAACATTATCATCATTAGCAAAGTTTACCTTGATGCCATAGTGCAGCAATACTATATATTCATCAATATTGAAATTATAACATCTGGGAGGAAAAGTCATGAAATTCTGGAAAGTGCCAGATTGATAGATATGTTAAAGGGATTGTCGACTACTAGGACAACCCCTTCTAATTACCTAGGGTAATTCCAGATAAAATAAGAAAGCCTGTACTCAGCTCTAGTACCGGTGCCCTTCCATTGGTGCCGTTGCTCACCTGATAGGCCTCAAGTGTGGTTGTGACGACATGCGATCCCTACTAAATCCAATCAATGTTGGCTTCCTTTTCCCTGTTTTTTCACCAAATAACTTAATCAACAGGAAGTGAGTGCTGTGGCTGCTCTCACTTCCTGTTACTTGTTCATTTGGTCTGAAGGCAGGGAGAAGGAAGTTGGTATTGATTGGATGTGGGGCTCATGTGATGTCACAACCCCACTTGAGCTCAAGCACTGCGAGGTGCAACACCACATGAAGGGCACTGGTATGGAAGGTGAGTGTAGTCTATTGTTTTACCTGAGGGAAACATGGGGAATCAGAAGTGGTTGTCCTGGTAGAGCACAACCCTTTTAATGATATACAAATCATTAAAAAATAGAAACACAAATGTCAAAACGTCTTGATTTATTCAGTATGGCTGTCAATGATGCTATTAATGGGGGTCTGAGGAATATTCTGCCATGCTGAATAAACTTGGCCAAGTCATCAAGATCATGTTTGACGTGTGGTTGTCCTGAGGAATGAGTTGGATTGACTCTGAAATGCATCGACAATAATACACTTATTTTGATCCTGTTTTCTAAACCTTCATTGGATTTCAGCAGCTTGGAATCATCCATTTTCCATTGCTCTTTCTTCATACACAATCATGGATGCTGCAGGAGCTATTATTTTTGCTCTAAAGGCCACTTTACATACAGAGATAAATCTGCGGCAGATCTGTGGTTGCAGTGAAATTGTGGACAATCAGTGCCAGGTTTGTGGCTGTGTACAAATGGAAAAATATGTCCATGATTTCACTGCAACCACAGATCTGCCAAAGATAAAGTGTAAAGTGGCCTTAAGAGTGGTTGTGCTCCACACAACCACATCAGGTGAGCATAGCACCAATTTCTCTCTACTATATACTTGGCTAAGATCCTATTGCGCTTTGCATTTTTTAACCTAAAAATGAGTGATATGACACACAAAGGCTCCCATAATCATTAGACAGAAGGTAGCTAAACCTGCTGATATTTGCAACATCAGTCTACTGAAAAGAAAGAAAAAGATCCGACCTGTTACATATCCAGTGGCCAATTATTTTGTTCTTCCTGGAGATACAGAACACATGAGCTCTTGGCACAACAGAAAATTTGGGACTAAGGGCGGCGTTACACGCACCGATTTATCATGCGATTGCATGAGCGATCGCACCCGCCCCCGTCATTTGTGCGTCACGGGCAATTTGTTGCCCGTGGCGCACAAAGTCGTTTACCCCGTCACACGAACTTACCTCCCTAACGACCACACTGTGGGCGCGAACATCTTCTTCCTGTAGGGGGAGGGATGTTCAGCGTCACAGCGACGTCACACAGCGGATGCCCAATAGAAGCGGAGGGGCGGAGATGAGCAAGATGTAACATCCCGCCCACCTCCTTCCTTCCGCATTGCCGGCGGGACGCAGGTAAGCTGTATTCATCATTCCCGGGGTGTCGCATGGAGAGATGTGTGCTGCCTCGGGAACGACGAACAACCGGCGCGCAGAAGGAGGAACGACTTTTTGAAAATGAACGACGTGTCAACAAGCAACGATAAGGTGAGTATTTTTGCTCGTTCACAGTCGTTCGTAGCTGTCACACACTACGATATCTCTAACGATGCCAGATGTGCGTCACGGAATCCGTGACCCCGACGACATATAGCCCGATATATGTGTAGCGTGAGAGCATGTCGCCGGTACACGGCGATACACATATGTGCACCGTGTACCGGAGAGATGCACTCGCAGGTCCTACATGACGCGTCATAGTCATGTGACCAGTCTGTAGCCAATGAGATAATAGCCACGTGACTGGTCACATGGCTATTTTGACGTCACGATAGGTCCTGCATCTCTGCTGGCAGTGCCGTCACCGGGAGGATTCAGCGATCATCGGATGGAATAGCGGCAGGAGACAGAGTGCAGAAGGGATTGCGAGGACCGGTAGGTGTTATGGCAATGTTTATTAACTTTTTGTGTACATTTATAATGCATTTTTATGTGTTTGTGATTGCCTCCCATTATAGCCTATAGGTTCGAGTTTGGTTCGTCGAACGTTCGACGAACCGATCTCGAACGGGACCCCCGTTCGGCGAACCGACCTCGAGCCGAACCGCGACCGGTTCGCTCATCTCTACTGACTAGACAGAACAAACTGACTAAGGCTGGTTTCAGACGTCCGTGTTTAATCAGGTACCAGTCACACGCATGGTTATGGTCACACGTGTGATATCCATGTTTGCATACGTGTGACACATACCGGGTAAAACACGTGTCTCTGCAATGAAAAGATGTTCTATATTTACCTGTATCCAGCGATGCTGTCTCCGGCTCCTGACTCCCGCTCATTATTTTGATTATTCACTTCCCGAGGATTTTGAAGTTGGAGCATTGCGGGGACAGGCTGGGTACAGCACCTCCAAGGACAGCACCGCCGGGGACATCGTCGGGGACAGGTGAGTATACAGCAGTTTGTGCAGTGACATCCAGGGGGTCATCGGAGTTCCCAATGAACTCTCAAGAACCCCTGGAAGTCACCATCGTGACTCTCGCTGTAGCGCAGTTGTCGCAGGGGTGTCATCAGGAGGTCATCAGAGTTCATTGGGAAATCCGATGACCTCCTGGATGTCCCTGCACACACACTGCTGGCAGGATACTCACCTGTCACTAGCGATGTCCTCAGCGGTGCTGTCTCCTGCGCTGTCACCGCGATGCCCCTGCTCCCAGCTGCTCACTGCGGTGAATAATCAATGAAAATAATGAACGGGGGTCAGCAGCCGGAGGCAGCAGAGCCGGAGACAGCATCGCTGGATACAGGTAAATATAGAAAATCTTTTTATTTAAAATCCAGTGTTTTCTCTGGTACTGGTCACAATGATGTCACACGGATCACATCAGAGTGCGGTCCGTTTGACACCCATGCTGCCGGAGAAAAACTGACACGTCTCCATGTGAAATAGCGGGGCCACACAGTCTGTGTGAAAACACAGCTGTGAGTACACAATAGGGTAACATGGGTACGTGTGACATCTGTGTTAAAAACGGATGTCACATGTATGTACAACACGGACGTCTGAAAACCAGCCTTACAAAATCTATGGTGTTGATCAGAAAACTCCCCTAGTGGGAGATTGCCCTAAATACCCAGTGCCTCTCAGTAATAGGCTGAAAGACACTTCCTGGGAGTGGAACACTGACCCATTAAGAGAGAACCACTCCCAAAGGTCCTGTGACGCGCGTACTGACTATGGGAAGTGGGTGGTAGGGGACCCACATGGAGGAGCGAGCAGAGACCCTGTGCAGCGAGGGACCTGGCTGCGGCGGTGAGTCAATGTGTGTCCCTGCAAGAGGAGAGAGGCAGGGACGCAGCGTTACACATAACAGGTTTATTTCCTTTCATCAGAGCCTTAAGGGGGCTTTACACGTGAATTGGGGGCAGGGGGCGCCTCAGGGGGTGTAGTCGGGTCCCCTCACCTTGTGGGCCGCAGGCTGAACCCCGACCCGGCCGTTACTTGCAATACAGGTGTGTTGTTGGGGCAGAGTGTGGATGCATGGGGCCCATTCATGACAGCGTTCTTTCTGTGCTCTCCAGCTCCTTCTTCACTTTCAGGAAAGAGACAATTGCAGGCAGCGGGTAAACCAAACACCGATTTATTAAACAAAGCTTCCATCTTTTTGTTTGCAGCAGATTTACTTTAGTACGTTACAAGTTACAAGTCCTTTTCTACGAAAACGGTTTCCTTTTCCTCTACGGGCACTTTCCTTTGCCTGCAGGGGCCAATTGTTATCCCCCTAGCAGTGGTACTCCTATCCAGATTTTAGTCCAGCCCTTTCCCAGGGATTTGTATTGAACTAGGGGACGGCTCCAGTACTCACTACCGGCTCCGGATTAGCTCCAACTTCTTCGCTCCACTGCCACAGCACCCACTCCTGCACTCTGCCCCGGCACTTCTCCTCAGCTCTCTCCCATGTTACATCTCACAGCACACTGGACTCTGCATTCAGAACCCTTCCTTCCCCACCTAGGCTGCCCTGCCCCTTCCTTCCCTGTCACTGTTACCAGGGGAACCACTCACTACACTGGCACTTAGGGGGGGAGAACCGTACATAACACATAACATGGTACAATGTGCAACCATACTCCTGTGGCGTCTTCAGGGGGGGAAAAACGTCTTCTCCACACTAGGGGTCCGTCCACTCCTTACACACGCAGCAATATCGCTAGCGATATCTCTGGTGAAAGCACCCGCCCCCGCCGGTTGTGTGTCACGGGCAAATCACTGCCTGTGGCGCACAGTATCGTTAGGAGCCGTTACACGGACTTACCTGCCTAGTGACGTCGCTGCCTCCTTTCTAAGGGGGGCAGTTAGTACGGCGTCACAAAGCGGCCGCCAAATAGAAGCAGAGGGGCGGAGATGAGCGGGACATAACATCCCGCCCACCTTCTTCCTTCCGCATTGCCGGCGGCCAAAGGTAAGCTGTAGTTCGTCGTTCCCGCGGTGTCACACAGAGCGATGTGTGCTGCCTCGAGTACAATGAACAACCTGAGTCCTAAACAATCAACGATTTTTTGAAAAGGAACGACGTGTCAACAATCAACGATAAGGTGAGTATTTTCCATCGTTAACGATCACTCGCACGTATCACACGCAACGACGTCGCTAATGAGGCCGGATGTGCGTCACAAATTCCGGGACCCCAACGACATCTCGTTAGCGATGTCGCTTCGTGTAAAGTGGCCTTAACAGGTTTTTTCCATATGGGAAAACATATTGGTATAAATTCTTTGTTCACCTTATACTTTTTGTTGGAATTGGCTGAATTTTTTAAATAAAAAAAAAAATTATAAAATATTTTAATCATGGTGATTGTTATCAAGGTCGAAATGAAAGAATTCTGAAAACATATAATGAATCATCAAAAAGGTTAGGAAGTTGAAGGTGTTGTCCCCTACCGGGCATAATATAAACATTATATAATTTTCTGATAAGTATTTCCTTATAACCACAGATAAAGAAAATGACCTATGTCTTTCGATCGATCGGTGTATACTTTCCCATTGTCTATTTAACTGTTATATGAAGAGGGCACAACTTTGTTTAAAACGTAGCAATTGTGTACGGAGGGATCATTTATGAGACTGTCTATATCTTCTGGGAGCAATTAGAAATTGATTAGAATATTACTTAAGGCGAGCGCTGCAGAGTTCACATTTGTTCCAGCCTACGGGAACTGCCGGATTCATTCTTCCTCAGTCAGCAACAGACACCTAAAAGGAGCGGAGCACCCAGACGTCCAACAAGAACAAAGCTGTTATGATGTAGCCCTCTAAGTGAAGAAAAATCAAACAGAATTTTTTTTTTAAGCAAATAAAAGTCATATGTAATCAACAGAAATACAAAGTACGTTTAATATACGTCTTGACTATGACTGCACATTAAAATAATTTTAATTTTATTTTTATTTATTTCAATTTTTGGTTAACAGATATTGATTTTTAATATGGTGCAATATTCTGATGATTATACAGTATGTTGTAAAGGAAAAAAAATCTTCATCACCTTATTTTGCCTTACCTACTCCCAAACTCCATTCTGAAAGTGCTGTTATTACTATTTAGTTAATACATTTAGTAGCTGCTTTGAACTGCTGCTCAGACAAGAATCCGTACTCAACCATTGATGTGTGCTTTTACACTCCCCTTCCCCATGTTTATCATAAAGCGTGTTTGCAACTAATGTGTAAGTACAGATTCTTGCTAGAGGGTCTTTCCTTCTGTGGAGGACTTTACCTCCTCGCCTTGGCCTGCCTGCACTTCTTGATCCTTTTTGCTATATGGTTATGTTAATTCCAGGTGCAGCTTTGTACATTCCTAACTGATAGTACTGATGCAAGTAGTGGACTAGTAGGGAGAATTGGTACCATGCTTGCACCTATGTGGGTAACGCTATGATTGCTGTATCTTATTAGCTATTCCTTCTGTGTCAGGTATATATGTATATTTTTAGATTGGCTTTTCCTAATTGTCATGATAAATTATTTAATATTATTAGGATTCCCTTTAAACCTTTAAAATTGGCCTTTCTTTTGATATTTGCAGGCCCATTTTGCCTTTATACCCAACTACCCCCCTAATATGCAATTTAAAAAAAAAATTGATGAATAATAAAAAATACATGTCTTTTCAAGGGTGATCCTTCATTTAGGGTCCTCTTCTCTTTATGCTAATTTGTTTTTTATGGATTTATTGTTACTATTAGTTAATATATTTAGTAGCTGCTTTGAACTGCTGCTCAGACAAGAATTCGTACTCAACCATTGATGTGTGCCTTTCCACTGCCCTTCCCCAAGTTTAGCATAGAGCGTGTTTGCAAGTAGTGTATACGTACAGATCCTTGCTAGAGCAACAGTTCCAAGCAGCTTGTAAAAAACACAAACCAGGAGGTAAAACAGCACTTTGAGTATGGAGTTTTGCACGAAATAATGCAAAATAACAAAACGGAGTATTTTCAAGAGTCATAACTTTGCAAAAACTGATCAATAATTACATTTGAAAAAAAACAAACTTCAGAATAGTAAATTAACAAAAGGATCTACAATAATGGTTTAAAATAAATTGAAATTAGCAAAAAAAAAATTGCTAATATCTAATCTAAATACCTTTTAAATATGAAAGCTAAACAAATTCATCACCTTATCTTGCCTTACTCCCAAACTCCATTCTGAAAGTGCTGTTATTACTGCTTAGTTAATGCATTTAGTAGCTGCTTTCAACTGCTGCTCAGACAAGAATCCATACTCAACCATTGATGTGTCCTTTTCCATTGCCCTTTTTCATGCTTAGCATAGAGCATATTTGTAACTAGTTCGTAAGTTCAGATTCTTAATAAAGCAACAGTTCAAAGCAACTTGTAAAGAACATGAACTAGGAAAGTAAAACAGCACTTTGAATTTGGAGTTTTGCAGACAATAATACAAAATAACAAAATGGAGTATATTTTCAAGATTCAATGACTTTGCAAAAGCTGATCAATAATTATACTTGAAAAACCAGACTTCAGAATAGTAAATTATAAATTTTAATTAGCAAAATAAATTGCTAATACGCATTACAATCCTAGTAAATAGAAATACGTTTTTAAATAAGAAAGTTAAAGAAATTCATCACCTTATTTTGCCTTACTCCCAAACTCCATTCCATAAGTGCTGTTATTACTGCTTAGTTAATGCATTTAGTAGCTACTTTGAACTGCTGATCAGACCAGAATCCATACTCAACCAATGATCTGTGCTTTTTCACTGCCCTTCCTCATGCTTAGCATAGAGCATATTTGTAACTAGTGTGGAAGTACAGATTCTTGCTAGATCAACAGTTCAAAGCAGCTTGTAAAGAACAAGGAAGGTAAAACAGCACTTTCAATATAGAGTTTTACATAAAAATTTTGCAAAATAAGAAAATGGAGTATATTTTAAAGATTCATAACATTGCAAAAGCTGATCGATAATTAAATTTGAAAAAATACACTTCAGAATTGTAAATTACAAAAAGGATCTAAAATAATGTTTTAAAATAAATTTAAATAAGCAAAACAATTGCTAATACATATTACAATCCCAATAAATCTAAATACCTTTTTAAATAAGAAAGCTAAACAAATTGATAATAAACTGCTTTTTGATTGTCTGTGCACCAAAGATGAGAGTGTAAATTGATAGAAACATTAGGTATGACTGGTGTGAAAAGAACGCACCACATACTCACCTTGCTCCCTTTTCCCTGTTGCTCCCCAGTTCACTGACCCTCCACACAGCAGACGTCCCGATGTGACGTCATCGGGCCGCAGAGTACATGGTGCAGCCTGCCGTCCACCATTTTCAGCCCTTTAGCTGTATCTATCCACTGGCCGGACTGGAACAGCCAAAGGGCCAGATGTGGCCTACGGGGGCCCTTACGGCCCATTTCACACATCCGGGATTTTGCCAGATTGCCGGATCCGGCACACTCCAGTACAGTGTAATACAGTACAATGGCATTGCGGTAATCTCCAGTCACATGCTGTCATGTGACCAGAGCATGTGAGCGGAGCTTGCTGCCATGCCATTGTACAGTATTTACACTGTACTGGAGCGTACTGGATCCAGCAATTTGGCGAAATGCCGGATGCCTTAGTAGGAGACTTTTTGGGCCCCTACCTTTGTAGGGTTGACGACCTACAGTCCGAGAATGAAAACCAGAATAACAAAGAAGGTGAGTGTGCCTTTAATTTTCGCTTACTTTTGTTATGGGACCCGAAAACATAACTTTTGAATAAAGTTAATGTAAATATAAGATTCTTTACAAATTTGAGTGAATTGCCAAATTCAAATACAATATGCTTTACACTGAATATTTGAAGCTAGTTATTCCAATTTTTTTGGAAATTTTAGAAAGATGTCTCATCTAGAAAAGATATGACCTTGCATGTTCTAGGGACTTTTCCTAAAGCCGACCATAGATGTGACACTCATGATAGGATTACTGTTTGTTGAAAAAAAAATTCATGTCACTGTTTTAACTATTAAAATATTTAACAGATACACCTCCTGGAAACAAATACATAAGCTTCCAATTTTACAAGTTCTCCTTTACATGTTATGGAAATGGTCAACCAATCATCGTCAAGCAGATTCATTCTCCTCGGTTTGTCTGATGTTCCTTACCTAAAGGTCATTGGCTTTCTTGCATTTTTTGCGATGTATTTGACCACTCTGTTGGCAAATCTTCTTCTGATCTTTGTAGTTTGCGTGAATCCTAAGCTCCAAACTCCCATGTACTTTTTTCTTCTCAATCTCTCTTTTGTTGATATCTTCCTCTCTTCTACCGTTGTCCCCAAACTCTTAACGATCACATTGTCCAAAGACAAGAGCATCTCTCTACTGGAATGTGCCGTCCAGATGCATTTTCATTTGACCCTTGGGTCTACAGAATGTTTGATACTTGCCATCATGGCCTATGATAGATATGTTGCCATCTGTAAACCTCTGCATTACAACACCATCATGAGCAGAAAGTTGTGTATTGGTTTGGCCACTGTGTCATGGACCATAAGCTTCTTGAACTCCGTATTCCATGTCATCTTCACCTTCCAGATGTCCTTCTGCCATACCCATGATGTCAATCACTTCTTCTGTGAAGTACCTCCATTTATACTAATGTCATGCAGTGACACTTGGCTCCATGAAGTAACAATGTATATTTCGGCAGGGATCGTAGCTAGCTTATCTTTTATTTTTATTCTTATTTCATACATTCATATACTGTCCAACATTTTGAGGATCAGTTCTTCTCAAGGAAGATATAAAGTTCTGTCCACATGTGGCTCCCATATCATTGTGGTGACTGTGTACTTTGGAAATATTATGATTCTTTATTTACGCCCACATTCCCAGTCAACCCCGAACATGGACAATGTTGTCTCCATCCTCTACACAGCTGTAACCCCCATGCTGAACCCCATCATCTACAGTGTTAGAAACAAAGATGTCAAAGGCACCGTAAAAAAGAATCTATTTAACTCAAAACCAATATCCACCATATATGTTCGGCAAATTCCAGGGGGGCATGCAGAGAGTGGACACGGGAATTAAGCCTGCTTCTTACATGGTGAGTGCAGACTGTATTTTATATCTAACACCTGCTGCTGACTACAGAAGTCAGGACTACTTGCAATGGCAGCAGTTTAACCCGTGAAGTGTTTCGGTCAATAAAGACCACAGCATCTATGCGGTATGGGGCATCAATTACTTGACAGAAACTGAGAGGCTATTGAAAAGCCCTGTATTTACAATCTTTCTTTCTCTGGCAGGGTTTCAAAGAAAAATGGAATAATCACATTGCAGTAATAACCTGACTTAAGATTGCATCAACTTACGATTTTTTCAAGATGAGTCGTCGCTCTGTATCTTTTTTGCTTCATGATGCGAGCAGAAATGTGAGGTACGAGCAGCTTATACTCACCGTCCCTCCGAACTTCCACAGCATCGCGTCCTCATCTCATGCAGGCAGCTGATCAGATGTCTGCATCATGCCGCACAATTTTAAAAAAAACTATTATACTCCCCATCCCTCCAATCCCCGCAGTGTGACATCCTCATTTCATGTAGTCAGCTTATCAGCATGTGAGAGCACATCTGGTGATCAGTGTGTGAGTGCTTCGCACACATGCTGATCAGCTGATCTACTGAGAAGGATCGGAAGTAGAGTGAGTATAATAGTTTTTTTTTAATGTCCAGCCTGATAGGGACCAAGTACCAGGATTGGGGAATTATATATACCAGAATGGAGGACCATGTACCAGGATGGAGGATCATATGTACAAGGAATGGGAACCAAATACCAGGATGGGGAGTCATATACAGGGTGGTCCAAAAGTAGGTGGACAGAAAATAATAACATTTATTTTGATTTATATATAAAATTATATTTACTTAACACAAGCATAATATTAAGAATTAAATTTTATTCTTAACAATAATACAAAAGCCCTTCAATTTTAACAGTGCAGGTGCCCAAACTGTTTTCCATTACAATTTGAAGTCTGCCTCTTACACTTCGACAAACATTTTTGCACAAGTCTCTTTGGGTATTAATTTCTTGAAATGCATCCCTTATTTAATTGTTCAAATCACTGACACTTTTTGGTTTTCGACTATAAACTTTGTCCTTGAGTACTCCCCAAAAGAAAAAATCCATTGGGGTCAAGTCTGGTGAACGTGCCGGCCAATCAAGTGGGCCTCTTCGGCGAATCCATTTATTAGGAAATTTTTCATCAAGATACTCGCGGACAACTCTTGATTAATGTGGAGGGGCCCCATCTTGTTGGAAATAACTATCATTTGAATTAGGCTGCTGCTGTAATTGGGGAATAAATTGATTCATTAGAATTTCGAGATACTTATCTCCTGTGACTGTTCCATCAAAAAATATTGATCCTAAAACACCAAAACTTGAAATACCACCCCAAACATTGACACCCGGCTCATTCAGTTGTTGCTCTAATGTTAAATGCATGTTCTCATTATACCGGTAAATACAATTCTGTCTGTTAATATGGCCGGATAATTTGAAAGAAGTTTCATCACTTCCCATAATGTTATCTAAAATTACTCGATTTTTCTCAATTTCGTTAAGCATAATCTCACTAAATTGCAGCCGCCTGTCTGGATCATCCTCCAATAAACCATGAATTAGACGTTGACGATAAGCTTTCCACCCAATAGATTGCAGGATTCGCATGATAGAAGCTCGTGAAATTCCCAATTCTAAAGAGACTCTTCTGGGGACTTTTTTGGACTCTGAACAAATGTTTCAGCAACAAGTTGTTTATTATTTTCTGTACAGGCTGTTTTGGGTCGACCAGTTTTTGGCGCATTAAGGATTGAGCCAGTGGCATCGAATTTGTCACAAATGCGGTAAATGGTTTCTCTCTTTCAGGCTTGAGTACCAAATGTTTCAACCCAATTTGCTGTAACAGTTTCAGCATTTTGAGATTTCCAATACTCTTTTAAAATCCATTTTCTTTGATCTGTATTTAAATTATTTGGCATTATTGGTTATCTGAATTATCTGAAAAGAAAACAGATTTGGGGGAGATGTATCTGTGAAAACTAAATCTGTGAAACTGACTCAGCAACCAATCAGATTCCACCTTTTATTTTCCAAAGAGTCTGTGAAGAACTAAAAGTGGAATCTGATTAGTTGCTAAGGGCAACTGAGTCTGTTTCACTTTACACCATGTTTGATAAATATCCCCCTTCATAACCCTATTACACATACTGTCCACCTACTTTTTGACCAACCTGTATACCAGAAAAGGGGGTCATGTACCAAGATGGGGGATCATATATACCAGGCTGGGGAGCCATCTATCAGGATCATATGTACCGTACCAGGATGGAGGCCATATATCGGGATGAGGGCACATAAGTAAAGGCTGGAACGGATTAATAGCATTTCAATTAATTGGGGAAATTTAATTTGACATACAAGCAAATTGAGTTAAGAGCTCGGTCGGTCAGAATCGGATTGGCTAGGATTACTGATCCGATCTGCCATCTCAGGAGGGTTTGGCGATCCTGAACCCATCTGATTATTGGCAGGATCGCTCATCTCTAATTGTCAAATTCATCCACCTCACAGTTTTTATTCACATTCGTTAAAAGTTTAACAAATATATAACATTATCATCATTAGCAAAGTTTACCTTGATGCCATAGTGCAGCAATACTATATACTCATCAATATTGAAATTATAACATCTGGAAGGAAAAGTCATGAAATTCTGGAAAGTGCCAGATTGATAGATATGTTAAAGGGATTGTCGACTACTAGGACAACCCCTTCTAATTACCTAGGGTAATTCCAGATAAAATAAGAAAGCCTGTACTCAGCTCTAGTACCGGTGCCCTTCCATTGGTGCCGTTGCTCACCTGATGGGCCTCAAGTGTGGTTGTGACGACATGCGATCCCTACTAAATCCAATCAATGTTGGCTTCCTTTTCCCTGTTTTTTCACCAAATAACTTAATCAACAGGAAGTGAGTGCTGTGGCTGCTCTCACTTCCTGTTGCTTGTTCATTTGGTCTGAAGGCAGGGAGAAGGAAGTTGGTATTGATTATATGTCGGGCTCATGTGATGTCACAACCCCACTTGAGCTCAAGCACTGCGAGGTGCAACACCACATGAAGGGCACTGGTATGGAAGGTGAGTGTAGTCTATTGTTTTACCTGAGGGAAACATGTGGAATCAGAAGTGGTTGTCCTGGTAGAGCACAACCCTTTTAATGATATACAAATCAGTAAAAAATAGAAACACAAATGTCAAAACGTCTTGATTTATTCAGTATGGCTGTCAATGAAGCTATTAATGGGGGTCTGAGGAATATTCTGCCATGCTGAATAAACTTGGGCAAGTCATCAAGATCATGTTTGACGTGTGGTTGTCCTGAGGAATGAGTTGGATTGACTCTGAAATGCATCGACAATAATACACTTATTTTGATCCTGTTTTCTAGACCTTCATTGGATTTCAGCAGCTTGGAATCATCCATTTTCCATTGCTCTTTCTTCATACACAATCATGGATGCTGCAGGAGCTATTATTTTTGCTCTAAAGGCCACTTTACACACAGAGATAAATCTGCGGCAGATCTGTGGTTGCAGTGAAATTGTGGACAATCAGTGCCAGGTTTGTGGCTGTGTACAAATGGAACAATATGTCCATGATTTCTCTGCATCCACAGATCTGCTAAAGATAAAGTGTAAAGTGGCCTTAAGAGTGGTTGTGCTCCACACAACCACATCAGGCGAGCATAGCACCAATTTCTCTCTACTATATACTTTGCTAAGATCCTATTGCGCTTTGCATTTTTAACCTAAAAATGAGTGATATGACACACAAAGGCTCCCATAATCATTAGACAGAAGGTAGCCAAACCTGCTGATATTTGCAACATCAGTCTACTGAAAATAAAGGAAAAAGATCCGACCTGTTACATATCCAGTGGCCAATTATTTTGTTCTTCCTGGAGATACAGAACACATGAGCTCTTGGCACAACAGAAAATTTGGGACTAAGGGCGGCATTACACGCACCGATTTATCATGCGATCGCATGAGCGATCGCACCCGCCCCCGTCATTTGTGCGTCACGGGCAATTTGTTGCCCGTGGCGCACAAAGTCGTTTACCCCGTCACATGAACTTACCTCCCTAACGACCACGCTGTGGGCGCGAACATCCTCTTCCTGTAGGGGGAGGGACGTTCAGCGTCACAGCGACGTCACACAGCGGACGCCCAATAGAAGCGGAGGGGCGGAGATGAGCAAGATGTAACATCCCGCCCACCTCCTTCCTTCCGCATTGCCGGCGGGACGCAGGAAAGCTGTGTTCGTCATTCCCGGGGTGTCACATGGAGAGATGTGTGCTGCCTCGGGAACGACGAACAACCGGCGCGCAGAAGGAGGAACGACTTTTTGAAAATGAACGACGTGTCAACAAGCAACGATAAGGTGAGTATTTTTGCTCGTTCACAGTCGTTCGTAGCTGTCACACACTACGATAGCTCTAACGATGCCAGATGTGCGTCACGGAATCCGTGACCCCGACGACATATCACCCGATATATTGTAGCGTGTGACGCCGCCCTAATTTTAGACCAAGTTTGACCATGTCACATATAATTATGATCTGAAATATCATTCTATGATCGCTAGAGTGGAGCGCACACAACATGACCCTATGTATAACTATTGATCTGTATTGGAAGAGGTGACTTCCCATAACCAACATGGCGCACTTGAGATCTGAAGACGTACTGAGCATGCTCACACTGTGCAATGTGCTCTGTGTGCAGTAGTATACGCTGATCATCCCAACCAGCTGAGATCAACTACTTTGGTCTGGACACGTGCAGTGGCTACAGGTAAATGCCAGTAATGGCGCCTCTCACTAGTATATGGGGATATATTATATATTATATATATGTACCGCCCCGCGCTCGGCCGCACCCAAGACGCTCAGATCCGGGCTCGTTTGGTGGGTGGCTCGAGCACCTCCGGACCCGGGGGTCACGTCGCTCTGAAGGGAGCCTGGCGCTACGTGAGGGGATTTCAGTGGGGAGGTTCACGGTCGAGGCCGTGGGGTTTAGGGATGCAAGTTTGTGATGCCACCCACGGGTTGTGGTGAGTGTGGACACCACCGCTGCCGTTAACTAGACTCCCGGGGACGGTGTTGTGCAGCCTGGTGTTGACCCCTCTGTGGGCAGGGGTTGATAGTCCCGGGGCCCGGTGGTTGCGAGGTGCAGGCGTGTTAGTGCGGTGCGGTGCGCAGCCCGAGGGCACTGTTGTACTCACTATGAAAGATACACCGGAGTCTCTGGTAAACCAAAAGGATGGTGGTCGGTGCCCGCAGCCGGCTGCGCTTGGTCCCCCACCCGGTTCGGTGGTTCCCGCCTTCCTCCTGCCCCTCGTTTTGTAGAATTTTGACTGCCTACACCTCAGCAACGGTAGTCCGCTCCCCAGCATTATGTGTGAAGGGGAACCCATTTGCCTGCAGGTGCTGGCCCGTGGGATCTCTCTGCCTGTGAGGTGGCTTTCTATCCCCCTTGGTGGGTTGTTGCCGTCTTTCAGGTCTTGGGATGGGAAAGGACCTAAGGTCCAGACCTTAATCAGTAAATTCGACGTGGTCCAGTGGCTTCTGGACCTCGTTCTGGGTCTGAGTACCCCTCCTGGTGCTCCGGTTTCCAGTTGGTTCCCCGGTTCGGTATCGGCGTGCCACTACCCTGTCCCGGTCCCTTACGGTTCCACCAGCCGTCTTCCCGGTTCCTGCAGGTGGCAACCACCATTTGCCTCCTGGTCACAGAATATCTGGGCTGCGACCCAGACCCCTGACAGACGTTTACTCTTCACTACCGCTCTCTTTCACCTCCCTAACTTCATCTGCTGCGTTTTCCCGCCTCAGGCTATCCAAACTCCTCGGTGGGTGTGGCCAACTGCCTGGCTCCTCCCCCTGGTGTGAACGTCAAGACCTGAGAGGGGTGACTCAGGGTTTTTAGGTTGGCTGCTGTTAGTTACCTTGTTAGGGGAACGGGTGTTTGTGCAAGGGCCTACCTGTGACTACCTGGCTAGTCCAGGGCTTCACATTCCCCCTTGGTTTAATGCAGACCGTCCGCGGGCTGCCCGACCACCACCGGTTTATTTTTGTTTGCTGTAAAAGATAAACGGGAAAACAGGTACAAGTATACTAAATGTTTTACATTTCAAGCAAGTTTGGAAATCATCCCTTGCGGGAGGCACATTCTTAAACGTTGCACATAAATATAACATTTTTATTAACGGGAAACGGGACCAGGTCCTTCAGTTGCCCACCCAAGCAAACCTAGCCTTGATGCTGCCTCTAAGGAACAGGCAGCACCCCTTTTCCCCAGTCCAGGAACAGGAACGGGTCCAGGTATTGCCCAAACGGGCCGGGTAAAAAGTTCCTTACCCGGCAGTCTCTCAGAGGCCCCACGTCCAGGGGATCCCTGACCTAGAGGGTCATCACCGGTTGCATTGGTGACAGGGCCTCGGCCATCAAATTCCCACAGGCCCTTCCTCCAGTCTGCTTCTCCGGAGGCTGTGGGACCTAAGGGGTGGTCCAGGAATTATTTACAAACCCAAAAGTTTTTAGGTGGCCTGCTAGTTCTCGGCCTTGTCTATGGGTTAAATGGGACAAACAGGGTTCAACAGGGTCCCAACGGGGACGGGCAGTATGTTCCCAACGGGGACTTCAACATGGCAGCCGGGATCCGCTGCTTTTAATACTGCTGCTGCTTCTCGAATTCCTCCTCCAGCACGGTATCAGGACTGTATGGTGGGGGAGGGGACTGGGTGTGTCTGCGGGCACTGCTGCTCACCCTTCTCTTCACATTGTGGGCAAACCAGCCCCTCTCCCTGCAATGCCGGGTGTAGGTGACGAGCTCACCGGGCTGCAGGTCACGATCCGGATGGCCCATCGGGAGATGAGGGTTAACGTCCCACCGGGAGACAAAGATTTCGGCCTCCAGGCCCGGTTCAAGATGAACCCCCATCCATGCTGGGGGTCAAACCGACGGACTTGGCCTTCGTAGGTCAGGCCCCGCACTCTGTAAGTGGCACTCCGGAGGTTCTCTTTCTCCCAGATTGTACGGGCCAGCACCTCGGCCTTTTGTTTCTCCCAGGCTGCTATCTCCCTGCCCAGCTGGTTCGACTGCCGCTCTCAGTACGGGGCTTGCTCCCTCTGCACGGGGGTTGGGCCCAGCTGGTGCTCCCCTGTGCTGGCCACAACCGGCACCTTTGATACTGGGGAACCCCACTGTGTCATAGCCTGCTGTGCTGCCTTGCAGCAACAACCCTGCGCTGCCTCCGCCGAGGCCTGGTTTTCGGGAGCGGCCAGCTTTACTTGCTGGGCGGGCTTCCGGACCACCGCCGTCTTCATCTTGGCCGGGCGGACTGCCGGGGCCTGGATCACCTTGGGCGCGATCACTTCCGGGAATGGCGGCTCCACTCCGGGAACGGGCATCTTCCACGGCAACGGGATGGGGCTTGGCCTGGTGACTGGCCGTCCGCGGGCTGCTCCTTCAGGTGGGTCCTCGCGGGCATCTTGAGCGGGCTCCGCTGCCGGTGTCGAGGACAGCGGGCCGAGCGGGGAAGCGGCAACAGCCGGTGCGGGTGGTGAGGAAGGCAATATGGAAGACAGGGGCAGACCGGGTCCCTCAGCCGCAGCGGCCGATCCCTGGGGGACATAGGGGCGTGGGTTGCCCTCCTGTGCGTCCAAAACTGCCTCCACTTTACGTACCCGCACGGCTGCAGCAATCTCCTCCATCTCGGCCGCCCACCGCTCCATAAGGAAGCACACCTGGGCCTACAGCCGGCAGCACATCTGCGAGGTCCGGGCTTCCACCCACGCCGCTGTTCCAGGCGCGGGCTCTGGGATCTCTGGCTTGCCGGACGGGGCGGACATGTTGTTGCCTTGGGGTCCAGGAACCAAACGGGTAGCAGAGTCCTGGAGTCCCTGCCCTTTATCCACTCGGTCACATGGGACAGGGTCTTCACCTGCCCCCCTTGGTCTTTTCGCGGCACTCTGCGCTCTTTCTACCCGGCTTCACTTTTCAGCCGCACGCTTTCCTGCACCACTCTGTTCCCAGGGAGTGGGGCTTCAACTCTCGTGATCTTTTCGGGGGGAAGACGGGTCTGGCGGGAAACTTCGCACCAAGGGGTAGTGATAAGATGGCGGATTCTGAAATTTTTCAACAAATCACCGCTGACTTCTACTTCAAGGCGCACTTCCACCGGTAAGTGGATGGGTTCAATCCTGTTTGTGATGCCAGAAGAGTCGATGTGTACCGCCCCGCGCTCAAGCTGCTCGGATCCGGGCTCGTTTGGTGGGTGGCTCGAGCGCCTCCGGACCCGGGGGTCACGTCGCTCTGAAGGGAGGCTGGCGCTACGTGAGGGGATTTCAGTGGGGAGGTTCACGGCCGAGGCCATGGTGTTTAGGGATCTAAGTTCGTGACGCCACCCACGAGTTGTGGTGAGTGTGGACACTACCGCTGCCATTAACTAGGCTCCCAGGGACGGTGTTGTGCAGCCTGGTGTTGACCCCTCCGTGGGCAGGGGGTGATGGTCCCGGGGCCCGGTGGTTGCGAGGTGCAGGCGTGTAGTGCGGTGCGCAGCCCGAGGGCACTGTTGTACTCACTATGACAGATACACCGGAGTCTCGGGTAAACAAAAAGGATGGTGGTCGGTGCCCACAGCTGGCTGCGCTTGGTCCCCCACCCGGTTCGGTGGTTCCCGCCTTTCTCCTGCACCTCGTTTTGTAGAATTTTGACTGCCTACGCCTCAGCAACGGTAGTCCGCTCCCCAGCATTATGTGTGAAGGGGAACCCATTTGCCTGCAGGTGCTGGCCCGTGGGATCTCTCTGCCTGTGAGGTGGATTTCTATCCCCCTTGGTGGGTTGTTGCCGTCTTTCAGGTCTTGGGATGGGAAAGGACCTAAGGTCCAGACCTTAATCAGTAAATTCGACGTGGTCCAGTGGCTTCTGGACCTCGTTCTGGGTCTGAGTACCCCTCCTGGTGCTCTGGTTTCCAGTTGGTTCCCCGGTTCGGTATCGGCGTGCCACTACCCTGTCCCGGTCCCTTACGGTTCCACCAGCCGTCTTCCCGGTTCCTGCAGGTGGCAACCACCGTTTACCTCTTGGTCACAGAGTATCTGGGCTGCGACGCAGACCCCTGACAGATGTTTACTCTTCACTACCGCTTTCTTTCACCTCCCTAACTTCATCTGCTGCGTTTTTCCGCCTCAGGCTATCCAAACTCCTCGGTGGGTGTGGCCAACTGCCTGGCTCCGCCCCCTGGTGTGAACGGCAATACCTGAGAGGGGTGACTCAGGGTTTTTAGGTTGGCTGCTTTTACCTTGTTAGGGGAACAGGTGTTTGTGCAAGGGCCTACCTGTAACTACCTGGCTAGTTCAGGGCGTCACACTAGCAGGACTAGACAGTAGGATAGAAGCACGGTGGCTGACCCTGTCGTGCCCAGCCACGGGTGTCTTGACGTGGCTGGTACCGGATGCCTATTCCTACCTACTGCTTCCAGTCCAAAGGCTTATGCAACAATTAGGTTCTAAACATCAAGGTGTGCTCTGTCTGAGCATATAAGAAGACTGTGCACCTCCATGTTGTCTTTAGCCCCTTTTATAACCTGGGTCCGCCCCAAACCTATGGCTGACCACAGTGGCACCTACAGGGTCCAATAGCGCAGTGCCACATCATCAGCAACATCATCAACGGCCTATTCGGAACCGCCACGTCACTGATGACCTCATGGCTGCCACGCCCCAAACACCTCACCAGTCATCGTCTGATGACCAATGGTGAGGTGCCGTGTCATAGGGGCGGACCTCAGCGAGCCAATACGGAGTGGCCACATCATCAAGACACCTGATGTGTGTCGGCCTATCAGAGCCTGCCACCTCACAGACATGCCCAGTGAGGTCCTTATTAGTGATGAGCGAGTACTAAAAAGCTCGGGTGCTCGAAGCTCGGGCCGAGCCTCCCAAGATACTCGTGTACTCGGCCCGAGCAACGAGCCCAATGTTATCCTATGGGAGACCCGAGTATTTTTGTGAAATGACCTCCCGGCAGCATGGAGAAACCCTAAAAATGGCACAAAAGTCTCAGAAGAGTGCTCAAATGACATGGCAACAGCATGGGGAAGACCCCTTGAAGCATTTATCACTCAAAAGTCACAGCTGTGAACAATTTTGTCCGCGTTTTACGCCATTTTTACGGACTCACCAGAAAACCTTCCAAAATGACCCCAAAATGATTTTTCATGGCAGAAATGTTAAGGGCACATACCCAATAGTGAGATAGAGCTGGTGTATGTTACTTTTTGAGATTAATACATGAAAGATTTTACGTGAAAACATTGTGTGGCACTCCGATGTCCCTGAGAAGAGACGTACATGAAGGCCTCTTGAGTCTAATGTGCCCATTTTGAGGAAGTGAGTCTTTGTAGTATTTTCCTTTGCCAGGGCAGTCCAAAATTGTGAGGTTCACCAATGTCCCTGGATAGAGACGTGCATGATGGCCTGTAAACCTGAAGTGCCCATTGTAAGGAAGTGGGTCTATTTTAGTATAGCCCTTTGCCAGGGCAGCCAAAAATTGGGAGGCTCCACATTGTCCCTGGATAGAGACGTGCATGATGGCCTGTAAACCTGAAGTGCCCATTGTAAGGAAGTGGGTCTATTTCAGTATAGCCCTTTGCCAGGGCAGCCAAAAATTGGGAGGCTCCACATTGTCCCTGGATAGAGACGTGCATGATGGCCTGTAAACCTGAAGTGCCCATTGTAAGGAAGTGGGTCTATTTTAGTATAGCCCTTTGCCAGGGCAGCCAAAAATTGGGAGGCTCCACATTGTCCCTGGATAGAGACGTGCATGATGGCCTGTAAACCTGAAGTGCCCATTGTAAGGAAGTGGGTCTATTTCAGTATAGCCCTTTGCCAGGGCAGCCAAAAATTGGGAGGCTCCACATTGTCCCTGGATAGAGACGTGCATGATGGCCTGTAAACCTGAAGTGCCCATTGTAAGGAAGTGGGTCTATTTTAGTATAGCCCTTTGCCAGGGCAGCCAAAAATTGGGAGGCTCCACATTGTCCCTGGATAGAGACGTGCATGATGGCCTGTAAACCTGAAGTGCCCATTGTAAGGAAGTGGGTCTATTTCAGTATAGCCCTTTGCCAGGGCAGCCAAAAATTGGGAGGCTCCACATTGTCCCTGGATAGAGACGTGCATGATGGCCTGTAAACCTGAAGTGCCCATTGTAAGGAAGTGGGTCTATTTTAGTATAGCACTTTGCCAGGGCAGCCAAAAATTGGGAGGCTCCACATTGTCCCTGGATAGAGACGTGCATGATGGCCTGTAAACCTGAAGTGCCCATTGTAAGGAAGTGGGTCTATTTCAGTATAGCCCTTTGCCAGGGCAGCCAAAAATTGGGAGGCTCCACATTGTCCCTGGATAGAGACGTGCATGATGGCCTGTAAACCTGAAGTGCCCATTGTAAGGAAGTGGGTCTATTTCAGTATAGCCCTTTGCCAGGGCAGCCAAAAATTGGGAGGCTCCACATTGTCCCTGGATAGAGACGTGCATGATGGCCTGTAAACCTGAAGTGCCCATTGTAAGGAAGTGGGTCTATTTCAGTATAGCCCTTTGCCAGGGCAGCCAAAAATTGGGAGGCTCCACATTGTCCCTGGATAGAGACGTGCATGATGGCCTGTAAACCTGAAGTGCCCATTGTAAGGAAGTGGGTCTATTTTAGTATAGCCCTTTGCCAGGGCAGCCAAAAATTGGGAGGCTCCACATTGTCCCTGGATAGAGACGTGCATGATGGCCTGTAAACCTGAAGTGCCCATTGTAAGGAAGTGGGTCTATTTCAGTATAGCCCTTTGCCAGGGCAGCCAAAAATTGGGAGGCTCCACATTGTCCCTGGATAGAGACGTGCATGATGGCCTGTAAACCTGAAGTGCCCATTGTAAGGAAGTGGGTCTATTTTAGTATAGCCCTTTGCCAGGGCAGCCAAAAATTGGGAGGCTCCACATTGTCCCTGGATAGAGACGTGCATGATGGCCTGTAAACCTGAAGTGCCCATTGTAAGGAAGTGGGTCTATTTTAGTATAGCCCTTTGCCAGGGCAGCCAAAAATTGGGAGGCTCCACATTGTCCCTGGATAGAGACGTGCATGATGGCCTGTAAACCTGAAGTGCCCATTGTAAGGAAGTGGGTGTATTTCAGTATAGCCCTTAGGCAGGGCAGCCAAAAATTGGGAGGCTCCACGTTGTCCCTGGGTAGAGACGTGCATGAGGGCCTCAAAACATTGTTCCCATTGCAAAGGAGCGGGTCTCCTGTCGTTGTAATGTCCATTCTGCAAAGAATGGGCGAAAAAATTTACCACTGGGGGTATACCTGAAACAAAGACCTAACTATTGTAACGGTCATCATGATGGCGCATGAGGAGAAGGAGGAGCAGTCCAGCGATTATCCAAAGTCGAGAAGTGTACCCATGGGTGAGTGGAGGTACATGGCAAACTTTAAACTCCGCTCTCATTTGCTGGTGGTGTGGTGAAGTCTGGCCCAATCCAACCCTTGTTCATCTTTATCAGAGTCAGCCTGTCAGCATTTTCAGTTGACAGGCGGGTGCGTTTATCTGTAATGATTCCACCTGCGGCACTAAAAACACGCTCTGACAAAACGCTAGCAGCAGGGCAGGCCAGGACTTCCAAGGCGTAGAGAGCCAATTCATGCCACGTGTCCAGCTTGGATACCCAATAATTGTAAGGCACAGAGGAATGTCGGAGTACAGTTGTTCGATCTGCAAGGTACTCCTTCAGCATCTGGGCAAACTTAGGATTTCTTGTGGCACTACCCCGCACCTCAGGGGCTGTGGTACGTGAGGGGCTGAGAAAACTGTCCCACATCTTAAAGACTGTTCCCCTACCTCTGGCGGATTGGACTTGTGCCTCTCTCGGCTGTACGCCTCGGTTGTCCACTGATTCCTGACCTATGCCGCTAGCGTTTTGTGAGGGGAATGCTTTGCCTACTTCCGTGAGTATGGCCTTCCGAAACTGCTGCATTTTGGTTGACCTCTCCTCCACGGGAATAAGAGACAAAAAGTTCTCCTTGTAGCGTGGGTCTAACAGTGTTACCAACCAGTAATGATTGTCGGCCAAGATGTTCTTAACGCGAGGGTCACGAGACAGGCAGCTTACCATAAAGTCAGCCATGTGCGCCAGACTCTTAACAGCCAGGACTTCAGTAGCCTGACCAACAAGATGACTGAACATGCTGTCCTCCTCCTCCTCCTCCTCCTCCTCCTCCTCCTCCTCCTCATCTACCCTGTCCTCTGGCCAGCCACGCTGAATCGAGGATATGACTGGTGTGCATGTCATATCCTCAATTTGGCCGGAGAGTTGCTCCATGTCTTCATCCTCCTCCTCGTCATAGTCCTCCACTGCACGTTGTGATGAGACGAGGCTGGGCTGTGTGTTATCACCCACACCCACTACTGTTTCTTGCTGCAACTCATCGCGCTCCGCCTGCAATGCATCATGTTTGTTTTTCAGCAGGGACCGTTTTAGAAGGCAGAGTAGCGGTATGGTGACGCTAATAATGGCGTCATCACCACTCACCATCTTGGTGGAGTCCTCAAAGTTTTGGAGGATGGTACATAGGTCTGACATCCATCTCCACTCCTCAGGTGTTATGTGTGGAGTTTGACCCATTTCCCGACGGCTTAGGTGATGCAGGTACTCAACAACTGCCCTCTTCTGCTCACATATCCTGACCAACATGTGCAGAGTTGAATTCCAACGCGTGGGGACATCACACACCAGTCTGTGAGCCGGAAGATGCAAACTGCGCTGAAAGCCGGCAAGGCCGGCTGAAGCAGTAGGTGACTTTCGAAAATGTGCAGACAGGCGGCGAACTTTTACCAGCAGATCAGACAGCTCTGGGTATGACTTTATAAACCGCTGAACCACGAGGTTGAGCACATGGGCCACGCATGGAACATGTGTCAGCTGGCCTCGCCTCAAAGCCGCCACCAGGTTCCGGCCATTGTCACAAACGACCTTTCCTGGCTTTAGGTTCAGAGGTGTGAGCCAGTGATCTGCCTGCTGTTTCAGAGCTGTCCACAGCTCTTCTGCATTGTGGGGTTTGTCACCTATGCAGATTAGCTTCAGCACAGCCTGTTGCCGCTTCGCCGAGGCAGTGCTGCAGTGCTTCCAGCTTGTGACTGGTGTGGAGGGCACAGTGGATGAGGATGCGCAGGAGGAGGAGGAGGCTGAAGAGCATGACATTCCGGAGCTGTAGAGTGTGGGTGAAACACTGACTGAGGTAGGGCCTGCAAACCTTGGTGTGGGAAGGACGTGTTCCGTCCCTCGCTCAGACTGGGTCCCAGCTTCCACAATATTAACCCAGTGTGCCGTCAACGAGATGTAGCGGCCTTGCCCACAAGCACTTGTCCACGTGTCTGTGGTTAGGTGGACCTTGGGTGAAACAGCGTTGTTCAGGGCACGTGTGATGTTTTGTGACACGTGGTTATGCAACGCGGGGATGGCACACCGGGAGAAATAGTGGCGGCTGGGGACCGAGTAACGTGGGACAGCTGCCGCCATCAGGTCACGGAATGCTTCTGTCTCCACCAGCCTAAAAGGCAACATTTCCAGCGCAAGCAGTCGCGAAATGTTAGCATTTAGAACTGTGGCATGTGGGGTGTTGGCAGTGTATTTGCGCCTGCGTTCAAAGGTTTGCTGAATGGATAACTGAACGCTGCGCTGGGACAAGGACGTGCTTGATGATGGTGTTCTTTCTGCGTAGGCAACTGCAGGTGCAGGAGTGGAGGAGGCTTGTTCGCAGGCAGCATGGACAGAGGATTGGCTCGCATGCACAACCAGCGAAGACGTAGCAGTGACATCAGCAAGCACTGCTCCTCGACTCTGTTGTACTTCCCACAAAGTCGGGTGCTTGGCTGACATGTGCCTGATCATGCTGGTGGTGGTCAGGCTGCTAGTTTTGGTACCCCTGCTGATGCTGGCACGGCAGGTGTTGCAAATGGCCTTTTTTGAATCATCTGGATCCAACTTAAAAAACTGCCAGACTCGTGAAGACCTAACATTTGTACAGGCACCTTGTGTCGTCGTGTTGTTCCGGGGAACGGTTGCCTGACTTCTGCCTGGGGCCACCACCCTGCTTCTTACTGCCTGTTGTGATGCTACGCCTCCCTCCCCCTGTGCACTGCTGTCCTCGCTCTGCATATCCTCCTGCCAGGTTGGGTCAGTTACTGGATCATCCACCACGTCGTCTTCCTCTTCCGCACCCTGCTCCTCCTCCTGACTTGCTGACAATTGTGTCTCATCATCGTCCACCACTTGTTGAGACACGTTGCCAACTTCGTGAGAACGTGGCTGCTCAAATATTTGGCCATCTGTACAGACGATCTCCTCATGACCCACTTCAATATGAGCTGGCGAGAGGCCAGAATGTGTGAATGGAAACGTGAACAGCTCTTCCGAGTGTCCAAGTGTGGGATCATTAATGTCCGAGGAGGACGTGTACTCAGCCTGGTGGTAGGAAGGAGGATCAGGTTCAGAAATGTGCGGTGCAGTATCACGGCTACTGACACTTGACCGTGTGGAAGACAGAGTGTTTGTGGTGGTGCCAATCTGACTGGAAGCATTATCCGCTATCCAACTAACAACCTGTTGACACTGGTCTTGGTTCAAGAGCGGTGTACTGCTGCGGTCCCCAAGAATTTGGGACAGGACGTGCGAGCGACTAGATGTGGCCCTTTGTTGTGGCGAAATTAGAGCTTGCCCACGACCTCGGCCTCTGCCTGCACCACCATCACGTCCACTTCCTTGTTCCTTGCCAATGCCCTTGCGCATTTTGCAATGCTGTGCACTGCTGACGTGTATATTCACTACTTGTGCGTTATATCAAAGTTTCTGGAAATTGCACACAAGTGCACCTGTACGCTGCCACCGACAGGCACACACGTGCGGTTTTTAAATGCAAGCACGGACGCACTAAGAACCTAACACAGGTTTTAGGAGCAAAAATTAAGAACTCTGACACTATCAGCCACTGCTGACTGACGTGTATTATACACTACACTTGTGCGTTATATAATAGTTTGGTAAAAACGCACACCAGTGCACCTGTACGCTGCCACCAACAGGCACACACGTGCGGTTTTAAAAACCAAGCACGGACGCAATAATAACCTAACACAGGTTTTAGGAGCAAAAATTAAGAACTCTGACACTATCAGCCACTGCTGACTGACGTGTATTATACACTACACTTGTGCGTTATATAATAGTTTGGTAAAAACGCACACCAGTGCACCTGTACGCTGCCACCAACAGGCACACACGTGCGGTTTTAAAAACCAAGCACGGACGCAATAATAACCTAACACAGGTTTTAGGAGCAAAAATTAAGAACTCTGACACTATCAGCCACTGCTGACTGACGTGTATTATACACTACACTTGTGCGTTATATAATAGTTTGGTAAAAACGCACACCAGTGCACCTGTACGCTGCCACCAACAGGCACACACGTGCGGTTTTAAAAACCAAGCACGGACGCAATAATAACCTAACACAGGTTTTAGGAGCAAAAATTAAGAACTCTGACACTATCAGCCACTGCTGACTGACGTGTATTATACACTACACTTGTGCGTTATATAATAGTTTGGTAAACGCACACCAGTGCACCTGTACGCTGCCACCAACAGGCACACACGTGCGGTTTTAAAAACCAAGCACGGACGCAATAATAACCTAACACAGGTTTTAGGAGCAAAAATTAAGAACTCTGACACTATCAGCCACTGCTGACTGACGTGTATTATACACTACACTTGTGCGTTATATAATAGTTTGGTAAACGCACACCAGTGCACCTGTACGCTGCCACCAACAGGCACACACGTGCGGTTTTAAAAACCAAGCACGGACGCAATAATAACCTAACACAGGTTTTAGGAGCAAAAATTAAGAACTCTGACACTATCAGCCACTGCTGACTGACGTGTATTATACACTACACTTGTGCGTTATATAATAGTTTGGTAAAAACGCACACCAGTGCACCTGTACGCTGCCACCAACAGGCACACACGTGCGGTTTTAAAAACCAAGCACGGACGCAATAATAACCTAACACAGGTTTTAGGAGCAAAAATTAAGAACTCTGACACTATCAGCCACTGCTGACTGACGTGTATTATACACTACACTTGTGCGTTATATAATAGTTTGGTAAACGCACACCAGTGCACCTGTACGCTGCCACCAACAGGCACACACGTGCGGTTTTAAAAACCAAGCACGGACGCAATAATAACCTAACACAGGTTTTAGGAGCAAAAATTAAGAACTCTGACACTATCAGCCACTGCTGACTGACGTGTATTATACACTACACTTGTGCGTTATATAATAGTTTGGTAAACGCACACCAGTGCACCTGTACGCTGCCACCAACAGGCACACACGTGCGGTTTTAAAAACCAAGCACGGACGCAATAATAACCTAACACAGGTTTTAGGAGCAAAAATTAAGAACTCTGACACTATCAGCCACTGCTGACTGACGTGTATTATACACTACACTTGTGCGTTATATAATAGTTTGGTAAACGCACACCAGTGCACCTGTACGCTGCCACCAACAGGCACACACGTGCGGTTTTAAAAACCAAGCACGGACGCAATAATAACCTAACACAGGTTTTAGGAGCAAAAATTAAGAACTCTGACACTATCAGCCACTGCTGACTGACGTGTATTATACACTACACTTGTGCGTTATATAATAGTTTGGTAAACGCACACCAGTGCACCTGTACGCTGCCACCAACAGGCACACACGTGCGGTTTTAAAAACCAAGCACGGACGCAATAATAACCTAACAGGTTTTTTTGGGGAGCGACAATTACAGTACAGACAAGTCAGACACTATCTGGACTGTTTTACACTGTGTACACCAGCCCCAGATATGAAGGCTGGTATACGGTCACCACTACCCTGCCTGCCTGCCTGCCTGTATACTGCTACAATAGTCCTGACAAGGACTCTTTTGGTCACTAGCCTGTATTCAGACCTGGCTATACCCTGCCTGTATATAGCAACAATAGTCCTGAGAAGGACTCTGCTACTGTACGCCGACCTGGCTATACCCTGCCTGCCTGTATACAACTAGAATAGTCCTGAGAAGGACTTTTGGTCACACTGTTTGCAGCCCTGCAACTGAAAAAGCTATAAAGGGCCGCAAAGCTTTCCCTGAATCAGCGACACTCTCCCTACACTCACTGTCAGAATAGCTGTGAGCAGAGCACAGCGCGCCGGCCGATATAAAGGCTCGGTGACGCTGTGCAGGCCGGCCAATCACTGCAATTCCACAACTAACAGGGCTGTGGCATTGCAGTGGTCTGCCAGCCAATCCCTGCATGAGGGCTGGCTCTCAAAAGAGCGCCAACATGCAGAAATGAAGACCACGAGTAAAGCACGAGTATCGCGAGATTACTCGGTCCCCGCCGAGCAGCCCGAGTACAGTGATACTCGTGCGAGTACCGAGTAGTGACAAGCATGCTCGCTCATCACTAGTCCTTATCAGACATAGCCTCTGATGCACTAAGTGCCTGAGCATGCTCAGTAGACTGAACACAGTCTATCTGCCCGAGCATGCTCAGTAGGCACTGTGGAGACACGGGGCTCAGTGGGCGCTCTCGTCCACTAAAACCCGCCGCCTTTAGAAAGACAGCGTGGCTCAGGGCTCATCCCAACTGAACACCGGCCTCCCTAACCGTAAGCGTAACACTACTCAGACAACACAGGGTGAGGGAACCACAATAATTAGACTTTATTGGATCCCCAAACAATTAACGGCACATAACACATAACCAGCAAAACACACAAAATGTAACAGGCAACAGAGTCTCACCCTTCCGCTGGCTCACCAGGGATTTAGAATGTCCATGCCTCACAGGTTCCAAGCTGTCTGAGGTCTGCAAAGTCTGTAACAGGTGACTGAACTGTCCCAACCTGCGTGTCCTCCTTAGGTAGTCCTGGTTTGATGTTACAATCCTGGCAGCCGGAGTCGAAATCCCTAGGCTGTGGATATGGTCTCCAACCGGATCCGGAGTCCCTAGATTGAAGCCATAAGATGTCCTGATCCTCCAGTCAGCTCCAAATAGCTTAGACTGAATCCATCAACCATCAACAACCCTGGTGGCTTAAAGAAGTCCTTTTTATAGCCACAACCTTCCACTTGGATACACTGCGTCCTCATCGATTGGTTGGACAAGATTGCTTCTCCCATTGGAGGAATTTCAAGCTGCATGGACAATGTTCATTTAAATGATGTGCATAGAAAAACTGAGGGTGTACATGTAAACTGGGAGTCACCGACTAGACAATGGCTACTAAGGTAATTACATTATCAATACACAACTACAATACAATGGTTACTGGAAATGTCTGGAGAACAATACGTCTAGCTTTCAGTGGCCAACACAATTACATTGAGTCAACAAGAGTCTTGTAAAAACAATGAGGGACTTCTCCCCCATCTATAGACAATCTATCATGCTGTCTGGCTGGATTTTAAGAAACTTTAACCCATGAGAGTCCATGTCGTCACAGGCACAACACAGGACTTAGACATGGCACAATGTCCAAGTACCAGTGCAAATAGGCTTTTCACACTAAGTGTAGGAGCATGCTCAGTAGCTTGAACTGAGGACTCAGCCTCAGGAATTGCACAGTCATGCTGATCTTGCTTACTAGGCGAAACACTGGACTTTGGCTCTGGCTGGGGTAAATCGGCGCATTAGCCGCATCTCCACACTTAGACATGGAGGAGGAAGCAGCCAGCCGGACGACCCGAGGCACGGCCAAAAATGGCAGCTGGTACCTGGGCACAACTGGAACCGCAGCAGGCTGCTTGCGGCTATGGCAGCACAGATTCGTAACAACCTGTCTCTGACATAGCTGTCATACTTGCTTCTGGACCCACTCATAATGCTCATAAATATTCACTGCACTGACTGTGGACCCAGAAAGCAAGTGTGACAGCAGAGCCAGAGACAGGAAAAAATACAAGTTTGTGCTGTGCTATCCAGAGGTCCCACAGATAGCAACAGAACACACACACAAGGACACATGGATGGACATACATACCTACACCACAGACCGGGCAAAATATATGTTTTTTGCACAGATGTGTGAAGGGGACCTCAATACCAAGACACAGGTGTGTGATTCAGTGGGGTTCATATAGGCCTAGGAAAACAATCACATGGGAGCATGCTGTTCAGCAGACTGAAGGGAAGGGAGAAGAGCCTGGACTTGGACAAATGTGCAATACTATATTAACTACTTCCGATCTATACGATGTGTGAAGCCCCTCACCTGCAGGTTGCCTCAGGGTCTTCGCGGGCTGGAACTTTTCCGACAACAGGTATGTCAGGTTAACTTTAATAGGAATCGTGATGCCACTCTCGGTTTTGCGGTCAGTGGGTGACTGCCACTGCAATTTAGAGAGCGTCTGGGGCTGATGGTAAATGCAGTCTGGTGTTATGGCCTCCCAAGAGTGAGGCTGGCCCCAGGGACTCAGGTGTAAGTGTGTAGTACCACAAGTTGCAGAAGAACTCACACACAGGCAGCAATGTCTTTCAGGGTTTTTACTCACTTTCTGGCGGTAGAGTGATGCAACCCGGGCGATGCTATGATGAACCAGGTGGAACCAAGTATCCTTCAGGCTGACGTAGGGGTGACTGCTGACTTGCCTTCCTAGCACTTCTTTTGTTTCAGATAATCCCTGACTTAGAGTACCGTGGGATTCATCCAGGGAAGTCGCGGCTGCCTTCCTCCCCTTTCTGACCCGTTTGCTGGCAGGGTGGACCAAGGTTAAGATGGCTCCAGGCTCAATCCTCCTTATGGGCCCCCTCGTTGCTGCTGATGCTCGGGCTCTGTGTTGGTTGGTGTGGGATTTGTTATCCACCCCACCGGCAGGTTTAGTAGGTAGTTAAACTTGAGCCTACTTCGGGAACCTGTTTCCCCTGCGTGCCTATGTGACGCCCTGGACTAGCCAGGTAGTCACAAACATACCAACATACCCCCACCCTAGGCAGTTACAGTAGCCAAACCAAAAATCCTTGTTGCCTCCCTCCAGGGTCTGATATCCACACCAGGTGGGGCGGAGCCAGGCGGTTGGCCCCACCCACCGAGGAGTTCACAGGCCTGGAGGTGGGAAAAGGTGTCAGATTAGTCTTGGAGGTGAAAGTGAGAGGAGGGAACACTTGGGTGTCTGGGTTGGAGCCCAGACACTGACAGCAAGGTTGGCAGACGGTGGTGGCCGTCTGCAGGAGTTAGTGGAACTCCGCAGAGCCGTAAGGACCGGGTTCGGGCGTCGGCCCGCCAGTACCGGATCGGGGAACGGAGTGAAGCTAAGCACACAGGCAGGGCCCTCGGACCCCGACCAGGCTTGGAGCCACCGTCAATAGTCAAATCCGAATGTGACAGGAACCCCAGGGGTTTCCCAACTACCAAGTCCCAATTGAAGGCAACCCTCCACACAGAGAGGATATACAGCCACCGCCACAGGCTAGAGATCCAAGGGCCAGTGCCTGCGGGCAAAACGGGCTCCTTCGGCACCTATACACAGGGGAGCGGACTACCGGTGGGCAACCACAGGAGTCAGAACATTCTAAAAGGTGATGGGAAAAACAGCCACCATCAGCCGTCCGGGGAGAGCACAACAACAACACTGCAGCCGGCTGTGGGACCCGTCCATCCGGCCGTTTTGGTTTACCAGAGACACTGTCAGTGATTGTCTGAGTGAGTACACCAGTGCCGTCAGGCACCGCGCCGCACTGTTCCTGCAACCCTGCACCCCAGCCATCCTGAGATCCCCGTTACCAGCAGCGGTGGTGCCATCATCACCACGACCCGTGGGTGGCGTCACGAACAATCTCCCTAACTAAACCACCCCCTTTTCACTCACGGGTGAGGAGCGCTGCTCGAGTCCCAAAGTCCGGTCCACCGCTTGAGCCACCAAGCAGCAGCAGCAGAAGCCCCGGACCCGAGCGTGGCGAGCGCGTCCCCTCCGCCCGCGACAACTTGGCGTCTGCAAACAGGATAAAACCAATCTACTCACCAGTAGAAGTGTGCCTTGTAGTCTCCGCCGGCGGTGTCCGGCCAAAAAATTGAAAGCGCCGCCATCTTTGGCGCGAAAATCTCCCGCTTGAGCGTCTTCCCCGAGCAGGGAAGGCGTGAAAGCGAAGCCCCGCCCAAAACAAGCAGAAGTGCTAGAAAGAATCAAGGGGGGACGGGAAAAAGATGTCTGTGCCCGACGGAGCCATTGGAGGCGCGGCGGTCACAGCCGCAGCAGCACCCGTAGATGGAAATGGGATAGCCCATGCACGGGCCGCAAGAGCGGGAGAAGCCGCGAGGCCAGCGGTCGCCCAGGTAATGCCGATCTCCCTGCCCTATGTGCCCGGTGCTACCTGGCTACCGCAGTACGATGGGAAGCCTGATGCTTTGCAGGTGTTCTTATATCCCTTGACTGACAGGCAACGGGCAGCGGTAGTATTAGGGCAGCAAACCGGCGCGGCTGAGCAGGAGATGGAGACCTGGACCGATGCGGATCGGGCCTCAGTGACAACCATTTCTGAGAAACTCCAAATCGCTTTTGAGACCCGCACGGAAGCAGAATTGCGGATGCAGTTCTATCAGTGTCGACAGCGGCCTGCGGATAATATAAGAGACTATGCCCTGCGCCTGCAAACCGCCCTCCGTACGCTGAAGCGGGTGGACACTATTAACGATGCGGACAGCAATAAGATGCTAGTGGAACAATTCCTGCAAGGGCTGTGGTCTGCGTAAGACCGCAAGCAGGTACGGCTATGGGCCCTAGAACACCCCAATCTGGACTTTGCAGTGCTGAAGGAGCGGGCCATCAAGGCCCTGCAGGATCCAACGCCAGACGCTCCAGAGGCGGCCCCATGGCCGGCTGAAACTGCTCCCATTACGGTGGCACCTCCTCTCCCGGCTCTCTCGGCCCCTGCAGCGCCCGTTGGGATGATGGAGGAGCTAGCTGCCCAGGTCCGCCGCAAGGATGGAGACCTAGCCAAGATCCTCGCCGCACTCCAGCTTCCGACGAGAGTAAAGCCCCCAGGGAGGATCCAGCTCGCCGACAGCCTGGAGAACGTCCCCTGGATGCAGCGGAGAAGGACCAATGACTCACGGTATGGGCCTCCTATTTGTTACAGGTGCAGCAAGCCCGGCCACTACTCTAGGCGGTGCCCGTTAAACGAGCAACCCCTGGGGCCAAGGGCCAATCCTCAGGAGTAGACACCAACGGCCCCCCTGATTGGCGAGACCGGTACGTCGGAGCTCGCCCCGTCATCCCCCTGGCAGTGGACGGCATCCCGCTCATGGCCCTCTTGGACACAGGATCACAGATAACCACTATACCATATACACTGTACCAGCAGAATTGGGGTACTGACAAACTTGCCCCCTCTGATGATAGCCTGACCCTTGTCGCAGCCAATGGACTCCCGCTAACCCAGGTGGGATACAAGCAAGTGACCCTGACTGTGGGACATGCGGAGTTAAAGAATCAAGGGATCATTGTGGTGATGAATGAACCCAGTGATCATACCCCGAAAGCAATCTTAGGGAACAATGTGATGGAGCATTGTATGAGTGAGGTGCTGAATCTACTGCAGCAGTTGGCCGCCACTGCAGGAGGGGGCCAACAGAGGGCTGTGCAGCGTGAGATCCGGGCCCTTCTGTATCGGCAGTGACTCGCCCACCCCAGAGCTATGGGACACCCGGTGCCGGGCCGGACTAGTCCGGGGGTCGTCAGTGGTGGTGGGGCCCGACTCCGTGGCCCTGGTGGGTGTCAGTTTAAATATGGCTGGTGACTTGGGAGCAATTAAAGTTTGTATTTCGTGACGCCACCTGTGGTTTGCGGCTATTAAGCCGCCGCTGCTGTGTGAGGCCTCCGGGGTGATGGTATGGCAGCAATGGTGGTACTGCTCCCCACAGGTGGAGCGGTGCCCCGGGGACACTGTTAGTGCTCGTGAAAGTCTATGGTGTTGTGTGGCTAACACGGTGCAGGGCCGACAGGCAATGAAAGAACCAGTCACAAACAACAGTCTCTTTACCTTCTCCTCTTTTACTTTAAGAACAGTCCAGTCCTGGGAGACCGTCACAGGTGGTGAAGGGGATCCGGTCGGCCTGGAAGTACTTGGGGTGATCTTTCTGGCCAGCTGAGTATGAGGCCTACTCCTGTTCTTTTCTTTACTATGATAGGACCCTGCTCTCTGGATCTAGCAATGGTCCTCTTGCTGCTGGGACTGGTGGTACGTCCCTTTCCCTCTGTGGTAGGCTGCGCAGGCCCTCTCTGGTGCTTCTCCGCTGGAGTCCTCACCGGGCCCTGATGCTGCAGCTGTACCTTCGGGCTGTTTATGGGCCAGGTGCTTGCAGCTCTCCTGCCCTTCGGATTCGGCTACCAGGGAATATTTTAAGCCCTGGTGGCCACAGACTCCGATGTCCGAGTCTCTTCTCTGCCTCTCTGCTACTCCTGCTTCCCTGCTGCTCCTGCTCCAGGCCCCAGATCCACAGGACAGCACACTCTGCGTCTGCTCGCTCTCATTTCTCTCTACAGACTGACTGCTACTTCCTCCCTCAGGTCAGACTTGAGGAATGCTCCCTGGAATTCCAGGTTCAGAGCTCCCCCTGCTGGCCGGAGGGAGAACTGCGTTGGATGTTAACTTGCTGGCCAATGGACCTCCCAATTACCTCCAGGCTCAGAATTAACCCTTTGGAAGGGCAATGCTGTTGTGGCGACCAGGTCCTGGGGCGCCACACTCCCCCTTAGTTAAATTCAGTACTCCCGGACTGTAGAACAAAACATAATATGTTAGAACATTTCATCCCATTATGGGAGGCGCATTACTTAAACGTTACAAACTTAAACACTACTATTAGAGTCCAGTGTGGCTCCCTGCCGGGTGTCCATTACACTGCTCCATGGGGGACCCGCCGCGATCAAACCCCCAACGTAGGCTCTGGGCATGCGTCAGAGCATTGATGACCCCACTCTATGCACGCCGAATGGGTTTTTCTTCAGGGGTGCTGAGCACACTGGTGCTAACTATGTACAGCTAGGTGTTGGCCACCCATAGTCCAGTGGCCCAATTGTCCATTTACTTAATCACCTAAAACAAAACATTACATACAGACATTTTCACATAACTATTTACACTCTGTTAGGTATTTTACTTTCTATGTTCTATACCTTGGAGGGGGCTGTCCCCGAGTGCTACGTTGGGACCGGCGTAGCTCTGGGGTTTGTCCCTGACTACTTGGAGTGTCTGCCCCCTCCGTGTCACTGGTAGGCCTAACCCTGACAGGTATGCGTGTTGGTTGCCTACGGGGTCTCAGATTCGCCAAGGGTACGGCAGGTTCACCACTGGCAGGGGGTTGATTCTCCTGTTCCACTGCTGGCGTGTCATATTGTCAAAGTTGGAGGGAATAATGGTGTAGGGTTCATTCTCCCACTGATCATCTAATTTATGCACCCTCCGCTTTTTCTTGAGGACCTGTGCTCCAGGTGCTAAGGGAGTTGCTGGGGCCGTTTGATTGTAGTTCTTGTCTCGTTCTTGCTTGGGACAGGCTCTTTTCTACGCATTCTTGAACTCTGCGGTACTGCTGTTGTCGTTCTGTATCCCAATCTTCTATCTCTTGAACTGCTTCAGGTGACACAGTTCCCATCTCCAAGTCTACAGGTAACTTGCCAGGTCTTGCTCGCATCAGGTAAGCAGGGCTGCAGTTGGTCGAATTTACTGGGATATGGTTATACAGGTCTACCAGATCTGGTAACTTCTCTGGCCATTGGTTTCTTTCTTCCAGCGGTAGAGTCTTGAGCATATCAATAACCACATGGTTCATCTTCTCGCACAATCCATTGGTTTGGGGGTGGTACGGTGTTGTTCTGATTTTCTTACAACCGTACATGTTACAGAACTCTTGGAACACTTCTGCCTCGAATGCAGGGCCTTGATCAGTCAGTACCCTTTCAGGGTAACCGTGAGGTCGACAAAAGTATGCCTGAAATGCTCTAGCTGCTGTTCTGGCTGTCTGGTCCTTCACAGGCACTACTACCAGGAAACGAGAGTAATGGTCCACAATGGTGAGGGCGTAAACATAGCCTGACCGGCTTGGTGTTAACTTCACGTGGTCCAGGGCCACCAACTCCAGGGGCTGCTTCGTGATAATTGGCTGTAGGGGAGACCTCTGGCTGGCATCATCTTTCCGCCTCAGGTTACACGGACCACAGTCTCGGCACCACTTCTCGACTGTCTTTCTCATGTGCACCCAGTAGAACTGATCGCGGAGTAGGGTCTCCAACTTCTTCCACCCGAAGTGTCTTGTGTTATCATGGTAAGCTGCTAGGACCATTGGAGCATCCCTCTGTGGAACCACTATCTGCCAGATGAGTTCATTCGTTCGCCAGTTGACATATCTCTTGCAGAGCTTGCCTTGGTATGTGAACAGTCGTCCCCTCTCCTTCCACAGCTGCTGGGCTTCTTCTGGAGCATCTGGGCCCAGATGGGTCTCAGCTTGTGCTAGCTTTTCTTTGACCAATCGCACGGCCGGGTCACCGTTCTGTGTCTCTTCCCAATTATGGTGGAGTAATGGGTTGACCGAAACCTCGTGCTGGCTCGAGCGCTTCACTCCTACAGCATGCTCACACTGGGAAACACCTGGGTGATGGAAAGCCGGTAACTCTATCTCTTCGAGTTCATCCAAGTCTTCTCCAGACTCGGGTAAGTGAGGCATTCTGGACAGCGCATCAGCATTGTTATTCTTCTTGCCAGCCCGGTACTTGATGGTAAAATCAAAGTTAGACAGCCGGGCCATCCATCGCTGTTCCAACGCACCTAGCTTGGCTGTTGCCAGATGTGTCAACGGATTGTTGTCCGTGAAGATGGTGAACTTGGCCGATGCCAGATAGTGCTTGAAGCGTTCAGTCACTGCCCAAACAATAGCGAGGAACTCCAGCTTGAAGGAACTGTAGTTTTCTGGGTTCCTTTCTGTGGGCCGAAGCTTCCTACTGGCGTAAGCTATCACCTTCTCTCTGCCTCCCTGCACCTGGGACAGAACTGCTCCCAGTCCCATGTTGCTGGTGTCTGTATACAGTACAAACGGCTGGCTGTAGTCAGGGTAGGCCAGAATTTCTCCTCCCATGAGAGCCCCTTTCAGCTGGACAAAGGATGTTTCTATTTGTCTGCTCCATTCAAATGGAGGGCTCTGCTTCTTAGCCTGCTTTGGCTGGCCCACCAGGAGATCTTGAAGGGGCGCTGCTATCTTTGTGAAACCATCAATGAACCTTCGGTAGTAGCCCACCAGCCCAAGGAACTGCCGCACCTCCTTTACCGTGGTGGGTCTTGGCCAGTCCTTGATTACGGTGACTTTCTCCGGATCAGGTGCCACACCTTCTGCGCTGACCACATGACCCAAGTACTGTACCTTTGGCTTCAAGAGGTGACATTTGGACGGCTTTATCTTCAGGCCATACTCCGACAAGGACTCAAACACTTCTGCTAAGTGCCTCAGGTGGTCTTCATAAGTCTTGGAGTAGACTATGACGTCTTCCAGATACAACAGCACGGTTTCAAAGTTGTGGTGGCCCAAGCAGCACTCCATCAACCTTTGGAATGTCCCTGGGGCGTTGCAGAGCCCGAATGGCATACAGTTGAACTCGCAGAGACCCATTGGTGTCGTGAATGCAGTCTTCTCCTTGTCTGCCTCTGCCACGGGAACCTGCCAATACCCACTGGTGAGATCCAAGGTGGAGAAATAGTTAGCTGACTTTAAGGCTGTTAGTGACTCCTCTATTCTGGGTAGAGGATAAGCATCTTTATGTGTAATGCGGTTAATTTGTCTGTAATCTACGCACATTCTCATTGTACCATCTTTTTTCTTTACGAGCACTAGTGGAGCGGCCCAGGGGCTACAACTATCTCTGATGACCCCAGCCTCCTTCATTTCCCGTAACATTTCTTTGGCACGCTGATACTGTGCTGGGGGTACAGGGCGGTATCTCTCTTTAATGGGATGATGATCACCCGTGGGGATTTGATGTTTAACCCCTTTTACCTGCCCAAAATCTAGGGGGTGTTTGCTGAAGACCCGCTCGTACTCCTGTACCACCCGGTAAACCCCATGCTTTTGGTGTGAGGGGGTGGAGTCGGTGCCCACATGTAATTTTTGGCACCAGTCTTCCAGCTGCACCTTGGAGCCATTGTCTTCCGCCTGGTCGGACGGGATCAAGGGTTCCACTGCTTTGATGGTATTGTTACTGACAGTGTACAGTTTTGCTACAGTGGCGTACCGGGGCAATTTGGCTTCCTCCTCCCCACAATTCAGGACACGGACGGGCACCCTCCCCTTGCGGACGTCTGCTACCCCTCTGGTTATCAGGACTCCGGGCCTACTGTCTGAATACACCGGTTCTACCAAGGCATGGTAATCCTGACCCTTGAGGCCTATTGCTGCCCGACACCATATCAACATTTCCCTTCTTGGGGGTATTGCAATGGGGAGGGGGTCACTTACCCTCACACTGCCAATTTCTCCTCCGGCCAGCTCTACCTGCTGCCTCCTCATCAGGGCTCTGATCTCCCTCTGTAGGGCACGCTGCTGCCCGGAGCTGGCAGTTTCAGACACCTGTTGCAACAAAATTATCACTTCGGCAATACAATTTTCCATCACATTTGTACCAATGGTTAGCAGTGGGTCAGATTCTTTGCGATCAATATCTACAATTATCATCCCCTGACATGGCAATTCTACCCGCCCCACTTTAATGGTTACTTCTTTATACCCAATTTGAGGTAAGGGCTGACCATTACTGGCCACAATTGTTAAATCATCATCTGGGCCATGGTCAATGTCTGAATCAGCCCAATATCTCTTGTACAATTTATAAGGGATGGTTGTTACCTGGGACCCCGTATCCAGGAGGGCATTCAAAGGGATCCCATCCTGCACAATAGGAAGGACCGGGCGTCCTCCCACATACTTGCTGCGACTGGGGGTTGAGCCGGGCTTCCTTACACCTGGGGGTTGGCTCCTGACCCCCAGGCTCGGCCCATTTAAAGGACAGTGTCGTGCAATAAGACCCGCCTGACTGCAGCGGCGGCAGATCGGTTGTCCCGTTGAATCATACCGGTCTGTGTCTTTTCCTCGGGTCGGCGGTATCCTCCTCTGTCGCATCCATGGGACGTCATCTGGGCTGGAGGCCAACTCGATTCTTGCAGGCGATGGGGTCACTTGTAGAGACTGCACGGTCTTGGCAAGGGCAGCCACAGTCTTGGTCAGCTCCTGGACCTGCTGTCTGAGCTCTGCAGTGGGATCCTTATCCAGGGACTGCGCCTCAGCCCCTGCAGCAGCTCGTGTTGCAGGCACCACCCCGGGGTACGTGATAGCAAGAGGCCGGAGGGCTACTGGATCATTCGGTGTAGATTCTCTCAGTACCCGGATGGCCTGGTCCTTAAACTTTGCAAAGTCCAGAGCAGGGTTCTGCAGGACCATGATACGCAGCTGGGTCCTGTGGGCATCTGACAGGAGCCCCTCTATGAACTGCTCAGTTAGGAGTTTGTGTTCTTCACGTACACTCTCTGGGTCCACCTGTTTAATTGCTTTCAGGGCCTCCTGCAAGTTTAAGGCATAGTCCCTTATGCTGTCTGTGGCTTGTTGTTTGCACCCAAAGAATCTCATCTTTATTTCTGCTGCGGTGCGGGTGTCAAAAGTACTCTTTAACTTGGCCAGTATCTGGATTGCTGTCCCTTTTATCTGTATCAGGCCAGGACTTCACTTCACGCTGGGCCGCGCCGGCTACCTGCCACATTAATATGCCCACCTTCTGGCTCTCAGTCAGCGGATACACTATGAACAAGTCGTGCAGCCTTTCTCTGAAGTCGCTCAGGGTATGGGACTCCCCGGAGTACTGCGGCAGCCATTCTGCTCCCAGGATGTACGGCATTGTGATCGGCATTACCGGCGCTACAGCGGGGGCCGGGGCGACGGCGACTGGGATTACATCGGCCGGCGCTGCTGCGTCTTGAACTACTACAGCCACCGGCTCTCCCTCGGTGTCGGACATCTTCCTCCCCCTTAGTGAACCTTACCAGGCTCCGCTTTCTTTTTACAATCTCTTCCGGGTAGCGCGGAGTTAACGGCGCTCTGCTCTGATGGCGCGCTCCCTTCGCGCTCTTTGTCAGGCACGCCCCCCTTCTTCCTGCGCTCAGCGAGGCTAATGGCGGCGGCAGTTTGCAAACAGTAACACAGTCTCTTAAGCACAGTTTCTGCAGGTGCACAGTACCCGGTGGGACCGGGCACGAAATCCTGTTCACAGCGCCAAAATTGACTCGCCCACCCCAGGGCTATGGGACACCAGGTGCCGGGCCGGACTAGTCCGGGGGTCGTCAGTGGTGGCGGGGCCCGACTCCGTGGCCCTGGTGGGTGTCAGTTTAAATATGGCTGGTGACTTGGGAGCAATTAAAGTTTGTATTTCGTGACGCCACCTGTGGTTTGCGGCTATTAAGCTGCCGCTGCTGTGTGAGGCCTCCGGGGTGATGGTACGGCAGCAATGGTGGTACTGCTCCCCACAGGTGGAGCGGTGCCCCGGGGACACTGTTAGTGCTCGTGAAAGTCTATGGTGTTGTGTGGCTAACACGGTGCAGGGCCGACAGGCAATGAAAGAACCAGTCACAAACAACAGTCTCTTTACCTTCTCCTCTTTTACTTTAAGAACAGTCCAGTCCTGGGAGACCGTCACAGGTGGTGAAGGGGAGCCGGTCGGCCTGGAAGTACTTGGGGTGATCTTTCTGGCCAGCTGAGTATGAGGCCTACTCCTGTTCTTTTCTTTACTATGATAGGACCCTGCTCTCTGGATCTAGCAATGGTCCTCTTGCTGCTGGGACTGGTGGTACGTCCCTTTCCCTCTGTGGTAGGCTGCGCAGGCCCTCTCTGGTGCTTCTCCGCTGGAGTCCTCACCGGGCCCTGATGCTGCAGCTGTACCTTCGGGCTGTTTATGGGCCAGGTGCTTGCAGCTCTCCTGCCCTTCGAATTCGGCTACCAGGGAATATTTTAAGCCCTGGTGGCCACAGACTCCGATGTCCGAGTCTCTTCTCTGCCTCTCTGCTACTCCTGCTTCCCTGGGCCAAGCTGCTCCAGCTCCAGGCCCCAGATCCACAAGACAGCACACTCTGCGTCTGCTCGCTCTCACTTTTCTCTACAGACTGACTGCTACTTCCTCCCTCAGGTCAGACTTGAGGAATGCTCCCTGGAATTCCAGGTTCAGAGCTCCCCCTGCTGGCCGGAGGGAGAACTGCGTTGGATGTTAACTTGCTGGCCAATGGACCTCCCAATTACCTCCAGGCTCAGCATTAACCCTTTGGAAGGGCAATGCTGTTGTGGCGACCAGGTCCTGGGGCGCCACAGCAGCAAGTGAACTCAACTGGTGGAGAGATTGGTGGAGTGAGGGTGATGGATGTGGCCCCCTTGGTAGTGCCACCCCGAAGTGAGATGATGATTTGTTGCAGGGCAGCAGTAGGCCCCCAGGGGCACGACTACCCGGCGATGGTGGAGCCCACGCCTTCCGAACACTGGCCCACGGTGATGACGGCCAGAGGGGTGGTTGATGTCAAGAAGGGGAGAGTGCCTGTGAGAGTGCTGAATTGTGGGGAGGAAGAAGTTAGGCTCCCCCGTTACGCTACCCTTGCCAAGTTGCTCACCCTAGACCCTCACACCATTCACAAAGCCGTCCCTCCTACCTCAGCATCCCCTGCCAGTAACCATACACCCCCTGAACAGTTAGAGTTGTGCCAGGAATTACACGTAGGCACTGACGCCACACCCAAGCATCACAAAGAGGGGGTATTCAGGGTGGTGCAAGAATATGAACAGGTTTTCAGCAAGCACCCATTAGATTTCGGGAGGATTAAGGGGGTTCAACACCATATGCCTACGGGCGTACATCCACCCATTAAAGAAAGATATAGGACCATCCCGCCAGCACATTATCAATGCGCCAAAGACATGTTGAGGAACATGAAGGAGGCAGGGGTCATTCGGGATAGTTGTAGTCCCTGGGCAGCCCCACTGGTGCTGGTAAAGAAGAAGGACGGCACCATGAGTATGTGTGTGGATTACCGGAAGATCAACCAGATCACGCATAAAGATACCTATCCACTCCCCCGTATCGAAGAGTCGCTAGCTGCGCTGAGGACTGCTAACTTCTTCTCTACCCTTGACCTTACCAGCGGGTACTGGCAGGTAGCGGTCGCACCGGAGGACCGTGAGAAGACTGCATTCGCAACTCCCATGGGACTCTGTAAGTTTAACAGTATGCCGTTCAGGCTGTGCAATGCCCCCGGAACCTTCCAACGGCTCATGGAGTGTTGCCTGGGACATCTCAATTTCGAAACGGTCCTACTGTACCTGGACGATGTGATTGTATACTCCCAGACGTATGAGGCCCACCTGGAACATCTGGCTGAAGTGTTTGCGTCCCTAGCCAAGTATGGGATGAAACTGAAGCCCTCCAAGTGCCACCTATTGAAGCCCAGGGTGCAGTACCTCAAACACGTGGTGAGCGCGGAAGGTGTCGCCACAGACCCCGAGAAGATCACTGCTATTCAAGATTGGCCGAGACCGACCACAGCGAGGGAGGTGAGACAGTTCCTGGGCCTGGTGGGCTACTACCGTCGCTTCATCAAGGGGTACACGAAGATGGCCTCCCCCATGCAAGACCTCCTTGTGGGGCAGACTAGGGGTAGCAGGTCCCCTGGGTCTCTGTTTGTGTGGGAGAAGAAGCATGAGGAGTCCTTTCACCAGCTGAAGACGGCCTTGACGGGAGAGGAAATCCTGGCATACCCTGATTACAGCCTCCCGTTTGTCCTCTACACCGACGCCAGCAATGTGGGCTTGGGAGCAGTTGAGGCCCAGGTCAAGGACGGGCGAAAGAAGGTGATCGCCTATGCCAGCAGAAAACTCCGGCCCACGGAAAGGAACCCTGAAAATTACAGCTCCTTCAAGCTTGAGTTCCTGGCCCTGGTGTGGGCAATCACCGAGAAGTTCCGACACTATCTCGCAGCGGCAAAATACACAGCCTACACGGATAATAATCCATTAACTCACCTGGACACGGCCAAACTGGGCGCCCTGGAGCAGCGTTGGGTGGCCAGGCTATCTAATTAAGACTTCACTATCAAATACAGAGCCGGCCGCAAGAACACCAACGCGGATGCATTGTCTCGGATGCCCCACCTGCCGGATGGGGTCAGAAGACGATGACCTCGAAGAAATTCAGTTGCCCGCGTTCCATCAGCCACCGGTCGAAAAATTCCACGTCAAACAACAGCAGGCGAACCTGGACCCGCTACCCAGTCAGGGGTGGCGAGAAGCCCAAGACCAAGTGCCTGCCGTCCAGTTGGTCAAGACCATGATTGAGCAAGGCTCCTCCGGAATGGATCCGGCAGCGCCTCCTGAGGCCCAGCGGCTGTGGAAGGAACGAGCCTGGCCTGCATGAGGGAAAGCTGTATCAAGGGCTGATCAACCCAAAGATCAATGAAAAGGTTCGTCAGCTGGTGGTCCCTCAGGCCAGCGTGCCCAAAGTTCTCAGGGCATATCATGATGGTGTTGGGCATTTCGGCTGGAAGAAGCTGGAGATGTTGTTGAGAGGTAAGTTCTATTGGAGTGGGATGCGAGAATCTGTGGAGGCTTGGTGCCGAGAGTGCGGCCCCTGTGCTCTGAGAAGAAAGGATGAAGTCAGCCAAAGAGCCCCTCTACAGCCGATCATCACCCACCAACCTCTGGAGTTGGTTGCCTTGGACCACGTCAAGCTTACACCCAGCCGGAATGGGTATACGTATGCCTTGACCATAGTGGACCACTACTCCAGGTTCATGGTGGTTGTTCCAGTCAAAGATTTGACCAGCCGTACCGCAGCCAGGGCATTCCACGCCTACATCTGTCGACCGCACGGATACCCGGAGAGGGTGCTCACGGACCAGGGTTCAGCCTTTGAAGCGGAGGTGTTTCAGGAGTTCAGCCAATTGTATGGTTGTAAGAAGATCAGGACCATGCCATACCATGCCCAAACTAATGGGATGTGCGAAAAGATGAACCATCTGGTCCTAGACCTCCTCAAAGTAATACCGTTGGAAGAGCGGAACCTGTGGCCAGACAAGCTGCCCGACCTGGTCGACATGTACAACAACATCCCCAGTAGTTCTACCAAATGCACCCCGGCGTATCTGATGAGAGCCCGACTGGACCTAGAAATGGGCTTGGAAGCTCCTGAGGCCCTTCCTTCGACTGCTGGCTGGGATACTCGGCAGCAAATCCAATACCGACAAGTCCAGGAGTATGTGGAGAAGAATCTCGGTCAGAGCCGAGAGAAACAAGTGCAACGCTTCAATAAGCGAGCATCAGCTGTCCCCTTTGGGCTGGGAGATGTCGTGCTGAAACGGAAGAGAAGGACCCATAAGCTGGATGACTAGTGGGAAAGGACCCCGTATGTCATACAGCCCACTGAGTGGGAGAATGAGAAGGCTTATGTGATCAGTCGCGACCAGGGGAGGACTGCCTTTATGGTTTCCTGGGACCATCTGAAGAAGTGTCCTTACCCCTTGAGAGTGACCAACGAAGTTCCAGTCCCTACGCCGAGCGGAGAAGAGGAGAAGAAGGTGATCCACATGGTGATGGGTGATTTTCCGGCAGATTGGCCTATGCAAAACGGTGCGGTGATTGTTCCGGTGATAATGTTCCCACAATACGTGATAGAAATGGAGACGGAAACGCCCGCCAGTGAGCCGCTCGAATAAGCGCCCAGGGATGCACCTATACCCCCTCCCCTTGGGTCTCCACTTGCCATACCTGCCCCAAGGGAAGAGGAATTGACTGTTTCCTCTGTCCCCTTGCCCTCCACTGATGACATTGGGCCCAGAAGGTCCACACGCCCCAACCTAGGTCGACCCCCACTTAGGTACAGGGAAACTACCATTTAGGGGTGCCGTGTGTTAAACGTGTAAATAGCTGAATGAATAAAAAATAATCCAACCAAAGCATCATCTGATTGTCTACTTGATTATTCCGGCCGTTGCTGGCAAGTTGTCCCCGGAGGGACCCTAAGTGTTAACCGTATGCATGAGAGACTGCTCGTGGACATGGCTGAGAACTGGCAGGCGACCCACGAACTTGTGGGCCTGTAAATAATGTTGTAGGATGGATACCGTTGCCGCCTCCGGAGAGGCAAATTGGAGGAAGGGTCCGCAGCAGAGCAGGCTGGGACCCAGCCACCACCAGGACCTGTGGCCATCCTCCGGGGGTCAGGGGTCCCCCTTGGATGTGGGGTCCCCTGAAGTGACAGTCGGGTGCGAGTTACCATACCCATTCCCGCTCGGGCAGCCTGAACCTGGACTGGGGTCAAGGGGTGCTGCCCACTTCTTAGGGGCAGCATCAGGGCTAGGTTGCTTGGGTGGGAGAGCGGAAGACATCCGTCCGTCCGTCCGTCAGTATTAAAAATGTTTATATGTGCAACGTTTAAGGTGACCTGAAGAAAATGCTTATGTTTTAAATGTTTAAAGTTTTACCTGTTATTTATATTTTTACAGTTTTGAAAAATAAAACCGGTGATGGACGGGCAGCCCGTGGACGGTCTGCCTTTTACCAAGGGGGAGTGTGACGCCCTGGACTAGCCAGGTAGTCACAAACATACCAACATACACACCCCCACCCTAGGCAGTTACAGCAGCCAAACCAAAAATCCTTGTTGCCTCCCTCCAGGGTCTGATGTCCACACCAGGTGGGGCGGAGCCAGGCGGTTGGCCCCACCCACCGAGAAGTTCACAGGCCTGGAGGCGGGAAAAGGTGTCAGATTAGTCTTGGAGGTGAAAGTGAGAGGAGTGAACACTTGGGTGTCTGGGTTGGAGCCCAGACACTGACAGCAAGGTTGGCAGATGGTGGTGGCCATTTGCTGGAGTTAGTGGAACTCTGCAGAGCCGTAAGGACCGGGGTTGGGTGTTGGCCCGCCGGTACCGGACCGGGGAATGGAGTGAAGCTAAGCACACAGGCAGAGCCATCGGACCCTGACCAGGCTTGGAGCCGCCGTCAATAATCAAATCCGAATGTGACAGGAACCCCAGGGGTTTCCCAACTACCAAGTCCCGATTGAAGGCAACCCTCCACCCAGAGAGGATATACAGCCACCGTGTTACGGGGGGACCGGCAGATTAGGACCAGGGGGTATATATCCTAATCACCAGTCGGGGCCCACCGTGCTCCAGATGACAATGGAGCTGCTGGCACCTGAGGGTTAGGCGGAGACTATAGAGCTGGATGGCTCTGAGATAACCCAGGAACTCTGGGAACCGGTCACGTGTGTTGGGACACGTCAGACCGGACGACAACCCGATTAGCGTTTTGGTGCACCTAGCGCTACACCAACCACGTGTGCAGGAAACACGTCAGGCCGGGTGGTAACCAGGTAGCGTTGACCGGAAGACCGCCACGAAAGCGCCCTGTCGGCCACGTGTGTAGGACACGTCAGGCCGAGCGGTCCTCCAATTAGCGTTTCTGGCCACCTCTCGACTGGCCACGTGTGTGTAGGACACGTCAGGCCAGATGGGTACACCAGTAGCGTTGACCAGGAAGCCGAGGAAAATAAGGAACACCCTGTTAACTCCACAGGGGTCCTGGAGTACGCTGTCCGTGCGCGTAGGGGGCACAACCGGACAGGTGGCGCAGCAGGTGCGTTGTCCGTGTGCGTAGGGGGCACAATCGGACAGGTGGCGCAGCAGGTGCGTTGTCCGTGTGCGTAGGGGGCACAATCAGACAGGTGGCGCAGCAGGTGCGTTGTCCGTGTGCGTAGGGGGCACAATCGGACAGGAAGCACAGCAGCCCAGTTAACGCCACTAGACTGCTATAGCAAGACTGGAACGGCAGGAGGGAAGCACGGCGCCTGACCCTGATGTGCCGAGCCACGAATCTTGGCGTGACAGGCACCGTTCGCCTAACCCTACCTACCGCTTCCCAACATAGGCTTATGCCGCAATGAGGCTCTAACATGGAGGTGTGCTCTGACTGAGCAAATGTGAAGACTGCGCACCTCCATGTTGTCTCCAGCCCCTTTTATAACCTGGGTCCGCCCCAAACCCAGGGTGGAACCACCAAGGTCCAATAGCAGAGTGCCATGTCATCAGTGACGTCACATGCGACCTATCTGGAACCGCCACGTCATTGATGACCTCATGGCAGCCACGCCCCAAACACTTCACCAGTCATCGTCTGACGACCAATACTGAGGTGCCAGATCATAGGGGCGGGCCTCTGTGAGCCAGTCCGGAGTTGCCACGTCATCAGGACACCTGACACTCTCTGCCCTATCAGGACCTGCCACCTCACGGACATGCTCAATGAGGTCCTTACCGGACCTAGCCTCTGATGCACTAAGTGCCTGAGCATGCTCCGTAGCCTGAGCCACAGGCTTAGAAAGCAGACTATCAGTTTGAGCATGCTCAGTAGCCTGAACTGAGGACTTAGTCTCAGACATAACACAAACAGGCTGAGCATGCTCACTAGGCAAAACACCGGGCTTAAACTCTGGCTGGGGTAAATCGGCGCACGCATGCGCACTAGCCGCCTCTCCACACTTAGACGTGGTGGAAGGAACAGCCAACTGGACCACCCGAGGCACGGCCAAGAATGGCAGCCGGCGCCTGGGCGCAACAGGAACCGCAGCAGGCTGCTTGCGGCTATGGCGGCGCTGGTTCGTAACAGTACCCCCCCCTCTAGCGCAAAGATATTTGCAGCACGTCTGCCTGCATTGCACACTCAAACTCATTGTTACTAAGCCATTATTGTTGGAGACAACATGGAGGTGCGCAGTCTTCACATTGGCTCAGTCCTAATGTTACGGGGGGCTGTCTGATAATAACTTAAAGGAGTATCAGACAGTCAGGGTCCACCGTGCAAAGACTCTGCTGCAGACTATGGCAGAGTGCAATACCTCTGTTAACTCACAGAAGGATACAATAAGTAAGTAAAGCAATTCCTCCCTTACTTGGAGGGTGTGTGGAATGATCTCTGTTAATAATCACAGAGACAAAGGCAATGTGTGCGAAATGGCACCTACCTAGGTCCGCTCTTCTAGTGGTGCAAAAGAGACGAACAGCAGCGTAAGCCGCACAAAGCTCCTACCTGCGTTCGCTCCACTAGTGTGCGAGGACACGAACCACTAGATATGGCACCTGCCTAGGTCCGCTCTTCTAGTGGTGCAAAAGAGACGAACAGCAGCGTAAGCCGCACAAAGCTCCTACCTCTGTTCGCTCCTCTAGTGTGCGAGGATACGAACAACTGCCAGACGCAGTATAAGGAACGTTACCCTAGCGGCAACGTCCACCTACGAGTCGAATCACAAGGCCCAGCCAGACCATGTGCCTCAGGCACCTGCCTATGTCCGCTCCCCTAAGAGGTAAGGATACGGACAGCAGCCGAAGCTGTAAGGTATAAGAACGCTACCCTGCCGGTAGCGCTCACCTAGCATAGACAGAGGAATGCCTAGAGGAACGTGCACATGTGCGGGTGACATCATCGCTGACACGAGGTCACATGTCTCTGACACCTTCTATGCCGATTGGTCGCTGGTCATGTGCTTGTGACGCCTTGCTCGGTGATAGGCCAGCATGACGTCACTCTTGTCGTTCTGGCAGCGGATTGGCTCTGGTGTCCTCCATCTTGGATGAGGCACAGAGTCTATATAAGACCCTGACACACGCCGCATGGCGCTCAGTCCTCTTGGTTCATGCATGAGGGTAGACACCCTGTTCCTCTAGGCATTCCTCTGTCTATGCTAGGTGAGCGCTACCGGCAGGGTAGCGTTCTTATACCTTACAGCTTCGGCTGCTGTCCGTATCCTTACCTCTTAGGGGAGCGGACATAGGCAGGTGCCTGAGGCACATGGTCTGGCTGGGCCTTGTGATTCGACTCGTAGGTGGACGTTGCCGCTAGGGTAACGTTCCTTATACTGCGTCTGGCAGTTGTTCGTATCCTCGCACACTAGGGGAGCGAACAGAGGCAGGAGCTTTGTGCGGCTTACGCTGCTGTTCGTCTCTTTTGCACCACTAGAAGAGCGGACCTAGGCAGGTGCCATATCTAGTGGTTCGTGTCCTCGCACACTAGTGGAGCGAACGCAGGTAGGAGCTTTGTGCGGCTTACGCTGCTGTTCGTCTCTTTTGCACCACTAGAAGAGCGGACCTAGGTAGGTGCCATTTCGCACACATTGCCTTTGTCTCTGTGATTATTAACAGAGATCATTCCACACACCCTCCAAGTAAGGGAGGAATTGCTTTACTTACTTATTGTATCCTTCTGTGAGTTAACAGAGGTATTGCACTCTGCCATAGTCTGCAGCAGAGTCTTTGCACGGTGGACCCTGACTGTCTGATACTCCTTTAAGTTATTATCAGACAGCCCCCCGTAACACACCGCCACAGGCTAGAGATCCAAGGGCCAGCGCCTGTGGGCAAAACGGGCTCCTTCGGCACCTATACGCCGGGGAGCAGACTACCGGTGGGCAACCACAGGAGTCAGAACATTCTAAAAGGTGCAGGGAAAGACATCCACCATCAGCCGTCCGGGGAGAGCACAACAACAACACTGCCGCCGGCTGCGGGACCCGTCCATCCGGCCATTTTGGTTTACCAGAGACTCTGTCAGTGATTGTCTGAGTGAGTACACCAGTGCCGTCAGGCACCGCGCCGCACTGTTCCTGCAACCCTGCACCCCAGCCATCCAGCCTCCCCGTTACACCATCGGGCCCTGGGATCACCAACCCCTGCCCATGGAGGGGACAACATCTCAGCTGCATCCTACCATCTCTCCCGGGATCCCCGTTACCAGCAGCGGTGGTGCCATCATCATCACGACCCGTGGGTGGCGTCACGAACAATCTCCCTAACTAAACCACCCCCTTTTCACTCACGGGTGAGGAGCGCTGCTCGAGTCCCCGGGTCCGAGCCACCAAGCAGCAGCAACAGAAGCCCCGGACCCGAGCGTGGCGAGCGCGTCCCCTCCGCCCGCGACACCTAGCCCTCCAGCAGTCTCCATACATGACCAGCTGGTTCCCTTAGTGTCCTCCAGACTTAGCTGATTTCCCCAGCATCTTTCCGTCCAACTTCTGTGGCTGTACTCCCCCCGCCAGCAGCCACTACAGGTGCAGGGTCTGACTAGTGTCCGCTCACTTGCATCTGCACTTCAGACTCGGCTGCTCCACTCCATCTCCTCTGACTGCCACTGCACACTCTCTAGCTTCCAGTCCCACTACCCACCACTAGCTGAGATGCAAGGGCTATGCCCCCTCCTGGGTCTGCCAATGGGTCCCCTCTAAGCTGTGTGTTTGTCCCGGATACTACGTGTCTGTGTGTACACACCCTAGTCAGCCTTTGGGATTACCTGTCTGTACTCACCCCGGCACGGGTGTAGTACTCAGTGGTGCCTGACCATGTCAGGGGCACCACATTCCCCCTTAGTTATCAACAGCACGTCCTCGGCTGCAAAGACAAGAACATTTTAAAGTGCAAACATTTCACATAAAAACATCATAAAACATTATAAAACATTGTACCAGGTACCATTTTTCACCACCCACCAACCACAAGTTCATTACCCACCCAAAACCCTCTCAGGAGGCAGGTCACTGGTCCTTTTAGCAACCAGGTCTGGGCCATCTGTTTTCCCAGACCTTTCCTACAATATTCCTCTCCTAGGAATGGTGGTTGAGGTAGACCCCATAAACAGGCGTACCAGTGTCTTTTGGTGGTTGGAGAGCCAGGCCCTATAAACAGGCGTGCTCCCTTGTCGTAGGCGAGCCAGGCCCCATAAACAGGGATGCTCTTGGCTTTTGGACAGCAAGCGCCATCACAGGCGTGCTTCCTGGTGGTGCAGAGCCAGGCCCCATAAACAGGCATGCTCTGAGTTGGTACTACTGGGGTAACTATATACACCAGGGGTCTCAAACTCAGCTGGGCATATGGGCCGCACAGAGGAAAAAAAATAATTTGGGGGGCTGCATTCTTTGCAGGACAAAGTGATATTTTTATTGGTACCACATATAATATAATTTATTTATTTTTTTTGCACACCTTGGGATCACTGATTTTGAACATTTTCACTTGTTCATTATAGCAAACGTGCACATTCTTTGTTTAAATATAAACATTTTTTTTTTTCATTCTATTCCTTTCTTGTAACTAACAGTCTTACAATTAGCACTATATAGAAATTTTGACCAACATCTTTTAGTAATGTTTAGAGTTGAGCGCGGTTCGCGGTTCGAGGTTCTCCAGTTCTAGGCTCGAGTGATTTTGGGGCCTGTTCTAGATCGAACTAGAACTCGAGCTTTTTGCAAAAGCTCGATAGTTCTAAAAACGTTCGAGAACAGTTCTAGCAGCAAAAAACCAGCTAATTCCTAGCTGGCTTTCCGCTGTAATAGTGTAAGTCACTCTGTGACTCACACTATTATGAAATTTCAGTGTATAGTGTGCGGGAACAGCGCCTTCAGATCACTGCTGTTTGTATAATCGCCATTTTTTTTTTTTTTTCCTTGTCTTCCTTCCCTAAGCGCGCGCGTGTAGTGGGGAGGGCCATTATGGCAGCCAATCTGTTACGGGGGGCTGTCTGATAATAACCTAAATGAGTATCAGACAGTCAGGGTCCACCGTGCAAAGACTCTGCTGCAGACTATGGCAGAGTGCAATACCTCTGTTAACTCACAGAAGGATATAATAAGTAAGTAAAGCAATTCCTCCCTTATTTGGAGGGTGTGTGGAATGATCTCTGTTAATAATCACAGAGACAAAGGCAATGTGTGCGAAATGGCACCTACCTAGGTCCGCTCTTCTAGTGGTGCAAAAGAGACGAACAGCAGCGTAAGCCGCACGAAGCTCCTACCTCTGTTCGCTCCCCTAGTGTGCGAGGATACGAACAACTGCCAGACGCAGTATAAGGAACGTTACCCTAGCGGCAACGTCCACCTACGAGTCGAACCACAAGGCCCAGCCAGACCATGTGCCTCAGGCACCTGCCTATGTCCGCTCCCCTAAGAGGTAAGGATACGGACAGCAGCCGAAGCTGTAAGGTATAAGAACGCTACCCTGCCGGTAGCGCTCACCTAGCATAGACAGAGGAATACCTAGAGGAACGCGCACAGAGCGTCTACTCTTATGCATGAACCAAGAGGACTGAGCGCCATGCGGCATGTGTCAGGGTCTTATATAGACTCTGTGCCTCATCCAAGATGGAGGACACCAGAGCCAATCCGCTGCCAGAACGACAGGAGTGACGTCATGCTGGCCTATCACCGAGCAAGACATCACAAGCACATGACCAGCGACCAATCGGCATAGAAGGTGTCAGAGACATGTGACCTCGTGTCAGCCATGATGTCACCCGCACATGTGCAATGGCTCCAAGATAGGACTTAGTCTCCGGCGCTCGCACATGTGCAGTAGCATGAAATCTGGACTTAGTCTCCAGCGCTCGCACATGTGCAGTAGCAAGAAATCTGGACATAGTCTCCAGTTCTCGCAGCAACCGTAACAGTACCTCCCCCTCAAGGGCCCTCCTCCCGGCGGTGCAGGTAATCGGCAAATAAGTCGGGAGCATGGACAGCCTCCTCAGGCTCCCAAGAGCGATGTTCCGGGCCGTAACCCTCCCAATCTATCAAGAAGAACCTGCGCCCTCTAACCATCTTAGAACCAACTATGGCTCGTACCTCATAGCTAGAGCGAGAGGAATCAGAGGCAGGAGAGTGCACTTCACGAGCGTGAGGTAAAATAGCCGGCTTTAGCAGTGAGACATGGAATTTGTCATGAATCCTAAGATGGACGGGTAACTTCAATTGGTAGACTACAGGATTTACCTGTCGAAGATCCTCATAAGGACCCAGGAAACGAGGAGCAAATTTGACAGAGCTCACTCTAAGTCTCACGTGTTTTGCAGAGAGCCACACAAAGTCCCCTGGAGAAAAGACAGGAGCCGGGCGACGAAACCGATTGGACACCGTCTTCATACGGTCCTTAGCTGCTTGGATCGACTCTTGAGTCCGATCCCAAACCTCTCTGGCATTAGTTGCCCAGTCGGCCACAAGAGGAGGAGGTGCAGCAGCGGGAAACGGTACCGGTACCCTAGGGTGTTGCCCATTATTGAGTACGAACGGTGTCTGCCCAGTGGCCTCAGCCAGCGAATTGTTAAGGGCAAATTCTGCCCAGGGTAGGAGGGAGGACCAGTTATCGTGGTTCTCAGCAACAAAGTGTCGAAGGTATATAATCATAGATTGATTGGTACGTTCAACCAAACCATTGGTCTCCGGATGGTATGCCGAAGAGAGATTCAACTCAATTTGCAGAAGGCTACAAAGATCTCGCCAGAAACGGGAAGTAAATTGCGGGCCTCTATCACAAATGATACGATCTGGCATCCCGTGAAGCCTAAATACATGCTTGAGGAATAGTTTGGCTAGTACTCTGGAAGATGGGATTTTCGATAACGGTACGAGATGAACCATCCGGGAGAAATGGTCCGTAATGACCCACACAAATCTATGTCCCTGTGAACATGGAAGATCACCCACAAAGTCCATGCCTACCACCTCCCATGGTCTATCTGGCACTGGTAAAGGATGAAAGAGCCCAGCCGGTCTCTGCCGTAATGGACGGTTGCGAGCACACGAGTAGCAGGAACCGACATATCTCTTGACGTGGCTGGCTAAGTGTGGCCACCAATACCACCTCTCCAGTAACTCTCGTGTCCGCCTAATACCAAAATGCCCACCCACCTTTGAGGTGTGGGCCCATGACAGTATATCATTCTGTCGATCAGGTGGAACAAAGGTCTTGCCCGGTGGGATTTGGTCTAACGTCACAGGGGAGAGCGTATGAAAAACCCTGGAGGGAAGGATAAGACGAGGTTCGTCAATCTCTTCCTGGGTAGAAAGCATAGAGCGAGACAGGGTGTCTGCCTTGTTATTCTTACTCCCAGACAGATAGTTGATGGAGAAGTGAAAGCGGGAGAAAAACAAGGACCAGCGGGCTTGGCGAGGATTCAGACGCTGAGAGGTTTGTAAGTACGTCAGATTCTTATGGTCTGTATAGACCTGGAAAGGATGTTTCGCTCCTTCCAGCAAGTGACGCCACTCCTCCAAGGCTAATCTCAAGGCGAGCAGTTCCCTATCCCCAATGGTATAGTTTCTCTCTGCCGGTGAAAAGGTTTTCGCAAAGAAGAAATACGGCCTTTTTCTACCTGCACCGTTCTTTTGATACAAGACTGCACCAGCACCCACTGAAGAGGCATCAACCTCCCAACTTGTGCCAGGCTCAACTAGAGGGGCAGCCCTTCTGGACTTAATTTTAAGCAACAGGCCAGATAGAATAACAGACGTACGAGTGGATGGGCACCTAGGGAATAGTGACCACAATATAATACAATTCCACTTGTCCTTTAGTAAGGTGCCTTGGAGGGGGGTTACAAAAACGCTGAATTTCAGCAAAGCAAAGTTTGATCAGCTTAGAGAAGACCTTCGCCAAATTGATTGGGACAATGTCCTCAAAAATGGGAGCACAGAAAATAAGTGGGAAATTTTTAAATCGGTATTAAACACCCACTGCGAGCTAGCCATACCATACAGAAATAAGAGGGCTAGGAACAGGAGAAAACCAATGTGGCTAAATAAGGATGTAAAAGGGGCAATGAATAATAAGAAAAAGGCATTTAAAAAGCTAAAACAAGAAGGCAGTGAGGAAGCATTAAAAATATATAGAAAAAAAATAAAATGTGTAAAAAACAAATATATTTAGCAAAAGTAGAAACTGAGAGACTCATTGCTAAGGAAAGCAAAGCAAATCCCAAACTATTCTTTAATTATATAAACAGAAAAAAGATTAAAATTGATGGTGTTGGCCCTTTAAAGAATAATGAGGGTAAAATCATAGAAAGCGATGTGGGAAAAGCAAATGTTTTAAATACTTTTTTCTCAACTGTGTTCACACAGGAAAAGCATATGCCAGGGGAAATGCAGAGTGATCATGTAAATGCCCCATTAAGTATGACCTGCCTAACCCAGGAAGAAGTGCAGAACCGACTTAGTAACATTAAAATTGACAAATCACCAGGCCCTGATGGCATTCACCCTCGGGTATTAAGGGAGTTAAGTAATGTGATAGACAGGCCTCTATTCCTTTTATTTAAAGACTCTATAGAAGCTGGGTCTGTTCCACTGGATTGGCGGCTAGCAAATGTGGTACCAATATTCAAAAAAGGGTGCAAAAGGGAACCTGGAAACTATAGGCCGGTAAGCTTAACATCTGTTGTGGGTAAAATGTTTGAAGGGTTTTTAAGGGATACTATTATGGAATGTCTCAATGTTAATAACTGTTTAACTCCATATCAACATGGATTTATGAAGGATCGCTCCTGTCAAACTAACCTGATCAGCTTCTATGAGGATGTAAGCTCTCACATGGACCGAGGAGAATCATTGGATGTCATTTATCTCGACTTCGGTAAAGCATTTGACACTGTCCCACATAAAAGACTGCTAAGTAAAATGAGAAAGCTTGGGCTCGGGGAAAATGTGTGTAGATGGGTAGGTAGCTGGCTTAGTGGTAGAAAACAAAGAGTGGTTATTAATGGTGCATACTCAGATTGGGTCAGGGTTACTAGTGGGGTGCCACAGGGGTCTGTATTGGGCCCCCTACTATTTAATATATTTATTAATGATCTGGTGGATGGTTTACAGAGTAAAATATCAGTATTTGCAGATGATACAAAACTATGTAAGGTAGTTAACACAAAGGAGGACAGTTTGCAACTACAGATGGATTTGAGTAAATTGGAGAATTGGGCTGAAAAATGGCAAATGAGGTTTAACACAGATAAGTGTAAGGTTATGCACATGGGAAGGAGAAACAGATGCTACGATTACTTACTAAATGGGAAACTGCTGGGGAAATCAGACATGGAAAAAGACTTAGGCATCTTAGTGAATAAGAATCTAAATTGGAGTGCCCAGTGTCAGGCAGCAGCCACCAAAGCAAATAGGGTGATGGGATGCATTAGAAGAGGTCTGGGGGCACGAGATGAAAACATCATTCTCCCTCTGTACAAATCACTAGTCAGACCACACTTGGAGTATTGTGTGCAATTTTGGGCGCCGGTGCTGAAGAAAGACATTACTGAACTTGAAAGGGTTCAGAGGCGGGCTACTAAAATAATAAATGGAATGGGTGCATTACAATACACGGAAAGGTTATCAAAATTAGGTCTATTTACTCTAGAAAAGAGAAGACTTAGGGGAGACCTAATAAATATGTACAAATATATCAGAGGGCCATATAGAGATCTCTCCCATGATCTGTTTGTACCAAGGACTATGACAAGAACAAGGGGGCATTCTTTTCGATTGGAGGAAAGAAAATTCCTACATCAGCATAGAAGAGGGTTCTTCACGGTAAGAGCAGTGAGGCTCTGGAACTCTCTTCCTGAGGAAGTGGTGATGGCCAACTCACTGAATGAATTTAAGAGAGGAATGGATGCATTTCTTGTTAGCAAAAGTATAGAAGGTTATAAATAGCATAATCTTACAGGTAGATAGAAGAGCGACCTAGATTATTAGAGGAATGGGGGGGGCTGCAATACCAAGACAGGTTATTAAACTTGGGGTTAGTTAGTTAGGAAAAACAAAGGCTTAGTGGGATCTAATCACAATGTATAAATATATGAGGGGACAGTACAGAGACCTTTCCAAAGATCTCTTTACACCTAGGCCTGCGACTGGAACAGGGGGCATCCGCTAAGTCTTGAGGAAAGAATGTTTAATCATAATCACAGATGAGGATTCTTTACTGTACGAGCAGTGAGACTATGGAGCTCTCTGCCGTATGATGTTGTAATGAGGGATTCACTAGTAAAATTTAAGCAGAGCCTGAACGCATTTCTTGAAAAATATAATATTACCAGTTATGTATATTAGATTTTATGACAGGGTGTTGATCCAGGGAACTAGTCTGATTGCCGTATGTGGAGTCAGGAAGGAATTCTTTTCCCCATTGGAGCTTATTTGACACATTGGGGTTTTTTTGCCTTCCTCTGGATCAACATGTTAGGCTACAGGTTGAACTAGATAGACTTAGAGTCTCCCTTCAACCTTAAAAACTATGAAACTATGAAACTATGAAACCTCTAAGAGGAAGGGCTTACTCTCATCGGGTCTTTGAAGAACGGGAGCAGTTGAAAAGTGTCTTTTTACTGCCTCAAAAGCCTGAGATGTCTCAGTAGACCAGGATTTGGGATTAGCACCTTTCTTAGTCAAGGCCACCAAAGGGGCCACCAAAGTAGAAAAATGGGGTATGAACTGCCTGTAATAATTTATGAATCCTAAGAAGCGTTGCACCGCCTTCAAGGAATGAGGTTCGGACCATTGCAGGACAGCAGAGAGCTTCGCAGGATCCATAGCCAGGCCCTCTTGTGAGATAATGTAACCCAAAAAAGGCAATGAGGACTGCTCGAATACACATTTCTCGAGTTTAGCAAACAATGAGTGCTCCCTTAAACGGGAAAGGACACGAACGACATCCTGACGATGAGTCTCCAGATCAGGAGCCAAAATCAGGATGTCGTCCAGATACACCACTACTGAGGATAACAGTAAATCCCTGAACACATCATTTACGAAGTCCTGAAATACTGCGGGTGCATTACATAACCCAAAAGGCATGACGAGGTATTCATAGTGACCGTCTCGGGTGTTAAAAGCGGTCTTCCATTCGTCACCCTTTCGAATTCGTACCAAGTTGTACGCACCCCGCAGATCCAACTTCGTAAAAACTTGAGCTCCTCTCAGTCTGTCAAAGAGCTCCGAAATTAAAGGTAATGGGTATTTGTTCTTTATTGTGATTGCGTTGAGACCCCTGTAATCTATGCAGGGACGCAAATCACCCTCTTTCTTCCGAACAAAGAAAAAACCAGCTCCCGCGGGAGAGACAGACTTACGAATGAACCCCTTCTCTAAACTCTCTCTTATATAGGTCGACATGGCCTCCGACTCAGGTATCGACAGGGGGTAAACCCTGCCTTTAGGTGGAACCGAACCTGGGATAAGGTCTATGGCACAGTCATACGGCCTATGGGGTGGAAGAACCTCAGCACCCTGTTTGGAGAACACGTCAGCGAAATCCAGATAGGGTGTAGGTATGGGAGAGAGATCAGTAGATGCAACCGCAACGACCTTAGGTGGTAAGGGAAGACATCGGAACTGACATTTCGAACCCCAACTAATAATGCTGTCAGACTCCCAGTCAATGTGAGGAGCATGAGTCCGAAGCCATGGGAGACCCAGAAGGACGTCGTCTATACCCTCAGTCAAAACAAGAAAAGAAATCTCCTCTATGTGACCCTGAGACAGGGAAAGGCGCAAGGGAACTGTCCTCAATGTAATGGAGTCAGACAACATAGTTCCATTAACAACACAGACAGGAATAGGCGCCTCTAACATGATAGAGGGAATATTGTGTCCCTTTACAAATCCTGAGGACACAAAAGTCCCGTCAGCTCCGGAATCCACAAAAGCCATAATAGGCCATGTATTCTCAGATAATGAGAGCTGACCTGGGATACAACACTTAGAGGGTGCAGAAGACGTCTCTAGTAACCCCCCTCTAATGGTTACTAGGCCTGGGAGTTTCCCTGACGACTAGGACACTTGTTGGCATAGTGCCCAGCCTGACGACATACGTAACATATACGAGGACCAGACTTGCGTAGTCTGGAAGACGCATGACCTAACTCCATAGGAGTGGGAGATGTTTCAGATGCTGAGGAAGATGGTAGTGGACCCTCAACAACTGGAATAGCCTGATGCTTAGGGCGTGAGGAAGAGACCTCGAGTCTACGTTCCTTATGGCGTACATCGATCCTCGTTGCTACTGTGATCAAGTCCTCCAGAGAAGCAGGGACCTCACGAGTAGCAAGAGCATCCTTGACATAGCCTGCCAACCCTCTCCAGAAGATAGGAATCAACACCTTCTCTGGCCAATCTAGTTCTGCCACCAGAGTTCTAAAAGCAATGGCATAAGAACTAGTGGATAACGAACCCTGAGATAGATCTAACAGTCTCAGGGCCGCATCATGGGTAACCTGCGGACCCATGAATACCGCCTTAAGAGCATCAAGAAAGTCTTGATGTCTCAGAGTAACCACATCAGAGCGCTCCCATAGGGGAGTCGCCCATTCTAAGGCTTTGTCCTGAAGTAAGGAGATGATAAAGCCTACTCTGGACCTCTCTGTAGAGAAGCGAGAAGAGTTGACCTCTAGGTGTATCTGACACTGACTAATGAAACCACGACATGATCTGGCATCGCCAGAATATCTGTTTGGCAGAGCAAGTCGAGGATCATGTGCAGATGTCACCATGGTCTGAGGTTTATCCTCTATACTCTTGAGCCGTGACTCAAGTACTTGTATGTAACGGTGTAACTGCTGATATTCTGCCATAACTGCAAGACCCTTGGCTCAGTCCTAATGTTACGGGGGGCTGTCTGATAATAACCTAAATGAGTATCAGACAGTCAGGGTCCACCGTGCAAAGACTCTGCTGCAGACTATGGCAGAGTGCAATACCTCTGTTAACTCACAGAAGGATATAATAAGTAAGTAAAGCAATTCCTCCCTTACTTGGAGGGTGTGTGGAATGATCTCTGTTAATAATCACAGAGACAAAGGCAATGTGTGCGAAATGGCACCTACCTAGGTCCGCTCTTCTAGTGGTGCAAAAGAGACGAACAGCAGCATAAGCCGCACAAAGCTCCTACCTGCGTTCGCTCCACTAGTGTGCGAGGACACGAACCACTAGATATGGCACCTGCCTAGGTCCGCTCTTCTAGTGGTGCAAAAGAGACGAACAGCAGCGTAAGCCGCACAAAGCTCCTACCTCTGTTCGCTCCCCTAGTGTGCGAGGATACGAACAACTGCCAGACGCAGTATAAGGAACGTTACCCTAGCGGCAACGTCCACCTACGAGTCGAACCACAAGGCCCAGCCAGACCATGTGCCTCAGGCACCTGCCTATGTCCGCTCCCCTAAGAGATAAGGATACGGACAGCAGCCGAAGCTGTAAGGTATAAGAACGCTACCCTGCCGGTAGCGCTCACCTAGCATAGACAGAGGAATGCCTAGAGGAACGCGCACAGAGCGTCTACTCTTATGCATGAACCAAGAGGACTGAGCGCCATGCGGCGTGTGTCAGGGTCTTATATAGACTCTGTGCCTCATCCAAGATGGAGGACACCAGAGCCAATCCGCTGCCAGAACGACAGGAGTGACGTCATGCTGGCCTATCACCAAGCAAGACATCATAAGCACATGACCAGCGACCAATCGGCATAGAAGGTGTCAGAGACATGTGACCTCGTGTCAGCGATGATGTCACCCGCACATGTGCAATGGCTCCAAGATAGGACTTAGTCTCCAGCGCTCGCACATGTGCAGTAGCAAGAAATCTGGACATAGTCTCCAGTGCTCGCAGCAACCGTAACACAATCCCAGACACACACACAGCTAAGTGGACTTTTAGCCAGAGAAGCAACAGCATGTGTGATAGGATGTCCATGTCACATGTCCCTGCATTATAAAAATGGACATTTTCCTCCAGCACGCCATTATCTGCCTTCTGCGTCCTTGGTGTCAGACATCACTGGCACAGCTCCGTCCTGAGTCCTATCGCCGATACAGCTGTATGCGCTCCATACACAGCGCTGGACAGCTTAGGGAGAGCACTTTCTATCAGTCCTTTTAAGGGCTCGTACCGGCAGGGTCAGAGCCATAGGTGACAGGTCCTGAAAACAGAGACAGCGTCTGTGTAGCTAAGGTCAGGGATTTCCTCGCTGCATTTCCCCATTAGGAGGGAATAGAAAGGCAAGCTTCCATTCCTCTACCCAGAGCCCCACAATCCTGCCACTGTACCCTCCTGTCCTCTGCACACTCCAACTCATTGTTACTAAGCCATTATACTAGCAAACACTGAGTGTACCTAGTGTCATCCTAAACGTGGCTATTGGACTTTTGTATAGTCCCAGTAGTGCACAGATATTTGCAGCACGTCTGCCTGCATTGCACACTCAAACTCATTGTTACTAAGCCATTATACTAGCAAACACTGAGTGTACCTAGTGGCATCCTAAACGTGGCTGTTGGACTTCTGTATAGTCCCAGTAGTGCACAGATATTTGCAGCACGTCTGCCTGCATTGCACACTCAAACTCATTGTTACTAAGCCATTATACTAGCAAACACTGAGTGTACCTAGTGTCATCCTAAACGTGGCTATTGGACTTTTGTATAGTCCCAGTAGTGCACAGATATTTGCAGCACGTCTGCCTGCATTGCACACTCAAACTCATTGTTACTAAGCCATTATACTAGCAAACACTGAGTGTACCTAGTGGCATCCTAAACGTGGCTGTTGGACTTCTGTATAGTCCCAGTAGTGCACAGATATTTGCAGCACGTCTGCCTGCATTGCACACTCAAACTCATTATAACTAAGCCATTATACTAGCAAACACTGATTGTACCTAGTGGCATCCTAAACGTGGCTGTTGGACTTCTGTATAGTCCCAGTAGTGCACAGATATTTGCAGCACCTCTGCCTGCATTGCACACTCAAACTCATTGTTACTAAGCCATTATACTAGCAAACACTGATTGTACCTAGTGGCATCCTAAACGTGGCTGTTGCACTTCTGTATAGTCCCAGTAGTGCACAGATATTTGCAGCACGTCTGCCTGCATTGCACACTCAAACTCATTGTTACTAAGCCATTATACTAGCAAACACTGAGTGTACCTAGTGGCATCCTAAACGTGGCTGTTGGACTTCTGTATAGTCCCAGTAGTGCACAGATATTTGCAGCACGTCTGCCTGCATTGCACACTCAAACTCATTATAACTAAGCCATTATACTAGCAAACACTGATTGAACCTAGTGGCATCCTAAACGTGGCTATTGGACTTCTGTATAGTCCCACTAGTACAAAGATATTTGCAGCACGTCTGCCTGCATTGCACACTCCAACTCATTATAACTAAGCCATTATACTAGCAAACACTGAGTGAACCTAGTGGCATCCTAAACGTGGCTGTTGGACTTCTGTATAGTCCCACTAGTGCAAAGATATTTGCAGCACGTCTGCCTGCATTGCACACTCAAACTCATAGTTACTAATCCATTATACTAGCAATTTATGCTGCCAGTTTAAGGGCCGTAGTTGCATTGTCAGGGATATTTATTCTTTATTATTCTGCTGTTAATAAAGCTAGACCACCGCTGCAATCTACACCACCTCTCAATTTTTACTACCACATTTTCAGTGCACAATCTTGTTGCAATCAACATGAGTGGCAAAATGACAGATGCTGGTGGAAAGGGGAAGAGGCGTGGTGGAAAAGGAAAAAAAGGGTTTGTCCGTGGGGAAGGTGGCAAAGCTCCATTAACATCTGCTGAAGATAGACCATCTACCAGCAAAAGTAAGATGTCTACTATTTACCGTGGACAATCCGATGTGCTCCCTTTTTTACGGACACGAACAACAGGAACAAAGGTAGATGATGGCCAAAAAAGGAAAATGCTTGAATGGATCTCAAGTGGTCCAACAAGTGCCCTCTCAGCCACTTCAAGTACCGCATCCAAAAAACACCAGTCCTCTGAGTTGTCATCCCAATCAAACTTGCTTTCTCCCAGCTCTGAAGTCTCCATCAGCCCTGCACAGTATGGTGGAACTGAGATGGCTGAGTCTGCAGAGCTGTTCAGTCACACTATAGCCTGGGAATCAGAGGTCTGCTCCCAAGCTACAGTGAGTACAGAACAGGAAATGGTCTGCAGTGATGCCCAGAACCTTTGTGACTCTGATTCAGGCCGTGAGGACCAAGTTTCTGAGCATAATGTTGACCCTTTGTCACAAACTGTAACACCTGTGGTTATAGACAATGAGGAACATACTGATGAAGATGAGATGCAGATACCCGATTGGGATGACAACTTAAATATTCGGTCAGGGCAAGAAGAGGCTCGGTCTGAGGGGGAGGGGAGTGCAAACACAACAATTGATGATGAAGTTCTAGATCCCACCTACTGTCAACCCACAGTCAGGCACTCAAGGAGGTCAACAGAGGTGGTGGAAGAGGATGCAACTGATGACGAAGTTACCTTGCGCCTTCCTGGACAGAGTCGGAGTACTGGTAGCACGTCTACAACTGCATCCTCAGCCACCACTCTGCCTCTGAGCACTAGTCGGGGTGTATCAACAGGTCGCATGCCCTCTAAGCCTTGCCAGCCTGGTCCTTTTTTTAACATAGCAAAAGATCGCCCAAATTATGTGATCTGTAAAATTTGTCATGGTTCTATTAGTAGAGGTCAAAACCTCAGCAGTTTGACAACTTCTTCCATGAATCGTCACATGAATAAATATCATATGTCCCGGTGGGAAGCTCACCGTGTTGCAATGCGGCCTAGCGGAGCGAACCATCCACCGCCTGCCCCTTCCAGTGCATCCGCGCGCTCTTCATCTTCTAGGACTGTGGGGACAGCTGTCACACCTGGTTTTCCACGCACAACTTCCACCACTGTAACCGCAACAGGCAGTTTGCTTGGTAGGTCATCAGTTGGTTTGGAAGGGGAAACAAGTGAGTGTGTACAGCTCTCTCAGACATCGATAGCACCAACGTTGGATGAAGGCAACATCATGTCTCCGCCTGCACTTTCCTCACAAACCTGCATTTTTCCAGGGACACCCTACTCAACACCGTCTACACACAGCAGCCAGATCTCTGTCCCTCAGATGTGGTCAAATAAAAGGCCACTTCCTGCGACCCATGACAAAGCTAAGAGGTTGACTCTATCCCTCTGTAAGCTCTTGGCTACCGAAATGCTGCCTTTCCGCCTAGTGGACACACAGGATTTTAGAGACCTTATGTCTGTCGCTGTGCCCCAGTACCAGATGCCTAGTCGCCACTACTTCTCTAAGAAAGGTGTGCCCGCGCTACACCAGCATGTCGCACACAACATCACCGCTTCCTTGAGAAACTCTCTGTGTGAACGGGTGCATTTCACCACCGATACTTGGACCAGTAAGCATGGACAGGGACATTACATGTCACTGACTGGGCACTGGGTAACTATGGTGATAGATGGTGAAGGGTCTGCTGCACAAGTCTTGCCGTCCCCACGACTTGTGTGTCAATCCTCTGTCTGTGCAAGTTCCGCCACTGCTTCTGCCTCCTCCACCTCATCTGGGTCCTCCACCTCCGCCCCAAGCCTGCCTGGTCAGGCCACCAGCGTTCTCACTGCGCAGAAGGAATCACGCACCCCTCATTACTATGCTGGCAGCAGAGCGCAACGGCATCAGGCGGTCTTTAGCTTGACATGTCTTGGGAATAAGAGTCACACAGCTGAGGGTCAGCTCTGCGGTCCGAGTTTAATAAATGGTTGTCTCCACTCAACCTGCAGCCTGGTAAGGCCGTGTGCGACAATGCTGCAAACCTGGGTGCGGCCCTTCGCCTGGGCAAGGTGACACACGTACCTTGTATGGCTCACGTGTTGAACCTTGTCGTCCAGCAATTTTTAACACACTATCCCGGCCTAGATGGCCTTCTGAACAGGGCACGAAAACTGTCTGCTCACTTCCGCCGTTCAAGCACCGCAGCTGAGCAACTTGCATTGCTCCAGAAGTCTTTCGGCCTGCCGGTTCATCGCCTGAAATGCGATGTGGCGACACGCTGGAATTCAACTCTCCACATGTTACAGCGACTGTGGCAGCACCGCCGAGCCCTGGTGCAATACGTCATGACGTATAGCCTGGGCCAACGAGATGCAGAGGTGGGGCAGATCACCCTGATGGAGTGGTCTCAGATCAAGGACCTATGCACCCTTCTGCACAGTTTTGACATGGCGACGAATATGTTTAGCGCTGACAATGCCATTATCAGCATGACATTTCCAGTCATTTACATGCTGGAGCACACGCTAAACACTATTCGGAGTCAGGGGGTGGGACAACAGGAAGGGGAGGAACTACAGGAGGATTCATATGCACAAGGGACAACAACATCACCAAGGTCCAGACGTTCATCATCACCAACGCGGCAGGCATGGGACCATGGGAGACAGGGATCAACAAGGGCGCATGGTAGCAGGCTAAATGTTGAGGAAGGTGCAGGAGAACATGAAGAAATGGAGGACGAACTGTCCATGGACATGGAAGACTCAGCGGATGAGGGAGACCTTGGTAAAATTTCTGTTGAAAGAGGTTGGGGGGAGATGTCAGAGGAAGAAAGAAAGGTTAGCACCTCTATGCCACAAACACAGCGTGGACTTGGTCCGCATGGCTGCGCAAGACACATGAGTGCCTTCTTGTTGCACTACCTCCAACATGACCCTCGTATTGTCAAAATTAGAAGTGATGATGACTACTGGATTGCCACACTATTAGATCCCCGGTACAAGTCCAAATTTTGTGACATAATTCCAGCCATAGAAAGGGACGCACGTATGCATGAGTATCAGCAAAAGCTGTTACTAGATCTTAGCTCGGCTTTTCCACCAAACAACCGTGCAGGTGCAAGGAGTGATTCTCCCAGTTGTAACTTGACAAACATGGGACGGTCTCGTCATCTTCAACAGTCTTACCCGTACCAGTAGGACCATATCTGGTGCTGGTAACAGCAATTTTATGGAATCTTTTCATAATTTTTTTAGACCCTCCTTTGCAAGGCCACCAGAGACAACAAGTCTGACACATAGTCAACGGCTGGAGAGGATGATACAGGAGTATCTCCAAATGAACATCGATGCCATGACTGTGCAACTGGAGCCTTGCTCCTTTTGGGCTTCAAATCTAGAAAAATGGCCAGAGCTCTCCAGTTACGCCTTGGAGATTTTGTCGTGTCCAGCTGCCAGCATTGTCTCTGAACGTGTCTTCAGTGCTGCTGGGTGTGTGCTGACAGATAAGCGCACGCGTCTGTCCAGTGACAATGTGAACAGACTGACGTTCATCAAAATGAACAAGTCATGGATCCAGAAGGAATTTACTACCCCTGTGTCATCCTGGGGAGAGTAAATGCTTGTGGATTTGGAATGTGCTTGATGCAAATCAAAACATCCTGTTTGCAACTAGGGCACAAGTGCTGCCACTGATAAGGTGTCTGTGTGGGGCCCAATTTTTGGAAAAAAGGGAGGCTCCGCTTGGAGTAACCCTTGCTTACATTGTTTTTAAAAGAAGCCAAGATAAACAGAGCTGGGATCAGGAAAGACTTTGCTACCTACCCCGGTGTCATCCTGGGGACGGTTAAGAATAGCGTATTTTTGAATGTGCTTGATGCAAATGTAGCTGTGAATTGTATAACTAGGGCAAAAGTGCTGCCACTGAATGGGTGGGTGTGTGTGGGGCCCAATTTTTGGAAAAAAGGGAGACTCCGCTTGGAGTAACCCTTGATTGCTGTGTTTTTTATAAATGATCCAAGATGAACAGAGCTGGGATCAGGAAAGACTTTGCTACCTACCCCGGTGTCATCCTGGGGACAGTTAAGAATAGCGTATTTTTGAATGTGCTTGATGCAAATCTAGCTGTGAAGTGTATAACTAGGGCACAAGTGCTGCCACTGAATGGGTGGGTGTGTGTGGGGCACAATTTTTGGAAAAAAAAGGGAGACTCCGCTTGGAGTAACCCTTGCTTGCTGTGTTTTTTAAAAGGAGCCAAGATGAACAAGTCATGGTTCAACAAAGACTTTGCTACCTACCCCGGTGTCATCCTGGGGACGGTTAAGGATGGCGTATTTTTGCATGTGCTTGATGCAAATCTAGCTGTGAAGTGTACAACTATGGCACAAGTGCTGCCACTGAATGGGTGGGTGTGTGTGGGCCCCAATTTTTGGAAAAAAGGGATACTCCGCTTGGAGTCACCTTGCAGTGTTTTACATGATTTTAGAAGGGCATGCCATGCCTATATCTGTGTGTCCTCCACTTTTTCCTTGTCCTGCTCTTTTGTTTTCGCATGAGTATATGTCCTTGTCACTTTCCCATGTGTTTGTGTTGTGTTGTGAGTTGTTTGTCACCTTTTGGACACCTTTGAGGGTGTTTTCTAGGTGTTTTTATGTGTTTGTGAATGCCTGCCATTGTTTCCTATGCAGTTCGAGTTCGGTTCGTCGAACGTTCGACGAACCGAATTCGAACGGGAGCTCCGTTCGGCGAACCGACCTCGAGCCGAACCGGGACCGGTTCGCTCATCTCTAGTAATGTTCCCCATATTGTTGTAACGTGCCCATCCTTGTCCCCTTGTAGTATTGTGCCCCATCCTAGTCCCCATCCCACAGTAATGTGCTCATCCTTGTCCCCTTGTAGTATTGTGCCCCATCCCACAGTAATGTGCTCATCCTTGTCCCCTTGTAGTATTGTACCCCATCCTAGTCTCCATCCCACAGTAATGTGCTCATCCTTGTCCCCATCCTAAAGTAATGTTTCCCATCCTTGTCCCCATTTTGTAGTAATGTGTTCATCCTTGTCCCCATGTTATTGTAATGTGTTCATCCTTGTCCCCATCCTATAGTAATGTCCCCAATCTATAGTAATGTGTCCATCCTTGTCCCCCATCTTATAGTAATGTTCCCCATCCTTGTCCACTTGTAGCAATGTCCCCATCCTATAGTACTGTCCCCATTCTATAGTAATGTGCCCATCATTTAGTAATGTGCCAACCTTGACCCCATCCTATAGTAATGTCCCCAGCATTATCCCTATTTTATAGTAATGTTTCCCATCCTTGTCCCCTTGTAGTAATGTCCCTATCTTACAGTAATGTGCCACCTTGTCCCATCCTGTAGTAATGTCCCCATCCTATAGTACTGTGTCCATTCTAGTCCCCATCCTATAGTACTGTGCCCACCTTGTCCCCATCCTATAGTAATGTCCCCAGCCTTGTCCCCATTCTATAGTCATGTGCCCATCCTAGTCCCTATCCTATAGTACTGTGCCCATCCTAGTCCCTATCCTATAGTAATGCCCCCATACTATAGTAATAATGTCCCCATCCAATATTATTGTGCCCATCCTTGTAATGTCCCAATCCTATAGTAATGTCCCCAGCCTTATCCCCATCCCATAGTAATGTGCGCACTTTGTCCCCATCCTGTAGTAATGGGTCAGCAGCTCCCCTCACCTTCCACAGACGCCAGAGTGAAGCTGAGGGGAGTGGTCTGCGGCCCCAGATCCACAGTGATTGGATAGATCGGTCACAAAGCCGGTCTCTCTAATCAGAGCTGGGGGCAGGTGAAACCAGGTGAGGTCATCCAGCTCCAGCCAATGATCAGGGCTGCAGCTGCACTGATCTTGGCTGGATTTCAATGTTTCAGCGATTTTCAATGGCTGAAACATTAGTGGCTGTGATTGGCTGAGCGGCGTTTGTCAGCCAATCACAGCTTCCGTAGGTGCGGGGAGGAGACACCACCCATCCTGTGGTCCCCTCCTCCCCGAATCTAAGGTATTTGCAGTGATCGTAGCCACCGGGGCTGCGATTTCGCCATGACGTGCTGGTTACGTCATGGGTCCTTAAGTACCAGGGAGCCATAACGTACCCAGTACGTCATAGGTCGCTAAGGGGTTAACGTCCAACACACACACACACACACACACCATTCTTCTCACCTGTCCCGCGCTCCCTCCGCTGCCTCATCTCTGCTTCGTGCGGCCCCCAGGCCCGTGCGCCTGTTCACTATCGCGGCAGGTGCAGTGTCACTGTCAGTGATTTATGTGAGATGATTGTATTGCCAGCGCGAGAGTGCAGCACCAGCAACACATTCATCTGACATAAGGTGCAGACAGTGGCTGCGGCCCCTGCACCTGCCGCGATAGTGAACATGGGCACGGGCCTGGGGGCCGCATGAACTACCCTGAGGGGACGCCCGCGGGCCGCGTGTTTGAGACCCCTGATATACACTGCGAGAGTTTCTGGCTATAGCCAGTTCATAGCCTTATGGTCCGTTGGGTAAAATTGCACAAAAACCAGGTGCTTAAAACATGTAGAACAGTTCTTACAACAATACTTGTGGGCGGATTCTTGAACTTTTCAACGTTGCTTTAACTTCGAACATTTGCTGGAAACGTTTTCTGTTGCAGGACTCAGATGGACTTTCTCCTCTTAACACCAGGGCTCTTGCTAGCAGGGCTCTGATACCTGGAGGTTCTTACATCTTCATCATGTATCTCTTCAACTTGAACATCTTCAACATCTGTAGCATTATCTTCATTTTCAGCATCATCAGCAGGTACTCATTATAATAGGGTGACCATTTGTTCTACATTTCCTTTTATCCCCATGTTTTGGGGTTTTTTTTTGTTTTTTTTTTTACTGATGCCTTGTGTTCTGGTTGCAGACTCTCTGGGGATTATGGCATTTGAAGCCTGCGATGCCAAGAAGCGGGACCTAGATGAGGGTTGCGCCAATGACCGCCCGAGGAAAAGGGTCTCTGCTGCAGCCAAGCAGAACATGAAGGAGGTACAGACCGTCTCAATATAGGGGAATCCGTCAGCATAATATAGGACCAGATGTCACTTATTAGGCTGGGTGCTGTAGCTACAATACAATCATGTGCACATGTTCCATTTCTCCCTCACCCCCCCCCCAGTCATGATTCCAGCAGAAGGACTACCACTAATGCAATATATCACCCATCCTGCACAATCCCTTTAAGGGCCTGTTTGTACTGTGCTCCCTATTACTCGGGGAACAGGAGAAGGTATTGGCAGCCCAGTTTGTGAAATCGCCCCCTTTTTTAATTGAGAAGTTGCACAATTCTCGTAACGATGTTCTTCTTTCTTATACAGGGTAACATTTCACAGGAAGAGTTGGTATCTGTAGTAAACAGGTGAGTGTGCACCCTAGGGAGCCAGCATCGGGGTGTGCATCTGTGTCCTCAGCGGTGCACCCTCCTGGGATGGCCCGGATCAGAGTTGCCTCCTATCCTGCTTCTCAAACATGCGTTCAGACATTAATTTTTATTTATTTATTGTTTTTCCTGCAGAAATCCAGGTCGGCAACCTTCACCCAGCAATCAGCAGCTTTACAAAGAGGTGGTTTGTAAGAGGAAAGCCGAGCTCCAATCCCTGAGCCCCCCTTACAGGAGAAAGCAGCATCACAAAGGCTGGGGCTGTGACATGGCCAATAAGGAAAATGAGATAGCGGCAGGGAACCTGCACGAGAAGCTGCAGAACGACCGCCACATAGTGCTGAACTCCACTGACTCCGGCTCCTCGCAAGCTGAAGGGGCCTCCTCAAAATACAGCAGTTTCTTTGCTGAGGTATGAAGCCATGTACAGCAGATGAATCTGTCAGCAGGTTTTTGCTATGTAATCTGAAAGCGGCATAATGTAGGGGACAAAGACCCTGATTCTAGTGATGTCACGTGCTGGGTTTCTTGTAGTTGGGAAAGAATCCCTGTGTTGTCTGTTGCAGATCTAGCAGAGCTCGGATTGCTGATCTGTGTAGAACCCTGCCCCCACCACTGGTTGGCAGCTTTCTGGGTATAACCCTGCCCCAATCCCAAATAATTAGTATGCAAAAAAGCATTAAAATATACACCTTTATTGATATAGACCTAAAAAGAGCAACGTTAATTACTCTGATACAATCAAGTCAAACTCATAAAGCCATCACTACCTACAGTGAATACACCATGGCCACTTAAGTCAGCCTATTATTTGGGATGTCGGGATGTCATCAGGGTCAGCATAGGGGCCAGCTTGAGACCTTAGATGTGGTCAGTCCTTGTGAGGACGGAAGTCCGGGGCAGCAGTTTTTTCTTATTTTTTGAACCCAAAGAGTGGTAGGGTCAGTATATGGTGGACGACTCTACTGACTGGGATCAAGAGACTGCATGACCTCACACGAAAAGGGACTGGGTGAGACCATTCCTTTTTTAATACCTGGAAAATCTATTGTGTATTAATGTATTTGTATGACTGACCACTGTCGGGAAGATGAGTGCACATTGATTTGTTTTTTTAGGTATTATTTCTTTTGTTGTGTTTTTTTGTCAATTGGACCACTGTCCTTTGCTCACAGCAATATCACTTTTTGTTTTGTTTTAGTTTTTTTTTTTCCTGTGTTCATTATCTCTTGTGGCCATCACTAGATAAGACCCCTGTTGGGCATGTCCTTTAATAGATCCTCAGTTAGCTCAGTCTGTAAAAGTTGTAAAATGTTTAATGCAACCCAATTACATATATGTTTTTGAGCGAAAAATACATGCATGAAGATAAAAATAATCTTCAAACTGAGCATTAGTCACCCAATACCCGCTCACCAGCCAATCAGTGGGCTCATCCTGATATCAGCATCAGTGATTGGCTGCAGTGGTCATGTCACCGCTGCCACTTGTCAGCAGAGACCAGTTATGTACTACATCAGTCGTCTTAGTTCTGGTTTTGTTTTTGGACAAACCCATTAAGATATTGGAAATGGTTAGAGGGTTCACCCAGTCTGCCTCTGTTTTCAGTGAGCACACTGTCAGGATTTTCTCTGGATGGTCATGTGACCTGCAGCTGCCAACTAGACTTGTTAATGCTGCAGCACAGTGGAGTCTAGTTGGTAGGTGCCCTCACTTTGTGTATATGACTGCTGGGATTGGGAATACAGGGAAATCCTGACTGTGTGTACAGGAACTTCTTTTGGAACCTAACAAACCTTTTAAACTAAAGAAAGGGACTAGTGGCCACCTGCATAGTGGCTAGGCCAGTGAGGAGGATAGTGCCAGATGGTGCACCCTCCCCCCCTCCTCTGGACTGACAAGTCCGAGCACCATGTCCTGTACCTCAGACGTTGCGCTGATTCTGGCGGCACCCAGTACGACCAATGTTCAGAGTCATACGTCCAGTCTGCATATGTGGAAGCTATTAGTGATGCCTGTATCTCAGGAGCTACGGGCTGGAATATATATGGAGCAGCTGATGTCCTCCTGCTTAGGGGATGGCAGGAAAAAACAAAGGGAAGTGCAACACCAGATAGTGAAGGTCCAGGAGGTGTTGGTCATCCGACTCCACTTTTAGAAGATGGGACTATTGCTTAAAGGGAACCTGTCACCTGAATTTTCGCTATGAAACTAAAAGACTCCCCTTCTGCAGCTCCTGGGCTGCGTTCTATAAAGGTTCCTCTTGCTACTGCCCCCCTTTCAGACCTAAATAACTGCTTTATAAAATCTTACCTTTTGCTATGCTAATGAGCTTTGCTGGCCCCGGGGGCGGGCTGTATGGCGTCCGTTATTTCTTTGTCGCTCCATTGGGAGACCCAGACAATTGGGTGTATAGCTTCTGCCTCCGGAGGCCACACAAAGTATTACACTTAAAAGTGTAAAGCCCCTCCCCTTCTGCCTATACACCCCCCGTGCCTCACGGGCTCCTCAGTTTTTATGCTTTGTGCGAAGGAGGCTGACATCCACGCATAGCTCCACATCTTAGTCAGCAGCAGCTGCTGACTATGTCGGATGGAAGAAAAGAGGGCCCATAACAGGGCCCCCAGCATGCTCCCTTCTCACCCCACTCTGGTCGGCGGTGCTGTTAAGGTTGAGGTACCCATTGCGGGTACATAGGCAGGAGCCACATGCTGTTTTCCTTCTCCATCCCTTAACGGGCTCTGGGTGAAGTGGGATCCTAATCGGTCTCCAGGCACTGGGACCGTGCTCCCTCCGCAGCCCCTGGGGAATCTGCTGGACAGGAGCCGGGTATCGTCAGGGACAAGGCCCTGCTACTGTGAGGTACTCTGTGTCCCCCTGGGGGACTGCACATGGAGCGCTTGTGCCATACACACTGCAGCACTGCTGGGTGTGTTAGTGCGCCGGGGACTAACGCGCCGGCCGCGCTTATTTGCCGGCCGCGCTTATAACTTTAGTCCCCGGCTTTTGCGGCCTAGTATCGCATATTCCCGCCCCCAGGCCTGCCAGTCAGGGGAAGGGCGGGACGCTGCACAGGACGTCAGCGCTGAGGGCTGGAGCATACTCTGTATCCTCCTCCCCCCTCACTCAGCTCAGTGGGGCATCAGATTAACGCACTTTCTAGGGCACGCCCACGGCCCCCTCCTCCCCACAGAACGCCGGCAGCCATTCCTGTCAGCACTTCTGACGCTGGAGAGGAGAGACAAACGGCTCTGGGAGGCCCAGGCAAGGGAATCTGGTGATCACACAACCGCTTTAAGCGGTCGGTAAGCAGCACCTGGGTGCTGGCCCCACTGAGTGCCGAAGTGTACATATATATATATGCTTATATGCTATACATTTACACTGTACGGTCGCACTGTTGATTTTTGGCTATATACCCTCCTGGATTGTACTCAGAGGAGACAACAGCATGTCGTCCGCAAAAAGCAAGGGTGTCAAAGCACAGGCTTATTTTGCAACCTGTACCTCATGTGCGGCTATACTGCCGGCAGGTTCCACCGATCCTCATTGTGTGCAATGCTCGGCCCCTGTGGCACTTACTCAGCCGGAGCCTCTGCTACTGGTGGCCCAAGGGGAACCACCTGCTACCACTGTCCAGGTGACAGGGACGGAGTTTGCAGTATTTGCTGACAAACTGTCTGAGAGTATGGATAAATGGTCTGCTAAGATACTAGAAGCCTTGCAGTCCAGGCCGGTAACTCAGGCCCCGGGCACTGTTCAATCTTTGACCCCAGGCCCCCCTCAGTTGGAGCAGCAAAGTGCTCATGGGGTGACACATAGGTCCCAGGGTGAGGTCTCTGACACGGACCGCAGTCCCAGGCCGCCTAAACGGGCTCGCTGGGAAATTCCCTCGACCTCATCACACTATGAGGAGTCAGCTTCTCAGCATGAGAAATTCCGTTTCAGGTTTCCCAAGCGTACATTGAGTACGTTTCTGGATCACTCTGACTTCAGAGAGGCAGTCCAGAAACACCGAGCTTGTCCAGATAAGCGTTTTTCCAAGCGCCTTAAGGATACACGTTATCCCTTCCCCCCTGACGTTGTCAAGGGCTGGGCTCAGTGTCCCAAGGTGGATCCTCCAGTCTCCAGACTGGCGGCTAGATCCATAGTGGCAGTGGAAGATGGGGCTTCACTCAAAGATGCCACTGACAGACAGATGGAGCTCTGGTTGAAATCCATCTATGAAGCTATCGGCGCGTCTTTTGCTCCAGCATTCGCAGCAGTATGGGCACTCCAGGCTATCTCAGCTTGTCATGCGCAGATTAATGCAGTCACACGTACGGCTGCTCCGCAAGCGGTGTCCTTAACCTCTCAGGCGTCGGCGTTTGCGTCCTACGCCATTAATGCTGTCCTAGACTCTGCGAGCCGTACGGCGGTAGCATCCGCCAATTCGGTGGCAGTCCGCAGAGCCATGTGGCTACGTGAATGGAAGGCAGACTCTGCTTCCAAAAAGTTCTTAACCGGTTTGCCATTTTCTGGCGACCGTCTGTTTGGTGAGCGATTGGATGAAATCATTAAACAATCCAAGGGAAAGGACTCATCCTTACCCCAGTCCAAACCAAACAGACCTCCACAACGGAAGGTACAATCGAGGTTTCGGTCCTTTCGGCCCGCAGCCAGGTCTCAATTCTCCTCGTCCAAAAGGCCTCAGAAGGATCAGAGGAACTCCGATTCATGGCGGTCTAAGTCACGTCCTAAAAAGACCGCCGGGGGAACCGCTCCCAAAGCGGCCTCCTCATGACTTTCGGCCTCCCCAAACCGCATCCTCGGTCGGTGGCAGGCTTTCCCACTTTTGCGACGCCTGGCTGCCACAGGTAAAAGACCGTTGGGTGAGAGACATTCTGTCTCACGGTTACAGGATAGAGTTCAACTCTCGTCCTCCGACTCGGTTCTTCAGAACATCGCCGCCCCCCGAGCGAGCCGATGCTCTTCTTCAGGCGGTGTGCACTCTGAAGGCAGAAGGAGTGGTGATCCCTGTTCCTTTTCAGCAACAGGGTCACGGTTTTTACTCCAACTTGTTCGTGGTGCCGAAAAAGGACGGATCCTTCCGTCCTGTTCTGGACCTAAAACTGCTCAACAAACATGTAAAAACCAGGCGGTACCGGATGGAATCGCTCCGCTCCGTCATCGCCTCAATGTCCCAAGGAGATTTTCTAGCATCAATCGACATCAAAGATGCTTATCTCCACGTACCGATTGCTCCAGAGCATCAGCGCTTCCTGCGTTTCGCCATAGGGGACGAACACCTTCAGTTCGTGGCACTGCCTTTCGGCTTGGCGACAGCCCCACGGGTCTTCACCAAGGTCATGGCAACAGTAGTAGCAGTTCTGCACTCTCAGGGACACTCGGTGATCCCTTACTTAGACGATCTGCTTGTCAAGGCACCCTCTCAAGTGGCATGCCAACACAGCCTGAGCATTGCTCTAGAGACTCTCCAGAGTTTCGGATGGATCATCAATTTTCAAAAGTCACATCTGACACCGGCCCAATCACTGACATATCTTGGCATGGAGTTTCATACTCTCTCAGCGATAGTGAAACTTCCGCTGGACAAACAGCGTTCACTGCAGACAGGGGTGCAATCTCTCCTTCAAGGCCAGTCACACCCCTTGCGGCGCCTCATGCACTTCCTAGGGAAGATGGTAGCAGCAATGGAAGCAGTTCCTTTTGCGCAGTTTCATCTGCGTCCACTTCAATGGGACATTCTCCGCAAATGGGACAGGAATTCGACGTCCCTCGACAGGAACGTCTCCCTGTCTCGGGCAGCCAAGGCTTCCCTTCAGTGGTGGCTTCTTCCCACTTCTCTGTCGAAGGGGAAATCCTTCCTGCCCCCATCCTGGGCTGTGGTCACGACGGACGCGAGCCTGTCAGGGTGGGGAGCGGTCTTTCTCCACCACAGGGCTCAGGGTACTTGGACTCAGCCAGAGTCCTCCCTTCAGATCAATGTTCTGGAGATAAGGGCAGTGTATCTTGCCCTAAAGGCGTTCCAGCCGTGGCTGGAAGGCAAGCAGATCCGAATTCAGTCGGACAACTCCACAGCGGTGGCTTACATCAACCACCAAGGCGGAACACGCAGTCGGCAAGCCTTCCAGGAAGTCCGGCGGATTCTGCTATGGGTGGAAGCCACAGCCTCCACCATATCCGCAGTTCACATCCCGGGCGTAGAAAACTGGGAAGCAGACTTTCTCAGTCGCCAGGGCATGGACGCAGGGGAATGGTCCCTTCACCCGGACGTGTTTCAGGAGATCTGTTGCCGCTGGGGGATGCCGGACGTCGACCTAATGGCGTCCCGGCACAACCACAAGGTCCCGACATTCATGGCACGGTCTCAAGATCACAGAGCTCTGGCGGCAGACGCTTTAGTTCAGGATTGGTCGCAGTTTCAACTCCCTTATGTGTTTCCTCCTCTGGCACTGTTGCCCAGAGTGTTACGCAAGATCAGGTCCGACTGCCGCCGCGCCATCCTCGTCGCTCCAGACTGGCCGAGGAGGTCGTGGTACCCGGATCTGTGGCATCTCACGGTGGGCCAACCGTGGGCACTACCAGACCGACCAGACTTGCTGTCTCAAGGACCGTTTTTCCATCTGAATTCTGCGGCCCTCAACCTGACTGTGTGGCCATTGAGTCCTGGATCCTAGCGTCTTCAGGGTTTTCTCAAGAGGTCATTGCCACTATGAGACAGGCTAGGAAACCAACGTCCGCCAAGATCTACCACAGGACGTGGAGGATATTCTTATCTTGGTGCTCTGATCAGGGTTTTTCTCCCTGGCCATTTGCCTTGCCCACTTTTCTTTCCTTCCTTCAATCCGGATTGGAAAAAGGTTTGTCGCTCGGCTCCCTTAAGGGACAAGTCTCAGCGCTCTCTGTGTTCTTTCAGAAGCGCCTAGCCAGACTTCCACAGGTCCGCACGTTCCTGCAGGGGGTTTGTCACATAGTCCCTCCTTACAAGCGGCCGTTAGAACCCTGGGATCTGATCAGGGTGCTGATGGCTCTTCAGAAACCACCTTTCGAGCCAATGAGGGATATTCCTCTCTCACGCCTTTCGCAGAAAGTGGCCTTCCTAGTAGCAGTCACATCGCTTCGGAGAGTGTCTGAGCTAGCAGCGCTGTCATGCAAAGCCCCTTTCCTGGTGTTTCACCAGGACAAGGTGGTTCTGCGTCCGGTTCCGGAATTTCTCCCTAAGGTGGTATCCCCCTTTCATCTCAATCAGGATATCTCCTTACCCTCTTTTTGTCCTCATCCAGTTCACCAATGTGAATGGGATTTGCACTTGTTAGATCTGGTGAGAGCACTCAGACTCTACATTTCTCGTACGGCGCCCCTGCGCCGCTCGGATGCACTCTTTGTCCTTGTCGCTGGCCAGCGTAAAGGGTCACAGGCTTCCAAATCAACCCTGGCTCGGTGGATCAAGGAACCTATTCTCGAAGCCTACCGATCTTCTGGGCTTCCGGTTCCCTCAGGGCTAAGGGCCCATTCTACCAGAGCCGTGGGTGCATCCTGGGCCTTGCGGCACCAGGCTACGACGCAGCAGGTGTGTCAGGCAGCTACCTGGTCGAGCCTGCACACTTTCACGAAACACTATCAGGTGCATACCTATGCTTCGGCAGATGCCAGCCTAGGTAGGCAGGTCCTTCAGGCGGCGGTTGCCCACCTGTAGGAAGGGGCCGTTTTACGGCTCTATTTCGAGGTTTTACTTTACCCACCCAGGGACTGCTTTTGGACGTCCCAATTGTCTGGGTCTCCCAATGGAGCGACAAAGAAGAAGGGAATTTTGTTTACTTACCGTAAATTCCTTTTCTTCTAGCTCCAATTGGGAGACCCAGCACCCGCCCCTGTTCCCTTCGGGCTGTTGTTCTTTGTGTACACATGTTGTTCATGTTCAATGGTTTCAGTTCTCCGAAATTTCTTCGGATTGAATTTACTTTAAACCAATTTATAACTTTTCCTCCTTCTTGCTTTTGCACCAAAACTGAGGAGCCCGTGAGGCACGGGGGGTGTATAGGCAGAAGGGGAGGGGCTGGAACTGTAACTAGGGCTGTTTCTTCATGAGCACCTTGAGTGTTCCCTGGTGGCGATGACTGTGGGGACCTAGTGAAAGCTGCTGGGCTGTAGCTTGAGCTCTTTGGGCGTGGCACCACGTCCAGGGCAAACCAGCCCCTTTCATCCTTGTGCCTGGTGAATTCAACAATGTCTCCCATACGCAGGTCTCAACCAGGGTGTCCTCTGGCCAGGTGGGACCAGACATCCCTTCTGAACACAAATATGCCCTCTTTGACCCAAGCCTCCACGATGAAGCCATAGCCGTTGTGTAGATTGAACTCTTCTACCACCCCACAGTGGAGAGGACCTCGGGTCTGGAACCCGGTCTGCCGCAGGGACTTCTTCTCTTGTAAATCCCTGGCCTCCATTCTTTCTTTTTCTGGGGTGGGCTGCACAGAGGGGTTCATTGCCCTCCTGCGACGCCGTCCTCCACGGGCTGGTCTCCGCATCACCATTACCTGGTCATCTGCGGGCTCTCAGGTCACACACAGACTAGGCATAAAGGCGTTTAGTTCTTCCTCTTCAGCAGGGGGTGTCGTAACCGCTTCCCATCGTCGGGGGGGGGGGTAACAGCGTGACCTCAGGGCCTCCCTTACACGCAAAGGGTGCTGCGTCCTCCTGCATCCGTTTGGTGATCGTTACTTCAGCCTCCATGCCTCCCCTCCTCCCCCTTAGTGGTGCTGTGCACTCCTCCAGTTGTTCTGGCAGCAGCTCTGGGGATGGGCTTTCATCAGAGGGCCAGGGTGGTGGGCCACTTTCTGGCATGAAGAGTGCTGGGACCGCTCTGGGTCCAGATGACTGCCTGGGGACCAGGTACATGTCCACCAGGTGCGCCGTAAATCGAGTTTTTAAGTCCCTCACCAGTCGAGCTGCCTCTTTGGTCGCTTCTGGCAGGAACCTATGGGCGGCATCCCCAGTCAGCGACTGGGGCGCTGTGACCGCTTCTGGTCTGCGGGTAGGGGCAGAGGACGTTGCGGCCTGGTCTGGTCTGGCCGGGCGTGGCGTTGCGGCCTGGTCTGGTCTGGCCGGACGCGGCGTGGCTGCACCGGACGTCACAGCAGGGGTCACAGTGGGAACCGCAGCAGGGACCGCCTCCGGTAGCAACACTGGTGGGGTCAGCACACACGAGCAGGCAGGGGCATCATGGGACTCCCCCAAAGGCATCAGCAAGGGGGTCTGGGTGGTCACTTCTCGGCACGGCACTTGTCGTCCGGTCCACCTCTCGTAGGCCCGAACAGCCGCAGCCGTCTCCCGTAGCTCCATGCGCCACTCCATCACTTGCTGGATGATCCGTGCTTGCACTCGGTCACAGAACTGGGAGAGCTCCCAGTTCCACCAGGCAGCAGTGCCTGGTTCTGGCTCGCTGCATGCAGATGCCATCCTCTCTCCTTCGCTGCTCACCAGGTTCTGGTCACGCTTCAGCCTAAGTTTCGTTTTCTCTCTCTCTCCTCCCAGAGGACTCGAACATTCCAACAGTCCAGGAGCAGATCCGCCTTCATCTTCTCTGTGCACTCCGCCAGAGCGCTCCTGGAGTTTCAGGATCGCCACACCTCTTCGTGGGTGGTTACTTCTTGTTGCACGGGCTGCTGTTGTTTATTGGTGCGCTTTCTTCGATGGCAATATGGCGGCGCTTCAAATTTTTAAATCGGACCGCCAGGGCACACGGTCACCTGTCTGAACAGGTCTAGTCCTTATCCTGTTCGTGACGCCAGATGTGTGAAGCCCCTCACCTGCAGGTCGCCTCAGGGTCTTCACGAGCTGCAACTCTTCTGGCAACAGGTATGTCAGGTTAACTTCAATAGGCATCATGATGCCACTCTCAGTTTTGTGGTCAGTGGGTGACCGCCACTGCAATTTAGAGAGCGTCAGGGGCTGATGGTAAATGCAGTCTGGTGTTATGGCCTCCCAAGAGTGAGGCTAGCCCCAGGGGCTCAGGAGTAAGTGTGTAGTACCACAGGTCGCAGAAGAACTCACACACAGGCAGCAATGTCTTTCAGGGTTTTTATTCACTTTCTGGTGGTAGAGTGAGGCAACCCGGGCGATGCTATGATGAACCAGGTGGAACCAGGTATCCTTCAGGCTGACGTAGGGGTGACTGCTGACTCGCCTTCCTAGCACTTCTTTTGTTTCTGATAATCCCTGACTTAGAGTACCCTGGGATTCATCCAGGGAAGTCACGGCTACCTTCCTCCCCTTTCTGACTCGTTTGCTGGCAGCGTGGACCAAGGTTAAGATGGCTCGAGGCTCAATCCTCCTTATGGGACCCCTCGTTGCTGCTGATGCTCGGGCTCTGTGTTGGTTGTGTGGCGCCCCAGGACCTGGTCATCACAACAGTGTTGCCCCCTCAAAAGGGTTAATACTGAGCCTGGAGGTAATTGGGGAAATCATTGGCCAGTAGGTACCAACATCCAACGTAGTTTCTCCCTCAGGCCAGCAGAGGGAGCTCTGAACCTGGAGTTCCAGGGAGCATTCCTCAAGTCTGACCTGAGGGAGGAGTTAGTGTTCAGTCTGTGAAGAGAGTCCAGAGAGTTAAGACGCAGAGTATGCTGTCCTGTGGAACTGGGGCCTGGAGCTGGAATAGCTTGGCCCAGTGAAGCAGGATTGGCAGAGAGGCACAGGAGAGAATCAGACATCGGAGTCTGTGGTTGCCGGGGTGTAAAATCCTTCCCTGGTAGCCGAATCCGAAGGGCAGGAGAGCTGCAAGCACCTGGCCCATAAGCAACCTGAAGGTACAGCTGCACCACCAGGGCCCAGTGTGGACTCCAGTAGAGAAGCACCAGAGAGGGCCTGCGCAGCCTACCACACAGGGAGAGGGACGTACCACCGGTCCCAGCAGCAAGAGGGCCATTGCTAACTCAGAGTGCAGGGTCCTATGTGAGCAAAGGAAGAACAGGGAGTAGGCCTCATACTCGACTGGCCAAAGAGATGACCCCAGCTACTTCCAGGCCGGCCGGAGCCCTCTACCACCTGTAACGGTCTCCCAGGACTAACCGTTTGCACAGTAAAAGAGGAGAAGGTAAAGAGACTGTTGTTTGTGTCCAGTGCTTTCATTAACCTGTCGGCTCTGCATTACACCGCAACTACATCGACACTCACAAGCACCAACAGTGTCTCCGGGGCACTGCTCCACCTGTGGGGAGAAGGACCATCCAAGCTGCCATTCCATCAGCCCCGGAGGCCCCATACAGCAGTGGCGGCTTAATAGCCGCAAACCACAGGTGGCGTCACGACTAATATAAACTTTAATCACCCCCACTGAAGCCATATTAATTGACCCCACCAGGGTACGGAGTCGGGCCCAGCCACCACTGACGTCCCCCGGACTAGTCAGGCCCGGCATCGGGTGTCCCATAGCCCTGGGGTGGGCGAGTCAGTTGGTGTGGGACTTGTTGTCCACCCTACCAGCAGGTTTAGTAGGTAGTTAAACTTGAGCCTACTTCGGGAACCTGTTTCGCCTGCGTGCCTAGCCCTCCAGAAGTCTCCGTATACGACCAGCTGGTTCCCTCAGTGTCCTCCAGACTTAGCTGATTTCCCCAGCGTCTTTCTGTCCAACTTCTGTGATTGACCTCCCCCCCGCCAGCAGCCACTACAGGTGCAGGGTCTGACTAGTGTCCGCTCACTTGCGTCTGCACTTCAGACTTGGCTGCTCCACTCCTACTCCTCTGACTGCCACTGCATACTCTCTAGCTTCCAGTCCCACTACCCACCACTAGCTGAGACGCGAGGGCTACGCCCCCTCCTGGGTCCCCTCTAAGCTGTGTGTGTGTGTTTCCTGGATACTACGTGTCTGTGCATACACACCCTAGTCAGCCTTTGGGATTACCTGTCTGTACTCACCCCAGCATGGGTGTAGTACTCAGTGGTGCCTGACCACGTCAGGGGCGCCACATTTACTTTGCAATGACAATCTACAACATCAATGCAGCAAGAGGAGATCACTTAGCTGTTAGGATGGTGAGGAACCAACTGGAGAGACAGCAAAATGTCCATCAGAGAAGACAAACATGTTTTTTTACCATGTTTACCTTCTTAATCCTTTATTAAACCAGCACTTGTGTACACTGATTAGAATGCACTTACAATTCTTTCTTCTCCAGACCCAGTGGTCATTTGATTACTGGTTGTCATAAGAGAACAGTAGCTTCTGGGTCTTAGTAGATCTAGTCAGTTCTGCTATACAGCCAGGAGGCTGAAATTCCTCTTTTACTAAGGCTGATATATCAGCCCCAGTTAAAGGGGATAAGCAATAAAAATAAGTTATTAATATGTTAAAATGCCCCCAAAAGTCTATTACGTCCTTAAGAGGGCACAGTGTGTAAAATAATTGAAAAATATACAGATAAAAAAAACCTAGCCATAAATAGCCATAAATCAATATAACAAACCAAAAAACACGCTGAATAAAAAAACTCCAATATATAAAAATATTTCATAAGGAAAGGAGACTGCAACTTTATAGGTTGCAAACAATATATATAAATTAAGAAATGTGAAAAATAGACACTTCTTTTACTTTTCATAACATTTTCACCCAATATGAGTAAAAGTAAAGAATATAAACTAATGCCCATGTATCACAAAAGAAATAAAGGCAAAAATGATTTGAATATCCAAATGAGAAAAAGTTTAACAACCCGCGTACGGTAACATTCGAAATGGGGGGAAATGCCCCAGTACTGAACTAGTTAAAGAGATTGACTATTGTCTCCACAATCAATAAATGTAATTTTTTTTAAAAAAAACTTACATAGAACTCACTTTATCTATTCTAATTATCTTATAAGGAAAAGTAATAATGTAATTTAATTTTCTGATAATATGCAAATAAAGAGCTCTTAGGAAATGATTATCTAGAGCCTTGTCTGTTTTTAGACCTTCTTCTTCTGGGACTAATTAGTATGAAGTTATGGCTTTATTTAAGGTGTATATTGCAGAGTTGAAATTTTTTTTCCAATCTACAGGAGCTGCCAGCATCATTCATCTTCATCGTCAACGACAGATATATCTCAGATGAACTGGGCGCCCATTTGGCCCAGTGAATCCGGACTTTCACCATGTAGTTCTTCACACAATTGAAAAGAATCCATAAATGGCACAGTCTTGAAATTTTATTTGAGCAGTTGAAATGTGCAACACATATATATAAAAAATACAGTAAGTTCAGGGGTTGCGTCACTTTATTATACCCAGTGGTTTCACATTATGTTTTGTCATTTTACTTAAAATTTTCTATTTGAAATATTTTGGGATAAATAATGTAAACTAATAATACAATTCTAGGGGCAAATAAAATATAAATAAAATAAAATGTAAATAATATATACTAATTTATAAATAATATTAAAATATAAATAGAATAAAAATAAAATATAAATATATAATAAAATATAAATAACATCCAATACTAATAGTATAATTAAAAATAAAATTAATTTTAAGTTTAAATAATAAGCAGCTCTTGATTGTTTAGATTCAAAAGATGAAGAGTGATTAATGGAAATATTTTACATTTATCGAAATTTATTTCTGTTTTGTAACTAACTTTTTTTTCCTATGGAGAAGACTAAATGGGCCGACGCTTAAAAAAAAAAAAAAATAATAATAATAATTGTATACAGTTCAAAAGTTTGGGGTCACCCAGCTAATTTTGTCTTTTCTATGAAAAATCATACTTTTATTTATCAAATGAGTTGCATAATGAATGGAAAATATAGTCCAGACATTGACGAGGTTAGAAATAATGATTTTTACTTGAAATAATAATTTTCTCCTTCAGACTTTGCTTTCTGCACAGAATGCTCCTTTGCAGCAATTCCAGCTTTGTAGACCTTTGGCATTGTAATTGTTAATTTGCGGAGGTAATCTGGAGATATTTCGCCCCATGCTTCCCCCCTCCCACAAGTTGGATTCGCTTGATGGGCACTTTTTGCGCACCATACGGTCAAACTGCTGCCACAACAGCTCAATAGGGTTGAGATCTGGTGACTGGGCTGGCCACTCCATTACAGATACAATACCAGCTGCCGGCTTCTTCCCTAAATAGTTCATGCATAATTTGGAGGTGTGCTTTGGGTCATTGTCCTGTTGTAGGATGAAATTGTCTCCTATCACGCGCTGTCCACAGGGTATGGTATGGTGTTGCAAAATGGAGGGATAGCCTTCCTTATTCAAAATCCCTTTTACCTTGTACAAATCTCCCACTTTACCAATACCGAAGCAACTTCAGACCATCACATTACCTCCACCATGCTTGACAGATGGCGTCAGGCACTCTTCCAGCATCTTTTCAGTTGTTCTTCATCTCACAAATGTTCTTCTGTGTGATCCAAACAGCTCAAACTTCGATTCATCTGTCCATAACACTTTTTTTCCAATCTTCCTCTGTCCAATGTCTGTGTTCTTTTGCCTATAATAATCTTTTTGTTTTATTTGCCAGTCTCGGATATGGCATTTTTTTTGCCACTCTGCTCAGAAGGCCAGCATCCCGGAGTCGCCTCTTCACTGTAGACGTTGACACTGGCGTTTTGCAGGTACTATTTAATGAAGCTGCCAGTTGAGGACCTGTGAGGCGTCAATTTCTCATACTAGAAACTGTAATGTACTTGTCTTGTTGCTCAGTTGTGCAGCGGGACCTCCCACTTCTCTTTCTACTCTGGTTACAGCCTGTTTGTGCTCTCCTCTGAAGGGAGTAGTACACACCATTATAAGAAATCTTCAGTTTCTTAGCAATTTGTCACATGGAATATCCTTCATTTCTAAGAACAAGAATATACTGCCTTAAAGGAAGGTCAGTTTTATAGCTTCTCTAATCAGCAAAACTATTTTCAGCTGTGCTAACATACTTGCACAAGGGTTTCAAAGGGTTTCTAAACATCCATTAGCCTTCTAACACAGTTAGCAAACACAATTTACCATTCGAACACTGGAGTGGTGGTTGTTGGAAATGGGCCTCTATACACCTATGTAGATATTGCATTAAAAACCAGACGTATGTAGCTAGAATAGTAATTTACCACATTAACAATGTATAGAGAGTATTTCTGTTAAATTTAGTGTTAGCTTAATTGAAAAAAAATGTGCTTTTCTTTCAAAAATAAAAAAATATCTAAGTGACTCCAAACTTTTGAACTGTAGTATATATATATATATATATATATATATATATTAGCTGTAGTACCCGGGCGTTGCCCGGGATAGTAACTGTCTCTCTCCCAGTCTCTGCCTGTGTGTCGCTGTCTGTCTGTCTCGCTGTCTGTCTCTTTCCTTGTCTGTCTGTTTCTATCTCTCTGTCTGTATTTGCATCAGTCTATCTGTCTCAATCTCTGTATCTGTCTGTCTCTCTCTCTCTCTCTCTGTCTCTTTACCCGGGCTGTCTCTTTGCCCGGGCTGTCTCTTTCCCGCGCTGTCTTTTTCCTGCTCTGTCTCTTTCCCGCTCTGTCTCTTTCCCGCACTGTCTCTTTCCCACGCTGTTTCTTTCCCGCGCTGTCTCTTTTTCCGCTGTCTCTTTTTCCGCTGTCTCTTTCCCGCGCTGTCTTTTTCCCGCTCTGTCTCTTTCCTGCTCTGTCTCTTTCCCGCACTGTCTCTTTCCCGCACTGTCTCTTTCCCACGCTGTTTCTTTCCCGCGCTGTCTCTTTTTCCGCTGTCTCTTTTTCCGCTGTCTCTTTCCCGCGCTGTCTTTTTCCCGCTCTGTCTCTTTCCTGCTCTGTCTCTTTCCCGCACTGTCTCTTTCCCGCGCTGTCTTTTTCCCGCTCTGTCTCTTTCCCGCACTGTCTCTTTCCCGAGCTGTCTCTGTCTGTCTCTCTCTATCCGTCGAACCACCGACATCTTTTTACCTCACACATAAGCTTTGCATACTAACAGTTTATTTTGTTCCTATAGCAACCACTGACAGTTGCTATTTATAGGCTGCAGCTCCCAGCTCCATTCATATTAAGGCTATGTGCGCACGTTGCGTACTAGCCCTGCAGAAATTTCTGCAGCGATCTGAAGAGCACACGTGCACTTCAAATTGCTGCAGAAAATGTGCGTAGAGGAAAAAAAAAAAAGCCGATTCCATGCGCTCTGCCTGCAGCTCCTCCCATAGACAGAGCAGGGGCTGCCGGCAAAGCGCACGGAAGAAGTGACATGTCACTTCTTGAATGCAGCGCTTCGGGCAGCAGCCGAAGCGCTGCGCTCTAAGACGCCACGTGCGCACGGCCCCTGCACAATCTCCATAGACTGTGCAGGGGACGCAGGACGCATGCAGTTATGCTGCGCTACAAAGCGCAGCGTAACTGCATGTATTTACGCAACGTGCGCACATAGCCTTATGGAGGCAGGATTTTTGTAGAGTAACTGGAAAGCACGGGGTTACATTTTCCCGCCCAAACATAGTCTATGACGTTCCCTGGGTCACATGGAGTGTCTGTGCAAAATTTCATGATTGTAAATGCAACGATGCGAGTTCCTTTAGCGGACATACATACACACTTACATACACACACACATACACTCAGCTTTATATATTAGATATATATAAGTAACGATTTTTAAGAATGGACCCCCATGTCGCCGATTAGCGATTTTGCACCTTTTTGCAAAGATGCAAAATCGCTTATCAGTGTCACACGCAACGGCATCGCTAATGTGGCCGGATGTGCGTCACAAATTCCGTGACCCCAACGACTCCGCATTAGCGATGTCGCAGCGTGTAAAGCCCGCTTAAGGATTAACACACGTGTACAAGGAAAACCACAACTCCTTCAAATTTATCTTTAATCTTAGCCTGAATGCTTTTGGACCACTGTCGTGTCTCCATAAAAACGTCTAAATAATCCAAATATGATAATCTTAATTGGAGTGAAACAGAAGGCAGCTGAGTGAAGACCATTTTGATACTGTTCGCTTCTGGAGAAAAAAAACTCAGTCTTATGGCCTTAGATCAGGGGTCTCAAACTCGGCTGGGTGTATGGGCCGCACAGAGGAAAAAAAATAATTTGGGGGGCCGCATTCTTTGCAGGACAAAGCGACATTTTTATTGGTACCATATATAATATATATATATGTTATTTATTTTTTTACACACCTTGGGATCACTGATTTTGAACATTTTCACTTGTTCATTATAGCAAACATGCACATTCTTTGTTTAAATATAAATATTTTTTTTTTTTAGTCTTACAATTAGCACTATATAGAAATTTTGACCAACATCTTTTAGTAATGTTCCCCATATTGTTGTAACGTGCCCATCCTTGTCCCCTTGCAGTATTGTGCCCCATCCCACAGTAATGTGCCCATCCTTGTCCCCTTGTAGTATTGTACCCCATCCTAGTCCCCATCCCACAGTAATGTGCTCATCCTTGTCCCCATCCTAAAGTAATGTTCCCCATCCTTGTCTCCATTTTGTAGTAATGTGTTCATCCTTGTCCCCATCCTATAGTAATGTCCACAATCTATAGTAATGTGCCCATCCTGTACTAATGTGTTCATCCTTGTCCCCATCCTATAGTAATGTCCACAATCTATAGTAATGTGTCCATCCTTGTCCCCCATCTTATAGTAATGTTCCCCATCCTTGTCTCATTGTAGCAATGTCCCCATCCTATAGTACTGCCCCATCCTATAGTAATGTGCCCATCCTATAGTAATGTCCCCAGCCTTGTCCCCATTCTATAGTCATGTGCCCATCCTAGTCCCTATCCTATAGTAATGTCCCCATCCAATAGTATTGTGCCCATCCTTGTAATGTCCCAATTCTATAGTAATGTCCCCATCCAATAGTATCGTGCCCATCCTTGTAATGTCCCAATCCTATAGTAATGTCCCCAGCCTTATCCCCATCTCATAGTAATGTGCGCACTTTGTCCCCATCCTGTAGTAATGGGTCAGCAGCTCCCTTTACCTTCCACAGACGCCAGAGTAAAGCTGAGGGGTGGGTCTCCGGCCCCAGATCCACAGTGATTGGAGAGATCGGTCACAAGGCCGGTCTCTCCAATCAGAGGTGGGGGCGGGTGAAACACAGGTCACCCAGCTCCAGCCAATGATCAGGGCTACAGCTGCACTGATCTTGTCTAGATTTCAATGTTTCAGCTACTTTCAATGGCTGAAACATTAGTGGCTGTGATTGGCTGACGAACGCCGCTCAGCCAATCACAGCTTCCGTAGGTCCGGGGAGGAGACACCACCTCTCCTGAGGTCCCATCCTCCCCGAATCTAAGGTATTTGCAGCGAGCCACCGGGGCTGCGATTTCGCCATGACGTACTGGGGACATCACGGGTCCTTAAGTACCAGGGAGCCATAACGTACCCAGTACGTCATAGGTCGCTAAGGGGTTAACGTCCAACACACACACACACACACACACAAACCATTCTTCTCACCTGTCCCACGCTCCCTCCGCTGTCTCATCTCTGCTTCGTGCGGCCCCCAGGCCCGTGCCCCTGTTCACTATCGCAGCAGGTGCAGGGGCCGCAGCCACTGTCAGTGATTTATGTGAGATGATTGTATTGCCAGCGCGAGAGCTCAGCGCCGGCAACACATTCATCTGACATAGTGCAGACAGTGGCTGCGGCCCCTGCACCTGATGCGATAGTGAACAGGGGCACGGGCCTGGGGGCTGCACGAAGCAGCCTGAGGGGCCGCATGCGGCACGCGGGCCACGTGTTTGAGACCCCTGCCTTAGATGGAGAGGTTTTGAAGGCTCTGACTTTTATTGGATCAATCCCAAGATTTGTAATATAGATGTGTTACTAGATGTTCTCAGATCAGTTTTAGGAGTTTATACCATTTACAAAATGTTGTAAATCCATAGCTGTAAGTTTTGACATTGACTCTGTGTCTTTTAGGTTCCCAGCATCACGTATTATGGAAGTCTTGAACGAAACATCATCTAGATTCACCTTGATTGGTCTTTCCACTAACCCATGGCTTCAACCTCTATATTTTATAATATTTTTAATAATGTATATAGTCACTGTAACGGGGAACCTTTTAATCATTGCAGTGGTAAGGACCGAGCCCAAACTGCAGACCCCCATGTATTTTTTCCTCAGTAACCTTTCACTCATTGACCTCTGCTTCTCATCCACCATCGTGCCGAAACTTCTCATGAGTACATTGACTGAAGACAAGACTATCTCTTTCTGGGGATGTGCCACTCAGATGTATTTCCATCTAGCTTTGGGAGGCACTGAGTGTATTATTTTGGCCATCATGGCCTATGATAGATATGTGGCCATTTGTCACCCCTTACACTACAACACTATCATGAACTTACAACGTTGCTCTCTACTCTCTGTTGGAACCTGGTCTTTAAATTTCCTGAATTCAATTTACTATGCTTACAGCACTTTCCAGCTGCCCTTTTGTAGGTCTAAGAATGTAAATCACTACTTTTGTGAGATGCCTCCTCTTTTTCGGCTGTCTTGTACGGAAACATTGATCAATGAAATAGCAGTTTATATCTCTGGTGGGATTGTAGGTCTTTGTTCTTTTGTGTTGACACTTCTGTCCTATGTTCACATAATTTTAACTGTCTTAAGGATCCAATCGAGCACGGGAAGACAGAAAGCCTTCTCTACTTGTGTCTCCCATCTTTCAGTAGTGTCTCTATACTACGGTGCCATTATTTTCATGTATTTACGCCCTCGGGGAAGCTACTCTGTAGATCGAGACAGATCTGTGGCCATTCTTTATACTGTGGTTACCCCTATGTTTAACCCCATTATTTATAGCATTAGAAACAAAGAAGTCAAACAAAGTGTGAGGAAAATGATTTCTGGACGTTCTCACTTTACAATGCTTACATTCCATCACTGAATTCAAGAATTTTGTAATAAATATGCACTTTTGTCTCAAATTTTTATTTTTTTGACCTTCAAGATTAGCAAATCTTTTAATATTTGAATTTGCAAGATCTGACAAATTTTTCAAAAAAATAAGATTAATGGCTAATCAATTTGTCAAAAATAATACAAAGCCTCCAACTGCCCTGAAAGAAGTGTTTGACACTATTCTCTTTTCTTCACATGTTAATCTTTTTGATTGCAGTGCTGTCAACACACTATCATTACAGTTTCTTCAGTGTTTTATGGCTAAGATCTTAGCTGCGACGTCCACTCGTTATCCAGATTCAACATAAAATGTCTGCTGCATTCCTTGCCTCTGCTTTTATACAGGCTATGATAGCTCCTCATTACCAACTGTGTTATACCATATGATGTTATAGCTGTAAGGAATTATGGGGAAGACTGTTCAAGGTCATGTGACTCTTTCCCCACAGATGCAATTTCCTGCAACGTGCAGCCATTGTAGATGATTCACACAAATAAAATTGCAAATTATTTGAATAAGTTGGGTTTAGTCAATTCCTAAAAGTTAGATTTTTTATTAAATCAATTCACCTATCTCTACTTGCTAAAACACTAATGGTATTATATAATGAGATTTCATATAAAATTGGAAATGATCAAAAAGCAGATCAATGAATTGGCTACAAGATTGTCCTTTAGTATACTAATGTTTGTTGCTTATTTGCCCCTAAACAGCATAGCTTAGCTTAGGAAAGATACAATAAATAAAATGTAACTTAAATGTAAATTAATATGTGCTTTCTCATAAAGAAGAGTCCTGTGCAAAGTTAAATGTAGCAGACATTTTGGAGTGAATCTGGATAGGGAGATGACGTCACAGACCACAGCTCAATCATCCAGATAAGAACAGAAAGCCATAAAACCAAAATTCTTCAGACAGTGACAGCATAGAAGTGACGAATGGTTACTATCCACTTACCCCTAGCAATATATCTTGAGGTCATTTTGACATTACTAAGTCTGTGTTTGCATTAAAGGGAATCTGTCAGCAGGATTTTACCCTTCAAACTATTTATATATGCATATAACTCTTTAAAAAACAAGTTCAACAATACCTTTACATATCCAGTGCGTTGCTTCATTACTAATAAATCAGCATTTTAATGTATATGAAATGAGGCTCAAGTGCTAATTGTATATCTGAAGTCTCTGTCACTCCAGCTCTATTCCACTCTCAGCGCAACCTCATATTGCTTGGCTTCAGTTACTTTGCCTGAAGTCACATAGCGTAGAGGCTGTCAGTCAAGTAAAAGGTGGCGGCACTGGTTGGAGAATAGAGCTGGAGTGACTAAAGCCTGCTTTACACCTTACAATTACACATGCGATCTCGTATGCGATCGCACACGCCCCCATCGTATGTGCGGCACATTCAATTTGTTGCCCATTTCGCACAAACTATTAAATCCCGTCACACGTACTTACCTGCTGAGCGACCTCGATGTGGGCGGCGAACGTCCACTTCCTGGAGTGGGAGGGACGTTCGGTGTCACAGCGACGTCACACGACAGCTGGCCAACAGAAGCGGAGGGGCAGAGATGAGTGGGACGTAAACATCCCGCCCACCTCCTTCCTTCGGCATTGCCGATGGGAGCCGCGGGACGCAGGTAAGCTGAGTTCATCATTCCCGGGGTGTCACACACTGCGATGTGTGCTGCCTCGGGAACATTGAACAACCGGACATTCAATTTTTAGTAATTGAATGACGTGTATGCGATTAACGGATTTTCGTTCAATCGCAATCGCACGTAGGTTTCACATACTACAATATCACTAACGATGCCAGATGTGCATCACTTACGACATGACCCCGCCGACATATCGTTAGATATATTGTATCGTGTAAAGCCCGCTTTAGACTTCAGGTCTACAAAAAGCTCTTCAGCCTCATTTGCATATCAATTCAAATGTCTGACTTCTTAGTAATGGAGCAATGGACTGGTGATGTAAAGGTATTAATCAACTTGTCTTTGAAAGAGATACAAGTACATTTATTTAGAACAGGGGGCAAAACTGTGTTGACAGATCCCCTCCACTTCAGCATTTTCTTTATTTCAGCACTAAAGTGGTGCTTTAAGTTTAACCACTTAACACTAGAAGTGTCGCGGGCGGGGAGGAGGGTGTCAGCACACCGCGCTCACCCCTTCTGCTCGGGTCCGGCAGCTGCTCCTGGTGGCTCGAGCTGTGGGCCGGATCCCGGGGTTTCTCGAGCGACACTCCTCGCCCGTGAGTGAAAGGGGGTGTTTGTGGTTGGATGTGGGGATTGTTATAGTTCGTGACGCCACCCACGGTTGTGGTGATTGCACCACCGCTGCTCAGTATGGGGGTCCCGGGGATGGTGATGCAGAGCAGCCAGGTGTTGTGTTGCCCCTCCCTGGGTAGGGGTTGGTGATCCCGGGGCCCGGTGATGAGATGTAAAGTGTAGGGCCCGGTGGGCGCAGGGACGCGGGGGCAGCGCTGTGCCTTGCGGCACTATGGTACTCACTCAGCCTGACACACGGACACAGTTTGTACGGTAAACCAAACGGCTGGTAGGACGGTCCCACAGACGGCTGCACCTGCACTCCCGGTAGGTGACGGTGAAGTCCCTCTTCCTTGCACCTTTGTTTGACTTGTGGTATCGGTGGATTCCCTCCAGTTACCCGCTCCCCGACTGCAATCTGGGCCGGAGGAGCTCTACACTTTGCCCGCAGGCGCTGGCCCTGGGGAAACTGGTGCCCTGGCGGTGGCGGTGTCTCCCCGGTAATGGTCGGGCTGTTGCCTTCAATCGGGACTTGGTTGTTGGGGGATCTGCGTCCCCGTCACTGACGGATTTGGCAAATCTGGCGACTCCTAGCCTTGCCGGGGTCCGAGAGGCCCCTGCCCTGGTGCTGACTGTCCTTCGGAACACTGCTCCAGACCACCGGGCACACAGCCAACGGGGTCCTTCCAGGAACTTCCAAACGGTCCCCCTCCAGACAGTCACCGCCGTTGCTGACCTTGCTGTTCTGGCCCTCACAAAGCTGGACCCTTCAGGCTGTCTTTCTCTTCTGTCACTTCACTTGCTTTCCTCCTTTTTCCACTTCTCTTCCTTCACTTTCACTTAGTTGTTTACTTTAGCCCTGTCTAGACTACTCCTTCACTCCTTCCACTTCCTCCTCCCTGACTAGACTGCACTCAAGCCCTCCCTGGGCTAATCTGCTGTTCACTCAAGCTCGTCCCTGAGCTGTCTCCTCAGCTCATCTGCCTGGTTACTTCCTGCCTCCAGAGCTGTGAGCTCCTTGGTGGGCGGAGCCAACCGCCTGGCCCACCCCCTGGTGTGCATCACCAGACTCCTGGAGGAAGGCAACAAGGATTTGTAGGTTAGCTGTGATGTGCCTACCTGGAGTGTGGGGTGTGGTGGTGTGCGACCTGTGTCCCCTGGCTTGCCCAGGGCGACACAGAAGTCCCAGAGATTTCGAGCTCCCCCCATTCCAAAGGTAGAAATGTTAAATGACCCCTCTCTGGGACTTCTAGTGTTAACGACCGCAGGCCATACTGGAAGCCTAAGCCATATAGTTGTAATCACCTGCGGCTGCTCCGGGCAGCCGCCGGTGATTTCTGCACATGTCAGCTGATTTGAACAGCTGACATGTGTTGCTCGCAGACATGGGTGGATCCGCGATCCACCCATTCCTGTTAACCCCTTAAATCGTGCTGTCAAAATGTGACAGCACAATTTAAATGACTGCTGTATTTATCATTCACTTACCCAGCTCCATCGGCGGCCCCGTGATGTGATCACTGTTAGACGATGGTTGTCATGGTAGCACAGGGTCATGTGATGACTCCTGTAGCTCACATAACTCCCTTCCTGTTTCAGTAACCTGGGTGCTGCCTGTTTCAAGACATCAGTATTTCAGCTGATCTCAGTTGTGTAGCTGTAATCAACAGAAATGAATGAGCGATCAGACTGCTGATCCTTCTAGTCCCCTATGGGGACTAGTAAAATAAAAAAGAAGTAAAAGAAAAAGTTTTAAAAATTTAAAAAAATAAAAAACCCTAAAAGTTCAAATCACCCCCCTTTCACCCCATTGAAAATTAAAGAATTAAAAAAAATAAAAATATACACACATTTGGTATCGCTGCTTTCAGAAGTGCCCAACCTATCAAAATATAACATTACTTAATCTGATTGGTAAACAGCGTAGCAGCAAAAATATTCCAAATGCCAAAATTACATTTTTTGGTTGCTGCAAATTGAAGGAAAAATAAAAAAGTAACGCATCTTGGAAGAAGAGAAGCAAAATAAATGAAAAACGGAAATTGGCCAGCGGTGAAAGGGTTAAGCCCCTGAACCCTGTCTTATACTCACCTTCTCCCATCTTCATCTTTGCCAACATCACTCCGGGTTGGTCTCCGTTGATTTGTGATCTGCCAGTGTTTCACGGAGCACGCCTGATGTCACAGCTCAATACAAGTCTATAAGAACCTCATTTTGGCCTTGTTTTGGTCTAGTTGTTGATCTAATGGAGTTACACTGAGACCTTGTGACCTAACTTCTGACCTATGGACAGGCAGTCAGGAGTTACGGGCATAAGATGACGCTGTTGGACAGCAGTGATGCCAAAAAAGATAAAGCCGTCAGAGCATAAGTATAATACAGGGAACAGGGAGTTAACTTTTAAAGCACCACTCCAGTGCTAAAAAAAAATGGTGCTTTAAAGAAGGGGTTGTATACACTTGCTACAGACCTTTTTTTTTCACAAACCAAATCACAAAAAAGGAAATTAGAAAGCAAAAGTAAAATAAGTAATCTTTATTGTAAAAAATTGTTAAAATACAATATAAGGTGCAATAACAAAGGAGGTGCACAAGGTGGATGAAGGCTAGCGCCGAAACGTGCGTTGGTGGGACCTGCCGCCATTCCAGCAGTGAGTAAGTGGTCTTAGGTTTATTTACATTTATCAATTTATACCACTTTAGTTTATCCTTTTGTCACAGGGCTTCCTATATATTGACTGACATGTTATATTTAAACTGTGACTGGGGTTTCTTTTGTGTTGGCATCTGTTCAGTTTTTCAAACTGTCACTTCTTTCCCAGCTGTTCTGGTATGCCACCTTGTGCACCTCCTTTGTTATTGCAATTACAATTTTTTTTACAATAAAGATTACTTATTTTACTTTTGCTTTCTGATTCCTTTTTTGTGATGTGGTTTGTGTATGTCAGTTGAATCAGCATATCCATAAGTATTTTTGATTAATGGGTGGTGGTATATTTTCTCACATTGAGCAACCATTTTATATAAATTTACCTTCCTAGTCTTGAACTTTGGCTGAAGTTTTGTTTGGACATTTTTTTTCAGTGCATTTGGAGCATTTGAGATTCACCACAATCAATTTATGATGAGTTGGGTTATTTTTTAATATTTTTCAAAGTTGACGTATTCAAATTTTAAAGGATTTACTCATCTCTATAAATTAATGAATGAAAAGTGTAAAATAAAATGTATTGAAACACAAAGTATTCATCACCTTGGATTCTTTCTATACTTTCCAGGATAGTGCTACTGAATGAGAGTGGTTTTAGTGAGGGATTTTGATATTGCTCAGTAGCATATACTCTTATTTTGTACTAACTAGTGTGGATTTGTATCGGTCAGCTTTGCACATGTTCTCCATTTTTTGGCTTTTTTAATGCAACAGCAAATTAACTTTAATCATTAAAACACAACTCAAAATACATGCTGGCTATTTTGTGTTTTTCTAGCTCTTTTATGACCATTGGCCACAGCTCTGCTTGTTCGGGTGAGCTATTGTGCACCACAAGTTACCACAAGATCACCACAAGTTACCTGGGATGTCAGAACATGGAGATCAATGAAGGAATCATTAGACACATGCAAATAACCCCTTCCTGACCAGGCAATATTCTATTTTGTGCTTTTGTTTTATCATCTCTGCATTACAGGTTTTTCAAACTTAATTACAGTGGGCCAAAATTAAAGACTTGGACATCATTGATATTTAATGAAAAAATGTCTACGATAGAGGAAGGGTTTCCCTCCCTTCAAATGTAAATTTCAGCAAACGTGATGGAGACAAAGAAATAGAATTAACCCCTTCACGACCAATGACGTAGTGGTATGTCATCTGTCGTGTTGTGGTAACCACCGCCGGGTCCTGCGATGAGCCAGTGGTGAGCCCCACATATCTGATGATTTAAACAGCAGATATGTGAGGTTAACAGGCATGGGTGAATCCCGATCCACCAAAGCCTGTCAATTATGTTGCGCTGTCAAAATGTGACAGCGCAACTTAAATGGTTGGTTGCGGCAAAAATCATGCTGCTCCTCGCTGCCATCGGAAGCCCCGTGACGCGATTACAGGGACCCGATGGTTGCCATGGTAGCTTAGGGTCATGAGCAGCTCTGATCAACAGAAATGAAGAAGTGATCAGACAGTGGATCCATAAAGTCAATTAGGGAAAATCGTAAAATAAATTAAAAAAATGTAAAAAAAAGTTTAAAAAAATAAAAAACCCTAAACATTCAAATCATCATTTGACTCATTGAATATAAAACTATTAAAAAAAATTAAATATACACCTTTGGTATGACCGCATTCAGAAATGCCGATCTATAAAAATATGTAATAAGTTATTCTGATCGGTACATGGTGTGTCGAGAAAACAATTCCAAACGCAAAAATTCAGGGTTTTTTTGGAGCCGCAAATTTTTTTAAAAATGCAATAACAGGCGATCAAAACATCGCATCTGTGCAAAAATGATATAATTAAAAACATCAGCTCAAGTCTCAAAACTAAGCCATCACTGAACCTCAGATCACGGAAAATGAGAACGCTACAGGTCTCAGAAAATGGCGCCAAAAGCGCAATTTTATTTTGGACAAACTTCTGAATTTTTTTTTAACCCCTTAGATAAAAGTAAAGGTATACTTGTTTGGTATCTGCAAACTCGTACTGACCTGAGGCATCACACTGACACATCAGTTTTACCATATACTGAACACGGTGAATAAAATATCCCCAAAACAATCATGCAATTGCACTTTTTATTCAAAATCGCCTGGGTGTGAATGGATTAATCACAGCAGACAATAAAGGGGATAATGGGTTGGGGGAATCTGCCTAGAGTATTGAGAACTGCAATAATGCAGGAGAAGTTAGGGTTGTAGAGATTGTAATAGCAGTATACAGGGGATGCAAAGGGTGTGATGACTCAAATAGAAGAAAATATCAGGAAGTAGAAAATATCAAAAGTGCATAAAGATCACTGAAACAGCTCCCTCTACACCGTATGATGGTCCCTCAGCCCCATATATACTGTATTATGATCCCACAGCTGCATATATAGTGATACTTTGTTTTTTGTTGATAATCTGTCCGAATACAATCGGTGAAATCAAAAGACAATGAATGCTGATCCAAACAATGTAAATCCAATTACTGTAATTCATTTTAGATACTACATGATACATATCAAAAACACATTTTATAAAGATGGAGTTTAATACTAAAAACAATAAGAAATGATTGTAAAATGAATATAAAACACTAATGTATAAAACACTAATACATTTTATCTTACATTTCTTACACATATTTTGAAACTGATCAGCGGGGCGATACTCACTAGAGATGAGCGAACCGGTCGTGGTTCGGCTCAAGTTCGGTTCGTCGAACGGAGGTCCCGTTCGAGTTCAGTTCGTCGAACGTTCGACGAACCGAACTCGAACCGCATAGGAAACTGTTACACGTCGCGGCTCTCTTGTTGCAAGGAATGAGGTGGTCCCCCATTCCTTGTCGGCCACGAGCCCTACTGCTCGGCAGCACCAAAGGTCTGGGAGACTGTGCAGTCTGCAGGAGTTGCCTTCTCAGAGACACAGCAGAAGGGTGACACCTAGTGGTTCTCCCCTTGCAGGGAATGGAACGGTCTCCCATCCCTTGCCTGCCACGAGCTCTCCTGCTCAGCATCATGGAGGCTCTGGGAAGTTGCGCAGTGTGCAAAGAATAGATGCTCAGGGAAGCAGCAAGACTTCCCATGTCTCTGCACATTGTGAAACCGGGGATCCCGCCTTTATGACCCAGAGGCAGGAGGATGAGCATGTGCTCCACGTGACGTCTTCTGATTCGCTCACTGATATCACACGGCCCCATGACGAGGCTGGTGATGTGCTGAATCCTGACTGGCTGGGCCAGGACGTCACGAACCCTGATTGAGTCACGCCCGTCTCGCGCCCGCCCTTGGGTGGAGCTACACCTCCTTAAAAGCTCCCCCTGCCATCATGGCGGTGCGCGACCGTCCTTCTATGTTTGGATGTCTGGCAGCGTGCTGCCATGCCACTGTACAGATGTCATTGTCTTTCGTGGGCTTTGCCCTTGCTGCTCAGGCAGCACCGGGTTTGCAGGCCGTGTTCCTGCCTTGCTGCTCCGGCAGTATCTCCTTCAACAGGCCGTGTTCCTGTCCCAGGTGAGCTCCTCGAGTCTCCACCGGACTCACCTGGTTATTGAAAGCACACGTGCGTGGGCACCTCTGTGCTACCCTCGTGCCATATCCTGTGACTCCCGCTGGCACACGTGCGTAGGCACCTCTGTGCGTCCCCGTGCAACAGGTACACCGTACGAGAAGCCCCGAGCCATACAACCCTCACGGGTTAGGGCGGACCGGTGTACATAGATCGTCTGTGACGTTCCAGACGATCACTAGTAGCAACCCGCTCACTCTTTCCTGACCACAGCAGCGGTCCCTTACACCGCACAGTGGACCTTGACCGGCGGAAGCTGTCCATTTCCCATCTTGGCACGCTTCCCCGGGTCCCCCTCGTAACATTACGGTCGCGCCAAAGGTCTGGCTATGGCGGAAGAGCAGCAGCAGTTGCTGCGTTATGTGCAGCAGTTGGAGTCACGATTGGCAGCAGTGGAGCGGTCTTCCCCCGATAAGGCTGCTCTAGCAACAGTCGCCACCCAGGCGGCTACTCAGGCTGTGGAATTGTGCGGAAGGTCTCCTCGCCTTGCGCTCCCAGAGCGCTTCAGCGGGGACAGCTCTGAGTGCCGTGGTTTCATAAACCAGGTTACCACCTACTTGGAGTTGTCCGCGACTGATTACGCTACTGAGAAGGCGAAGGTAGCCTTCGTCCAGTCCCTGCTCACAGGGAAAGCGCTAAAATGGTCCACGCCGTTGTGGGAGCGCGGAGATCGGGTGGTGAATCACCTTCCAGTTTATCTTGAGGCCATGAGAAAGGTGTTCCTTGGGCCTCAAGTCACCCACGACTCCGCGCTGCGGCTCCTACGCCTTCGGCAAAGGTCCACTTCAGTCGGGGACTTTGCAGTACAATTCAGGACACTCGCCGCAGAGCTGGACTGGCCAGATAAAGTCCTGGTCCCTGTGTTCTGGGAGGGTCTGGCAGGGTTCGTCAAAGATGCGCTGGCCACGCGTGACGTGCCGACCACCTTAGAGTCCTTGATTCGGCTTGCCTCTCGCATAGACATCCGCCACGCGGAGCGGAGGCTCGAGGTCTCTTCGGCACCCACGTTTACCTGGTCTACAGAGCCTCTGACTTCCCTTCCCCACCAGACCGGTCTCCCCGCCAGCTCTGTTGATGACTCTGTGGAGCCAATGGAAGTCTCCAAAGTGGTCTCCTCTACCACAGGTTCTCTGCCGTCGGCCGATTGCTTTGCCTGTGGGCAGGGGGGACATGTAGCTACCCGATGTTTGAAACCTTCGGAAGAAAGTCAGTGTCTTGTTTCACCTTCAATCAGCGTGAGGAGGGTCATTTCCACTTCCCAAGACCAGGTGCCACCTAGTAAGACCCTCACTTCCTCTGACTCACGGAACAGTGTGCTGTCATGGGATCATGCCTCCAAAGTTGGGGCCCACTTAGGGGGCGACAGGACCAGAGACCTAGGGGTCAGGCATTATTGGGGGCCGGCGGTAGCTCAGGATGTACAGAAAAATATGGGAGTCCGTACGTCGTGTGCGTATAATATACCGTTCAGGCGGAGGCCTGTGGGTCTTCCATATCCTGTGCCATCTTTCGCACCTGGTGACCTAGTGTGGCTGTCTTCTAAACATATTAACCTTCCGGTACAGACAGCCGAGTTTGCTCCTAGGTACCTTGGTCCGTTTACAGTAATAGAGCAGGTAACCCCGGTAACATATCGACTCCAGCTCCCTCCGCGCTGGGCTATTTCTAATACTTTTCATGTATCTCTCCTGAAACCCGTACGACCTAAAACCTCGGGGTCTCTGCTGTCCCAGGTTGGCTTCTCATCCGACGACCCTGAAGTAGCGAAGCTAGTAAGAACAAAAATTGTACAGGGCAAGAGGTACTTCCTCGTGGAGTGGGTCGATCGTGGCCCGGAGCATAGGTCCTGGGAATTGGAGGAGCATGTCCATGCCCCAGGTTTGGTGGCGGACTTCAGGCGCAGGCGAGGGGGGGGGCCCTAGACGGGGGGGGTAATGTTACACGTCGTGGCTCTCTTGTTGCAAGGAATGAGGTGGTCCCCCATTCCTTGTCGGCCACGAGCCCTACTGCTCGGCAGCATCGAAGGTCTGGGAGACTGTGCAGTCTGCAGGAGTTGCCTTCTCAGAGACACAGCAGAAGGGTGACACCTAGTGGTTCTCCCCTTGCAGGGAATGGAGCGGTCTCCCATCCCTTGCCTGCCACGAGCTCTCCTGCTCAGCATCATGGAGGCTCTGGGAAGTTGCGCAGTGTGCAAAGAATAGATGCTCAGGGAAGCAGCAAGACTTCCCATGTCTCTGCACATTGTGAAACCGGGGATCCCGCCTTTATGACCCAGAGGCAGGAGGATGAGCATGTGCTCCACGTGACGTCTTCTGATTCGCTCACTGATATCACACGGCCCCATGACGAGGCTGGTGATGTGCTGAATCCTGACTGGCTGGGCCAGGACGTCACGAACCTTGATTGAGTCACGCCCGTCTCGCGCCCGCCCTTGGGTGGAGCTACACCTCCTTAAAAGCTCCCCCTGCCATCATGGCGGTGCGCGACCGTCCTTCTATGTTTGGATGTCTGGCAGCGTGCTGCCACGCCACTGTACAGACGTCATTGTCTTTCGTGGGCTTTGCCCTTGCTGCTCAGGCAGCACCGGGTTTGCAGGCCGTGTTCCTGCCTTGCTGCTCCGGCAGTATCTCCTTCAACAGGCCGTGTTCCTGTCCCAGGTGAGCTCCTCGAGTCTCCACCGGACTCACCTGGTTATTGAAAGCACACGTGCGTGGGCACCTCTGTGCTACCCTCGTGCCATATCCTGTGACTCCCGCTGGCACACGTGCGTAGGCACCTCTGTGCGTCCCCGTGCAACAGGTACACCGTACGAGAAGCCCCGAGCCATACAACCCTCACGGGTTAGGGCGGACCGGTGTACATAGATCGTCTGTGACGTTCCAGACGATCACTAGTAGCAACCCGCTCACTCTTTCCTGACCATAGCAGCGGTCCCTTACACCGCACAGTGGACCTTGACCGGCGGAAGCTGTCCATTTCCCATCTTGGCACGCTTCCCCGGGTCCCCATCGTAACAGGAAACAATGGCAGGCAATCACAAACACATAAAAACACCTAGAAAACACCCTCAAAGGTGTCCAAAAGGAGACAAACAACTCACAACACAACACAAACACATGGGAAAGTGACAAGGACATATACTCATGCGAAAACAAAAGAGCTGGAGAGGAAAAAGAGGAGGAGACACAGATATAGGCATGGCACGCCCTTCTAAAATCATGTAAAACACCGCAAGCTGACTCCAAGCAGAGTCTCCCTTTTTTCCAAAAATTGGTCCACACAGACACCCACCCCTTCAGTGGCAGCACTTGTGCCCCAGTTGTACACTTCACAGGTACATTTGCATCAAGCACATTCAAAAATACGCCATCCTTAACCGTCCCCAGGATGACACCGGGGTAGGTAGCAAAGTCTTTCCTGATCCCAGCCTTGTTCATCTTGGCTCCTTTTTAAAAACACTGTAAGCAAGGGTTACTCCAAGCGGAGTCTCCCTTTTTTCCAAAAATTGGGCCCCACACACACCCATCCCATCAGTGGCAGCAGTTGTGCCCCAGTTGTACACTTCACAGCTAGATTTGCATCAAGCACATTCAAAAATACGCCATCCTTAACCGTCCCCAGGATGACACCGGGGTAGGTAGCAAAGTCTTTCCTGATCCCAGCTCTGTTCATCTTGGATCATTTTTAAAAACAATGTAAGCAAGGGTTACTCCAAGCAGAGTCTCCCTTTTTTCCAAAAATTGGGCCCCACAGACACCCACCCCTTCAGTGGCAGCAGTTGTGCCCCAGTTGTACACTTCACAGCTAGATTTGCATCAAGCACATTCAAAAATACGCCATTCTTAACCGTCCCCAGGATGACACCGGGGTAGGTAGCTAAGTCTTTCCTGATTCCAGCTCTGTTCATCTTGGCTCCATTTTAAAAACACTATAAGCAAGGATTACTCCAAGCGGAGTCTCCCTTTTTTCCAAAAATTGGGCCCCACACACACCCACCCCTTCAGTGGCAGCAGTTGTGCCCCAGTTGTACACTTCACAGCTAGATTTGCATCAAGCACATTCAAAATACACAAGCATTTACTCTCCCCAGGATGACACCGGGGTAGGTAGATAAAGTCTTTGCTGATCCATGACTTGTTCATCTTGGCTCCTTTTTAAAAACACTGTAAGCAAGGGTTACTCCAAGCGGAGTCTCCCTTTTTTCCAAACATTGGGCCCCACACACACCCACCCCTTCAGTGGCAGCAGTTGTGCCCCAGTTGTACACTTCACAGCTAGATTTGCATCAAGCACATTCAAAAATACGCCATCCTTAACCGTCCCCAGGATGACACCGGGGTAGGTAGCTAAGTCTTTCCTGATCCCAGCTCTGTTCATCTTGGATCATTTTTAAAAACAATGTAAGCAAGGGTTACTCCAAGCGGAGTCTCCCTTTTTTCCAAAAACTGGGCCCCACACACACCCACCCCTTCAGTGGCAGCACTTGTGCCCCAGTTGTACACTTCACAGCTAGATTTGCATCAAGCACATTCAAAAATACGCCATCCTTAACCGTCCCCAGGATGACACTGGGGTAGGTAGATAAAGTCTTTGCTGATCCATGACTTGTTCATCTTGGCTCCTTTTTAAAAACACTGTAAGCAAGGGTTACTCCAAGCGGAGTCTCCCTTTTTTCCAAAAATTAGGCCCCACACACACCCACCCCTTCAGTGGCAGCAGTTGTGCCCCAGTTGTACACTTCACAGCTAGATTTGCATCAAGCACATTCAAAAATACGCCATCCTTAACCGTCCCCAGGATGACACCGGGGTAGGTAGATAAAGTCTTTGCTGATCCATGACTTGTTCATCTTGGCTCCTTTTTAAAAACACTGTAAGCAAGGGTTACTCCAAGCGGAGTCTCCCTTTTTTCCAAAAATTGTGCCCCACACACACCCACCCCTTCAGTGGCAGCAGTTGTGCCCCAGTTGTACACTTCACAGCTAGATTTGCATCAAGCACATTCAAAAATACGCCATTCTTAACCGTCCCCAGGATGACACCGAGGTAGGTAGCTAAGTCTTTCCTGATCCCAGCTCTGTTCATCTTGGCTCCTTTTTAAAAACACTGTAAGCAAGGGTTACTCCAAGCGGAGTCTCCCTTTTTTCCAAAAATTGGGCCCCACAGACACCCACCCCTTCAGTGGCAGCAGTTGTGTCCCAGTTGTACACTTCACAGCTAGATTTGCATCAAGCACATTCAAAAATACGCCATTCTTAACCGTCCCCAGGATGACACCGGGGTAGGTAGCAAAGTCTTTCCTGATCCCAGCTCTGTTCATCTTGGCTCCTTTTTAAGAACACTGTAAGCAAGGGTTACTCGAAGCGGAGTCTCCCTTTTTTCCAAAAATTGGGCCCCACACACACCCACCCCTTCAGTGGCAGCAGTTGTGCCCCAGTTGTACACTTCACAGCTAGATTTGCATCAAGCACATTCAAAAATACGCCATTCTTAACCGTCCCCAGGATGACACCGGGGTAGGTAGCTAAGTCTTTCCTGATCCCAGCTCTGTTCATCTTGGATCATTTTTAAAAACAATGTAAGCAAGAGTTACTCCAAGCGGAGTCTCCCTTTTTTCCAAAAATTGGACCACACAGGCACCCCATCAGTGGCAGCACTGTATCATCCTCTCCAGACGTTGACTATTTGTCAGACTTGTTGTCTCTGGTGGCCTTGCAAAGGACGGTCTAAAAAAATTATGAAAAGATTCCATAAAATTGCTGTTACCAGCACCAGATACGGTGCTACTGGTACGGGTAAACTGTTGAAGATGACGAGACCGTCCCATGTTTGTCAAGTTACAACTGGGAGATTCACTTCCTGCACCTGCATGGTTGTTTGGTGGAAAAGCCGAGCTAAGATCGAGTAACAGCTTCTGCTGACACTCCTGCATACGTGCGTCCCTTTCTATGGCTGGAATTATGTCACAAAATTTGGACTTGTACAGGGGATCTAGTAGTGTGGCAAGCCAGTAGTCATCATCACTTCTAATTTTGACAATACGAGGGTCATGTTGGAGGTAGTGCAGCAAGAAGGCTCTCATGTGTCTTGCGCAGCCATGCGGACCAAGTCCACGCTGTGTTTGTGGCATAGAGGTGCTAACCGTTATTTCTTCCTCTGACATCTCCCCCCAACCTCTTTCAACTGAAATTTGACCAAGGTCTCCCTCATCTGCTGAGTCTTCCATGTCCATGGACAGTTCGTCATCCATTTCTTCATGTTCTCCTGCACCTTCCTCAACATTTCGCCTGCTACCATGCGCCCTTGTTGATCCCTGTCCCCCATGGTCCCATGCCTGCCGCGTTGGTGATGATGAACGTCTGGACCTTGGTGATGTTGTTGTCCCTTGCGCATATGAATCCTCCTGTAGTTCCTCCCCTTCCTGTTGTCCCACCCCTGACTCCGAGTAGTGTTTAGAGTGTGCTCCAGCATGTAAATGACTGGAATTGTCATGCTGATAATGGCATTGTCAGCGCTAAACATATTCGTCGCCATGTCGAAACTGTGCAGAAGGGTGCATAGGTCCTTGATCTGAGACCACTCCATCAGGGTGATCTGCCCCACCTCTGCATCTCGTTGGCCCAGGCTATACGTCATGACGTATTGCACCAGGGCTCGGCGGTGCTGCCACAGTCGCTGTAACATGTGGAGAGTTGAATTCCAGCGTTTCGCCACATCGCATTTCAGGCGATGAACTGGCAGGCCGAAAGACTTCTGGAGCGATGCAAGTCGCTCAACTGTGGCGGTTGAACGGCGGAAATGAGCAGACAGTTTTCGTGCCCTGGTCAGAAGGCCATCTAGGCCGGGATAGTGTGTTAAAAATTGCTGGACAACAAGGTTCAACACGTGAGCCATACAAATCACGTGTGTCACGTTGCCCAGGCGAAGGGCCGCACCCAGGTTTGCAGCATTGTCGCACACTGCGTTACCAGGCTGCAGGTTGAGTGGAGACAACCATTTACCAAACTCAGTCTCCAGAGCTGCCCACAACTCAGCCGCTGTGTGACTCCTATTCCCAAGACATGTCAAGCTAAAGACCGCCTGATGCCATTGCGCTCTGCTGCCAGCATAGTAATGAGGGGTGCGTGATTCCTTCTGCGCAGTGCGAACGCTGGTGGCCTGACCAGGCAGGCTTGGGGCGGAGGTGGAGGACCCAGATGAGGTGGAGGAGGCAGAAGCAGTGGTGGAACTTGGACAGACAGAGGATTGACACACAAGTCGTGGGGACGGCAAGACTTGTGCAGCAGACCCTTCACCATCTATCACCATAGTTACCCAGTGCCCAGTCAGCGACATGTAACGTCCCTGTCCATGCTTACTGGTCCAAGTATCGTTGGTGAAATGCACCCTTTGACACACAGAGTTTCTCAAGGAAGCGGTGATGTTGTGTACGACATGCTGGTGTAGCGCAGGCACACCTTTCTTAGAGAAGTAGTGGCCACTGGGCATCTGGTACTGGGGCACAGTGACAGACATAAGATCTCTAAAATCCTGTGTGTCCACCAGGCGGAAAGGCAGCGTTTCGGTAGCCAAGAGCTTACAGAGGGATAAAGTCAACCTCTTAGCTTTGTCATGGGTTGCAGGAAATAGCCTTTTATTTGTCCACATCTGAGGGACAGAGATCTGGCTGCTGTGTATAGACGGTGTTGAGTAGGGTGTCCCTGGAAAAATGCAGCTTTGTGAGGAAAGTGCAGGCGTAGACATGATAATGCCTTCATCCAACGTTGGTGCTATCGATGTCTGAGAGAGCTGTACACACGCACTTGTTTCCCCTTCCAAACCAACTGACGACCTACCAAGCAAACTGCCTGTTGCGGTTACAGTGGTGGAAGTTGTGCGTAGAAAACCAGGTGTGACAGCTGTCCCCACAGTCCTAGAAGATGAAGAGTGCGCGGATGCACTGGAAGGGGCAGGCGGTGGATGGTTCGCTCCGCTAGGCCGCATTGCAGCATGGTGAGCTTCCCACCGGGACATATGATATTTATTCATGTGACGATTCATGGAAGAAGTTGTCAAACTGCTGAGGTTTTGACCTCTACTAACAGAATCATGACAAATTTTACAGATCACATAATTTGGGCGATCTTTTGCTATGTCAAAAAAGGACCAGGCTAGGCAAGGCTTAGAGGGCATGCGACCTGTTGATCCACCCCGACTAGTGCTCAGAGGCAGAGTGGTGGCTGAGGATGCAGTTGTAGACGGGATACCAGTACTCCGACTCTGTCCAGGAAGGTGCAAGGTAACTTCGTCATCAGTTGCATCCTCCTCCACCACCTCTGTTGACCTCCTTCAGTGCCTGACTGTGGGTTGACAGTAGGTGGGATCTAGAACTTCCTCATCAATTGTTGTGTTTGCACTCCCCTCACCCTCAGATTGAGGCTCTTCTTGCCCTGACCGAATATTTAAGTTGTCAGACCAATCTGGTATCTGCGTCTCATCGTCATCAGTATGTTCCTCATTATCTATAACAACAGGTGTTACAGTTGGTGAAAGAGGGTCAACATTATGCTCAGAAACTTGGTCCTCACGGCCTGAATCAGAGTCACAAAGGTTCTGGGCATCACTGCAGACCATTTCCTGGTCTGTACTCACTGTAGCTTGGGAGCAGACCTCTGATTCCCAGGCTATAGTGTGACTGAACAGCTCTGCAGACTCAGCCATCTCAGTTCCACCATACTGTGCAGGGCGGATGGAGTCTTCAGAGCTGGGAGAAAGCAAGTTTGATTGTGATTACAACTCAGAGGACTGGTGTTTTTTGGATGTGGTAGTTGAGGTGGCGGGAGGGCACTTGTTGGACCACTTGAGATCCATTCAAGCATTTTCCTTTTTTGGCCATCATCTACCTTTGTTCCAGTTGTCCGTGTCCGTAAAAAAGGGAGCACATCGGATTGTCCACGGTAAGTAGTAGACATCTAACTTTTGCTGGAAGATGGTCTATCTTCAGCAGATGTTAATGGAGCTTTGCCACCTTCTCCACGGACAAACCCTTTTTTTCCTTTTGCAACACGCCTCTTACCCTTTCCACCAGCATCTGTCATTTTGCCACTCATTTTGATTGCGACAAGATTGGGCACTTAAAATGTGGTAGTAAAAATTGAGAGGTGGTGTAGATTGCAGCGGTAGTCTAGCTTATTAACAGCAGAATAATAAAGAATAATTATCCCTGGCAATGCAACTACGGCCCTTAAACTGGCAGCATAGTTTGCTAGTATAATGGCTTAGTAACAATGAGTTTGAGTGTGCAATGCAGGCAGAGGTGCTGCAAATATCTTTGCACTTGTGGGACGATACATAAGTCCAACAGCCACGTTTAGGATGCCACTAAGTTCACTCAGTGTTTGCTAGTATAATGGCTTAGTAACAATGAGTTTGAGTGTGCAATGCAGGCAGAGGTGCTGCAAATATCTTTGCACTAGTGGGACGATACAGAAGTCCAACAGCCACGTTTAGGATGCCACTAAGTTCACTCAGTGTTTGCTAGTATAATGGCTTAGTAACAATGAGTTTGAGTGTGCAATGCAGGCAGACGTGCTGCAAATATCTTTGCACTTGTGGGACGATACAGAAGTCCAACAGCCACGTTTAGGATGCCACTAAGTTCACTCAGTGTTTGCTAGTATAATGGCTTAGTAACAATGAGTTTGAGTGTGCAATGCAGGCAGAGATGCTGCAAATATCTTTGCACTTGTGGGACGATACAGAAGTCCAACAGCCATGTTTAGGATGCCACTAAGTTCACTCAGTGTTTGCTAGTATAATGGCTTAGTAACAATGAGTTTGAGTGTGCAATGCAGGCAGAGGTGCTGCAAATATCTTTGCACTTGTGGGACGATACAGAAGTCCAACAGCCACGTTTAGGATGCCACTAAGTTCACTCAGTGTTTGCTAGTATAATGGCTTAGTACAATGAGTTTGAGTGTGCAATGCAGGCAGACGTGCTGCAAATATCTTTGCACTTGTGAAACGATACAGAAGTCCAACAGCCACGTTTAGGATGCCACTAAGTTCACTCAGTGTTTGCTAGTATAATGGCTTAGTAACAATGAATTTGAGTGTGCAATACAGGCAGAGGTGCTGCAAATATCTTTGCACTTGTGGGACGATACAGAAGTCCAATAGCCACGCTTAGGATGCCACTAAGTTCACTCAGTGTTTGCTAGTATAATGGCTTAGTAACAATGAGTTTGAGTGTACAATGTAGGCAGACGTGCTGCAAATATCTTTGCACTTGTGGGACGATACAGAAGTCCAACAGCCACGTTTAGGATGCCACTAAGTTCACTCAGTGTTTGCTAGTATAATGGCTTAGTAACAATGAGTTTGAGTGTGCAATGCAGGCAGAGGTATTGCAAATATCTTTGCACTAGTGGGACTATACAGAAGTCCAACTGCCACGTTTAGGATGCCACTAAGTTCACTCAGTGTTTGCTAGTATAATGGCTTAGTAACAATGAGTTTGAGTGTGCAAAGGGCAGGAGGGTACAGTGGCAGGTGTTACGAGGGGGACCCGGGGAAGCGTGCCAAGATGGGAAATGGACTGCTTCCGCCGGTCAAGGTCCACTGTGCGGTGTAAGGGACCGCCGCTATGGTGGGTGAAGAGTGAGCGGGTTGCTGCTAGCGATCGTCTGGAATGTCACAGACGATCTATGTACACCGATCTGCCCTAACCCGTGAGGGTTGTATGGCACAGATCTCACGGCTCGGTGTACCTGTTGCACGGGGAAGCACAGAGGTGCCCACGCACGTGTGCCAGTGGAAGTCACGAGAATATGGCACGAGGCTAGCACAGAGGTGCCCACGCACGTGTGCTTTCAATAACCAGGTGAGTCCAATGGAGACTTGAGGAGCTCACCTGGGACAGGAACGCGGCCTGTTGATGGGGGTACTGCCGGAGCAGCAAGGCAGGAACACGGCCTGCAAACAAGGTACTGCCGGAGCAGCAAGGGCCAAGCCCACAAGAGACAGTAATGCCTGAGCATTGGCGTGGCAGCACGCTGCCAGACATCCAAACATAGGACGGTCGCGCGCCGCCATGATGGCAGGGGGAGCTTTTAAGGAGGTGCAGCTCCACCCGAGGGCGGGCGCGAGGCGGAGATGACGGACTTGACCCAATCAGGGTCCACGACGTCCCAGCCTGGCCAGTCAGGATTCACCACGTCACCAGCCTTGTCATCAAGCCGTGTGACGTCAGTGAGCGAATCAGGACCCACCACGCATTGCACATGCTCACCCTCCTGCCTCTGGGAAATAGAGGCGGGATCCTCGGTCTCACAATGTGGAGAGATAACGGGAATCTCACTGCTTCCCTGAGCAGTAAACCTCTGCACATTGTGCAGCCTCGCAGACCTTCGGGGCCGCTGAGCAGGAGAGTCTGCGGCAGGCCAGGAATGGGAGACCGCTTCACTCCTTGCAACAGGAGAACCACTAGGTGTCACCCTTCTGCTGCCTCTCTGAGAAGGTATCTCCTGCACACTGCGCAGTCTGGCAGACCTTCGGCGCCGCTGAGCAGGAGCGCTCGTGGCAGGCAAGGAATGGGAGACTGCCTCAGTCCTTGCCTCAGGAGAGCCACGAGATGTAACAGGCAGGGTTGTGGGTCTCTGGGTAGAGGAAAGGAAGCCTGCCTTTCTATCCCTCCTAATGGGGAAATGCAGCGAGGAAATCCCTGACCTTAGCTACACAGACACTGTCATCTTGTGTAGCTGTTAAACTCTGTTTTCAGGACCTGTCACCTATGGCTCTGACCGTGCTGGTATTAGCCCTTAAAAGGACTGATAGAAAGTGCTATCCCTATTCTGTACAGCGCTGTGTATAGAGCGTACACAGCAGTATCGGCGATAGGAGCTGCGCCAGTGATGACTGACACCAAGGACGCAGAAGGCAGATAATGGCGTGCTGGAGGAAAATGTCCGGTTTTATAATGCAGGGACATGTGACATGGACATCCTATCACACATGCCGTTGCTTCTCTGGCTAAAAGTCCACTTAGCTGTGTGTGTGTCTGGGATTGGCTGACATGCTGGCCCGCCCCACTACACGCGCGCGCTTAGGGAAGGAAGACAAGGAAAAAAAAAAAATGGCGATCGCCATTATCCATACAGCTGTGATCTGAATGCGCTGTTCCCGCACACTATACACTGAAATTTCATAATAGTGTGAGTCACAGAGTGACTTACACTATTACAGCGGAAATCCAGCTAGGAATTAGCTGGTCTTTTTGCTGCTAGAACCGTTCTCGAACGTATCTAGAACTATCGAGCTTCAGCAAAAAGCTCGAGTTCTAGTTCTATCTAGAACAGCCCCCAAAATCACTCCAGCCGCGAACTGGAGAACCTCGAACCACGAACCGCCCTCAACTCTAATACTCACACAACGCCACACAGAGCAGGGTAGTGCGTGGATCAAAAAAATAGCAGCTTAATCACTGGGCATGCTGACAGAAAACAACGAAATCCAAGGCAATCAATGAAAACTGAGTCAAATTTTCAGTGGAAAAAATCAACAACACCGAAACCAACGATAACCGACGTCAACGAAAACTGAGATACCACTGTACACTGTATTATGGCACTCATAGCCCCATATATACTGTATTATATTCCCAAAGCCCCATATCTACTGTATTATCCACCCACAGCCACTTATATACTGTAGTATGGCCCCGACAGCCCCAAATCTACTGTGTTATCCACCCACAGCCCCTTATAAACTGTATTATGGCCCCCACAGCCCTTTATATTGTGTATTATGTAGAGATGAGCCAGCCTCTAGAGGCTCGAGTTCGATCTCGAGCAACCCCCAAAATCACTCGAACATGATATTGGCGAACCTCGAACCTCGAACATCGCTCAACTCTAGTATTCTGTTTCCCTCAGTCTTCTATATACTTTATGACCCCACTTCTCCTTATATATATATTATGATGACCTCCATAACCTCTTATGTACTTTATTATGGCTCCCACTTCTCCTTATATATAGTATGATGGCATCCACAATCATATAATATAAAAATAAAAATAATTTTACTAACCTAAAACTGATTCCTGGCATCGCAGCCTCAATCTCCTCTTCTGACTTCCATGGCGGGCTTTGATGCTCATGATACCCCTGCTTCGAGGGAAAAATATAATTACCCTGTGGGACACATTTGGCCTGTGGGACAGAGTTTGATATGTATGCCTTATTCCAAGAGCCATACGTTTTTTTATTTTTTCCAACAATATAGCCATATGAGGGCTTGGTTTTTCCAGGACGACTTGAGGGACGTTTGCAGGGGCACTGGCGTCATTCACAGGAAGTGAGTCATGACAGTGAAAGGAGTCATCAGCTAAACTCATTAGTGAGGGAATGAAGACATCGCATCACCTCTTGTAGGTGCTCGGGAGAAAATAAACAGTCATGAGAGGCTAACTCCGGCACACTACCAATTTCCCATAAACCAAAAAAGAATGCAGTAGTTGGATGTCAAAATCCTTTTCTTTTATTTCATTTTGTAAGTGCAGAAATGTGAAAAAACGGTGCTGTACAATTGTCCGCCAGGTGTCGACGTTTCGGCTAACAAGCCTTCATCAGGTCGGACAGGCTAAATATATTATTTACAGATGAAAAAAACAAAACAAAGAAAGGAATTTAGTCATTTGCAAATAGATGGCTACATTTGTCAAGGTACAAAAGGCAAAATATGAAAATCAGGGACCATAGGTGATGAGAAAACCATAGAGACAAGGGTCCAATACATGCAATTTAGACATTGGTGATACCACCTATAAAAATACATAAAACCTAATGATTATTGTTGTGATGCAACATGGTGAGTATGGAAGTGCCATGGGGTGACCGTACAGAGAACATGGTAAGGACGCTCACCTTGACGTACACTAGGATGGCAACCTAGTAAACATGTAGGGTGGCTGCAAGAATGTAACGCCCTCCGTGCGGAGATAACTAGAGGAGGAAGAAAAATTAATGAAAAAGAGAAAAAGGAAAAAAGGGAAAAAAAGAGAGAGGGCGAGATCAGGAGGTGGTGCCTGTCCGGACATACCTTATATTATATCAAACATGTGAATTCTCTGGGTAATGTCGGCATATGGGATCAGATCCTAGGAAAATCAGCTAAACTCATGCTGTCATGACAACCCATTAGTGCCCGCAATCACTTCATGGACCACCAACAGTGGCAGGGAACAAGTTCCTGATGGAACGTGTTAGATCATGCTGTCAGAGTTTGACAGCACGACTGTTAGTTGCACATGATCAGATCAGCCGACATGTGAGGAGAAAGATGTGGGCTCAGCGCGTGTGCCCACATCAAAGGGAGAGAAGCAACCGAGGACATATATAGATACATCGTGTTTATCCATCATAGGTCGTTAAGGGGTTATACACCAGAGTCAGAGATTGACTAATGAAAGAACTAACTGCTATACATATAGTAAGCAAATATGCCTTCATAAGCTACAGTATGCAGGTTTGTATTAAATTTTATGACAGTGTCATCTTGACTGTTTGTGCCTTTTGGACTCCATGGTATGAAACCCCAAGGTTTTTAGAACATGTAAATATATTGTGCCCCAACAACAAGCAATGTAGCTGAAGAATATAATGGGAAGACTTCTACTGTATTGCTGTAACACAACACCAAGGATGCTCAAATAGATACTCATCCAACCTTAAGTGCTATAGGTTCATATGGTACAGCTACCTTTTTGGATCATGATCAGGTATAGGTGCTAATGCATACTGAGAGTATTGATAAGGAAATGTGCTGATATTAAAATTTGACATGGAAGTTGAGTTGGCATAAATGTGAGTTGAATGCATCTGATTGTGCTCTGGAGCCTTGAAAGACCCCAGAACATAATAAATGTGGGGCGAAAAAAAAAACGAATGATCTCTTTTATTACTCACTTTGTTTGCACAGGTCCATAATTTGTTGTCCACTCGTCGTGTTGAGTCTGATACTTCTGTCACCCACTGAACTTCACTTGACAACATGACGTGGAGTGATGTCTAAACTAACTATCTCTAATGTGGTCATTATAATCATAACATGACAAGGCCTAGTAGACCCAAGATGTACAAATATTCTGGCTAGGCCAGTGCCTTTAAGTATAGGTGTACAGGACCATTTTATCTCCATCATAGGAAACGGTCCGATTATGGTCATCTGATTGGAGTTTGATTACAGTCGTATCAGAATGGGATCAGTTTTTCTCAGTATTGTACAGGAAAAAGTAGTTTCTGCACTTTCTCCATTATGTCAGTTCTTAAAATCGGTCCACACTCAGATGTCATCCAAGTGCAGTCCGATTTTTTTTTTCACAGACCCAGACTTAAAGGGCCAAGTGCCATCTGATTCTTGGAAGAAAATTGTCAATTTGAAATTGATTCCAGTGAATCTAAATTCTTATGAGATTCACCTTCAAGTAATTTCACCCCGCATGGTTAGAACGTAGTATCACCCCTTTGGTAAGTATCACAGCATGTACAGTAGATGCTTTTTGTAGCCAGCATTTCAATTCTTTTTTGAGAGATTTTCCTCAATTCTGCCTTGAAAATATCTTCCAGTTCTGTGAGATTCCTGGCTCGTCTTGCATACACTGCTCTACCTTGGAAACATCTTCCAGTTCTGTGAGATTCCTGGCTCGTCTTGCATACACTGCTCTTTTGAGGTCTCGCCACAGATTTTCAAACAGGTTTAGATCAGGGGAATGTGAGAGCCATTGTAATACCTTCAGCTTGAACCTTTTGAGGTCGTGTATTGTGGATTTTGATGTGTGTTTAGGATCATTATTATCCATTTTTAGAAGCCATCCTCATTTCAACTTCAGCTTTGTTACAGATGGTGGTATGTCTGCATCAAGAATTTTTTTAAATTTCATTGAATCCATTCTTCCCTCTACTCATGTACTGTTCCCCATGCCATTGGCAGCAACACAACCTCAAAGATGGATTTATCCACCTCCATGCTGGTTGTCTTTTGTTCTGCCACTGCTACCACAAGAACAATTATCAAAAGCAGTAGCCATAGCAGAAGCCAATACAGGTTATCGAACATGGTGGACCAGTTTTTCCATCTTCTGCACCAATGTGATACACATCAACAAAATGAAATTTGTCATCTGAACAACAAAATTCAGTTAGACTGTGCCCTTTCTATGGTAGATACATGGAGCTCCGACCTCACTGACTTTTGGGTCAGCTGATTTGACTAATGATAGGAACTGTTATCATCCAGCTTCCAATGTACTGTCAAGGAAGGTATTTGGTGCAGCAGGTAGTGTCATCACACTGAAGCAGCCAAACGTTTGGAAAGCCTTATATTTGTGAAAATGAATAATAGAATCATGAGGATTAACCCATGCCTTCATTTGATATTGCTGGTTAGATCTGCCATTGCTAATAGTCGGGACTGGCTTTTGTCTCTGGCTACCTGTCCATTGTGCTCCATACTGTAGTGCTGCAGTTGAAAACTTTACCCTCTATTGAGTAAATATATAAAACCTGACAGTACTAAATTAATGCATTATATATGGGTAAAATAAGCCATTGCTTCTTCACTTTATAAATACCCCAACGTGTTGCTGATACCCAAAAAGGAGAATGCTTAAAAGAATAAAAAATTAATGGCTTCTGTACTTTCTAATCACCAATCCTACTTCTGGTCTCAAACAATAATTTTTTGGGGGATGGCTAAAAGAATGTAGTGCTTCTTTACTTTTCAAATACCAAACATGCTACTGAGTAACTGCTTTTGGGTAGTGAATTTCATATACCTAGGAAATGGTACTACACTAAGAACCAAGCTACCTGCCCATCAAAGGCTTCTGGAAGTAGGGCTGAAATTGATGGAACACAATCTGAATATAGACTGAGATGTCTGGACAAGCAGTGAGTCTATTAACCCAAGTGCAAAAGCCATATAGGCATATATGTAGCCCTGACGATGGCATCAGAGCGGTTCGTTTTTTCCTCGAGATGTCCGGTGGACTTTGACTACAAATAAAAATAATTTTTTATTCAGCATTTTTTGCTCATTGTTCTCCTTTTGCATATGACCGTTATCAAGAGCTGCTGCTGACCGGGTGGGCTCCTCCCATCCTGGTCTTCAATCTGTGTTATCCTTATGGAAATTAAGTTATTCATTATTGTTTCTGTGTTTCTCACAGCATCCTCCATCATGGATTTCCGAGCCTGCAATTCTACGTGGCTATTACAAGTTAATAATGTGTTTAAAGAGGACGGGGTTGATATACCTGCCAGTGTTTCTAATAAGGACACACGAGAAGCGATGCATAAATTCAAGGTTTTATTACAAAAACGTGTTCGGACATGGTGGAACCATGCATATTTGGACAGGTACATTCAAAGGGGCCTTGTTCCACATGGTCTACGTGTCCAGGTCTTCCCTTCCTTTGAAATTGACGATATTGTCTTTAAGACGAAATGGGAAGACCTGGTGCATAACTGCTCTACAGGCTTCCTCATACTATTGCGTGATCAGTGTAGTACTAACCTCTCCGAAATCGAGTCTGAGATGGATGGACTTCTGATGACCATTAAGTCAAATGTGTCAGGGGAGGCCTTACAGAAATTTTATTTGGATATGGATGCAGAGTCACAGAGGTGTGAGAAGGAAATGATGGAGTAGAAAACAACAAAGTTCCAGAGGGATGTGGCCAATAAGCAGACCAACCGGGTTTACAGGTGGAGATTCAATACTGCAAGAGCACGCTCATACTCCCATCTTGGTTCTAAATCGCGTTCCAGGTCAGCTTCTTTAAGATCAGTGAGCTCAATTGACGAAGCATGATCAGTGACCTCTGAGGGACCAAGCCATGCTGAAGGAGGTGGGGGTATAACCACCAAGACCGGTTACAAGAAATATGGCACTTTGAGTTCTGGTTCTGGGAAATACATGGATAATAAAGGGAAAAAACTACAGGTAATAAATCTTTGCACCCATGTCCTTTCAGAGGAGCAGATCGAGGTTTTATCATTGGGACTCACTTTTTCTCCTGTTAACTCATTCCATTATTTTACAGCTTTGAACGATTTGCACTTATTTTTGAGGAAACTTATTTTGAAGAATCTCCATAATAAGAGGTCTACCTTTCAGGAGACCATGAGCGACCTGGAATAGGAGGCTCTTGCAGTTTTGGAAGATTTGCTTCTCGAACAAACCACTGACTTAGGTAGGTCTCCCACATTCCTCCATCCCAGGCCATCAAGGTTCCCCCCTTTGTCTGTCTGCACTGCAGTGGAAATTTTCACGAAACTTGTAACAGATGATTTTAAAAAAATATCTACACGATATGGACAGGATAATCTTTCCGGTCCTCAGAGGAAAGCCCTCAAACAATTACAAGGGTTCGATGATGTGATTTTCAAAGCAGCAGACAAAGGGGGCAACATTGTGATCTGGCCTCTTCATCTTTATGAAAAAGAGGTATTTAGACCACTGAGGGACAGGCAGACCTATAAAACATTATAATCCCACCACCTCTTTCTCAACCCAATTGTATAAAATTCTTATTAAAGCCTTTGAGGCAGGCACCATATCCAAAAAAAATGCTAGATGGCCTGACGGTAAAATTCCCTAAGATGCCAACACTGTACCTCCTCCCCAAGATCCATAAGAATGCCGTCGACCCTCCTGGACGTCCGATCGTGTCAGGAATCGATGGACTCTGCGACCCTATATGCAGGTTCATCGATTTCTACCTTAAACCTTTGGTTGAGTTACTACCTTCATTTGTAACAGACACGACGGATGTCCTTACAAGGGTCGACGGTATTTCAATGGAGACTGACATGTCCATCATTATGATGGACGTGGAGTCATTGTATACGTGTATACATCATAATGATGGCATCAGAGCGGTTCATTTTTTCCTAGAGATGTCCAGTCGGGATTCAGGTTTGAATGAGCTTGTAGTTGAGCTGCTCCACTTTGCCCTGACACATAATTGTTTCACCTTTGAGGATGTTTTTTATCTCCAGAGGCGTGGCACTGCGATGGGCGTGGCTTGTGCGCCTTCGTACGCCAACCTGTTCCTAGAATACTGGGAGAGTCAGGTTTTTGGCGACGAGGGCGTTCAGGCCGCTGCCCATGCGCAGTGCTGGCTTAGATAGATCGATGACATCTTGATGTTCTGGCAGGGCACGGTGGAGCAGCTTGACTCATTCGTTCAGTGCCTTAATTCTAACTCCTATAACATCAAATTAACATACAAACTTAGCACCAGTCGTATTGATTTCCTAGACATCTGTCTGGAGGTTGACGTGAATCAGAGAATACAGACGGATGTTTTTCGCAAATCTACATCGGTAAATGCTCTCCTTCACGCCTCCTATGGCCACACTGGATCTACGATTAGGGCTATCCCAACCGGACAGTTCTCGAGGATGCGACGAATCTGTTCCTCTGATGCCAAATTTGAATTACAAGCTGATGACCTAAAAGTAAGATTCACAGAGAGGGGGTACAGTCGTCGCTGTGTCAAAAGGGGATACCTTAGGGCCAAACATACCAGTAGACCTTCCTTGCTACATCGACCACCCAAACATATTGTGACGGACCCTAATCCCTGATTTATTTCAACTTTTAATTGTGGGTGGCAGGAAATGTGTAACATTGGTCCATCCTTCAAACAGATCCCATTCTGGCACGTTCTTTAACATCAGCACCTCTGGTGATAGCTAGAAGGGCAACAAATCTTAAGGACCTTCTTGTAGCAAAAAGTCCAATTTTTGTAATTCAAGTGGTCCTGTTTTGGGCTGCTTCCCGTGTGGGCACTGTCTTGCCTGCGCTAATGTCCTTCGCTGTAACTCATTCGCTAGCTCTGACTCCAGAAGATGTTTTGAAATTAGACACCGCATTTCCTGCAGCACCGAAAATGTTATATATTATGCCACATGCAGCTGCCAACTTATTTATGTTGGTCTTACATCAAGGGAGGTACGAGTGCGAGTGAGGAAACATGTGAGGGACATTAGCACAGCCAAGACATTAGAGGGCATTTCCCTCCTAAAGACCATACCCCGTCACTTCAAAAGATACCACGGTTGTGATCCAAAAACCTTGAAAATACGTGGTATTAATGTGGTCCAAGGTGGCATCCGAGGTGGTAACATCAAAAACTTGCTAGCACAGAGGGAGACTAAGTGGATCGTGGCTCTCAACACAGTCACCTCACGTGGCCTCAATGAAGCTGTGAGTTTTGCGTCCTTTTTATAAATGCATCATGCTTCGACCTTTTAATTTAATAATTGACTAAACATTTGTGATAATCTAATTTTAGTACCTTGAACCACACATTTTGTGTGGAGCTGTTGGGATTTTGTTCTTATTAATTCTTTTATGTGTTATTTATCATTTTTTAGTGTTACTTTCTTACCCTTGCACTTTTCCTCTTGCACCACGAAATGGATTGCAATATTTTGAGATATAATACCTACTGAGGACTCTCCTTCTCTTCTTTGAACCATTGGCGATATCATGGCTCCTGCATGAAGAGTGTTGACATCTTCATTTGAACATTGATTTTATATGTTTTGGCATTCTGCGCTTTATCTACTTAGCTACTTTGCAAGTAATGTCTATTGTCTTGTATTGCTTCATATCCACCATATGCTTATGTCTCATTCACCTTTGTGCCTTGGTTGTGTGCATGTGCGTGCGCGTGCCCGCCACCTGCCCCTGTGCATCACCGCGGCATCTTCCGTGTGTCTGCGCATGCGCAGATGCCTTGACAACCAGTCTCGATCTCCGCGCGTGCGCTCCGACACATTAACTGCCGCGGTGGTGTCATCGGGGTCGGCTGGTGCGCTCGCGCATGCGCCGTCATACCCGGGCACTGCAATAACGTTCTGCCTTAGCCTATTGCTACTGGCAGACGGATTTAAAAGGTGCGCTGCGGAAGTGTGCACTACGTTTCACCTTTCTCCTTTGATGAAGCGGTCGGCTTCACGGCCGTAGGCCGCGAAACGTATGTCAGGGAATTTCACACTGCTCCACATAACAGTAATGTTCTGTTAATCTGTTCTGTTTATCTGCTCTTTACATGTGCTTTTCAGCTCCAAAGTCATGTATTTCTCCTTTGCTGTCTTTTACAACGGATCTTCCTTTGGGAGATTCCCCCTATTGTAACTTCTCCTCCTGTGAATCCACATTGCTGAACGTCTGGATCAGTTTCTTACATATACTTTTGGCGTTTGGAGTTTCCTAGCCATTCAATTTTGATAGTTAACTGGTCTCTTCTCTATTCCAATTTTGTGTATAGTATCAACTACCCATATAATTTTAAATGGTTGGACTGTTTTCATGGTGTAATATATGTACCGCCCCGCGCTCGGCCACAGCCGAGCCGCTCGGATCCGGGCTCGTTAGTGGGTGACTCGAGCACCTCCAGACCCGGGATCACATCGCTGTGGAAGGGGGATGCTGGCGCTTTTCGGTCGGGGCTTAGGTAGGTGCATGGCCGGAGCCGCGCTTGAGTTCGTGACGCCACCCACGGGATTTGGTGAAAGTGTAGACACCACCACTGCAGTTGCGGGGCACCTGGGGGAGATGGTGGTGCAGCAAGATGTTAACCCCTCCGTGGGCAGGGATGATGGCCCCCGGAACCCGTTGGGAACATAGCTGGGAGGTGTAGGGTAATGTGCGCGGCTGGAGGGCACTGTTGTACTCACTGTTATTGACACACACGAGTCAGTGGTAAACCAAGTTGATGGTGGTTGGTACCCACAGCCGGCTGCGGTCGAGTCCCCCACCCGGATGGTGGTCTCTGCCTTTCTCCTGCTCCTGTGTTGTGTAGATATAGACTGCCTGCGCTTCAGTGACGGGAGTCCGCTACCTGGCTGTGTATATGTCGGGAGAGCCCGTTTGCCCGCAGACGCTGGCCCGTGGGATCTCTCTGCCTGTGCCGTGGCTTTCTATCCCCCTCGATGGGCTGTTGTCTTCAGTCGGGACTTGGGTGGGAAAGGACCAATAGTCCAGACCGCAATCAGTGAATTAACTCAGTCCAGTGGATTCTGGACCTCGTTTCAGGGCTGAGTACCCCCCTGTGTTCTCCGGTTCTGAGTCGGTGCCCCGGGTCGGTACCGGCGGGCCACTACCCTGTCCCGGTCTACCACGGTTCCACCGAGCCGTCTTTCTGGCTCCTGTAGGCTGAGGCCACCACTTGCCTCCCAGCCAGGGTGTTCGGGCTACGACCCTCACACCTCACAGTCAGTTGCAGACCTGTCACACAGGCCTGCCTCCTCTCTCCTTCACTGAACTCTCAACTCAACTCCTCATACTAAAACTGAACTCTCCACTGAACTGCTCGTGTTTCCTGCCTCAAGCCCTCAGAACTCGTCGGTGGGCATGCCAACTGCCTGGCTCCGCCCCCTGGTGTGTCCATCAAGCACTGAGGAAGGTGACTAGGGTTTAATGTGGTTGGCTGATGACTCCTTTTTAGTGGACCGCTGTAATGCGGGGGTCTACCTGTGACTACCTGGCTAATCCAGGGCGTCATATATACACATTTACTTCTCACCACCATTTTAAGCAATGTGAATTAGGTAATAATTTACATAGGGCTATACTTATGCACATGGTCACTTTATTACCTTTATAGCTGAATTGCACTTTAATTGCAACTGCCCAGTTGTTTGATCCCCTTGTCCTCTTTTATATATCCTTTGTATTACATTTCTAAAAATAATTTATGCACTGTGCACTTTGACTACAGATAAAAATATTATTTTATTCAGCATTTTCTGCTCATTGTTCTCCTTTTGCATATATATATAGCCCTGTGCGCACCTCTTAGGTAACACTCTCAGGCACTATTGCCCTGCTTAGACTGCCGGATACTGTCTCAGTATTCTGTTAATTTGTATCCATGCCACTAGTGTGGACTAATTCCCTAAGCCAGCTTTGCATTGGCTATTTGGTACACACATCTCTGCAATGTTGCTAGTTTCAACTACATCTCCACAGTCTCCTGACATACCGAGTTATGCTTTATTGATGGGCTGTTGGGCTTTACTACATCACCACAAGTGATGTGGTACAACTCTATTGTACTCTCAACTTCCTAAATCTCTACCATAAGTTTCCAGACTAACTCATTTTTTCTCTCATCAAGAAGACTACTATCTGCTAAGATTTGTGATTCTCCAGGCTCTACAGTCGCCATTCATCCAGCTGACATCTAGTCTCAACAGCTTCTAACTGTTCTTCTCACCTGGACAAGAGGTTTCGAGAATCCACCTCACTAATTGTGGAATAAACATTTCAAAACTGTCAGTATTCTTCAGCATCTAGCAAAAAGTAACGCACTTGCATATGTCTCAATACATGAACTTGTAAGAAACCAATATTTAAAAAAATCCAGCCCATGCCTAAAGGTCAAAACTGTTGGGTCTTTAGAGGTGTTTTCAAATCTCTGAGGACCCATTGATCTTATAGTGGCCATCTCCCCATACTTGGGTTGTCTATTTATCATATAGTGATAGCTTGGAATACATTTCTTTTCCTAGGCTTCAGATGTGAAATTTATGATGAACAACAAATAATCACCTAATCTTTCATTTGAAAGATTTTATCTGCTGTGAGATACTAGAGGTTAATACCAAACAAGATAATACAACTATTATTAACTTACGAATATTGATCATTTTTTTAAAGTAACACCCTAAAGCTGGTGTCACACATAACGACGACGACAACGACGTCGCTGCTACGTCACCATTTTCTGTGACGTTGCAGCGACGTCCCGTCGCTGTCGCTGTGTGTGACATCCAGCAACGACCTGGCCCCTGCTGTGAGGTCGCCGGTCGTTGCTGAATGTCCAGCTTCATTTTTTGGTCGTCACTCTCCCGCTGTGACACACACATCGCTGTGTGTGACAGCGAGAGAGCGACGAAATGAAGCGATCAGGAGCCGGCACTGGCAGCTGCGGTAAGCTGTAACCAGCGTAAACATCGGGTAACCAAGGGAAGACCTTTCCCTGGTTACCCGATGTTTACGCTGGTTACCAGCCTCCGCTCTTGCTGCCAGCGCCGGCTCCTGCACTGTGACATGTGGCTGCAGTATGCATCGGGTAATTAACCCGATGCATACTGTAGCAAGGAGAGCAAGGAGCCAGCGCTAAGCAGTGCGCGCGGCTCCCTGCTCTCTGCACTGTGACATGTAGCTGCAGCACACATCGGGTTAATTAACCCGATGTGTGCTGCAGGAGAGCAAGGAGCCAGCGCTAAGCGCGGCTCCCTGCTCTCTGAACTGTGACATGTAGCTGCAGCACACATCGGGTTAATTAACCCGATGTGTGCTGCAGGAGAGCAAGGAGCCAGCGCTAAGCGCGGCTCCCTGCTCTCTGCACATGTAGCACAGCGACGTTATGATCGCTGCTTCTGCTGTGTTTGACAGCTAAGCAGCGATCATAACAGCGACTTACAAGGTCGCTGTTACGTCACCGAAAATGGTGACGTAACAGCGACGTCGTTGTCGCTGTCGTTTAGTGTGACACCAGCTTAAAACTCAGTTTATTTTAGTTCAAGATTTCTAAATAAAGATTTCAAACTAAACCAACATAGACTCTAAAGAATTGCTTTCTCAGTTGTTTGATGGCCTCTCTCCAAAGACAATTCTGCACAGCTAATTGGGTTGAGGCTCTCATGTCGTCAAAGCCAAACAAATTGTACATTTTTAATTGGACTTTGCTCATAGGAACAGAATTAGTGTCAGATAGTATTTAAAGCCATTACCTAAATTATTTGTATACCCAGCTTCTCACATGGAGCTTATGGGAACACAATGTGATGACAATTCTAACTATCTGATTTCCTAAAAAATTTCCATCAGAAAATTGGCACTACCGGCTATCTTTTCCAAAATTCGGTTGCTCAGCATACTAGTGTTAAGCCCAGGTGTCTATTAGCAGCCTTATATGTGTCACAGTGTTATATTTTGGAGGAATTTGTTACTTTATTTTTGTAATCTTTACTATTTCTTCCACTTTTTTATTCAGATTTATTTTTTTTTACATTTTGGAGCCCATAAGCCACTTTATAAGGATTTTAATTCTTAGTTCAAATTGAGGTATATTCCATTATTCTCAAGACTAGTATTTGACTAGTAGACCCAATTTGACCCTCCAAAAATATGTATGACAATGCTGTTGACCATGTAAACCAAACTTTGGTGAGAACATTTATTCTTCTGGGACTTTCTAACATTTTTATTCTTCAGATTGTTTTCTTCATGTTGTTTTTGATTATGTACATATTAACCTTAGTCGCAAATCTTACATTGATAATTGTGGTTAAACTCAACCCCAAACTTCATGTTCCAATGTACTTTTTCTTGAGTAACCTTTCATTGATTGACATTTGCTTTTCCTCCACAGTAGTCCCTAAGATTTTAGTAAACACAATATCCCAAGATAGAAGTATTTCTTTTCTGGGATGTGCAGTACAAATGTATTTTCATTTGGCTTTAGGTGGCACTGAATGTTTTCTCCTGGCCATCATGGCATATGATAGATATATCGCTATATGTAACCCACTACGCTACTCATCAATCATGGACAGGAGACTGTGTTTAGGTTTGGTCACTGGATGTTGGATTTTGAGTTTTATAAACTCATTTATCCTTACATTTTTAACCTTTCAACTTCCCTACTGTAACTCAAATCTCATCAGTCATTTTTTTTGTGAGATGCCTCCACTCCTTCGACTTTCCTGTCGTGATATTTTTTACAATGAGTTGGCAGAGTATATCGCAGGTGCTATAGTTGCTCTTGGTTCTTTTTTGTTAATACTCTTTACTTATATTTGCATTACCATAACGGTCTTAAAAATCCGTTCTAATAAGGCACGTCAAAAGGTGTTCTCGACATGTGCCTCCCACGTACTGGTGGTATCTCTCTACTATGGCACCATCATATTTATACATCTACATCCCAGATCTTTTTCTTCTTCAGAACAAGACAGAGTTGTGACCATCCTTTACACAGTCGTGACTCCGATGCTAAATCCCATCATCTATAGTATAAGGAACAAGGATATTAAAAAAGCTATCAGAAAAACAATGACTAAGGCTATACATCACTGATTTTTATGCCAACAAATATTTAGTTCTTCATAATTAAAGTTAGGTCCAGATATATTTGGACAGAAACATTTTTAACATTTTTGTTCTGTACATTACCACAATGGATTCTGAACAACACAATTCAGATGCAGTTGAAGTTCAGATTTTCAGTTTAATTCTTTGGGTTGAACAAAGTGATTTAATAAAAATGTGAGGAACTAAAGCATTTTTTAAACTCATTCAAAGTAATTGCACAAATTAAATACTTGAAAATAAAATGTTAATTTTTAATATTTGGTTGTGAACCCTTGGTTGGCAGCGACTGCCTGAAGTCTTGAACTCATGGACATCACTAGCTCTGTGTTTCCTTTTTTTTAATGCTCTCCAGGCCTTTACTACAGTGGTTTTCAATTGCTGTTTGTTTGTGGCCTTTCTGCCTCAAGTTTAGTCCTTTACAAGTGAAATGCAGCTAAGTTAAGTTAAGTTGAGATGAGGTGACTGACTTGGCCATTCAAAAATATTCAATTTCTTTGCTTTAGTAAACTCTTGGGTTGCTATGGCTTTATCTTTTGTGTCATTGTCCATCAGTATTATGAAGCACCGACCAACCAGTTTGGCTGGATTTGAGCACACAGTATGTCTCTGAAAACCCAGAATTCATCCGGCTGCTTCTGTCCTGTGTCACATCATCAATAAATATTAGGGATCCAGTGCCACTGGCAGCCATGCATGCCTGGCTAGCACACTGCCTTCACCATGTGTTACAGATGATGTGGTATGCTTTAAATCATGTGCTGTACCATGCTCGGCCATCACACTGCCTTCACTGTGTGTTACAGGTGATGTGGTATTAGATCATGAGCTGTACTATGCCCGGCCATCACACTGCCTCCTCTGTGTTTTACAGATGGTGTGGTAGGCTTTGGATCATGAGCTGCACCATGCTGGGTCATCACACTGCCTCCGCCATGTTTTACAGATGATGTGGTGTGTTTTGGATCATGAGCTGTACCATGCCTTCACCATACTTTTTTTCTTTCCCTCACTCTTATAGAGGTTAATTTTGTTTTCATCTGTCCAAAGAATGTTCTTCCAGAACTGTGCTCATTTTTTAAGATTTTTTTGCATGTAAGGTGCAAATACATGTGGGTAATATCATGATAACTTGCACTCATATTTATAATATGCCAGCAATAAAGTAGTCTTACCCAGTAATCTCAGGGGTATAAATAAGGGCATGTGGACAGGAATAAAGAACCTGACAGCCATTTCATGGATGGACTGACCGCTCCTTCTCTGAGGTGTGTGAGAAGAAGCGAGCATGATATTACCTACATGAGCACTTTCTTTATGTTTAGTTACTGTGATTAGATGTTGATATACAGGTGACTCTTATGGGAACTTAATGTATTTGCACCTTACATGCACAACTGCACTTTACACCTTTAACCATTTGGGCAGTTGATTGTATTTCTTTTGTATAATACTCTGTGGGTTTAGTACGGTGTCCATTTTCCATCCTATATCAAATCTTGTTTTGTTTTAATATATATTTTTGTAATTGTTTTATAAAGGTTTATTAATCATACACATAAAATCTCCATTGTTTCTTGGTTTGTATCACTTGGTTGTATGTTGTAAAGAGGCTTCTCTTCACCATGGAAATTATTCTGTGACCATCCATCACTGTTGTCTTCCGTGGGCGTCCGGGTCATTTTTGAGGTCACCAGTGTTTTCTGTCTTTCTCAGGATGTACCAAACTGTAGATTTAGCCACTCCTAATATTGTAGCAATTACTCGGATTTGTTTTTCTATTTTCACAGATGAAGGATGGCTTTAGCTGCATAGAGAGCTCCTCTGGCCGCATGTTTAATTCTTAAGAAAAACTTCAAAATGCAAGCACCACACCACAAATCAACTACAGGCCTTTTATGTGCTTAATTGAGAATGAAATAACAAAGGATTTGCCAGCACCTGCCCATGAAACAGCCGGAGAGTCAATTTTTCCAATTAGTTTTGGGCACTTTAAAACCAGGGTGGTACATGTAAAGGAGCTGAAACTCCTAAACCCTTTACCAAATTTTAATGTGGAGCTAAAAGTCAGGACTTTCTGTCCACTATATAACTATAATTTGAATATGTTTCAGTAAATAGGTAAAAAAAAACAAAATTTGTGTCAGTGTCCAAATATATATGGACCTAACTGATGGACTATTAATAATGGTACACTGTATGGAGAGTTTCCTAACCAAGCATACTGGATAAGAAGCTGTGGGAATAATTAGAAATGACTCACAGAGATCTATAGGTCATTAATACAAGCATAGCCTGCAAATAAAAATGGTACAACCAACATTAGAGAGGACCTTGGTTAGGATGGGACGTAAAGCCTAATGGTAAGTATTGGTTCCATAGTCAAATCCAAATGGAGCTGTCTCCTGTGGAATTATTTAGGATCATTATTATTCTTTACTCACTGATGGATACTCTGATGCTCTGGCAGACCCGTCTGACTCCATTTCTTGGCATTTCTTTGCTAATGTATTGAAATGCTATGAGTAGAAGATAAACTACTCTATTATGATGTGAATTATAACAGACATTAATATTAAAAAGAAACTGTTACGGGGGGACCGGCAGATCAGGACCAGGGGGCATATATCCCAATTGCCAGTCGGGGCCCACCGTGCTCCAGATGTCAATGGAGTTGCTGGCACCCTGTGGGTTAGGCGGAGACTATAGAGCTGATGACTCTGAAATAACCCAGGAGACCTGGGAACCGGTCACGTGTGTAGGGACACGTCAAACCGGATGACAACCCAGTTAGCATTTCGGTGGAGTCAGGCCGGATGGTAACCAGTTAGCGTTGACCGAAAAGACCGCTGCGACAGCGCCCTGTCGGCCACGTGTGAAAGACACGCCAGGCCGAGCAGTCCTCCGATTAGCATTTCTGGTCACCACTCGACTGGCCACGTGTGTGAAGGACACGTCAGACCAGGAAGTCACACTAGTAGTATTTGACTGGGAAGCCAAGGAGGGAAATAGGGTTAAACACTAGAGTTGAGCGCGGTTCGCGGTTCGAGGTTCTCCAGTTCGCGGCTCGAGTGATTTTGGGGGCTGTTCTAGATCGAACTAGAACTCGAGCTTTTTGCTAAAGCTCGATAGTTCTAAATACGTTCGAGAACGGTTCTAGCAGCAAAAAGACAAGCTAATTCCTAGCTGGCTTTCCGCTGTAATAGTGTAAGTCACTCTGTGACTCACACTATTATGAAATTTCAGTGTATAGTGTGCGGGAACAGCGCATTCAGATCACTGCTGTTTGGATAATGGCGATCACCATTTTTTTTTTTTTCCTTGTCTTCTTCCCTAAGCGCGCGTGTAGTGGGGCGGGCCAGCATGTCAGCCAATCCCAGACACACACACAGCTAAGTGGACTTTTAGCCAGAAAAGCAACGGCATGTGTGATAGGAAGTCCATGTCACATGTCCCTGCATTATAAAACCGGACATTTTCCTCCAGCACGCCATTATCTCTTCTGCGTCCTTGGTGTCAGACATCACTGGCGCAGCTCCGTCCTTTGTCCTATCGCCGATACTGGATACGCTGGACAGCATAGGGATAGCACTATCTATCAGTCCTTTTAAGGGCTCGTACGGGCAGGGTCAGAGTTAAGGTGACAGGTCCTGAAAACAGCGCCAGCGTCTGTGTAGCAAAGGTCAGGGATTTCCTCTCTGCATTTCCCTATTAGGAGGGAATAGAAAGGCAGGCTTCCTTTCCTCTACCCAGAGCCCCACAATCCTGGCACTGTACCCTCCTGTCCTCTGCACACTCCAACTCATTATAACTAAGCCATTATACTAGCAAACACTCAGTGTACCTAGTGGCATCCTAAACGTGGCTATTGGACTGTTGTCTAGTCCCACTAGTGCAAAGACATTTGCAGCACCTCTACCTGCATTGCACACTCAAACTCTTTTTAACTAAGCCATTATACTAGCAAACAGTCAGTGTACCTAGTGGCATCCTAAACGTGGCTATTGGACGTTTGTGTAGTCACACTAGTGGAAAGATATTTGCAGCACGTCTGCCTGCATTGCACACTCAAACTCTTTTTAACTAAGCCATTATACTAGCAAACAGTCAGTGTACCTCGTGGCATCCTAAACGTGGCTATTGGACTTTTGTGTAGTCACACTGGTGGAAAGATATTTGCAGCACGTCTGCCTGCATTGCACACTCAAACTCATTGTTACTAATACATTATAATACCAAAAATTGAGTAAACTTAGTGGCATACAAGAAGTGGCTGTTGTACTCCATTAATGCCCCACTGGTGCAAATCTATGTGCAGCACCTCTGCATGACACCCTCCTGCTCTGTTTTTAATAAGCTATAATGATAGCAAAAAATACTGCCATTTAGTGGCATCATAGAACTGGCTGTTGTATTTCATTATTGCCCCACTGGTGCCAAGCTATTTCTAGCACCTGTGCAGGACACCCTCATGCAGATTTTGCTACGCTAATGTTATAGCAAACTCAGGGAATTCCTTGCTGCATTTGATAATTCGGAGGGATAGAAAGTGAGGCTTTTCCTTCTGTTCATAGACAGCATCTCCAAGTCCACACCCGAAGAGCAATTTCTCCTCCACGTGTAAGTGTGGAGAGGCAGCTAGTGCGCATGCGTGTGCCGATTTACCCCAGCTGCAGCCTAACTACAGTGTTTCGCCTAGTGAGTATGCTCAGCCTGACTGTGCCATTCCTGACGCTAAGTCTTCATTTCAGGATACAGCGCATGCTCCCACACTTAGTGTGAAAAGCCTCTTTGCACAGGTACTTGCATTCCGTGCCGGGTCTAAGTCCTGTTTTGTGCCTAGACACCATGCTAAAGCTGATATTAATTTTTCAGAGACTCTATTTCATGCAACTGACCATGCTCAGGCACTTACTGCATCAGAGACTAGGTCCGGTAATGAACTCTTTGGCCCTGCCCCTGATGTGGGGGGGCCCATATAGACCACAGGGCATCAGGTGTCCTGACGATGTGGCCAGGCCACTCCCAAATGGCTTGCAGAGGCCCGCCCCTATGACTTGTCACCTCATTATTGATGGTCAGACGATGACTGGTGGGGTGTTTGTGTCGTGGCAGCCATGAGGTCACTATTGAAGTTGCGGTTCCAAATAGGACGCTAGTTATGCCACTCATGACGTTTCACTCTGCTTTTGTCTCCAGGAGGTGCATTGTGGTCCACCCTGGTTTGGGGCGGACCCAGGTTATAAAACGGGCTGGAGCCAACAAGGAGGTGCGCAGTCTTCTATTATGCTCCGAAAGAGCACACCTCCATGTGTTGAACCCATTGCGGCTTTAGGCCAGAGGTAGGCAGGGATAGGGCGTCGATGCAGGCCGCCACCACAGTTGGTAACGCAGAACGGTTAAGACCAGCTCCTGTCCTACAAGTCCTGCTTGTGCAGCCCAGTGGCATTAACAGACCTGCTGCTGCTGATGCACCTGCTGTTCACAGGTGTGGCCCCAATGCACACGCTCAGCGTCCTGAATGGCCCCTGTGATGTTAACAGGGAGTTCCTGGGCTGAGTGGGCATGTGGACCCTGTGACGCTAACAGGGCTCCCAGTCTCAAGATCCGAGTGGCGTCTAACTCGGTTCAGGCAACTATTAGTTTCATAGCCACACAGATCTGTATCCTCCACCTGACCTTCCAGTTGCCAACCTCTCCTTTTCCATCTGGGAGCACGGTGGACATTGACTGCTGATGGGGATATATACCTTTCTCTTTCTTTTCTTATTAATTTTCGTTATATAGCGGTAACATAGTATATACCACCTTATCCAAATCTGCCAGTCCCACCGTAACAGATGGTGTTTCTTCATCAAATGTTACTTTTGCTTAACCACCAAACCCACGGACCAGAACTTTTTTCCCCTTTCCAACACACCTGTTCCCCTTTTCACCCGCATCTGTCCTTTTTCAACTCATTTTTAGTGATGAGCGAGTACTAAAAAGCTCGGGTGCTCGAAGCTCGGGCCGAGCCTCCCAAGATACTCGTGTACTCGGCCCGAGCAACGAGCCCAATGTTATCCTATGGGAGACCTGAGTATTTTTGTGAAATGACCCCCCGGCAGCATGGAGAAACCCTAAAAATGTCACAAAAGTCTCAGAAGAGTGCTCAAATGACATGGCAACAGCATGGGGAAGACCCCTTGAAGCATTTATCACTGAAAAGTCACAGCTGTGAACAATTTTGTCCGCGTTTTACGCCATTTTTACGGACTCACCAGAAAACCTTCCAAAATGACCCCAAAATGATTTTTCATGGCGGAAATGTTAAGGGCACATACCCAATAGTGAGATAGAGCTGGTGTATGTTACTTTTTGAGATTAATACATGAAAGATTTTACGTGAAAACATTGTGTGGCACTCCGATGTCCCTGAGAAGAGATGTACATGAAGGCCTCTTGAGTCTAATGTGCCCATTTTGAGGAAGTGAGTCTTTGTAGTATTTTCCTTTGCCAGGGCAGTCCAAAATTGTGAGGTTCACCAATGCCCCTGCATACAGACGTGCATGATGGCCTGTAAACCTGAAGTGCCCATTGTAAGGAAGTGGGTCTATTGTAGTATAGCCCTTAGGCAGGGCAGCCAAAAATTGGGAGGCTCCACGTTGTCCCTGGATAGAGACGTGCATGAGGGCCTGTAAACCTGAAGTGCCCATTGTAAGGAAGTGGGTCTATTGTAGTATAGCCCTTAGGCAGGGCAGCCAAAAATTGGGAGGCTCCACGTTGTCCCTGGATAGAGACGTGCATGAGGGCCTGTAAACCTGAAGTGCCCATTGTAAGGAAGTGGGTCTATTGTAGTATAGCCCTTAGGCAGGGCAGCCAAAAATTGGGAGGCTCCACGTTGTCCCTGGATAGAGACGTGCATGAGGGCCTGTAAACCTGAAGTGCCCATTGTAAGGAAGTGGGTCTATTGTAGTATAGCCCTTAGGCAGGGCAGCCAAAAATTGGGAGGCTCCACGTTGTCCATGGATAGAGACGTGCATGAGGGCCTGTAAACCTGAAGTGCCCATTGTAAGGAAGTGGGTCTATTGTAGTATAGCCCTTAGGCAGGGCAGCCAAAAATTGGGAGGCTCCACGTTGTCCCTGGATAGAGACGTGCATGAGGGCCTGTAAACCTGAAGTGCCCATTGGAAGGAAGTGGGTCTATTGTAGTATAGCCCTTAGGCAGGGCAGCCAAAAATTGGGAGGCTCCACGTTGTCCCTGGATAGAGACGTGCATAAGGGCCTGTAAACCTGAAGTGCCCATTGGAAGGAAGTGGGTCTATTGTAGTATAGCCCTTAGGCAGGGCAGCCAAAAATTGGGAGGCTCCACGTTGTCCCTGGATAGAGACCTGTTAGGTTCTTAGTGCCTCCGTGCTTGCATTTAAAAACCGCACGTGTGTGCCTGTTGGTGGCAGCTTTCCGCTGCATTTGTGTGAGTTTTGCAAAAACTTGGATATAACGCACAAGTCTAGTGAATACACATCAGCACAGCATTGCAAAATGCGCAAGGGCATTGTCAACGAACAAGGAAGTGGACGTGATGGTGGTGCAGGCAGAGACCGAGGTTGTGTGCAAGCTCTAATTTCGCCACAACAAAGGGCCACATCTAGTCGCTCGCACGTCCTGTCCCAAATTCTTGGGGACCGCAGCAGTACACCGCTCTTGAACCAAGACCAGTGTCAACAGGTTGTTAGTTGGATAGCGGATAATGCTTCCAGTCAGATTGGCACCACCACAAACACTCTGTCTTCCACACGGTCAAGTGTCAGTAGCCGTGATACTGCACCGCACATTTCAGAACCTGATCCTCCTTCCTACCACCAGGCCGAGTACACGTCCACGGACATTACTGATCCCACACTTGGACACTCGGAAGAGCTGTTCGTTCACGTTTCCATTCACAAATTCTGGCCTCTCGCCAGCTCCTGTTGAAGTGGGCCATGACGAGATTGTATGTACAGATGCCCAAATATTTGAGCAGCCACGTTCTCACGAAGTTGGCAACGTGTCTCAACAAGGGGTGGACGATGATGAGACACAATTGTCAGGAAGTCAGGAGGAGGAGCAGGTTGCGGAAGAGGAAGACGGCGTGGTGGATGATCCAGTAACTGACCCAACCTGGCAGGAGGATATGCAGAGCGAGGACAGCAGTGCACAGGGGGAGGGAGGCGTAGCATCCCAACAGGCAGTAAGAAGCAGAGTGGTGGCCCCAGGCAGATGTCAGGCAACTGTTCCCCGGAACAACACGACACAAGGTGCCTGTACAAATGTTAGGTCTTCCCGAGTCTGGCTGTAATACTATTGTATGTATTGAGGATTTCGATTGCGTTAGGGCAATGACAACCAGAGACGAGTTCTTGGTGCAAGACGTTTATAATATGCAACCAGCAAATATGTACATAAACGGAACAAAAACACAGTAGAACATAAATACAGGAAATACCTTCCAGGGACGGAGCGAAAGGGAATTCCCGGGACCGCGCAACGGACTCCCCAAGGGAGACCACCAAGAGCGAACCCCTATACAGGGACTGTCTGGCAATCACCCCAGAAGCCCTAAATGCGCAGCAGCCGGGACACAAAAGGGCAATAGGTAAGTCCAAAAATGTCCGTACGTGATGTGAGTCCAGAGTGGTATTAAACGGAAGGAACCGGGCAGAAGTGCCGACCAAAGACGGCAAACGGAGTCCGGGCACAGCTAGATGATACCAGATGAAGTCCAGAGTCGGTGTCGGTTGTTTTCCAAGAGGATCCGAATAACAATCAGGAACCAAAAGCAGCAGGGCAGGAGCACACAGGAAGCAGTATACTCAGGCACTGGACTAAGCTTTAGGGGCGGCTTTTAAACAGATGGACAGGAAGTAGGGCAACAGAACAGAAAACTCCATGTTAACAAAGGGCAAGCTCTTTCAAAAGAAAACTGGAAAACCCGGAACTCTGACACTGGCAGTTTTTTAAGTTGGCTCCAGATGATTCTAAAAAGGCCATTTGCAACACCTGCCATGCCAGCATCAGCAGGGGTACCAAAACTAGCAGCCTGACCACCACCAGCATGATCAGGCACATGTCAGCCAAGCACCCGACTTTGTGGGAAGTACAACAGAGTCGAGGAGCAGTGCTTGCTGATGTCACTGCTACGTCTTCGCTGGTTGTGCATGCGAGCCAATCCCCTGTCCATGCTGCCTGCGAACAAGCCTCCTCCACTCCTGCACCTGCAGTTGCCTACGCAGAAAGAACACCATCATCAAGCATGTCCTTGTCCCAGCGCAGCGTTCAGTTATCCATTCAGCAAACCTTTGAACGCAGGCGCAAATACACTGCCAACACCCCACATGCCACAGTTCTAAATGCTAACATTTCGCGACTGCTTGCGCTGGAAATGTTGCCTTTTAGGCTGGTTGAGACAGAAGCATTCCGCGACATGATGGTGGCAGCTGTCCCACGTTACTCGGTCCACAGCCACCACTATTTCTCCCGGTGTGCCGTCCCCGCATTGCATAACCACGTGTCACAAAACATCACACGTGCCCTGAACAACGCTGTTTCAGCCAAAGTCCACCTAACCACAGACACGTGGACAAGTGCATGTGGGCAAGGCCGCTACATCTCGTTGACGTCACACTGGGTTAATATTGTGCAAGCTGGGACCCAGTCTGAGCGAGGGACGGAACACGTCCTTCACACACCAAGTTTTGCAGGCCCTACCTCAGTCAGGGTTTCACACACACTCTACAGCTCCGGAATGTCATGCTCCTCAGCCTCCTCCTCCTCCTGCGCATCCTGATCCACTTTACCCTCCACACCAGTGCCAAGCTGGAAGTGTCGCGGGCGGAGGAGGGGACGGTGCGCTCTCCCACTGCTCGGGTCCGGCTGACGCTGCTCTACGGCTGCTGCTGCTCGTTGGCTCGAGCAATGGCCGGATCCCGGGGACTCGAGCGGCGCTACTCGCCCGTGAGTGAAAAGGGGTGGTTTGGGTTTTGGGGATATTGTCCGTGACGCCACCCACGGTTGTGGTGATTGTGTGTGGACACCACCGCTGCTCTGGACGGGGATCCCGGGAGCCTGTGACAGGGAGCAGCTTTGTTGTTATTTCTCCCCTCCGTGGGTAGGGGGGTTGGTTGTCCCGGGGCCTGGTGATGGGGTAGAGATGGATGACAGGCGGGTTGCGGGGCCTGATGAGGTGCAGGGTCGCAGGGGCAGCGCTGTGCCGCACGGCACGGAGGTACTCACTCAGCCCAATGATGATGACACAGTTCACGGTAAAACAAGTGGCTGGATGGACGGGTCACTCGGACGGCTGCGGTTGTTCCTCCCTGCAGGTTAGTGATGACTGTCTCTCCCTGCACCTAAGTTAAGTGTTGGTAGTGATGGTTTCCCAACGGTAACCCGCTCCCCGACCTGGATATGGGCCGGAGGAGCCCCTTTTGCCCACAGGCGCTGGCCCTGGGAGACGGTTGCCCTTAGCGGTGGCGGTGTCTCCCCTTCACGGTTGTACGGTTGCCTTCTATCTGGACTTGGCTGTTTGGAAACCCTGAGGTTCCCTTCACTAACGGATTTGGCAAATTCACGGCGACACCAAGCCTTGCCGGGATCCGAAAGTCCTCTGCCAATGGTGCTGGCTTCTCTTTGTATACCGGTCCGGTACGGCCGGGTCACCACCCGTCCACGGTCCTTACGGCAGACTCCAATTGGCCTCCACTGCAGACGGTCACCACATCCTGCCAACCTTGCTGTCCTGTCCGGGCCACACACCCGGACCAACTTCAGGCTCTTTGCTGTCACTTTTCTCCTCTCTACTACTTTCCTCCTTCCACTTCCTTAGCTTAACTCTCACTGCCTGTGTTTTCCCTCCTCCTTGGTGGGTGGAGACCAACCGCCTGGCTCCACACCCTGGTGTGGACAACAGCCCCTGGGGAAGGCAACAAGGATTTTGTGTTTTGACTATGATATGCCTGCAGGGAGTGTGGGGTGTTTAAGTGTTGTGCTCTGTGGCCCCTGGCTTGTCCAGGGCGACACAGAAGCACTGCAGCACTGCCTCGGCGAAGCGGCAACAGGCAGTGCTGAAGCTAATCTGCATAGGTGACAAACCCCACAATGCAGAAGAGGTGTGGACAGCTCTGAAACAGCAGGCAGATCACTGGCTCACAACTCTGAACCTAAAGCCAGGAAAGGTCGTGTGTGACAATGGCCGGAACCTGGTGGTGGCTTTGAGGCGAGGCCAGCTGACACATGTTCCATGCGTGGCCCATGTGCTCAACCTCGTGGTTCAGCGGTTTCTAAAGTCATACTCAGAGCTGTCTGATCTGCTGGTAAAAGTTCGCCGCCTGTCTGCACATTTTCGAAAGTCACCTACTGCTTCAGCCGGCCTTGCCGGCTTAAGACGCCGTTTGCATCTTCCGGCACACAGACTGGTGTGTGATGTCCCCACGCGTTGGAATTCAACTCTGCACAAGTTGGTCAGGATATGTGAGCAGAAGAGGGCAGTTGTTGAGTACCTGCATCACCTAAGCCGTCGGGAAATGGGTCAAACTCCACACATAACACCTGAGGAGTGGAGATGGATGTCCGACCTATGCACCATCCGCCAAAACTTTGAGGACTCCACCAAGATGGTGAGCGGCGATGACGACATTATTAGCGTCACCATACCGCTTCTCTGCCTTCTAAAATGGTCTCTGCTCAAAAAACAACCATGATGCATTGCAGGCGGAGCGCGATGAGTTTGAGCAAGAAACAGTAGTGGGTGTGGGTGATGATAACACACAGCCCAGCCTCGTCTCATCACAACGTGCAGTGGAGGACTATGACGAGGAGGAGGATGAAGACATGGAGCAACTCTCTGGCCAAATTGAGGATATGACATGCAGTCATATCCTCGGTTCAGCGTGGCTGGCCAGAGGACAGGGTAGATGATGAGGAGGAGGAGGAGGAGGACAGCATGTTCAGTCATCGTGTTGGTCAGGATACTGAAGTGATGGCTGTTAAGAGTCTGGCACACATGGCTGACTTTATGGTAAGCTGCCTGTCTCGTGACCCTCGCGTTAAGAACATCTTGGCCGACAATCATTACTGGTTGGTAACACTGTTAGACCCACGCTAAAAGGAGAACTTTATGTCTCTTATTCCCGAGGCGGAGAGGTCAGGCAAAATGCAGCAGTTCCAGAAGGCCATAGTCACGGAAGTAGGCAAAGCATTCCCCTCACAAAACGCTAGCGGCATAGGTCAGGAATCACTGGACAACCAAGGCGTACAGCCGAGAGGGGCACAAGTCCAATCCGCCAGAGGTAGGGGAACAGTCTTTAAGATGTGGGACAGTTTTCTCAGCCCCTCACATACCACAGCCCCTGAGGTGAGGGGTAGTAGTGACACAAGAAATCCTAAGTTTGGCCAGATGCTCAAGGAGTACCTTGCAGATCAAACAACTGTACTCCGACATTCCTCTGTGCCTTACAATTAATGTGTATCCAAGCTGGACACGTGGCATGAATTGGCTCTCTACGCCTTGGAAGTCCTGGCCTGCCCTGCCGCTAGCGTTTTGTCAGAGCGTGTTTTTAGTGCCGCAGGTGGAATCATTACAGATAAACGCACCCGCCTGTCAACTGTAAATGCTGACAGGCTGACTCTGATCAAGATGAACAAGGGTTGGATTTGGCCAGACTTCACCACACACACCAACAGCAAATTACAGCGGAATTTAAAGTTTGTAACGGGAATTTGCCATGTACCTCCACTCACCCATGGTAACACACTTCTGGACTTTGGCTAATCGCTGGACTGCTCCTCCTTCTCCTCATGCGCCATCATGGTGACCGTTACAATAGTTAAGCCGTTGTTTCAGGTATACCCCCAGTGGTAAATTTTTTCGCCCATTATTTCTGAATGGGCATTACAACGACAGGAGACCCGCTCCTTTGCAATGGGAACAATATTTTGAGGCCCTCATGCACATCTCTATCCAGGGACAATGTGGAGCCTCCCAATTTTTGGCTGCCCTGCCTAAGGGCTATACTACAATAGACCCACTTCCTTACAATGGGCACTTCATGTTTACAGGCCATCATGCACGTCTCTATCCAGGGACAATATGGAGCCTGACGCTGCCACCGACTGCCACACACATGCTGTTTTTAAATGCAAGCACGGACGCAATAAGAACCTAACTGGTTTTTAGGAGCGACAATTACTGAGAAGTCTGACACTATCAGACACTGCTGACTGACGTGTATTATACACTAGATTTGTGCGTTATATAATAGTTTGTGCAAAACGCGCACCTGTACGCTGCCACCGACAGACACACACGTGCTGTTTTTAAATGCAAGCACGGACGCAATAAGAACCTAACTGGTTTTTAGGAGCGACAATTACTGAGAAGTCTGACACTATCAGACACTGCTGACTGACGTGTATTATACACTAGACTTGTGCGTTATATAATAGTTTGTGCAAAACGCGCACCTGTACGCTGCCACCGACAGACACACACGTGCTGTTTTTAAATGCAAGCACGGACGCAATAGGAACCTAACTGGTTTTTAGGAGCGACAATTACTGAGAAGTCTGACACTATCAGACACTGCTGACTGACGTGTATTATACACTAGACTTGTGCGTTATATAATTGTTTGTGCAAAACGCGCACCTGTACGCTGCCACCGACAGACACACACGTGCTGTTTTTAAATGCAAGCACGGACGCAATAAGAACCTAACTGGTTTTTAGGAGCGACAATTACTGAGAAGTCTGACACTATCAGACACTGCTGACTGACGTGTATTATACACTAGACTTGTGCGTTATATAATAGTTTGTGCAAAACGCGCACCTGTACGCTGCCACCGACAGACACACACGTGCTGTTTTTAAATGCAAGCACGGACGCAATAAGAACCTAACTGGTTTTTAGGAGCGACAATTACTGAGAAGTCTGACACTATCAGACACTGCTGACTGACGTGTATTATACACTAGACTTGTGCGTTATATAATAGTTTGTGCAAAACGCGCACCTGTACGCTGCCACCGACAGACACACACGTGCTGTTTTTAAATGCAAGCACGGACGCAATAAGAACCTAACTGGTTTTTAGGAGCGACAATTACTGAGAAGTCTGACACTATCAGACACTGCTGACTGACGTGTATTATACACTAGACTTGTGCGTTATATAATTGTTTGTGCAAAACGCGCACCTGTACGCTGCCACCGACAGACACACACGTGCTGTTTTTAAATGCAAGCACGGACGCAATAAGAACCTAACTGGTTTTTAGGAGCGACAATTACTGAGAAGTCTGACACTATCTGGACTGTTTTACACTGTGTACACCAGCCCCAGATATGATGAAGGCTGGTATACGGTCACCACTAGGAATGGCTATATACCCTGCCTGCCTGCCTGCCTGCCTGTATACTGCTACAATAGTCCTGACAAGGACTCTTCTGGTCACTAGCCTGTATTCCGACCTGGCTATTCCCTGCCTGTATATAGCAACAATAGTCCTGAGAAGGACTCTGCTACTGTACTCCGACCTGGCTATACCCTGCCTGCCTGTATACAACTAGAATAGTCCTGAGAAGGACTTCTGGTCACACTGTTTGCAGCCCTGCTCCGGAACTAACTATAAAGGGCCGCAAAGCTTTCCCTGAATCAGCGACACTCTCCCTGCACTGACTGTCTGGATAGCTGTGAGCAGAGCACAGCGCGCCGGCCGGTATAAAGGCTCGGTCACGCTGTGCAGGCCGGCCAATCACTGCAATTCCACAACTAACAGGGCTGTGGCATTGCAGTGGTCTGCCAGCCAATCCCTGCATGAGGGCTGGCTCTCAAAAGAGCGCCAACATGCAGAAATGAAGACCACGAGTACAGCACGAGTATCGCGAGATTACTCGGTCTCCGCCGAGTAGACCGAGTACAGTGATACTCGTGCGAGTACCGAGTAGTAACAAGCATGCTCGCTCATCACTACTCATTTTGTATATGACCAAAAGTGCAACTCTGCAGGGACACCGTACTCAATGGCATCTCAGCACAACAGCCACCCCTCGGTCCCTCAGATGTGGACAAGTAAAAGACCATTTCCTCCTATCCATGACAAACCGTTGAGATTCACTCTGTGCAGCACTGGTGTTTAGTGGAAAAGCAGATCGAAGATTGCGTAACACCTTCTGAAGATACTCCTGTACACGTGCGTCCCTTTATATGGCAGGAATTATTTCGCCAAATTTTGTCTTGTACTGGGGATCTAACAGTGTGGCAACACAGTAGTTAGCATTACTTCGAATTCGTACAATCCGAGGGTCATGTTGTAGGTAGTGCAGCAAGAAGACGCTCATGTGTCTTGTGCATCCAGGAGGACCAAGTCCTTGGTGTGTTGGTGGCAGAGAGGTGAGAATCGTGCCTCCTTCCTCTGCCCTCTCCCCCCAACCTCGCACAACCGAAATGTGAGCAAGCTCTCACTCATCTGCTGAGTCTTCCATGCCCATCGCAAGTTCGTCCTCCATTTCTTCATGGCTCCTGCACCTTCCTCAACAATTTTTGCTGATACTATGCGCCCTTGTTAATCCCTATCCCCCACCATAACTGCTGCCTAGGTGCCGCTTACCATATGGACCTTGTAGATATTATTATCCCTTCTGCATATGACTCCTCCTGTACTTCCTCACCTTCCTCTTGGACCAATACCTGACTCCGAATAATGCTTACAGTGTGCTCCATCATGTAGGTGACCAGAATTGTCACGCTGAGAATGGCATTGCCAGTGCTAAACATCTTCGTCGACATTTGGAAACTGTGTAGAAGGGTGCATAGGTCCTTGATCTGACACCACTCCAGCAGCGTGATCTGCACCACCTCTGGATCAAGTTAGCCCAGGGTATACATCATACCGTATTTCAGCAGGGCTCTGCGGTGCTGCCACACACGCTGCAACATGTGCAGATTCCAATTCCTGCGTGTCGGAACATCGCATTTCCGGCGTTTAACTGCCAGACCCTAAGACTTACGGAGCGATGAAAGTTGTTGAGCTGCTGGGTGCGAAGGATGAAAGTGAGCACATAGCAGCGTGCCCGCTGCACAAGGCCATGTAGGCTGGGATGGTATTTTAAAAATTGCTGGAGAATCAGATTCAACACGTGAGCCATACAAGGCCCGTGTGTCCCATGCCCTGACAAAGGGCCGCAGACAGGTTTGCATCATTGCCGCACACGGCTGTTAAGTCACCAACGTAGTCCACGCAATCAATTTGTACTCTGGTCCCAATGGGAAGACACAACACCCTTTTTTAGGCCCCTCCTGTCTGCAGACCACTGCCAGACAAAGCTATGAACCTCTTGTTACTGTTACCCCCAGTTCAGTTTTATGAGTTTGTGTGCTTGTTACCTGACTACGTTTCCTGCTTGCTGTTTATGTACCTCGTTGGCCGATCCGCATTTCACCTCTGCTTGTTTTCTGATTAAGTCCTGGCCATCCCATTCTGTTCCTGTTCCTCAATTAATGTTTTTGAACCTGATTGACTACTATTCTCTGGAACTGCAGCCTTCCACAGGTATTGATCAACGTGTGCCCTGTGTAATTCCAAATCACTGTATAGGGGTTAAAGGGTTTCAGGGTTCTGGGTGTCCAGCTTGGTGAGTGGCTTGCCTCTAGCCTATCCTTTACAGCCCATCTGAGTGTGTCGATCCAGGCAGGCATTACACCGTGCCCTCTGCAGAAGGCCATGTAGGCCGGGATAGTGTTTTAAAAATTGCTGGACAACCAGGTTCAACACGTGAGCCATACAAGGCACGTGTGTCACATTGCCCTGAAGAAGGGTTGCATACTGGTTTGCATTATTGTCGCACCCGACCTTCCCTGGCTGCTGGTTGAGTGGAGACAACCATTGATGAAACTCGGTCTCACTCTCCAGAGCTTACTGTCCACAACTCCTCAGCGGTGTGACTCACATTTCCCAGACATTTCTAAGTAAAGAGTCGACCGCATCATGCTGTTGAGCTGTGCTGCCAGCATAGTAAGGAGGTGTGTGGGATTCCTTGGGCACAGTTACAAGGAAGGGTGGCCTGACCACACAGGGTTTGGGCCGAGGTGGAGGACCCACACGAGGTTGAGGAGGCAGAAGCAGTGGAGGAACTTGTACATACAGAGGAAGGATTGACACACAAGTCGTGGGGACGGCAAGACTTGTACAGCAAGCCCTTCTCCATCTCTCACCAAAGTTACTCAGTGCCCAGTCAGCAACATGTAACTCCCCTGTCCATGCTTACTGGTCCAAGTATCTGTGGTGAAATGCACCCTGTCACACACAGAGTTTCTCAAGGAATCGGTGAGGTTGTGTGCGACCTACTGTGGTAGCGCGGGCACGCCTTTCTTGGAGAAGGAGTGACGACTGGCCATCGGCTCATGGGGCACTGCAATGGGCATAAGGTCTCGAAAATCCTCGGTCTCAAAAGGGTGTAAAGGCAGCCTTTCTGTTGCCAACAAGTTGCAGATGATGAAACTCAACCTCTTAGGCATGTCAAGCCCTTCGAAAATCATGTAAAACACAGCGAGGGGACTCCAACCACAGTCTCCCTCGTTGCCACTAATTGGGCCACGCACACCCCACTTGACTGGCATCAGTTGACCCCCATTTTCAAGATGAAAAAGATGCTTTGCATGAAGCACTCTCAAAAATACGCGTGCCTTTGCCGTCCCCTGGCTGACCCAGGGGAAGACAAGTCCTCTGAGAGCCATGACTTGTTCATCTTGGTTCTTTTAGAAACACAGCGAGGGGACTCCAACCACAGTCTCCCTCGTTTGAACTAACTGGGCCACGCACACCCCACTTGACTGGCATCACTTGACCCAATTTTCAAGATGAAAAAGATGCTTTGCATGAAGCACTCTCAAAAATACGCGTGCCTTTCCCGTCCCCTGGCGGAACCAGGGGAAGACAAGTCCTCTGAGAGCCATGACTTGTTCATCTTGGTTCTTTTAGAAACACAGCGAGGGGACTCCAACCACAGTCTCCCTCGTTTCCACTAACTGGGCCACGCACACCCCACTTGACTGGCATCAGTTGACCCAATTTTCAAGATGAAAAAGATGCTTTGCATGAAGCACTCTCAAAAATACGCATGCCTTTCCCGTCCCCTGGCTGACCCAGGGGAAGACAAGTCCTCTGAGAGACATGACTTGTTCATCCTGGTTCTTTTAGAAACACAGCGAGGGGACTCCAACCACAGTCTCCCTCGTTTCCACTAACTGGGCCACGCATACCCCACTTGACTGGCATCAGTTGACCCAATTTTCAAGATGAAAAAGATGCTTTGCATGAAGCACTGTCAAAAATACGCGTGCCTTTCCCGTCCCCTGGCTGACCCAGGGGAAGACAAGTCCTCTGAGAGCCATGACTTGTTCATCTTGGTTCTTTTAGAAACACAGCGAGGGGACTCCAACCACAGTCTCCCTCGTTTCCACTAACTGGGCCACGCACACCCCACTTGACTGGCATCAGTTGACCCAATTTTCAAGATGAAAAAGATGCTTTGCATGAAGCACTCTCAAAAATACGCGTGCCTTTCCCGTCCCCTGGCTGACCGAGGGGAAGACAAGTCCTCTGAGAGCCATGACTTGTTCATCTTGGTTCTTTTAGAAACACAGCGAGGGGACTCCAACCACAGTCTCCTGCCACTAATTGGGCCACACACACCCCACTTGACTGTCATCAGTTGACCCCCCTTTTGAAAAAGAAAAAGATGCTTTGCATGAAGCACTCTCAAAAATACGCGTGCCTTTCCCGTCCCCTGGCTGACCCAGGGGAAGAAAAGTCCTCTGAGAGCCATGTCCACATTGTCAGTGGACAGACACGTGTGCTTATCTGCCAGCAGACCCCCAGCAGCACTGAAGACAGGTTCCGAGAGAACGCTGGCTGCAGGACACGACAAGATCCCCAGGGCGTACGTGGCGAGCTCAGGCAATTTATCCAGATTGGAAGCCTAAAATGAGCAGGGCTCAAGTTGCACAGTAATGGCATCGATGTTTCCTTGCATATACTCATATATGTGTCTCCTCCTCTTTTTCCTTGTCCAGCTGTTTTGTTTTCGCATGAGTATATGTCCTTGTCACTTTCCCATGTGTTTGTGTTGTGTTGTGAGTTGTTTGTCACCTTTTGGACACATTTGAGGGTGTTTTCTAGGTGTTTTTATGTGTTTGTGATTGCCTGCCATTGTTTCCTATGCAGTTCAAGTTCGGTTCGTCGAACGTTCGACGAGCCGAACTCGAACGGGACCTCCGTTCGGCGAGCCGACCTCGAGCCGAACCGGGACCGGTTCGCTCATCTCTACTGATGAGGCCAAGATCGAGATCTTTAGTGCCAACCACACACGTGATGTTTGGAGACTGGATGGCACTGCATACGACCCCAAGAATACCATCCCTACAGTCAAGCATGGTGGTGGCAGCATTATGCTGTGGGGCTGTTTCTCAGCCAAGGGGCCTGGCCATCTGGTCCGCATCCATGGGAAGATGGATAGCACGGCCTACCTGGAGAATTTAGCCAAGAACCTCCGCTCCTCCATCAAGGATCTTAAGATGGGTCATCATTTCATCTTCCAACAAGACAACGACCCAAAGCACACAGCCAAGAAAACCAAGGCCTGGTTCAAGAGGGAAAAAATCAAGGTGTTGCAGTAGCCTAGTCAGTCTCCTGACCTTAACCCAATTGAAAACTTGTGGAAGGAGCTCAAGATTAAAGTCCACATGAGACACCCAAAGAACCTAGGTAACTTGGAGAAGATCTGCATGGAGGAGTGGGCCAAGATAACTCCAGAGACCTGTGCCGGCCTGATCAGGTCTTATAAAAGACGATTATTAGCTGTAATTGCAAACAAGGGTTATTCCACAAAATATTAAACCTAGGGGTTGAATAATAATTGACCCACACTTTTATGTTGAAAATTTATTAAAATTTAACTGAGCAACATAACTTGTTGGTTTGTAAGATTTATGCATCTGTTAATAAATCCTGCTCTTGTTTGAAGTTTGCAGGCTCTAACTTATTTGCATCTTATCAAACCAGCTAAATCTGCAGGGGGTTGAATACTACTTGTAGGCACTGTATTTGCAGCACGTCTGCCTGCATTGCACACTCAAACTCATTGTTACTAAGCCATTATAGTAGCAAACACTGAGGAAACTTAGTGGCATCCTAAACGTGGCTGTTGGACTTCTGTATTGTCCCACTACTGCAAAGATATTTGCAGCACGTCTGCATTGAACATCCAAGCTCATTGTTACAAAGCTATTATACTAGCAATTTATGCTGCCAGTTTAAGGGCCGTAGTTGCATTGTCAGGGATAGTTATTGTTGTTTATTCTGCTGTTAATAAAGCTAGACCACCGCTGCAATCTACACCACCTCTCAATTTTTACTACCACATTTTAAGTGCACAATCTTGTCGCAATCAACATGAGTGGCAAAATGACAGATGCTGGTGGAAAGGGGAAGAGGCGTGTTGGAAAAGGAAAAAAAGGGTTTGTCCGTGGGGAAGGTGGCAAAGCTCCATTAACATCTGCTGAAGATAGACCATCTTCCAGCAAAAGTAAGATGTCTACTACTTACCGTGGACAATCCGATGTGCTCCCTTTTTAACGGACACGAACAACAGGAACAAAGGTAGATGATGGCCAAAAAAGGAAAATGCTTGAATGGATCTCAAGTGGTCCAACAAGTGCCCTCTCCGCCACCTCAACTACCGCATCCAAAAAACACCAGTCCTCTGAGTTATCAGCCCAATCACACTTGCATTATCCCAGCTCTGAAGTCTCCATCCGCCCTGCACAGTATGGTGGAACTGAGATGGCTGAGTCTGCAGAGCTGTTCAGTCACACTATAGCCTGGGAATCAGAGGTCTGCTCCCAAGCTACAGTGAGTACAGACCAGGAAATGGTCTGCAGTGATGCCCAGAACCTTTGTGACTCTGATTCAGGCCGTGAGGACCAAGTTTCTGAGCATAATGTTGACCCTTTTTCACAAACTGTAACACCTGTTGTTATAGACAATGAGGAACATACTGATGATGATGAGACGCAGATACCAGATTGGGATGACAACCTAAATATTCGGTCAGGGCAAGAAGAGGCTCGGTCTGAGAGTGAGGGGAGTGCAAACAAAACAATTGATGAGGAAGTTCTAGATCCCACCTACTGTCAACCCACAGTCAGGCACTCGAGGAGGTCAACAGAGGCGGTGGAGGAGGATGCAAACGACGACGAAGTTACCTTGCGCCTTCCTGGACAGAGTCAGAGCACTGGTAGCACGTCTACAACTGCATCCTCAGCCACTTGTTACGGGGGGACCGGCAGATTAGGACCAGGGGTATATATCCCAATCGCCAGTCGGGGCCCACCGTGCTCCAGATGGTAATGGAGCTGCTGGCACCCTGTGGGTTAGGCGGAGACTATAGAGCTGGATGGCTCTGAGATAACTCAAGGAACCGGTCACGTGTGTAAGGACACGTCAGATCGGACGATAACCCAGTTAGCGTTTCGGTGGAGCGGACGCTACTCCGACCACGTGTGTAATAACATGTCAGGCCGGATGGTAACCAGTTAGCATTGACCGAGAAGACCGCTGCGACAGCACCCTGTCGGCCACGTGTGTAAGACACGTCAGGCCGAGCGGTCCTCCGATTAGCGTTTCTGGCCACCACTCGACTGGCCACGTGTGTAAAGGACACGTCAGACCAGGTAGTCACACCAGTAACATTTGACTGGGAAGCCGAGGAGGATAATAGGGTTCACACACCCAATCCAGGAACACTCTGTTAACTTCACAGGGGTTCTTGGGTGCGCTGTCCGTGCGCATAGAGGGCACAACCGGACAGGTGGCGCAGCAGGTACACTGTCCGTGTGCGTAGAGGGCACTCTCGGACAGTTGACGCAACAGGTATTCTGTCCGTGTGCGTAGGAGGCACAACTGAACAGGTGACGCAGCAGTCGCAGCCCAGTTAACGCCACTGGACTGCTCTAGCAAAACAGGAATGGTAGCAAGGAAGCACGGCACCTGACCCTCATGTGCTGTGCCACGAATCTTGGCGTGACAGGCTCCATTCGCCTAGCCCTACCTACCGCTTCCAACAAGGCTTATGCCACCAAGAACTCTAAATGAAGACTGCGCACCTCCATGTTGTCTCCAGCCCCTTTTATAACCTGGGTCCGCCCCAAACCCAGGGTGGAACCACCAAGGTCCAATAGCAGAGTGCCATGTCATCAGTGACGTCACATGTGACCTATCCGGAACTGCCACATCATTGATGACCTCATGGCAGCCACGCCCCAAACACTTCACCAGTCATCATCTGACGACCAATGGTGAGGTGCCAGATCATAGGGGCGGGCCTCTGCGAGCCAGTCCGGAGTTGCCACGTCATCAGGACACCTGACACCCTCTAACCTATCAGGACCTGCCACCTCACGGACATGCTCAGTGAGGTCCTTACCGGACTTAACCTCTGATGCACTAAGTGCCTGAGCATGCTCAGTAGCCTGGGCAACAGGCTTAGAAAGCAGACTATCAGTTTGAGCATGCTCAGTAGGCGCATCCCAGAACTTAGACACAGCACGAAGTCCAAGTACCTGTGCAAAGAGGCTGCTAGGGTTAATTGTGGGAGCATGCTCAGTAGCCTGAACTGAGGACTTAGTCTCAGACATAACAAAAACAGGCTGAGCATGCTCACTAGGCAAAACACTGGTCTTAAACTTTGGCTGGGGTAAATCGGCGCACGCATGCGCACTAGCCGCCTCTCCACACTTAGACGTGGTGGAAGGAACAGCCAACTGGATGACCCGAGGCATGGCCAAGAACGGCAGCCGGCGCCTGGGCGCAAAAGGAACCGCAGCAGGCTGCTTGCGGCTATGGCGGCGCCGGTTCGTAACACCACTGCCTCTGACCACTAGTCGGGGTGGATCATCAGGTCGCATGCCCTCTAAGCCTTGCCTAGCCTGGACCTTTTTTGACATAGCCAAAGATCGCCCAATTTATGTGATCTGTAAAATTTGTCGTGATTCTGTTAGTAGAGGGCAAAACCTCAGCAGTTTGACAACTTCTTCCATGAATCGTCACATGAATAAATATCATATGTCCCAGTGGGAAGATCACCGTGCTGCAATGCGGCCTAGCGGAGCGAACCATCCACCGCCTGCCCCTTCCAGTGCATCCGCACGCTCTTCATCTTCTAGGACTGTGGGGACAGCTGTCACACCTGGTTTTCCACGCACAACTTCCACCACTGTAACCGCAACAGGCAGTTTGCTTGGTAGGTCGTCAGCTGGTTTGGAAGGGGAAACAAGTGCGTGTGTACAGCTCTCTCAGACATCGATAGCACCAACGTTGGATGAAGGCAACATCATGTCTACGCCTGCACTTTCCTCACAAACCTGCATTTTTCAGGGACACCCTACTCAACACCGTCTACACGCAGCAGCCAGATCTCTGTCCCTCAGATGTGGACAAATAAAAGGCCATTTCCTGCGACCCATAACAAAGCTAAGAGGTTGACTTTATCCCTCTGTAAGCTCTTGGCTACTGAAATGCTGCCTTTCCACCTGGTGGACACACAGGATTTTAGAGACCTTATGTCTGTCGCTGTGCCCCAGTACAAGATGCCCAGTCTCCACTACTTCTCTAAGAAAGGTGTGCCCGCGCTACACCAGCATGTCGCACACAACATCACCGCTTCCTTGAGAAACTCTGTGTGTCAACGGGTGCATTTCACCACCGATACTTGGACCAGTAAGCATGGACAGGGACGTTACATGTCGCTGACTGGGCACTGGGTAACTATGGTGATAGATGGTGAAGGGTCTGCTGCACAAGTCTTGCCATCCCCACGACTTGTGTGTCAATCCTCTGTCTGTCCAAGTTCCGCCACTGCTTCTGCCTCCTCCACCTCATCTGGGTCCTCCACCTCCGCCCCAAGCCTGCCTGGTCAGGCCACCAGCGTTGTAACTGCACAGAAGGAATCACGCACCCCTCATTACTATGCTTGCAGCAGAGCGCAACGGCATCAGGCAGTCATTAGCTTGACATGTCTTGGAAATAGGAGTCACACAGCGACTGAGTTGTGGGCAGCTCTGGAGACTGAGTTTAATAAATGGTTGTCTCCACTCAACCTGCAGCCTGGTAAGGCCATGTGCGACAATGCTGCAAACCTGGGTGCGGCCCTTCGCCTGGGCAAGGTGACACATGTGCCTTGTATGGCTCACGTGTTGAACCTTGTTGTCCAGCAATTTTTAACACACTATCCCGGGCTAGATGGCCTTCTGACCAGGGCACGAAAACTGTCTGCTCACTTCCGCCGTTCAACCGCCGCAGCTGAGTGACTTGCTTCACTCCAGAAGTCTTTCAGCCTGCCGGTTCATTGCCTGAAATGCGATGTGGCGACACGCTGGAATTCGACTCTCCACATGTTACAGCGACTGTGGCAGCACTGCCGAGCCCTGGTGCAATACGTCATGACGTATAGCCTGGGCCAACGAGATGCAGAGGTGGGGCAGATCACCCTGATGAAGTGGTCTCAGATCAAGGACCTATGCACCCTTCTGCACAGTTTCGACATGGCGACGAATATGTTTAGCGCTGACAATGCCATTATCAGCATGACAATTCCAGTCATTTACATGCTTGAGCACACACTAAACACTATTCGGAGTCAGGGGGTGGGACAACAGGAAGGGGAGGAACTACAGGAGGATTCATATGCGTAAGACACAACAACATCACCAAGGTCCAGACGTTCATCATCACCAATGCGGCAGGCATGGGACCATGGGGGATCAACAAGGGCGCATGGTAGCAGGCGAAATGTTGAGGAAGGTGCAGGAGAACATGAAGAAATGGAGGACGAACTGTCCATGGACATGGAAGACTCAGCGGATGAGGGAGACCTTGGTCAAATTTCAGTTGAAAGAGGTTGGGGGGAGATGTCAGAGGAAGAAAGAACGGTTAGCACCTCTATGCCACAAACACAGCGTGGACTTGGTCCGCATGGCTGCGCAAGACACATGAGCGCCTTCTTTCTGCACTACCTCCAACATGACCCTCGTATTGTGAAAATTAGAAGTGATGATGACTACTGGCTTGCCACACTATTAGATCCCCGGTACAAGTCCAAATTTTGTGACATAATACCAGCCATAGAAAGGGACGCACGTATGCAGGAGTATCAGCAAAAGCTGTTACTCGATCTTAGCTCGGCTTTTTCACCAAACAACCGTGCAGGTGCAGGGAGTGAATCTCCCAGTTGTAACTTGACAAACATGGGACGGTCTTGTCATCTCCAACAGTCTACCCGTACCAGTAGCACCGTATCTGGTGCTGGTAACAGCAATTTTATTGAATCTTTTCATAATTTTTTTAGACCATCCTTTGCAAGGCCACCAGAGACAACAAGTCTGACACATAGTCAATGGCTGGAGAGGATGATACAGGAGTATCTCCAAATGAACATCGATGCCATGACTTTGCAAATGGAGCCTTGCTCATTTTGGGCTTCAAATCTTGAAAAATGGCCAGAGCTCTCCAGTTACGCCTTGGAGATTTTGTCGTGTCCAGCTGCCAGCGTTGTCTCTGAACGTGTCTTCAGTGCTGCTGGGTGTGTGCTGACAGATAAGCGCATGCGTCTGTCCAGTGACAATGTGGACAGACTAACGTTCTTCAAAATGAACAAGTCATGGATCCAGAAGGAATTTACTACCCCTGTGTCATCCTGGGGAGAGTAAATGCTTGTGGATTTGGAATGTGCTTGATGCAAATCAAAACATCCTGTTTGCAACTAGGGCACAAGTGCTGCCACTGAAGGAGTTAGTGTCTGTGTGGCCCAAGTTTTGGAAAAAAAAGGGAGACTCCGCTTGGAGTCACCTTGCGGTGTTTTATATGATTTTAGAAGGGCGTGCCATGCCTATATCTGTGTCTCCTCCTCTTTTTCCTTGTCCAGCTCTTTTGTTTTCGCATGAGTATATGTCCTTGTCACTTTCCCATGTGTTTGTGTTGTGTTGTGAGTTGTTTGTCACCTTTTGGACACCTTTGAGGGTGTTTTCTAGGTGTTTTTATGTGTTTGTGATTGCCTGCCATTGTTTCCTATGCGGTTCGAGTTCGGTTCGTCGAACGTTCGACGAACCAAACTCGAACTAGACCTCCGTTCGGTGAACCGAACTCGAGCCGAACCGCGACCGGTTCGCTCATCTCTATTAAACACACCCAATGCAGGAACACCCTGTTAACTCCACAGGTATTCTGGGATATGCTGTCCGTGCGCATAGAGGACACAACCGGACAGGTGGGGCAGCAGGTACGCTGTCCGTGTGCGTAGAGGGCACTCTCGGACAAGTGACGCAGCAGGTATGCTGTCCGTGTGCGTAGAGGACAAGTAACGTAGCAGCTGCAGTCCAGTTAATGCCACTGGACTGATATAGCACTACTGGAATGGCAGCAAGGAAGCACGGCGCCTTACCCTGATGTGCTGAGCCACGAATCTTGGCGTAACAGGCACCGTTCGCCTAGCCCTACCTACCGCTTCCAACAAAGCTTATGCCACCATGAACTCTAAGTGAAGATTGCGCACCTCCATGTTGTCTCCAGCCCCTTTTATAACCTGGGTCCGCACCAAACCCAGGGTGGAACCACCAAGGTCCAATAGCAGAGTGCCATGTCATCAGCGACGTCACCAGCGGCCTATCCGGAACAGCCACGTCATTGATGATCTTATGACAGCCACACCCCAAACACTTCACCAGTCATCGTCTGACGACCAATGGTGAGGTGCCGTGTCTTAGGGGTGGGCCTCCGCGAGCCAGTCCGAAGTAGCCACATCATCAGGAGACCTGATGTGTGTAGGCCTGTTAGAGCCTGCCACCTCACGGACATGCCCAGTGAGGTCCTTACCGGACCTAGCCTCTGATGCACTAAGTGCCTGAGCATGCTCAGTAGCCTGAACAACAGTCTCAGTGTGAAAAGCCTCTTTGCACAGGTACTTGGACATCGTGCCGTGTCTAAGTCCTGTGTTGTGCCTACTGAGCATTCTCAGGCAGATAGTCTGATTTCTAAGTGTAGGAGCATGCTCAGTAGCATGAACTGAGGACTTAGCCACAGAAATGACACTATCAGGCTTAGCATGCTCACTAGGCGAAACACTGGACAGGCTCTGGCTGGGGTAAATTGGCACACGCATGCGGACAAGCCGCCTCTCCACACTTGGACGTGGAGGAAGAAGCAGCCAGCTGGATGACCCGAGGCACGGCCAAAAACGGCAGCCGGCGCCTGGGCGCAACAGAGACCGCAGCAGGTTGCTTGCGGCTATGGCGGCGCCGATTCGTAACAGAAACATTAGACAAAAATATGTAAAGAAATTGTAAAGCCAACTTACCCCGGTCAGACGTCTGGTTGGTATTGTGGCTTGGAATCCAGGAGGTTCAACACGGATGGGGGTGAAAGCACATTCAGAAGACAGGTGAACAAGGGATTGGATCCGGCTAGTCACTCCAGATTATTTAGGCAACATTACTTTGACAGACAACGCGTTTCAGAGCACAATGCGCGTTCATCATGGTCCTAGTATCGTGTGCTTAATCTCATTATCTGTTACTGTTCACTATACGTGTAATTGCTTGCTGACAATGTGTATTGTGGCTAACTTTTAAAGCAACTATATTAAAAGTTATATTTTATTGAAAATAACCTGCGGACCCATGAATCCCGACTTAAGAGCATCAAGAAAGTCTTGATGTCTCAGAGTAACCACATCAGAGCGCTCCCATAGGGGAGTCGCCCATTCTAAGGCTTTGTCCTGAAGTAAGGAGATGATAAAGCCTACTCTGGACCTCTCCGTAGAGAAGCGAGAAGAGTTGACCTCTAGGTGTATCTGACACTGACTAATGAAACCACGACATGATCTGGCATCGCCAGAATATCTGTTTGGCAGAGCAAGTCGAGGATCATGTGCAGATGTCACCATGGTCTGAGGTTTATCCTCTATACTCTTGAGCCGTGACTCAAGTACTTGTATGTAACGGTGTAACTGCTGATATTCTGCCATAACTGCCAGACCCTTGGCTTAGTCCTAATGTTACGGGGGGCTGTCTGATAATAAAACCTAAAGGAGTAACTGACAGTCAGGGTCCACCATGCAAAGACTCTGCTGCAGACTATGGCAGAGTGCAATACCTCTGTTAAACTCACAGAGGAATATAATTAGTAAATAAGGCAATTCCTCCCTTACTTGGAGGGTGTGTGGAATGGTCTCTGTTAATAATCACAGAGACAAAGGCAGTGAGTGTGAAATGGCACCTACCTAGGTCCGTTCCTCTAGTGGTGCCAGGAAACGGACAGCAGCGTAAGCCGCACAAAGCTCCTACCTGCGTTCGCTCCACTAGTGTGCGAGGACACGAACCACTAGATATGGCACCTGCCTAGGTCCGCTCTTCTAGTGGTGCAAAAAAGACGAACAGCAGCGTAAGCCGCACAAAGCTCCTACCTGCGTTTGCTCCACTAGTGTGTGAGGACACGAACCACTAGATATGGCACCTGCCTAGGTCCGCTCTTCTAGTGGTGCAAAAGAGACGGACAGCAGCATAAGCCGCACAAAGCTCCTACCTCTGTTCGCTCCCCTAGTGTGCGAGGATACGAACAACTGCCAGACGCAGTATAAGGAACGTTACCCTAGCGGCAACGTCCACCTACGAGTAGAATCACAAGGCCCAGCCAGACCATGTGCCTCAGGCACCTGCCTATGTCCGCTCCCCTTAGAGGTAAGGATACGGACTACAGCCGAAGCTGTAAGGTATAAGAACGCTACCCTGCTGGTAGCGCTCACCTAGCATAGACAGAGAGATGCCTAGAGGAATGTGCACAGAGCGTCTACTCTCATGCATGAACCAAGAGGACTGAGCGGGGTGCATCAGGGTCTTATATAGACTCTGTGCCTCATCCAAGATGGAGGACACCAGAGCCAATCCGCTGCCAGAACAACAGGAATGACGTCACGCTGGCCTATCACCGAGCAAAGCGTCACAAGCACATGACCAGCGACCAATCAGCATAGAAGGTGTCAGAGACATATGACCACGTGTCACAAGCACATGACTAGCAGCCAATTGGCATAGAAGGTGTCAGAGACATGTGACCTCGTGTCAGCGATGATGTCACCCGCACATGTGCAATGGCTCCAAGATAGGACTTAGTCTCCAGCGCTTGCACATGTGCAGTAGCAAGAAATTTGGACATAGTCTCCAGTGCTCGCACATGTGCAGTAGTAAGAAATCTGGACATAGACTCCAGTGCCACAGCAACAGTAACAGTACCTCCCCCTCAAGGGCCCCCCTTCCGGCGACGCAGGTAATCGGCAACTAAGTCGGGAGCATGGACAGCCTCCTCAGGCTCCCAAGAGCGATGTTCCAGGCCGTAGCCCTCCCAATCTATCAAGAAGAACCTGCGCCCTCTAACCATCTTAGAACCAACTATGGCTCGTACCTCATAGCTAGAGCAAGAGGAATCAGAGGCAGGAGAGTGCACTTCACGAGCGTGAGGTAAAATAGCCGGCTTTAGCAGTGAGACATGGAATTTGTCATGGATCCTAAGATGGACGGGTAACTTCAATTGGTAGACTACAGGATTTACCTGTCGAAGAACCTCATAAGGACCCAGGAAGCGAGGAGCAAATTTGACAGAGCTCACTCTAAGTCTCACGTGTTTTGCAGAGAGCCACACAAAGTCCCCCGGAGAAAAGACAGGAGCCGGGCGACGAAACCGATCGGACACCGTCTTCATACGGTCCTTAGCTGCTTGGATCGACTCTTGAGTCCGATCCCAAACCTCTCTGGCATTAGTTGCCCAGTCGGCCACAAGAGGAGGAGGTGCAGCAGTGGGAAACGGTACCGGTACCCTAGGGTGTTGCCCATTATTGAGTACGAACGGTGTCTGACCAGTGGCCTCAGCCAGCGAATTGTTAAGGGCAAATTCTGCCCAGGGTAGGAGGGAGGACCAGTTATCGTGGTTCTCAGCAACAAAGTGTCGAAGGTATATAATCATGGATTGATTGGTACGCTCAACCAAACCATTGGTCTCCGGATGGTATGCCGAAGAGAGATTCAACTCAATTTGCAGAAGGCTACAAAGATCTCGCCAGAAACGGGAAGCAAATTGCGGGCCTCTATCACAAATGATACGATCTGGCATCCCGTGAAGACATGCTTGAGGAATAGTTTGGCTAGTACCCTGGAAGATGGGATTCTCGATAACGGTACGAGATGAACCATCCGGGAGAAATGGTCCGTAATGACCCACACAAATCTATGTCCCTGTGAACACGGAAGATCACCCACAAAGTCCATGCCTACCACCTCCCATGGTCTATCTGGCACTGGTAAAGGATGCAAGAGCCCAGCCGGTCTCTGCCGTAATGGACGGTTGCGAGCACATGAGTAGCAGGAACCGACATATCTCTTGACGTGGCTGGCTAAGTATGGCCACCAATACCACCTCTCCAGTAACTCTCGTGTCCGCCTAATACCAAAATGCCAACCCACCTTTGAGGTGTGGGCCCACGACAGTATATCATTCTGTCGATCAGGCGGAACAAAGGTCTTGCCTGGTGAGATTTGGTCTAACGTCACAGGGGAGAGCGTATGAAAAACCCTGGAGGGAAGGATAAGACGAGGTTCGTCAATCTCTTCCTGGGTAGAAACCATAGAGCGAGACAGGGTGTCTGCCTTGTTATTCTTACTCCCAGACAGATAGTTGATGGATAAGTGAAAGCGGGAGAAAAACAAGGACCAGCGGGCTTGGCGAGGATTCAGACGCTGAGCGGTTTGTAAGTACGTCAGATTCTGTATAGACCTGGAAAGGATGTTTCGCTCCTTCCAGCAAGTGACGCCACTCCTCCAAGGCTAATCTCAGGGCGAGCAGTTCCCTATCCCCAATGGTATAGTTTCTCTCTGCCGGTGAAAAGGTTTTAGCAAAGAAGAAACACGGCCTTTTTCTACCTGCACCGTTCTTTTGATACAAGACCGCATCAGCACCCACTGAAGAGGCATCAACCTCCAAGAGGAAGGGCTTATTCTCATTGGGTCTTTGAAGAACGGGAGCAGTTGGAAAGTGTCTTTTTACTGCCTCAAAAGCCTGAGATTTCTCAGTAGACCAGACTTTGGGATTAGCACCTTTCTTAGTCAAGGCCACCAAAGGGGCCACCAAAGTAGAGAAATGGGGTATGAACTGCCTGTAATAATTTATGAATCCTAAGAAGCGTTGCACCGCCTTCAAGGAATGAGGTTCGGACCATTCCAGGACAGCAGAGAGCTTCGCAGGATCCATAGCCAGACCCTCTTGTGAGATAATGTAGCCCAAAAAAGGCAAGGATGACTGCTCGAATACACATTTTTCGAGTTTAGCAAACAATGAGTGCTCCCTTAAACGGGAAAGGACACGAACGACATCCTGACGATGAATCTCCAGATCAGGAGAAAAAATCAGGATGTCGTCCAGATACACCACTACAAAGGATAACAGTAAATCCCTGAACACATCGTTTACGAAGTCCTGAAATACTGCGGGTGCATTACATAAACCAAAAGGCATGACGAGGTATTCATAGTGACCGTCTCGGGTGTTAAAAGCGGTCTTCCATTCGTCACCCTCTCGAATTCGTACCAAGTTATACGCACCCCGCAGATCCAACTTCGTAAAAACTTAAGCTCCCCTCAGTCTGTCAAAGAGCTCCGAAATTAAAGGTAACGGGTATTTGTTCTTTATTGTGATTGCGTTGAGACCCCTGTAATCTATGCAGGGACGCAAATCACCCTCTTTCTTCCGAACAAAGAAAAACCCAGCTCCCGCAGGAGAGACAGACTTGCGAATGAACCCCTTCTCTAAACTCTCTCTTATATAGGTCGACATGGCCTCCGACTCAGGTATCGACAGGGGGTAAACCCTGCCCTTAGGTGGAACCGAACCTGGGATAAGGTCTATGGCACAGTCATACGGCCTATGGGGTGGAAGAACCTCAGCACCCTGTTTGGAGAACACGTCAGCGAAATCCAAATAGGGTGTAGGTATGGGAGAGAGATCAGTTGATGCAACCACAACGACCTTAGGTGGTAAGGGAAGACATTGGGACTGACATTTCGAACCCCAACTAATAATGCTGTCGGACTCCTAGTCAATGTGAGGAGCATGAGTCCGAAGCCATGGGAGACCCAGAAGGACGTCGTCTATACCCTCAGGCAAAACAAGAAAAGAAATCTCCTCTATGTGACTCTGAGACAGGGAAAGGCGCAAGGGAACTGTCCTCAATGTAATGGAGTCAGATAACATAGTCCCATTAACAACACGGACAGGAATAGGCGCCTCTAACATGATAGAGGGAATATTGTGTCTCTTTACAAATCCTGAGGGCACAAAAGTCCCGTCAGCTCCGGAATCCACAAAAGCCATAATAGGCCATGTATTCTCAGAGAATGAGAGCTGACCTGGGATACTACACTTAGAGGGTGCAGAAGATGTCTCTAGTAACCCCCCTCTAATGGTTACTAGGCCTGGGAGTTTCCCTGACGGCTAGGACACTTGTTGGCATAGTGCCCAGCCTGACGACATACGTAACATATAGGAGGACCAGACTTGCGTAGTCTGGAGGACGTATGACCTAACTCCATAGGAGTGGGAGATGTTTCAGATGCTGAGGAAGATGGTAGTGGACCCTCAACAACTGGAATAGCCCGATGCTTAGGGCGTGAGGAAGAGACCTCGAGTCGACGTTCCCTATGGCGTACGTCGATCCTCGTTGCTACTGTGATCAAGTCTTCCAGAGAAGCAGGGACCTCACGAGTAGCAAGAGCATCCTTAACATAGCCTGCCAACCCTCTCCAGAAGATAGGAATCAACACCTTTTCTGGCTAATCTAGTTCTGCCACCAGAGTTCTAAAAGCAATGGCATAAGAACTAGTGGATAACGAACCCTGAGATAGATCTAACAGTCTCAGGGCCGCATCATGGGTAACTTGCGGACCCATGAATACCGCCTTAAGAGCATCAAGAAAGTCTTGATGTCTCAGAGTAACCACATCAGAGCGCTCCCATAGGGGAGTCGCCCATTCTAAGGCTTTGTCCTGAAGTAAGGAGATGATAAAGCCTACTCTGGACCTCTCCGTAGAGAAGCGAGAAGAGTTGACCTCTATGTGTATCTGACACTGACTAATGAAACCACGACATGATCTGGCATCGCCAGAATATCTGTTTGGCAGAGCAAGTCGAGGATCATGTGCAGACGTCACCATGGTCTGAGGTTTATCCTCTATACTCTTGAGCCGTGACTCAAGTACTTGTATGTAACGGTGTAACTGCTGATATTCTGCCATAACTGCCAGACCCTTGGCTCAGTCCTAATGTTACGGGGGGCTGTCTGATAATAAAACCTAAAGGAGTAACAGACAGTCAGGGTCCACCGTGCAAAGACTCTGCTGCAGACTATGGCAGAGTGCAATACCTCTGTTAAACTCACAGAGGAATATAATTAGTAAATAAGGCAATTCCTCCCTTACTTGGAGGGTGTGTGGAATGGTCTCTGTTAATAATCACAGAGACAAAGGCAGTGAGTGTGAAATGGCACCTACCTAGGTCCGTTCCTCTAGTGGTGCCAGGAAACGGACAGCAGTGTAAGCCGCACAAAGCTCCTACCTGCGTTCGCTCCACTAGTGTGCGAGGACACGAACCACTAGATATGGCACCTGCCTAGGTCCGCTCTTCTAGTGGTGCAAAAGAGACGGACAGCAGCATAAGCCGCACAAAGCTCCTACCTCTGTTCGCTCCCCTAGTGTGCGAGGATACGAACAACTGCCAGATGCAGTATAAGGAACGTTACCCTAGCGGCAACGTCCACCTACGAGTAGAATCACAAGGCCCAGCCAGACCATGTGCCTCAGGCACCTGCCTATGTCCGCTCCCCTAAGAGGTAAGGATACGGACTGCAGCCGAAGCTGTAAGGTATAAGAACGCTACCCTGCCGGTAGCGCTCACCTAGCATAGACAGAGAGATGCCTAGAGGAACGTGCACAGAGTGTCTACTCTCATGCATGAACCAAGAGGACTGAGCGCCGTGCGGCGTGCATCAGGGTCTTATATAGACTCTGTGCCTCATCCAAGATGGAGGACACCAGAGCCAATCCGCTGCCAGAACGACAGGAATGACGTCACGCTGGCCTATCACCGAGCAAAGCGTCACAAGCACATGACCAGCGACCAATCGGCATAGAAGGTGTCAGAGACATGTGACCACGTGTCACAAGCACATGACTAGCAGCCAATCGGCATAGAAGGTGTCAGAGACATGTGACCTCATGTCAGCGATGATGTCACCCGCACATGTGCAATGGCTCCAAGATAGGACTTAGTCTCCAGCGCTTGCACATGTGCAGTAGCAAGAAATCTGGACATAGTCTCCAGTGCTCGCACATGTTCAGTAGCAAAAAATCAGGACATAGACTCCAGTGCCACAGCAACCGTAACACTGGGGTGAAGGGAGTAAATCCTGCATCTGGGACAGTTGTGTAACAATCAATCAATCAATCAATCAATCATTGTTGGTTTTCTTAAAATCTCTCTCTCCTCCCATCCTGAATTCTCACCCCTGGGGTCATGTTCACTGCTGCCAAACTTTCTCACTCTTCAGTCTCATGTCTACTACTGCTGAAGACCAGCCAAAAATTAGGTAGTGTGGCTCAGGATATCCTCACTTAGAACTGTGCCCTTCTTTCTAACATCTCACTTAAAAATTACTGAGTCTCATTAATAAACACATAAAAAAGCAACATATTCTATTTTAAAATGGCAGAGTATTAGCCACATTATTTCACGACAATTAAACTACCTGCAATTCTGAGGAAAATTTCATTAAACCTAGCTCATTTTAACTGCAAAAATGTCTATCATCTCTAATGTAAATACATTTTTTAAATTACCAATACTATGACTACCAGATCAAAGCATATACAATACATTAATGGTCAAAACAGTAAGTCATCCACGTTTTCTCATATCAAATATTACTTTTCTCATATCAAATTCTTCATATTTTAGTTTGGAAAGCAATTGCGTAATAGCTAAACACAATTTTAATCACAATGGGAATGTAAAAAATTCCAATCACAATATTGTTGTAAAGTACAAAATAGTTCTGGGAATGCAAAAGGTAAAACTATAAAACCAAAATGGTGCAGCCCTTGTAATTTATAAATCTTATAAATCTACCTAGGTACAGAAAAACTTTCAATGACTGATTTTTACTTCACATTTTTGGATGAAATCAAAGAATTTTAGAGTCACAACCAGAACAAGTACCACCATGGAGAAGTCTTTTGGTAAATTGTTTTAATAATTTGTCGCTAATTGTCTAAAACTTTTCCAGATAAATGTACACTCATCAATGTTGGTTATTTGTGTATTGATTATTTTTTACATTAATTTTTCTTTCCATGACAACACACTGCTCATGCATGATAAATGTCCCTGTTTCAGATCCTTTCCCCTATGACTGCCTTAATTTGTTGTACTCCACGTAGGGTTTCAAAAGTTACCCTGCAAACTCTTACGGCATCAAGATTCAAGACTTTTTAAGGCCAACTTGAACACACATATCTGTGTTGTTACTTTGTGCCTTGTTGTTTTTCCTACTAGTTCACTCAACTAGTCACTAGTCACTGTCTCACTGCTGTTTGCTTTTATGGTCTACACTTGCTTTCAAGATCTGACCTAACTAACCCTTCAAATGAGCAGAAAAAAATTCCACCCTAGAAACTATTCTTATTATTATTGCCACTGCGACAGACATTTTCTCCATAGGCTAGTTTTCCTCTTTACCTCTGCTGTTAGCTACCCATTGTTTGTTTATTAACCCTTCATCTGTTGAAATTATTACAAACTTTCCTCCAACTAGATCCTGTGTTTGTCTACACCCTTGATCTGTGTCTTCTGCCGTGTCCTGCTCCACTTGTCTGACAGTTGTCCTGGTCTTCTGTATTCAACATGCCACCTAACAAGTCCAACCTGCTGTACCATCGCCTTTGGTCTGTGTTTTCATCCTGACCTGCAGCTTAAAAGGAACCTGTCATGTGCAATATGCACCCAGAACCACGAGCAGTTTTGGGAGTATATTACTAATCCCTGCTTAACTGTCCCTGTATATACTAGCATAGATAAAGAGATCTTTAGAAAAAGTATCTCTAAAGATTCTTTATAATAAGCTAATGAGTGCAGGGACTAGTCGTAAGGGCATTACTTCCTCTGACTAGCCACCCTGTTAGCATGTTAGTACGCCCCTGTGGGCCTACTAACATGCTATTAAAAGCAGCGTCACCAGTGGTGATGCACATACTTGTGTCCGTGGTGAACGCTGACCTGAATGCCCCCCACTTCCAGACATACACAATATGAAGCCGGGTGTACGCGTCCCAGCTTCAGACAGGTCTAGTGCGCATGACCAAAAGTGCAGAACAATCAGCTCAGCGTTCACCACTGACACAGGTACGTGCATCATAGCTGGTGACGCTGCATTGAATAGCATGTTAGCATGCCCCTGAGGGCATACTAACATGCTAAGAGGGCAAACTAGTCGGGGGAAATAGCGCCCTTGTTACTAGTCCTTGTGCTTATTAACATATTATAAAGAATCTTTAGAAATACTTTTTCTAAAGATCTCTTTGTCTTTGCTAGTGTTTACAGGGACAGTTAGGCAGAGATTAGCAATATGCACCCAGAACTGCTCGTGGTTCTGGGTGCGTATTGCACCTGACAGGTTCCCTTTAATAAATAAACCTCACCAAGCAAGCCCTAACAGTATGTGGTAGAAAATTCCAATCAAACATCAATAAAGACTTTCATCCTTCTTGACTTATCCAACATTTTTGACCTTCAGATTTTTTACTTTAATATTGTTATAGTGATTTATACCATCACATTATCCATTAGTTTTATTCTATTTACCATTGTTAAAAGTAATCATAAACTCAGATCTCCATGTACTTCTTTCAAACTAATCTTTTAGTTCTTGACATTTGCTTTTCATCATTTGTCAAATCCTGAGAACAATATTAACTGTTGAAATTCTGACATGCCAGATTCTTCTGCCTCTTCACATTATGTGTCAGAAGAGAAACTGGAGCCCGCAAAACACACTAGACTATTGACCAACCCAGTCAATAACTGTGGGTTAGGGTAGCATTAGTCTAATTTGTATGGGGGCCTTATGATGTTTACAGATGGCATCATAAACACATAAAATGTTATGATTCCTCTCAACTTCACCAATGGGACAACCATGGTGACAAACTGGTATCCAGCCAGCCGCTGTCCACTGTCTGATCCTCCATGCCTCTTTTTTTCACTGTTGAATACTGCGTTTCTTCAGTCTAGGACAGGTATTTGGGGATGCGACCAGGCCTTAGCTGTATCTGTGCATCATAAGGTCGCACACACGGCATGATGTCATGACATGATGGTTCACGTTGCAACCCTATGATGCCCAGATGAGGTCTGGTTGGCGATAGAAGTTCTGGCTTAAGTCAAAGAAATAGAAGATACAGCTTGTGATGGTAAAAAGTAGAGGCATTGAGGGTTGGAAGGTGGGCAGTGAGCAGCGTGGTGTGCAAGCAGGCAGACATTAGTTTGATACAATGTAACAAAACACATTGGCCAGAATTTTCTAAATTATTGTTGTCTGGCTATTTTTAACAGATTAGAATAACTTGAAAAAACAAAAGAGATCATATTAACTCTAGTGATCCTTTCATCTTCTTTATTCCTGACACCCCATTTGTAACCTTTACATCCTTCCACCTCAGTGACAAGCTACCAAATTTGACAAGTGATGAACAAATTGCTTAAAAGCAACTTGAATTCACCTCAAATTTTTGTTTAAAAATTGATTCTTCTGAATCCAAAATTTGTGTGATTTGATTGATGAAAATTCAGCAAAATACTCACTTTACCGGTCACCTGTCAAGTTACTATTGCTATCCGTTCAGTCCTTCATGCAGCTCCCTCCAAATGTATTGATAAGGCCTAGTTAATGCCGATTGTGATGCATGTCAGGACAATTTTTACTTATAATTAGAAACACAAATAATTGCAAGACCCTGGCCCAACCTCCATTTTGATAGTCCGTGCCAACCTCATCTGATTAGTTGGCATGACGCAACTTCATGCAACATCATGTAGGCTCCACAAATATGTGACTCTTATAGTTCTTGCATCTTTTTGTGCTATCTTTGGCACTCATTGTGACTTTTTCCTTTGCATGGCTTAAAGTATGTCTTTGTTTTTTTTTATAAGACTTTTAAATGATGGGCAACATGGTGGTTAGTAACAATGGTCCTCACTGAGGTCCTTGGTTCAAATCTGGCTAAGGATAATAGCTACATGTTCTGTATTTGCTTTGTCACAGGTTTAGACTACTCCCAAATCCACCGCACGAATTGATAAAACCACACTTAGCTCATATGTACTTGTACTACTGGATTATGGGAGTAATGACAATCTGCTAAATAGTTGGTTAAATATCATGAAATATTTGATGATGTAAACTTTTTTTTTAATTTTTAGTTTAAAAGGTTATACTTTTTGTGTTGTTGCCAGTTACCTCTCAGAAGACTGAAAATGTTAATTGATCAGGGAATCTCAGTTTACCAATACTCAGCACTTAAACTATGATGCTATGAAATGAGCCGTCACTAAATAATATATAAACCCACATATTTCACAGGTCGACATTTACTGAAATTACTTTTTAGGTGACAATAGAAAAAAATAGGATGCCACAACTTATTCTATCAACTTGCAAGAAAAATGGATTTACAGATCTGAAGGTATGACAATTAACACATTTAAAGATTGGTTCCTTAATGTAATATATTATTATAATTATTTGACCTCTTTAGAGTTTACTTTTGAATGGCTAGGCCAAAGTTAGCCAATAATATTTTAAAGTTTATAATATAAGGTTTTACATTTGTTTTTATTTTTTAATTCAGATTTTTTAGGGGATTTTAAGATTGAAATTATGCACAAATGAAAAAGTAAATTCCTTACATCTGTTTACCACTGTAATTTTAATTATGGGCTTAAATGAGCTTGTCTATCAACTACAGTGCGTCATTGTAATAGATGACATGAATAGTTTAGGTTTATTGGGCACGATCGCAGTTAAGGTTTAGGTTGGTTATAACATTTTACATTCTCCATTTTAATTATTAGTTATGTACAATATATCACAAAAGTGAACACCCCCTCACATTTTTGTAAAAATGTTATATCGTTCCATGTGACAACACTGAAAGTTTAATAACAAAAAAAGGCAGTCGCACTCTGTAATGCTAAAGCATGCAAACCATGAATGGAAGAATATAGGTATGCATTACTGCTTAAGGAAATCTAGGAAAAATTGAGATATTTAGTTTTTAAAAATGGCCATTTCTATATCTGCCCAGTAGCCACATCAAGGCATATCTCATATGCTGGGTACCAACTCTAAGGCTATGTGCGCACGTTGCGTTCTGTCCCTGCAGAAATTTCTGCAGCGATTTGAACAGCACACGTGCGCTTTAAATCGCTGCAGAAAAAGTCCGTAATGAAAAAAAAAAAAGCCGATTTCATGAGCTCTGACTGCAGCCCCTCCCATAGACAGAGCGGGACCTGCAGGCAGAGCGCATGAAAGAAGTGACATTTCACTTCTTAGAATGCGCGCTTCAGGCAACAGCCGAAGCGCTGCGCTCTAATACGCCATGTACGCATGGCTCCTGCACAATCTCCATAGATTGTGCAGGGGACGCAGGACCCATGAAGTTACGCTGCGGTGCAGATCGCAGCGTAACTGCATGCAATTACGCAATGTGCGCACATAGCCTAACACTGCTCTCTGGGTTAAAAACCTCCATGTGTATGGGCAAGTAAGTACCTGCTACTAGAGAATAAAGTCACCTGTAGCTTATAGGGTAGGGGTGCACAGTCACAGGACATAACTCCATAATCTAGACAAAAAAACTGACGGCAATGCCAACATGCAGTCTGTAAGTATGTCACTTAAAAAAATGTAAAGTAGTCAGTGTACAACTTTTATAAGTGTAAATGTGGGGTGCTCTCTAAATAACTCAACACAAAGCCATTAATGTCTAAAACCTCTTTTGACTGTATTTGTTGCATATATTTTTGTACTGGGTGAGATGGCATCATCATCTGTGTTATTACATATTAACCCTAGAACGCGCAACCATAGAAATCTACCATAGAAAACAAGTAACCTAGCAGGCCTGTGAGGCCCCAGATATGCTTTCTAGGGTTAAAATGGTTGTCCACTACTTTAATATTGATGGCCCATACTTAGGATAGGTCATTAATGTCTGATCGGCAGGGGTCCAACAGCCATCACCAAGCCCATCTGCTGTTCTTGCTGTCGGAGATGGCAAAAGACAGCCAAAAATGCTCACTTCAGGAGCTGCCCTGTCTTCTGATAGTGGCCACAGCCGGGTACTGCACATCCGCCTCCTATTCATAGCAAAGGGAGGTGGTTGTGCAGTAGCCGGCTGAGGCCACTATCAGAAGACAGGGCAGCTCCTGAAGTGAGTATTTATGGCTGCCTTCTGCCACCTCCGACACAAACAACAGCTGATAGACGGGGCATTTACAGCCATCGCTGACACAGAAATCAAACTGATCGGCAGGGTGCCAGTTGTCAGACTCCAGCCAGTCAGAAATTGAGGACCTATCTTTCTTGAATTTCCTTCCAACGTGTATTTTTATAATTCGACAATGTCAGCTTTAGGCATCTTCACTGTGTGTTGGGGCTTTCTACACTGCGGTGGCCTCTCATGATAGATATCACTATGCCAGTCAATTTCTCAGCAAAGAAAGTTGTAACCTCATAGTGTCAAAGGCCTACTCAGTGGCAATAACATTGGTGCAAGATAAAATCAATCAAAGAGAACATCACAGGTCAAAGGAAAATACTGGAAGCGGTGTAAGCGGGACAGGTGGTGTAAGCGGGAATGGTGAGCACTGAGGAGAGAGTCACATTTTTCCACGACTAAGTAAATAATGTTACTGCCCATTTCTCAATTCTGCTTTCTCTTAACTAGGTCAATATAAAATGGGCATTTCTATGTATCAATGTACAAAAACAAATAGCCATTTGAAGATATTTTATTTTTTGAAGAGTACATAAGAGATTAAACCAACATAGTCTTCAAAAATGGTGCCATGCAAATATGGATTCCACAAGAAATACGATTGCCGAACAACCTTCTTTTGTCATTTCGGAAGGCTATGAAAACAATGTTTATATAAAAGAGAATTAAGATTTTTAACTATTTTTAATATCTATTAAAGAAAAAATTTCTGAATATTGATTTTGGATGGAAAATTCTACTCAAATTTTTGTGAAAAAATTCATCCTTCTAGGACTGTCTAATGTTCTCGGTCTTCAGGTTTTCTTGTCTTTGCTTTTCTTTTGTATGTACATGGTGACCTTTTCGGGGAACTTAACATTAATTATCATGGTTCAATGTAATACCCGACTCCAAACCCCTATGTATTTCTTTCTGACCAACTTGGCTGTTATTGATATTTGCTTTTCCTCAACTGTTGTACCCAAGATTATCTTAAATACATTATCCAATGACAAAAGTATCTCCTTCATTGGATGTGCAGCTCAGTTGTACTTTCATCTGGCTTTGGGGGGCTCAGAATGTTTACTTTTGGCAGTCATGGCCTATGATAGGTACACCGCCATATGTAAACCATTACAATATAACATTATTATGGACAGGAAGTTTTGTATGTATCTTGTTGTTGGATGTTGGATTGGGAGCTTTTTTAACTCACTGCTTCTCACATTTCTCACCTTCCAGCTACCTTTCTGCAAGTCCAACCATATCAGCCATTTTTTCTGCGAAATGCCCCCTCTTTTTCATCTCTCTTGTAAAGACACTTGGTTGAATGAGCTGACAAAGAACATTTCAGTTGGGTTAATTGTCCTTGGTACTTTTCTGTTGATTCTCATGTCATATCTCTATATAACCTTGACTATAATGAAGATCCGTTCCACCAAAAGACAACAAAAAGCCTTCTCCACATGTGCCTCGCATCTAACTGTAGTTTCTCTCTACTATGGTGCCATCATGTTCATGCATCTACGTCCACGTTATGCATATTCTCCTGAACAGGACAGGGTTGTAACTATCGTCTACACAGTGGTGACTCCAATGTTGAATCCCATTATATACAGTATCAGAAATAAAGATGTAAAAGAAGCCATAAAAAGAACCATGTGTTTTAAAGGAAACCACTGACTTTTGTTTTCATGGGTCGAGTTGATTGATAACATTAATAATTATAAGCATAGTTCTAAAGCCTGAGCAGGATTCAGCCATAAAGGAACATGAGTAGAGATGGTCAAATTTATTACAATGGAATTTTATTAGATTTTTTATAACATCTATAATATTCAGAATTCAGACATTTAGGTATTTGCTCCATGCAAATTCAGCAAAATGTCAGCCATGTGGCCACCATCTTGATGAACCATAGAAGGCCAGTAAAGATTAAGAAACAAATAATACTCAACTTTTCGATTGACCTTTTTTGTCTTCAGCCCCTCTTGTTACCATTGTTGCACACTGAAACCTGAGCTTTATACACTAGCTCGGGACTTCAAGCCACAGACAGATCTGGCACATTTCTGAGCCGGCGCATAAGGTCTTTGCACACGGCATCCCGTTGTTTGTAACTTATGTAGATGCGTAGACATCCTCAGCCTGGTTTTGACTCGAAGTCCTTGACTAGACTGAAGAGGTTCAAGGTTTCAATTAGTGATGGCGGTAAGTGGAGACACCGTGGGATGGATGGGGGGAAGCCAGAAGAAGGATCAGTGGAACAGGTGAGTGGTGAGGCATTATTTATTTATTTTTTATATCTTAAATTTATTATACCATGGGGTCTGGAAATATGAAGGAGCAGAATAAAAACCATACAATTTGCAGATAATGACTACTGTGAATCGAATTTCCTGGTAAAATCACACAATTTTATGAATTTGAATCTTGCAGGAACCTTTCATCTCTAGATATCAATTATGTATCTGGAATTATTTTGTAATATTTACAATTTACCTATTTGTTACGGGGGGACCGGCAGATTAGGACCAGGGGTATATATCCCAATCGCCAGTCGGGGCCCACCATGCTCCAAATGGTTATGGAGCTGCTGGCACCCTGTGGGTTAGGCAGAGACTATAGAGCTGGATGGCTCTGAGATAACTCAAGAAACCAGTCACGTGTGTAGGGACACGTCAGACCGGACGACAACCCAGTTAGCGTTTCGGTGGAGCGGACGCTACTCCGACCACGTGTGTAACAACACGTCAGGCCGGATGGTAACCAGTTAGCGTTGACCGAGAAGACCGCTGTGACAGCGCCCTGTCGGCCACGTGTGTAAGACACGTCAGGCCGAGTGGTCCTCCGATTAGCGTTTCTGGCCACCACTCGACTGGCCACGTGTGTAAAGGACACGTCAGACCAGGTAGTCACACGAGTAGCATTTGACTGAGAAGCTGAGGAGGATAATACGGTTCACACACCCAATCCAGGAACACCCTGTTAACTTCACAGGGGTTCTGGGGTGCGCTGTCCGTGCGCATAGAGGGCACAACCGGACAGGTGGCGCATCAGGTACACTGTTCGTGTGCGTAGAGGGCACTCTCGGACAGGTGACGCAACAGGTATTCTGTCCGTGTGCGTAGGAGGCACAACTGAACAGGTGACGCAGCAGCCGCAGCCCAGTTAACGCCACTGGACTGCTCTAGCACAACAGGAACGGTAGCAAGGAAGCACGGCGCCTGACCCTCATGTGCTGAGCCACGAATCTTGGCGTGACAGGCACCGTTCGCCTAGCCCTACCTACCACTTCCAACAAGGCTTATGCCACCAAGAACTCTAATTGAAGACTGCGCACCTCCATGTTGTGTCCAACCCCTTTTATAACCTGGGTCCGCCCCAAACCCAGGGTGGAACCACCAAGGTCCAATAGCAGAGTGCCATGTCATCAGTGACGTCACATGCGACCTATCCAGAACCGCCACGTCATTGATGACCTCATGGCAGCCACGCCCCAAACACTTCACCAGTCATCGTCTGACGACCAATGGTGAGGTGCCAGATCATAGGGGTGGGCCTCTGCGAGCCAGTCCGCAGTTGCCACATCATCAGGACACCTGACACCCTCTGCCCTATCAGGGCCTGCCACCTGACGGACATGCTCAGTGAGATCCTTACCGGACCTAGCCTCTGATGCACTAAGTGCCTGGGCATGCTCAGTAGCCTGAGCAACAAGCTCAGAAAGCAGACTATCAGTTTGAGCATGCTCAGTAGGCACATCCCAGAACTTAGACACAGCACGAAGTCCAAGTACCTGTGCAAAGAGGCTGTTAGGGTTAATTGTGGGAGCATGCTCAGTAGCCTGAACTGAGGACTTAGTCTCAGACATAACACAATCAGGCTGAGCATGCTCACTAGGCAAAACACCGGGCTTAGACTCTGGCTGGGGTAAATCGGAGCACGCATGCGCACTAGTCACCTCTCCACACTTAGACGTGGTGGAAGGAGCAGCCAACTGGACGACCCGAGGCACGGCCAAGAACGGCAGCCGGCGCCTGGGCGCAACAGGAATCGCAGCAGGCTGCTTGCGGCTATGGCGGCGCCGGTTCGTTACAGTACCCCACCCTCTAGCGGCCCTCCCACTCGAATGGTCTATAGTCGCCACAGATACCACTGAGCGACGGGCGGAAGATGGAGACATGCAGTGGGAGCTACAAGACTCGCTCCACCGCGTAATCATCCCAGACGACCAGTCGATATGTGGGGAATGCCGCTTCAACCAAGGAATACCCAGCAAAATATCATCTGCACCCTTAGGGAGAACCAGAAATGAAATGGTCTCCCTGTGCCCAGATGACATGGCAAGGGTAATGGGCACTGTCTGCTGGTGAATTACCTTGGGCAACAAGGACCCATCCACCACACGGACTCTCACTGGCCTTGGCATTTGCACCAGCGGGATGGCATGCCGCCGGGCAAAAGAGGAGGAGATGAAACTATCCCCAGCACCTGTGTCCACACTTGCCCTTGTGGACCATGTTGACCCCTTAAAGGAAACGGACTCAGGAAACGTCACCCTAATGGATGACGCAGAGTCCAGTCTACCTCCAGCTATGGTCACCAATCACGGTCGCTTACCCTGACGCTTTGGGCAACGGTTGGCATAATGACCATACTGCCCACAAGCAAAACAGGAAATGCCCTTGCGACTCGAAGACCTAGCAACACCAACCCTAGTGATGTCCATAGGGACAGAGATGTCCTCTAAGGGAGGTGCAGTAGGAGAGACCACTACAGTGGCTGAACGACCCTCTGACCTGCGCTCCAGCTGACGTTCGGAGGTCCGCAGGTCAATGCGGGTAGCCAGAGTCATGAGGCCCTCAAGGGTAGTTGGTACCTCACGCGACGCTAATGCGTCCTTCATGTGCGAGGCTAATCCCCTCCAGAACAGTGGAATGAGAGTCCTCTCTGACCACCCCAGTTCTGCAGCAAGTGTCCTGAAACTCACAGCATATTGACTTGAGGAGGTACGCCCCTGCTCCAAAGTCAGTAGCTGTAGGGCCGAGTCGTGAGTGACCTGAGGCCCCAGGAACACTTGTCGCAAGGACTCCAAAAACTCCTTAGAGTCCTGTACTACGGGGTCATTCCTCTCCCACAATGGTGTAGCCCACTCCAGTGCTCTATCAGAGAGCAAGGAGATGATAAACCCCACCTTCGACCTCTCTGTAGGAAACCGTGCAGTCAACAGCTCTAGATGGACTGAGCACTGGTTCACGAATCCCCTACATGCCTTGCTGTTCCCCGTAAACTTGGGCAGCGAGAGGTGAGGGAGGGTTGGAGTAGGCTTGGTGACGGACACCATTGCAGCCGCTTGAGCCACCACATCATCCATATCAGCAGCAAGAGCAGACTTCTCCAGAGACCTCACTCTGGCATCAAGCTGCAGTATGAACTGACGTAGCTGCTCCAACTCCGCCATGCCAGCCAGACCATGGCGCAGTCTTACTGTTACGGGGGGACCGGCAGATTAGGACCAGGGGGTATATATCCTAATCGCCAGTCGGGGCCCACCGTGCTCCAGATGACAAAGGAGCTGCTGGCACCTGAGGGTTAGGCGGAGACTATAGAGCTGGATGGCTCTGAGATAACCCAGGAACTCTGGGAACCAGTCACGTGTGTTGGGACACGTCAGACCGGACGACAACCCGATTAGCATTTTGGTGCACCTAGCGCTACACCAACCACGTGTGCAGGAAACATGTCAGGCCGGGTGGTAACCAGGTAGCGTTGACCGGAAGACCGCCACGAAAGCGCCCTGTCGGCCACGTGTGTAGGACACAGTCTTACTGTTTCGGGGGGACCGGCAGATTAGGACCAGGGGTATATATCCCAATCGCCAGTCGGGGCCCACCGTGCTCCAAATGGTAATGGAGCTGCTGGCACCCTGTGGGTTAGGTGGAGACTATAGAGCTGGATGGCTCTGAGATAACTCAAGAAACCGGTCACGTGTGTAGGGACACGTCAGACCGGACAACAACCCAGTTAGTGTTTCGGTGGAGCGGACGCTACTCCGACCACATGTGTAACAACACGTCAGGCCGGATGGTAACCAGTTAGCGTTGACCGAGAAGACCGCTGCGACAGCGCCCTGTCGGCCACGTGTGTAAGACACGTCAGGCCGAGCGGTCCTCCGATTAGCGTTTCTGGCCACCACTGGACTGGCCACGTGTGTAAAGGACACGTCAGACTAGGTAGTCACACCAGTAGCATTTGACTGGGAAGCCGAGGAGGATAATACGGTTCACACACCCAATCCAGGAACACCCTGTTAACTTCACAGGGGTTCTGGGGTGCACTGTCCGTGCGCATAGAGGGCACGACCGGACAGGTGGCGCAGCAGGTACACTGTCCGTGTGCGTAGAGGGCACTCTCGGACAGGTGACGCAACAGGTATTCTGTCCGTGTGCGTAGGAGGCACAACTGAACAGGTAACGCAGCAGCCACAGCCCAGTTAACGCCACTGGACTGCTCTAGCACAACAGGAACGGTAGCAAGGAAGCACGGCGCCTGACCCTCATGTGCTGAGCCACGAATCTTGGTGTGACAGGCACCGTTCGCCTAGCCCTACCTACCACTTCCAACAAGGCTTATGCCACCAAGAACTCTAAATGAAGACTGCGCACCTCCATGTTGTGTCCAGCCCCTTTTATAACCTGGGTCCGCCCCAAACCCAGGATGGAACCACCAAGGTCCAATAGCAGAGTGCCATGTCATCAGTGACGTCACATGCGACCTATCCGGAACTGCCACGTCATTGATGACCTCATGGCAGCCACACCCCAAACACTTCACCAGTCATCGTCTGATGACCAATGGTGAGGTGCCAGATCATAGGGGTGGGCCTCTGCGAGCCAGTACGGAGTTGCCACGTCATCAGGACACCTGACACCCTCTGCCCTATCAGGGCCTGCCACCTCACGGACATGCTCAGTGAGATCCTTACCGGACCTAGCCTCTGATGCACTAAGTGCCTGGGCATGCTCAGTAGCCTGAGCAACAGGCTCAGAAAGCAGACTATCAGTTTGAGCATGCTCAGTAGGCACATCCCAGAACTTAGACACAGCACGAAGTCCAAGTACCTGTGCAAAGAGGCTGTTAGGGTTAATTGTGGGAGCATGCGCAGTAGCCTGAACTGAGGACTTAGTCTCAGACATAACACAATCAGGCTGAGCATGCTCACTAGGCAAACCACTGGGCTTAGATTCTGGCTGGGGTAAATCGGCGCACGCATGCGCACTAGCCGCCTCTCCACACTTAGACGTGGTGGAAGGAGCAGCCAACTGGATGACCCGAGGCACGGCCAAGAACGGCAGCCGGCGCCTGGGCGCAACAGGAACCGCAGCAGGCTACTTGCCTGGCGGCGCCGGTTCTTAACACTATTCTTAACACTAGAACTACTGAGGTAGTCATTTTGACTACTTTGCACTATGTATTTCTATATAGGTGTCACGAGTCCAGTAGTTCTAGTGTTAAAGCATTTCGTCATTAAAATAATAGAGAAATATGGAGGTTAGTCGATGGCACAATTCAATGCATGTGCTGGATAGTATACTGAGTCAAAATATTTCAAAGAAAATCCATGCAAACAGAAGGAGAACATACAAAATCCATGTAAATGGCCATGGTCAAATATGAACCTAACTGTAAGGCAACTGTAATTTTCTACAATGGGTGCTAGTGAAGAGGATAGGGGTTATTATGCAATTATGTATATAGAATTTAGTGTGTTTGTCATTAAGTTACGCAGAATGCCTCATCTTTACCTTTTTTTTACCACAGCGACCCATCTAACAAAAACCCCGGAAGGTAAAAACATCATTATAACATTACCTTCATCACCAAACAAATTTATTTTACTAAATTGAGGCACTATCTGTATCCAAAAGGAAAGACGTATTCAACTTATTGCATCATAAAAGAGCGTGTGCAGTGAATCCCATAAGCTGGAATTGTGGAAGTTCTAAAATTAATTAGTAAATGTCATCAGGACTCTGGTCCTGTAATTTTTATATTTTGGGCGGGGGGGGGGGGTTGGTGTTGATTTCATTTATCTCTCCTTTTATTTACATTTGTAATCTCAGTTATTCCTAGTGAATTTACTATTTGGATTAAAGAATATAAAACTAAGGCATATAAACTATATTGTTTTTTAAAAGAAAAAGGTTTGGTTTTACATGTCTGACATTTGTGGTTCAAGTACTAACCTTGATGTCCATAGCGGCTAAAGGTTATCTGACCAGATACCAACAGCCTATATAGACTGTTGACTCACTGGTCATCCAGACATGAAGGTATGTACTCAGGCTTCAAATTTCAGATGAATGTGAAGTAGCGGGCCACACTTTACTCTACATTGTCATTCCAAATCATCAATGCATCGTAAGCAATTTGTAGGAGATCATGCAAGCTGCAGGGGGCTGACAGACACAGCCAGACTCCTCATAGAATAGGCAAATATAGTTTATTACTGTTTTAACCTTCTCCATCAGTGAATACATAGCATTGAACCAGTGCTTGTTGTATATAGATTAGAAAGCAATAACAATGCTTCTTTCAGACCCAGAGGTCATGTGATCACTAGATGTAGGGAGGGAAGAGGTACTGCTGTGTTCTAAGAGACTCCGTCAGCTCTGCTTTGCAAGCAAGAGGATTGAATTCCTCTGTAACTGGGGCTAATGTACTAGACCCAGTAACAGTGGAAATCAGCAACAAAAAAAACAACTAAATGTGTTAAAATTCCCCCAAAGGTCTTTTAGACCTTATGAGAGGCAAAGTGTGTGAAATAAATGAAGAAATAACAAATGCAAATAAAATAAAAATAGAAAAAAACATTAAAAAAATCAAAATTGCTGCTTCTAGACCTGCTCTCAATGAAAAAATGAGTCTGCAATTCAAAAATAATTTCTAAGGGAAGTGAAACACGATCTAAAATGTTTTTAGTGGTTGTTTATTGTAATAAAAAATAAAACAAATACAACATTTGAAAAACAGACATTTACTATGTTCCTTTACATTTTCCATTAATGTTAACATAAAAATAGAATATAAAAATTCCATAAAAATTAAACAGATTTCATTTGCATCACAAAAAAGAGAACCTATGTTAATGAATGTGTTAAATATCTTCAAAGGTCTTTTAAAATCTTATGGGAGGTACAATGTGAAATAAACAAAGAAATAAAAAATAGAAATGAAATAAAATGTCATAAAAAAACAAAATCAGTCTCTAGATTTGCCCTCAATGAAAATATGTGTCCAATATAGAAAAATGATTTCTACAGAAAGGGAAACACAATTTAAATTGTTTTAGGTGGTTCTTTATGGTAATAAAAAAATCAGAAAAAAAAAGTTGGAAAAATTGACATTTCCATTTTTTCTTTACATTTTCTCTCAACATTAGCAAAAAAAATTGGAAAATGACAATTACATAAAAATTAAGCCAGTGGTATCACAAAAAAAGAGAAATTATTTTAATTATCGGCACAAGAAAAAAATGAACAGCTGATAAAAGCCGAAAATGTAAATGGTCACAAATGGGAGAAAACGGCCTGTCCGAAACTGGCTAAACAGATTGCTCAGTGATTAATATTCCATATAAATTTGTGGCTCATTGTGATTATTTTTTCTATTTGTTGTGGGGGCAATCTGCAAGTTTTCAATTTCCCTGCAGTACCACCAGAGGAAAAATGTTGACATACACAGTGATCGTACTTCTGGATTTCATGTTGGGTCATCCAGACTGAGACTCTTTGCTGTCCTTTCTGGCAACTAGTTGGGGGCTGTTACCAGGGGACCTCATCAATGAACTCATGAATCCCTAAAAAATATCAATTCTAAAATAGATTTTTAATAAGATAAAATAGCAAGAAATTGAGCACCAGGGATATACATAAATGGTCAATAATATCTCAGATGGTAGCTCAATCCAGCTAACTTAGCGCATTATATCCCTAGCTACTTGCCGCTCTGCTGGAAGGGTTTCTGCCAAAGTGGCTTTGTTAGTCATACCTGGTGGACATGTCCCAAAGTCGCAACATTCTCGTCCTTAGTATTTATCTTGATACATAATATGATTGACAGTAAAGTAAACCCCTCTCCAGGCTTAGTGGTGCTTAAAGAGAACATGTCAGGTGCAATATGCACCCAGAACCACGAGCAGTTCTTGGGGCATAATACCAATCCCTGCCTAACCGTCCCTGTATACACTAGAATAGATAAAGACATCTTTAGAAAAAGTATTTCTAAAGATCCTTTATCATATACTAATGAGTAGAGTTGAGCGCGGTTCATGGTTCGAGGTTCTCCAATTCGCGGCTCGAGTGATTTTGGGGGCTGTTCTAGATCGAACTAGAACTCGAGCTTTTTGCTAAAGCTCGATAGTTCTAGATACGTTCGAGAACGGTTCTAGCAGCCAAAAAACCAGCTAATTCCTAGCTGGCTTTCCGCTGTAATAGTGTAAATCACTCTGTGACTCACACTATTATGAAATTTCAGTGTATAGTGTGCGGGAACAGCGCATTCAGATCACTGCTGTTTGGATGATGGCGATCGCCATTTTTTTTTTTTTCCTTGTCTTCCTTCCCTAAGCGCACGCGTCTTGTGGGGCGGGCCAGCATGTCAGCCAATCCCAGACACACACACAGCTAAGTGGACTTTTAGCCAGAGAAGCAATGGCATGTGTGATAGGATGTCCATGTCACATGTCCCTGCATTATAAAAACGAGTATCTGGCCGTACGGACGCCATTATCTCTTCTGCGTCCTTGGTGTCAGACATCACTGGCGCAGCTCCGTCCTGGGTCCTATCGCCGATACTGCTGTATGCGCTCCATACACAGCGCTGGACAGCTTAGGGAGAGCACTTTCTATCAGTCCTTTTAAGGGCTCGTACCGGCAGGGTCAGAGCCATAGGTGACAGGTCCTGAAAACAGAGACAGCGTCTGTGTAGCTAAGGTCAGGGATTTCCTCGCTGCATTTCCCCATTAGGAGGGAATAGAAAGGCAGGCTTCCATTCCTCTACCCAGAGCCCCACAACCCTGCCACTGTACCCTCCTGCCCTTTGCACACTCCAACTCATTGTTACTAAGCCATTATACTAGCAAACACTGAGTAAACTTAGTGGCATCCTAAACGTGGCTATTGGACTTCTGTATAGTCCCACTAGTGCAAAGATATTTGCAGCACGTCTGCCTACATTGCACACTCAAACTCATTGTTACTAAGCCATTATACTAGCAAACACTGAGTGAACTTAGTGGCATTCTAAACGTGGCTATTGGACTTCTGTATAGTCCCACTAGTGCAAAGATATTTGCAGCACGTCTGCCTGCATTGCACACTCAAACTCATTATAACTAAGCCATTATACTAGCAAACACTGAGTGAACTTAGTGGCATCCTAAACGTGGCTATTGGACTTCTGTATCGTCCCACTAGTGCAAAGATATTTGCAGCACCTCTACCTGCATTGCACACTCAAACTCATTGTTGCTAAGCCATTATACTAGCAAACACTGAGTGAACTTAGTGGCATCCTAAACGTGGCTGTTGGACTTCTGTATCGTCCCACAAGTGCAAAGATATTTGCAGCACGTCTGCCTGCATTGCACACTCAAACTCATTGTTACTAAGCCCTATACTAGCAAACACTGAGTGAACTTGATGGCATCCTAAACGTGGCTGTTGGATTTCTGTATCGTCCCACAAGTGCAAAGATATTTGCAGCACCTCTGCCTGCATTGCACACTCAAACTCATTGTTACTAAGCCATTATACTAGCAAACACTGAGTGAACTTAGTGGCACCCTAAACGTGGCTGTTGGACTTCTGTATCGTCCCACAAGTGCAAAGATATTTGCAGCACCTCTGCCTGCATTGCACACTCAAACTCATTGTTACTAAGCCATTATACTAGCAAACACTGAGTGAACTTAGTGGCATCCTAAACGTGACTGTTGGACTTCTGTATCGTCCCACTAGTGCAAAGATATTTGCAGCACGTCTGCCTGCATTGCACACTCAAACTCATTGTTACTAAGCCATTATACTAGCAATTTATGCTGCCAGTTTAAGTGCCGTAGTTGCATTGTCAGGGATAATTATTGTTGTTTATTCTGCTGTTAATAAAGCTAGACCACCGCTGCAATCTACACCACCTCTCAATTTTTACTACCACATTTTAAGTTAATAATCTTGTCGCAATCAACATGAGTGGCAAAATGACAGATGCTGGTGGAAAGGGGAAGAGGCGTGTTGGAAAAGGAAAAAAAGGGTTTGTCCGTGGGGAAGGTGGCAAAGCTCCATTAACATCTGCTGAAGATAGACCATCTACCAGCAAAAGTAAGATGTCTACTACTTACCGTGGACAATCCGATGTGCTCCCTTTTTTACGGACACGAACAACAGGAACAAAGGTAGATGATGGCCAAAAAAGGAAAATGCTTGAATGGATCTCAAGTGGTCTAACAAGTGCCCTCTCAGCCACCTCAACTACCGCATCCAAAAAACACCAGTCCTCTGAGTTGTCATCCCAATCAAACTTGCTTTCTCCCAGCTCTGAAGTCTCCATCAGCCCTGCACAGTATGGTGGAAGTGAGATGGCTGAGTCTGCAGAGCTGTTCAGTCACACTATAGCCTGGGAATCAGAGGTCTGCTCCCAAGATACAGTGAGTACAGACCAGGAAATGGTCTGCAGTGATGCCCAGAACCTTTGTGACTCTGATTCAGGCCGTGAGGACCAAGTTTCAGAGCATAATGTTGACCCTTTGTCATAAACTGTAACACCTGTGGTTATAGACAATGAGGAACATACTGATGACGATGAGACGCAGATACCAGATTGGTCTGACAACTTAAATATTCGGTCAGGGCAAGAAGAGGCTCGGTCTGAGGGTGAGGGGAGTGCAAACACAACAATTGATGAGGAAGTTCTAGATCCCACCTACTGTCAACCCACAGTCAGGCACTCGAGGAGGTCAACAGAGGCGGTGGAGGAGGATGCAACCGACGACGAAGTTACCTTCCGCCTTCCTGGACAGAGTCGGAGCACTGGTAGCACGTCTACAACTGCATCCTCAGCCACCACTGTGCCTCTGAGCACTAGTCGGGGGGGCTCAGCAGGTCGCATGCCCTCTAAGCCTTGCCTAGCCTGGTCCTTTTTTGACATAGCAAAAGATCGCCCAAATTATGTGATCTGTAAAATTTGTCGTGATTCTGTTAGTAGAGGGCAAAACCTCAGCAGTTTGACAACTTCTTTCATGAATCGTCACATGAATAAATATCATATGTCCCAGTGGGAAGCTCACCGTGCTGCAATGCGGCCTAGCGGAGCGAACCATCCACCGCCTGCCCCTTCCAGTGCATCCGCGCGCTCTTCATCTTCTAGGACTGTGGGGACAGCTGTCACACCTGGTTTTCCACGCACAACTTCCACCACTGTAACCGCAACAGGCAGTTTGCTTGGTAGGTCGTCAGTTGGTTTGGAAGGGGAAACAAGTGCGTGTGTACAGCTCTCAGACATCGATCGCACCAACGTTGGATGAAGGCAACATCATGTCTCCGCCTGCACTTTCCTCACAAACCTGCATTTTTCCAGGGACACCCTACTCAACACCGTCTACACACAGCAGCCAGATCTCTGTCCCTCAGATGTGGACAAATAAAAGGCCATTTCCTGCGACCCATGACAAAGCTAAGAGGTTGACTTTATCCCTCTGTAAGCTCTTGGCTACCGAAATGCTGCCTTTCCGCCTGGTCGACACACAGGATTTTAGAGACCTTATGTCTGTCGCTGTGCCCCAGTACCAGATGCCCAGTCGCCACTACTTCTCTAAGAAAGGTGTGCCCGCGCTACACCAGCATGTCGCACACAACATCAGCGCTTCCTTGAGAAACTCTGTGTGTGAACGGGTGCATTTTACCACCGGTACTTGGACCAGTAAGCATGGACAGGGACGTTACATGTCGCTGACTGGGCTCTGGGTAACTATGGTGATAGATGGTGAAGGGTCTGCTGCACAAGTCTTGCCGTCCCCACGTCTTGTGTGTCAATCCTCTGTCTGTCCAAGTTCCGCCACTGCTTCTGCCTCCTCCACCTCATCTGTGTCCTCCACCCCAAGCCTGCCTGGTCAGGCCACCAGCGTCCTCACTGCGCAGAAGGAATCACGCACCCCTCATTACTATGCTGGCAGCAGAGCGCAACGGCATCAGGCGGTCTTTAGCTTGACATGTCTTGGGAATAGAGGTCACACAGCTGAGGAGTTGTGGTCAGCTTTGCGGTCCGAGTTTAATAAATGGTTGTCTCCACTCAACCTGCAGCCTGGTAAGGCCGTGTGCGACAATGCTGCAAACCTGGGTGCGGCCCTTCGCCTGGGCAAGGTGACACACGTACCTTGTATGGCTCACGTGTTGAACCTTGTTGTCCAGCAATTTTTAACACACTATCCCGGCCTAGATGGCCTTCTGAACAGGGCACAAAAACTGTCTGCTCACTTCCGCCGTTCAAGCGCCGCAGCTGAGCGACTTGCATCGCTCCAGAAGTCTTTCGGCCTGCCGGTTCATCGCCTGAAATGCGATGTGCCGACACACTGGAATTCGACTCTCCACATGTTACAGCGACTGTGGCAGCACCGCTGAGCCCTGGTGCAATACGTCATGACGTATAGCCTGGGCCAATGAGATGCAGAGGTGGGGCAGATCACCCTGATGGAGTGGTCTCAGATCAAGGACCTATGCACCCTTCTGCACAGTTTCGACATGGCGACGAATATGTTTAGCGCTGACAATGCCATTATCAGCATGACAATTCCAGTCATTTACATGCTGGAGCACACGCTAAACACTATTCGGAGTCAGGGGGTGAGACAACAGGAAGGGGAGGAACTACAGGAGGATTCATATGCGCAAGACACAACAACATCACCAAGGTCCAGATGTTCATCATCACCAACGCGGCACGCATGGGACCATGGGGGACAGGGATCAACAAGGGCGCATAGTAGCAGGCGAAATGTTGAGGAAGGTGCAGGAGAACATGAAGAAATGGAGGACAAACTGTCCATGGACATGGAAGACTCAGCAGATGAGGGAGACCTTGGTCAAATTTCAGTTCAAAGAGGTTGGGGGGAGATGTCAGAGGAAGAAAGAACGGTTAGCACCTCTATGCCACAAACACAGCGTGGACTTGGTCCGCATTGCTGCGCAAGACACATGAGTGCTTTCTTGCTGCACTACCTCCAACATGACCCTCGTATTGTCAAAATTAGAAGTGATGATGACTATTGGCTTGCCACACTATTAGATCCCCGGTACAAGTTCAAATTTTGTGACATAATTCCAGCAATAGAAAGGGACGCACGTATGCAGGAGTATCAGTAGAAGCTGTTATTCAATCTTAGCTCGGCTTTTCCACCAAACAACCGTGCAGGTGCAGGGAGTGAATCTCCCAGTTGTAACTTGACAAACATGGGACGGTCTCGTCATCTTCAACAGTCTACCCGTACCAGTAGCACCGTATCTGGTGCTGGTAACAGCAATTTTATTGAATCTTTTCATAATTTTTTTAGACCCTCCTTTGCAAGGCCAACAGAGACAACAAGTCTAACACATAGTCAACGGCTGGAGAGGATGATACAGGAGTATCTCCAAATGAACATCGATGCCATGACTTTGCAAATGGAGCCTTGCTCATTTTGTGCTTCAAATCTTGAAAAATGGCCAGAGCTCTCCACTTACGCCTTGGAGATTTTGTCGTGTCCAGCTGCCAGCGTTGTCTCTGAACGTGTCTTCAGTGCTGCTGGGTGTGTGCTGACAGATAAGCGCACGCGTCTGTCCAGTGACAATGTGGACAGACTAACGTTCATCAAAATGAACAAGTCATGGATCCACAAGGAATTTAATACCCCTGTGTCATCCTGGGGAGAGTAAATGCTTGTGGATTTGGAATGTGCTTGATGCAAATCAAAACATTCTGTTTGCAACTAGGGCACAAGTGCTGCCACTGATGGGGTGTCTGTGTGGCCCAATTTTTGGAAAAAAGGGAGACTCAGCTTGGAGTAACCCTTGCTTGCTGTGTTTTTTAAAAATGATCCAAGATGAACAGAGCTGGGATCAGGAAAGACTTTGCTACCTACCCCAGTGTCATCCTGGGGCCAGTTAATTATGGCGTATTTTTGAATGTGCTTGATGCAAATCAAAACATCCTGTTTGCAACTAGGGGACAAGTGCTGCCACTGATGGGGTGTCTGTGTGGCCCAATTTTTGGAAAAAAGGGAGACTCCGCTTGGAGTCACCTTGCGGTGTTTTACATGATTTTAGAAGGGCGTCCCATGCCTATATATGTGTCTCGTCCTCTTTTTCCTCGTTACGCTCTTTTGTTTTTGCATGAGAATTTGTTCTTGTCACTTTCCCATGTGTTTGTGTTGTGTTGTGAGTTGTTTGTCACCTTTTGGACACCTTTGAGGGTATTTTCTCGGTGTTTTTATGTGTTTGTGAATGCCTGCCATTGTTTCCTATGCGGTTCGAGTTCGGTTCGTCGAACGTTCGACGAACCGAACTCGAACGGGACCTCCGTTCGGTGAACCGACCTCGAGCCGAACCGCGACCGGTTCGCTCATCTCTACTAATGAGCGCAGGGACTAGTCACAAGGGCATAAGTTCCTGCACTCATTCCACCTTCTTAACATGTTAGCACACCCACAGGGGCATGCTAACATGCTATTCAATGCAGCATGAGTAGCGGGGATGTGCATACCTCTGTCCACTGATCTGAATGCCCACCGCTTACGGTCATGTGCAGTATGAAGCTGGGTGTAGCCTCCTGGCTTCAGAGAGGTTTAGTGTACATGCCCGAAAGTGCCGAGATTTCTGATCAGCGGACAGACGTACGAGCATCACCGCTGGTGATGCTGCATTGATTAACATGTTACCACGCCCCTGTGTGCATGCTAACATTCTAAGAGGATGGAATGAGCTAAGGAACTAATGCTCTTGCGACTAGTCCCTGCGCTCATTAGCATATGATAAAAAATATTTAGAAACACTTTTTCTAAAGATCTCTTTATCTATGCTGCTACATACAGGGACGGTTAGGCAGGGATTAGAAATATGCACCCAGAACTGCTCATGGTTCTGGGTGCATATTGCACCTGCAGCAAGTAGTGGAAATTCCTTTCCTGATCCAGCAACACGTCCGAGATAGATGTGAATTAAAAATTCATTTTATTGAAAAATTGTTAAAAACACCAATCATCAGAATGACATCCAAAAAATTTTTTTCATTAAAAAGAAAGCGTCTTACGCGTTTCTGGCCATTGTGGCCCTTAGTCATAGACATATGTTACCCAAATGAAACACATAATATATAGAAGAAAAAAAAAAAAAAAAACACACCTCTTCACTTCCCAGAATGCTACATCCGGTCAAACATACACAGGTTAACCCAATTATGTCAGTAAGGCAGCAGCCTAATACATTGCAAAAAGGAGATCTTCCTGAATCAATTTAACCCTTTGGGATGTGCCAAATATAATTCATTAAATTCCATAAGATCCCATACAGGAAAAATTTATATCCATTAATCTCCATGGATTGACACTTTTCAAAGAAATGGATCAATTATGAATAATGATTACAAGCATAAGCATACCTGTATGCAATAAATACCGAAAGCATTCAGAACAATAATCAACATATCAATATATATACATTAAATCACTTTTGATATTCATGCCCATTGGCATGCAGGTATTGTATGTCAAAATCCACCTGGCTTCCCTGTCCCGCAGTATCTGAATACGATCTCCACCTCTTCTAGGGGCTAGAATCTGTTCCACAGCATTCACTTTAAAGGAACTAACATCCCCATTGTGATTATATAAAAAATGCTGTGAAGCCCCTGACAAGTTCCTAGAGGCGGGATTCATAATATCATATAAATGTTCCCCAATGCGTCTCCTTACCTGACAGGTTCCCTTTAACTTGGGTGTAGACTCAATCCATGTGACTTTAGAGGCGTGGTTGTTCATTTCTAGATAGCTGTCAGAGTCTGCTTAAGTTCCAATTGGAAATCCAACCAGTCTCCTACCTGATCAGATCTGTATATTCGGATCAACCAAAATATTCAGTATGAATTCTGCCTGGCGGCATCCTTTCAAGCTGAATCCCAGATTCTTAATATGTGGTATCCTTAACTTTCGTCCATAGGCATGTCAGGGACTTGTATCAGTTGTTCTGGCTTAGACATTGCGCCTAATTAGTTTGACTACTGTGCGGTTCAACTTCTTTTTATAAGTTCACTAGCTGTAGCACCCGGCGTTGCCCAGGATAGTAACTGTATCTCTGTTTCTCTCCCAGTCTCTGTCTGTCTCCCTATCTGTCTGTCTCTCTCTATCTCTTTGTCTGTATCTCTATCTCTTTCTCTGTCTGTCTTTTTCCCTGTCTGTCTCTTTCCCTCTCTATCTGTATCTTTCCCTGTCTGTCTCTTTCCCTGTCTGTCTCTTTCCCTTTCTCTGTTTGTTTCTTTCCCTGTCTGTCTGTCTCTTGCCCTCTGTCTCTTTCCCTGTCTGTGTATATCTGTGTCTGTCTGTCTCTGGCTGTATTGTGACATGCCAAGATTCCATTCAAGGGCGTGGCTGCGCATTCTTCTGAAGTTCTGGCTGCATTGTGGCTCCCAGCTCTATTGACTTTAATGCAGGCAGGTTTTTTGGCAAATAACTGTAAAGCGCAGGGTTACAATTTCCCCTGAAAACATGGTTTCTGATGTTCCCTAAGTCAAATGGAGTGTCTGTACAAAATTTTGTGATTTTACATGCGACGGTGCGAATTCCTTTAGCGGGGACACACACACACTCACACACACACACACACACACACATACATACATACACTCAGTTTTATATATTAGATTGTTATTACTATGTTCCTAAACTTATGACCTGTGATGTATATTTCTATGTTATTTTAATCTTCTAATTAAAAAAATCTATGGGATTAAAATAAATAATATCTCAATTAAATTCAAAATTCAAGTGGTGTGCGTTTATTATGTATATTAACAATCATAGTGTCCTGGAGCCACTGGGAAATAATAATAATCATGTTGCTACAAGATCAACTAATTGAAGTCACAGAGCGAAACACATGCACCTCAGGGACCACAGATCTATATATATAGTAAACATGATTTATATAATAGGACCTATTTATATGTCATAATTCTTTTGTCTTTCAATATATTGAGACACAGAGGTATGGATATAATGAAAGGTAATATTTTAACTAAAAGAATAGAGAATACATTCTCAAAATATTTTGTAAACTATATTAGATTTTCAATTGTCTTTTATTATGTATGTACAGTATATATTACAAGTTAACATTTTAAAACATTTTATTCAACAAAATATTTGTTTTGAAAGCGTTATAATTTTTAATAGAATATATCTTGTTACTTGTGTATTTTTATCTTTTTTTTACCATTGACTTTTGAATTTTCCTTCAATCATCAGGACGTAGTTTTCTATGATTTACAAATGTTTTAACTAAATTATAAAAATAAATTCTAAGGCTGAATTCAGACATCCATAAAGGCCCCGTCACCCAACTAGATCGCTAACGAGATCGTTGCTGAGTCACAGTTTCTGTGACGCAGTAACGATCTCGCCAGCGATCTCGTTATGTGTGACACCTACCAGCGATCAGGCCCCTGCTGTGAAATCGCTAGTCATTGCCGAATGGTCTGGACCATTTTGTTCAAAAGCGATGGCCTGCTGGACAAGACACATCACTGTGTTTGACGCCTACCAACGACCTAACACGGTCCCAACGCCCACCGAGATCGTTATACAGGTCATTGATCGCTACTGCGTCGCTGGTAAGGCCTGACTGTGTGACATCTCACCAGCGACCTCCCAGCGACTTACCAGCAATCCTTATCAGGTCAAATCATTGTCGGGATCGCTGGTAAGTCGTTGTGTGTGACTGAGCCTTAACACATGGTGGTGTACAGACTGGCCACTAATCTCATTACCAAAACACAATAGGCTCCTCAATGACCTTCAGGCTCTCAAATTCAGGTCAGAAGACCCACAGCCGATCCATGCATTGCTGTCAATGCTTACTTTGTGTTTCACGGATGTGTAAATGAGGTCAAACCCATATAACACAGTAATAAATATTTATCAGCCATACTATTAAAACTACTGGAAAGTGAACTAGTATGTCAGAAGTAAGATATATTTGACAGGTAGTAAGTAATCAGTAAGCTCTTGTAGAAGATGTTGGAAGCATGAAATGTGAGCAAGTGGAAGCATCTCCAAAACTGAAGGTCTTGTGGGGGTTTTCTGGTATGTTTTGGTTAGTACTTACTGGTACCTGTTCTGGTATACATTGGATAGCACCTACGACTACACTAATGGGTCTTACAATAGGCAAGTAAGCATAAGAATTTGACAATGAAGCAATGAAAAAAAGTGTCTTTGCCTTATGAATCCCATCTTCTTTTATATCATATGGATGGCCAGTTGAGTGCCTGTGGCTTATTTGGAAAACAAATTAACCCAAGATGCTGGGAAGATGACAAGTCATGAAGGCAGTGTAATGTACTGGACTATGATCTGTTGGAAAACCTTGGATCCTGGCATTGATGTGGACATTAATTTGACAAATGCTAGAAATGAGCGGCCAATCCATGTAAAAATGAGTTTGAGTTGAATCTCTTGAAAGTGACAGTTTCACATGAATTCTAAAAATTTTAGATTTTTAAGGCCCAGTCACACACAACGACTTACCAGCGATCCCGAAAACGATGCAACCTGATAGGGATCGCAGGTAAGTCGCTGGGAGGTCGCAGGTGAGATGTCACACAGTCAGATCTTACCAGCGATGCAGGAACAATACAGGTTGCATAGAGACCTGTATAACGATCTCAGCAGTCACTGTGACCCTGTCACTCAGGGTCAAACACAGCGATGTGTCCTGCCCAGCAGGACATCGCCTTTGAAGAAAATGACCTGGACCATTCAGCAACGACTAGAGATCTCACAGCAGGGGCCTGATCGCTGGTAAGTGTCACACATAACGAGATCGCTAACGGGATCGCTACTGCGTCACCAAAACGGTGGCTCAGCTGCGATCTCGCTAGCGATCTCGTTATGTGTGACAGTACCTTAAGATTTCAATTTCAAATGATCCTCCCATCTCCAGCAGATACCACTTATCTAATTACTTATTGTGGGCCAATTACCACCTTTCATGGTAGCATTGTTAGGGTACCTTCACACTTTAGCAATGCAGCAGCGATCCGACCAGCGATCTGACCTGGTCAGGATCGCTGCTGCATCGCTACATGGTCGCTGGTGAGCTGTCAAACAGGCAGATCTCACCAGCGACCAGTGACCAGCCCCCAGACAGCAGCGACGTGCAAGCGACGCTGCGCTTGCACGGAGCCGGCGTCTGGAAGCTGCGGACACTGGTAACTAAGGTAAACATCGGGTATGGTTACCCGATGTTTACCTTAGTTACCAGCTCACACCGCTTAAATTAGCGTGTGCAGGGAGCAGGAGCCGGCACTGGCAGCATGAGAGCTGCGGAGGCTGGTAACGAAGGTAAATATTGGGTAACCACCTTGGTTACCCGATGTTTACCTTGGTTACAGCTTACCGCAGGCTGTCAGACGCCGGCTCCTGCTCCCTGCACATTCAGGATTGTTGCTCTCTCGCTGTCACACACAGCGATGTGTGCTTATCAGCGGGAGAGCAACAATAAAAAAACGAACCAGGGCTGTGTGTAACGAGCAGCGATCTCACTCACAGCAGGGGCCAGATCGCTGCTCAGTGTCACACACAGCGAGATCGCTAATGAGGTCACAAAAAACGTGACTCAGCAGCGATCTCAGTAGCGATCTTGCTGTGTGTGAAGTACCCCTTACTTAATTCCTTAGTGGCAGTGCCTCTACAACATAGCAAGAATTGTAATGGCTTGAGTAACACGAGAAAGAGTTCAAGATGATGACTTATAAAGTGGTCTCTGATGCATGGAGACACCATCCCACACATTACAAGACTTGGATCTGCCTCAAACATCATGATGATAAATATCACAGTGTCACAGTGTCTTGTGGAGTCCATGTCTGAGTGGGATAGAGGTGCTTTGGTGACATGAAGATAAACTTAACCATTTTAGGCAGGGGCTATTCCTGGTCAGCAGAAAGATAAGTAACTGCTTAATAAATAGTCTAATCTAACAATAAATTAAAATAATTATGTATTTACCACTATTATAAAATGTAAAGCAATTTAAACATGATAACACAAAAACTTAATATTATTAAATTCTTTCACCAGGCAATGGATAATATTTATGGATCATCTAAATCAAACCTCTCCCGTCCGCTTTATCCTCCTTGGTTTATCAAACCTCCCTCACCTCCAGTTTATCTGTTTCTTTGTGTTTTTATTGATGTATATGATCACAGTATTGGGAAATATTCTACTTATCATTGTTGTGATAATGACCCCAACATTACATACTCCCATGTACTTCTTCCTCAGTAACCTCTCGGTTATCGACATTAGCTTCTCATGTACAATAGTTCCAAAAATATTAGTGAACACCCTGTCTACTGATAAAAGTATCTCATTTCACGAATGCACCATTCAGATGTACATCCATTTGGTTCTTGGTGCAACGGAGAGCCTGTTACTTGCCATCATGTCTTATGATAGATTTGTAGCCATTTGCAGACCACTGCATTATAATACCATCATGAATTATAGGCTTTGTATTTGCCTAGTTGCCATCTCATGGAGCATTGGGTTCATGAATGCCTTAATACTTGTTCTGCCCACCTTGAACCTAACATTTTGTAAATCCAATCATATCAACCATTTTTTCTGCGAGATACCTCCTCTTCTTCAGATATCTTGCACGGACATTCGGCTCAATGAAGCATTACTATACATCTCAGCCGGGACCATTGTGATGTCTTTATTCTTTTTTATATTAATTTCCTATGTTCATATCGTAGCAACTATTTTGAAAATCCATTCTTTGACCGAAAGTTACAAGGTGTTCTCCACATGTGCATCTCACCTCACTGTCGTAACCCTTTACTATGGGACCATCATGTTTATATATTTGCGACCCTACTCTACGTACTATGAAAAAACAGATAAAATAGTTTCTCTTCTCTACACTACAGTGACTCCGATGCTAAACCCGTTCATCTACAGCATAAGGAACAAGGACTTCAAAGGCTCCATTAACAATCTAATTAAACTTTTATGTCTTGATCGTCGTAACTAAGTTTAACTTTAAGTTCAAAAAGGGGTTAACTTGTATAAAGTATAAAGACTAATAAGACACCTCGAGTAGAACCCAATAATGGTAGATAAAAATTCTATAAGCATGCTAAGTAGTAATGAGCACATTTTCCAAAATTCGAATTTAGCAGTTCACTTGAATTTGACCATGAAAATTGATTTGCGTCTAATTTATTCAACATTAATTAAATGTATCTTATTATGTTCTGAAATAGCTCAAGACCTAAGAGTATAACAAATCAAGGGTGAAAAAAAAATAAAGAAAATACCCGCCTCTTCCCTGCCCACATCTTGTCCACACAACTCCCCGTTTGCACGTTCCGACTGATTTTAATTCACAGGCTGTTAGTCATCATGCTAAAGGTTGTGTTAGTATTCAGCACTTCTATTACCGATTAGGCCTAGCGGTGTCATGACATCATAGCCTATCTGGCTAGCCGCTACTCAGATGCCTCTGCTCTGTGCCAGTCTTTGCACTGGCTGCCCATATATCACAGGATCCAATTCAAACTGCTTGTTCTCACCCAGAAATCTCTCCATAGTGCGGCACCCCCCTACATCTCCGCCCTCGTCTCTGTCTATCACCCCACACGTTCTCTACGCTCTGCAAATGACTTTCGACTAACATCCACACTAATTCAAACCTCCCACTCCCGGATCCAAGACTTCTTCCGAGTTTCACCAATCCTCTGGAATGCTCTACCCCAAGAAGTTAGGATGAATCACAACTTACTCAGCTTTAGACGCACCCTAAAAACGCATCTTTTTAGGGTGGCCCATCACACTCCCTAGCCGAATAAATTTCACATAGTCCCTCCACAACTTCTCAGAACATAACTCCGCGTCAAATTCGATGGCACCCAAATGCATCTCAAGGTTCTGTCCAACTGGTCCAGGAAGCCATTATCTATCCGCCATTTCCTTGAGATGGCTGGATTTTCATTGTAAATAAGCACTTGTACCTTGCTCCCCTCATCTCATTGTAGATTGTCAGCTCTCACGAGCAGGGTTGTCTTTTTTCCCTATCAATATTGTATTTTCTATAATTGTTACTTGTTTGTATATGATCCTCCTGAATTGTAAAGCGCTGCGGAATATGTTGGCACTATAGAAATAAAGATTATTATTATTTATTATTATAGCCTACACAATGTTGTGAATTACATAGGGCATGATGTCATGTAGCCTAGATGATGACAGAGGCACAGAAGACTCAACAGGATCTGTGGAGTGGTGACCGGAAGCATGTGAATGGGAACCAGACTGGAATGAGCAAGTAGGTAAGGGGAGTATTGATATTTTTAGCAACCTCTTACCATCCCTTTTTGAATCCAATTAAATTTTCTTAGATTTTTGGTAGTTTAAATCCACAAAATTTGAATTTGCATGAATCAGATTTTTTTTTTTAGGAAATTCCAGTTGAATTCAATTTGCTTCAAAGTGGTTGGCTCATCTCTACTTGAGAGTTCTTCCTAACAATATTAAATAAGTTTTGAGACACTACGTTATTATTTTTCCTTATTGAAAGAGTGTGTCCTATGTATTTGTATCCATGTGTGGATTTTTAGATGCTTATGGTCAAATAAGAACGTAAGGGCTCTTTATGGTTGCTAATTGAACTATTTCTGGCTGATTGTTACGTGGAGTCCATAATCTCAAGAATAAATTTGAGGCCCCACAATATTTCATGTTAACTATTAATGAAACTATTTTCTTTTGTTTGTGAATTCCATTTGTCATTGTAAGCAGTAAGTCAATTAAAACAGACTATGGCTTCGAAGAAATCAAGAAGCAATCAAATTTATCAAAGATAAAAAGATTTTATATTGGTTTAATATTCTCAAAGACAAAAAAGGGGGTATAAAAAGCTTTTTAATATTAGAAAATGATAGTGAATAGCCAGGGAGGAGACAAATTCAGTTATATAGGTTCCAACAAATTTGCAGAGTCTTTCGCAAAATGAATATGGTTTGGGAACAACAGGACTATGAGAGCCTTGTACATTTTAGAACTGAAGCACTGGTGGGTTCACACAGAGGCAATGGACAAACAGAGGGACAAGTATAAGGAGTTAAGTGCAAGTGATCTTTGAGAGAAAGCCTTCCATGGTAAATTAATGCTTTCCAAAGGTCCAAGATGCTTTGATTTATGGAAGTCGGGTAAAGAGTGTTCTGATGTTAAGGACAAACAGGAGACAATAGGATTCTTGAAGGAGACTGCCAAGTTCTAGAGAGGTGGATGTGATGATGAGGCACACTGATTTGGGTCACTGGCTCAACCTCCCTTGATAGCATTTAGTTATCAGTACTATACAGTGGAAGGAGTTGCATTGGAACTGCCACAAAATAACCCAATGTAAGGATGCCAGAATGGCTGATGATAAGTATCCAAACCAGAAGAAATGATTTGTCATGGGTGTGTCACACATGTCAGACAGTCCTGTAGTTTCCAGCTGTAAAAGGTTGAAGCATTTAGCTACACAAGAAGCTCTCTGATTTTCTCTTTTTCCCTGTTTGGGGCTTATCCCTTTTTCTTTAGGACTGTTTGGATTTCTTCACCTTCTCAGCTGGTAACTTCAGCACTTTCCTTTGTGTCTTTAAATACCCTCATTCCTCTCTTAAGGCCCCGTCACACTAAGCAACATCGCTAGCAACATCGCTGCTAACGAACAACTTTTGTGACGTTGCTAGCGATGTTGCTGTGTGTGACATCCAGCAACAACCTGGCCCCTGCTGTGAGGTCGTTGGTTGTTGCTGAATGTCCTGGGCCATTTTTTAGTTGTTGCTGTCCCGCTGTGAAGCACAGATCGCTGTGTGTGACAGCGAGACAGCAACAACTAAATGTGCAGGCAGCAGGAGCCGGCTACTGCGGAGGCTGGTAACCACAGTAAACATCGGGTAACCAAGAAGCCCTGTCCTTGGTTACCCGATATTTACCTTTGTTACCAGCCTCCGCCGCTCTCACTGTCAGTGCCGGCTCCTGCTCTGTGCACATGTAGCTGCAGGACACATCGGGTTAATTAACCCGATGTGTGCTGCAGCTAGGAGAGCAAGGAGCCAGCGCTAAGCAGTGTGCGCTGCTCCCTGCTCTGTGCACATGTAGCTGCAGCACACATTGGGTAATTAACCCGATGTGTGCTGTAACTAGGAGAGCAAGGAGCCAGCGCTCAGTGTGCGCTGCTCCCTGCTCTCTGCACGTGTGGCTGGTCACTGGTTGCTGGTGAGCTCACCAGCAACTCGTGTAGCGACGCTCCAGCGATCCCTGCCAGGTCAGGTTGCTGGTGGGATCGCTGGAGCGTCGCAGTGTGACATCTCACCAGCAACCTCCTAGCAACTTACCAGCGATCCCTATCATTGTTGGGATCGCTGGTAAGTTGCTTAGTGTGACTGGACCTTTACTCTGTGCTGGTGATATGTCTAACACCCTTAATAAGTCTTCAAGCAGTGATCTTGTACTCATCTGGAAAAACTTTGTTGTTGTTGCAGTTCCTCTGAGTCATCTGGAGATAAGCTATTTGTTGACTTTCCCCTGTGTGTATTTCCCTGTCTGTTCTTTAGAGCTTAGTGGTGTTGACTAAAGGTACTGTCACACTAAAGGGTACTTTACATGCTTCCCTGTCTGTCACTTTCCCTGTCACTTTCCCTGTCTGTCACTTTCCCTGTCTTTCCCTGTCTCTCTTTCCCTCTCTTTCCCTGTCTGTCTCTTTTCCTGTCAGTCTGTCTCTTTGTGTCTGTCTCTTACCCTGTCTATGTCTGTTTCTTACTCTGTCTGTGTCTGCCTCTTTCCCTGTCTGTGTATGTCTCTTTCCCTGGCTGCATTGTGACACACCAACATTCCATATAAGGGCGTGGCTGCGCATTCTTCTGATGTTCTGGCTGCACTGTGGCTCCCAGCTCCATTCGCTTTAATGGAGGCAGGTTTTTTGGCAAATAACTGTAACGTGTGGGGTTAAAATATCCCCTCGAAACATAGCCTATGATGCTCTTGGGGTCCATACGTGTGAGTGTGCAAAAGTTTGTGGCTGTAGCTGCGACGGTGCGGATGCCAATCCCGGACATACACACACACACACACACACACATACACACACACACATACACACACACATTCATATATATATTAGATGAGCATATTATTATTATTATTATTATTATTATTATTAATAATAATAATAATAATATTTATTTATAGAGCACCATTAATTCCATGGTACTGTACATGAAAAGGGTTACATACAGAATACATATCCAAGTTACAATAGACAAACTGGTACAGAGGGAAGAGGACCCTGCCCTTGCGAGCTTACATTCTGTAGGATTTTGCGGAGGAGACAATAGGTGGGGTGTTGATTGGGCGGTGTATCTGCACAGTGGTGAGGCAGCGGCGGCTCCGCACGGTGGTGAGGCAGTAGCTGGGGTGATGGTGGAGCAGTGAGGTCATTGAAGATTATAGGCATTCCTGAACAGATAAGTTTTCAAGTTCCGTTTGAAGCTTGCAAGTGTAGCAGATAATCTGACGTGTTGAGGCAGCGAATTCCAGAGGTCAGGGGATGCTCGGGGGAAGTCTTGGAGGCGGTTGCATGAGGAGCGAATGAGAGAGGAGGAGAGAAGGAGATCTTGGGAGGACCGGAGATTACATTTTGGCGTGTAGCGGGAGATTAGTTCAGAGATATAAGGAGGAGACAGATTATGGACGGCTTTGTAGGTCAGTGTTAGTAGTTTGAATTGGATACGGTGGAAGATTGGGAACCAATGGAGGGATTTGCAGAGGGGAGAAGTGGGGTGGTATTGAGGAGAGAGGTGGATCAGTCGGGCAGCAGAATTAAGGATGGACTGGAGAGAGGCAAGTTAGTTAGCAGGGAGGCCACAGAGGAGGATGTTGCAGTATCATCATAGTATCATAGTATCATAGTTTTTAAGGGAAGGGAGACTCTAAGTCCATCTAGTTCAACCCGTAGCCTAACATGTTGATCCAGAGGAAGGCAAAAAAAACCCAATGTGGCAAACAAGTTCCAATGGGGAAAAAAGTTCCTTCCTGACTCCACATCCGGCAATCAGACTAGTTCCCTGGATCAATACCCTGTCATAAAATCTAATATACATAACTGGTAATATTACATTTTTCAAGAAAGGCATCCAGGCTCTGCTTAAATGTTAGTAGTGAATCACTCATTACAACATCATGCGGCAGAGAGTTCCATAGTCTCACTGCTCGTACAGTAAAGAATCCTCGTCTGTGATTATGATTAAACCTTCTTTCCTCAAGACGTAGCGGATGCCCCCGTGTTCCAGTCGCAGGCCTAGGTGTAAAAAGATCTTTGGAAAGGTCTCTGTACTGTCCCCTCATATATTTATACATTGTGATTAGATCCCCCCTAAGCCTTCATTTTTCCAAACTAAATAACCCCAAGTTTAATAACCTGTCTTGGTATTGCAGCCCACCCATTCCTCTAATAATCTTGGTGGCTCTTCTCTGCACCCTCTCCAGTTCAGCTATGTCCTTCTTATATATCGGTGACCAGAATTGTACACAGTATTCTAAGTGCGGTCGCACTAGTGACTTGTACAGAGGTAGAACTATATTTTTTTCATGAACACTTATACCTCTTTTAATACATCCCATTATTTTATTAGCCCTGGCAGCAGTTGCCTGACACTGTCCACTAAAGTGAAGTTTACCATCCACCCATACACCCAAGTCTTTTTCTGTGTCTGTTTTACCCAGTGTTCTACAATTAAGTACATAATCATAAATGTTATTTCCTCTACCCAAGTGCATGACCTTACATTTATCTACATTAAACTTCAATTGCCACTTCTCAGCCCAATCCTCCAATTTACATAAATCTCCCTGTAATATAAAATTATCCTCCTCTGTATTGATTACCCTGCAGAGTTTAGTATCATCTGCAAATATTGAAATTCTACTCCGCATGCCCCCAACAAGGTTATTTATAAATATGTTGAAAAGAAGCGGGCCCAATACTGACCCCTGTGGTACCCCACTATGAACTGAGACCCAGTCCGAGTACGTACCATTAATAACCACCCTTTGTTTCCTATCACTGAGCCAGTTTTTAACCCAGTTACACATATTTTCCCCTATCCCCATTATTCTCATTTTATGTACCAACCTTTTGTGTGGCACCGTATCAAAAGCTTTTGAAAAGTCCATATACACAACATCCACTGCATTTCCCTGGTCCAGGCTTGAACTTACCTCTTCATAGAAGCTGATCAAATTAGTTTGACAGGATCGATCCCTCATAAACCCATGTTGATACTCTGTCATAAGGTTATTTTTCTTGAGATACTCCAGTATAGCATCTCTCAAGAACCCCTCAAGGATTTTACCAACCGTAGAGGTTAAACTTACCGGCCTATAATTTCCCGGCTCAGTTTTTGTCCCCTTTTTGAATATTGGCACCACATTTGCTATGCGCCAGTCCTGCGGTACCGACCCTGTTATTAAGGAATCTGAGAAGATTAAAAATAATGGTCTATCTATCACAGAACTCAATTCCTGTAGTACTCTGGGGTGTATGCCAGCCGGGCCCGGAGATTTGTCAACCTTAGTGATTTCGAGGCGGCGGCGTACTTCCTGCTGGGTTAAGCAGGTAATATTCAAGGGTGAATTTATGGTATCACTGGTCATGTCATCTGCCATGGCATTTTCTTGTATAAAAACCGTAGAAAAAAAGTAATTCAGCAGGTTGGCTTTACCCTCATCCCCTTCCACCATTTCACCAAGACTATTTTTAAGGGGGCCAACACTATCACTTTTCAGTTTTTTACTGTTTATGTAGTTAAAGAATATTTTAGGATTATTTTTACTTTCTCTCGCAATGAGTCTCTCTGTCTCAAACTTAGCTAACTTAATTTGCTTTTTACATATTTTATTTAATTTTCTATAATTATATAATGCCTCATCACTACCTACCCTCTTTAATTATTTTAAGGCTTTCTGTTTTTCTTTTATTGCTTCCCTTACAGCTCTATTTAGCCATAGGGGTTTCCTCCTATTTCTAGCATGTTTGTTCCCATAGGGTATATTTTCTGCACAAGCCCTATTCAGGATGCTCATAAAAGTCTCCCATTTGCTTTGTGTACTTTTATTACTTAGTACATCATCCCAGTAATCCAGGCGGGAGATTATGATGGCATGCACTAGCATTTTTGTAGATTGGGAATTGAGGAAAGGACGGATTCTGGAAATATTTTTGAGTTGAAGAAGGCAGAAGGTGGTGAGGGATTGGATGTGTGGTGTGAAGGAAAGGCAGAGTCGAGGGTCACTCCAAGGCACCGAACTTTGGATACTGGGGAGAGCATGATGTTATTTATTGTAATAGATAGATCAGGTAGAGAGTGTAGGTCAAATGGAGGAAATATGATTAAATCAGTTTTAACCACATTGAGCTTTAGGAAGCGAGAGGAGAAGAAGGAGGATATGGCCGATAGAAACACTGGGATTCTGGACAGCAGAGATGTGACATCTGGACCAGAGAGGTAGATCTGAGTGTCATCAATTGTCTTCATGTGTATTTCTTTCAATATACCAGCCACTGCTGTTTAATTCCCAGAAATTTAAACTTGGCGTGACTACTACTTCAATACAAATAGTCCTTTCACAGATGAAGAAAACAGTGTCTCTACTTTCACCTATTGGTGGTAGCACTTAGACTTGTGCAGATCAATTCGCAAGAATTCCGGTCCATTATTCAAGTCAGTAATCTTGGGTCACTGGATGGAAGACTTTCAAACCTCTTATCTTCTGGGATCTCCTTGTGGCTTTTGATTGGCACTATGTCATCATTTCAGTGTAAAGCTTTCCTGTAGATCTGAGAAGGTAAGAGATTTTTGAGCCTCCCGTCCAACGGCCAGTGGCCTATCCAATAGATAGGAGTCCCATGAATTGATATGTTCATCTTCAGGAGCCAATATAAAAGACAATGCTGACCTTTGTCAGAGCCTTGCCACATGATTTAGGAAATAAAGCCGAATCAGAGTCTTCTCAAAAAGTACAAGATCTTCATTTGGAGACAACTGTTTCGGAGTTCTTACCTCTTGTATAAAAACAGTTAGCCGACTGAGATGAGGCTGACAAATTTTGCTCCATAGGATACAAATATTATGGTGACATTTTCTAAAAATGCACCCAGTAAGAGGAAAGACAGGCTGTGCAAATGCCTATGGGAGCCTCCATGAGAAACAGTATTCACTGTGTTTAGTTTTTACATCCTGAGCAATTGGAGAGATTCTGTATTTATTTAATTAAGCAACTACATGGCCTAGGGCAGTCATGGTGAACCTTTTACAGGCCGAGTGCCCAAACTGTAGCCCTAAACCCAATTTTTTTCCGAAGTGCCAACTAATCCTATTATGTAAATAATTGATTGTAACCTTACCTTTGCCGTCTTCTCTTCAGCACGGGGCATAACGCTCATGCATGCTTACCACACATTGAAGCTGAGCCCTTTCCAGACACAGCAGTTGCTCTTTCTGGAAAAAATTGCAGCATATTAGACAGAGATTTTAGCCTGGAATGCAATCAGATGTCACCCTGTAATCCACATCTACATTTCAAAGTTTGAACATCTTGAAATCCCATAAAGACATACGAGTTGCTCCCCTCCCCTTCATTATGTAGTTATGTCCCCCTTCCTGGCCACTTCTTGGTAAACATGTCCCCCATCCTGATATATATTTCCTACATTCTGATATATTTGTCCCCATCATGGCCCCATCCTGGTAAATATACCTCATCCTGGTAAATGTCCTCCATCCTGGTAAATGTACCCCATTCTGGCATGTTCCCACATGCTGGTAAATGTACCCCATCCTGACATATTGCCCATCCTTGTAAATGTTCCCTCATCCCGGCATGTACCCCATTCCTGGTAAATGTCCTCCATCCTGGTAAATGTTCCCAATCCTGGTAAATGTACCCCCATCCAGGTAAATGTACCCCCATCCTGGTAAATGTCCACCTTCCTGGTAAATGTTCCCCTTCCTGGTAAATGTACCCTATCGTGGCATGTTTCCTCCAACATGGCATGTATGTTTCCTCCATCCTGGCATGTATGTTTCTTCCATCCTGGCATGCATGTTTCCTCCATCTTGGCATGTATGTTTTGCCCATCCTGGCATGCATGTTTCCCCATCCTGCCATGCATGTTTCCTCCATCCTGGCATGCATGTTTCCCCATCCTGGCATGCATGTTTTCCCCATCCTGGCATGCATGTTTTCCCCATCCTGGTATGCATGTTTTCCCCATCCTGGCATGCATTGTTCCCCATCCTGGCATGCATTGTTCCCCATCCTGGCATGCATGTCGTCCCCCCCCATGCTGGCATGTGTGTTTCCCCCCCATACTGACATGTGTGTTTCTCCCCCACCCCATGCTGGCATGTGTGTTCCCCCTCCCAATCCCATGCTGGCATGTGTGTTTATCCCCCACCCCATGCTGGCATGTGTGTTCCACCTCCCCCACCCCATGCTGGCATGTGTGTGGTCCCCCTCCCCCACCCCATGCTGGCATGTGCGTTCCCCCCCATACTGGCATGTGTGTTTCTCCCCCACCCCATGCTGGCGCTGGCACTGGGCGCCCCATCCCCACCTTGGCACAGCCGCGCACGAGTTATAAAAAAAAAAAAAGCAACACACAACTCACCTTCCTGCACATGTTCCCCTGCTGCGCGCCGCTGGGTCCTCAGTTCCTACGCGGCCAGAAGAACTCATTACGCCGTTGACGCTCGCTGACGCTCCTCCGTATCCTAGGCAACACACCTGCAGCCAGGGGAGGAGGAGTGTCAGAGCAAGGAGAAATGTCTCCTCCGCTTCAACACAGCTTTGATCTGCCGGCGCGACTGCACCAGCAGATCAAAGCGGCAGGATCAGGCGACAGCACGCATTCTAGCAGAATGGGCTCTTCGTGCCCCTGGTGGCACGCGTGCCATAGGTTCGCCATCACTGGCCTAGGGTTTACTTTTGTATTGTAAATCTGTTTTTCTGAGTATATAGATAATAATGATAGTATGAGCTAATTTTAAACTTTATCCATTGTTTAGGAAGGAAGGAAGGAAGGAAGGAGGAAGGAAGGAATGAAGGATAATTATTAGTGATGGGCAAATTGTAACTATTCATGTTCAGATTATTCGTAACTAGTGTTGAGCAAGTAGTTGGCTATTCGATAATTATTAGTGATGGGCAAATTGTAACTATTCATGTTCAGATTATTCGTAACTAGTGTTGAGCAAGTAGTTGGCTATTCGTACTCACTATGCTGTTAGCGAGTACTGTCCGTTACTTGCATATTCGTTACGAGTAGCAGGTGCAATGTATTGTAAATCAATGGGAAATACTCGCTAAGTAGCGAGTAACCTGAAAGTAGTACTATTCACTGCTCGCACGCAAAGTACGGCTTTCGGGTTACTCGCTACTTAGCGAGTAATTTTCATTGACTTACATTGCGCCCGCTACTCGTAACGAATATGCGAGTAGTGGACAGTACTCGCTAACAGCATAGCGAGTACGAATAGTTAACTACTCGCTCAGCACTATTCGTAACGAATCCCAAAATACTATCCTGGTATTCATTACGAATAATGAACCTAATGCAAGTCAATGGGGAACCTAATCATTTTTGTTGCTGAGATGAATACAGGAATAGTACTCGTTATTTGGTAAGCATTATCAATCATGAATAGTTATTATTCATCCATCGCTAATAATTATGAGTGCAGTGGTGGTTAAGTGTTATGATTAAGGGACCGATGAGGATAAAAAAATATGGAATCCCAAATGGTAACAGAGTCGTTGGAACCTTAACGGATTGCAGACCTAATCCTGATACATAAACTAGAAGTAGCCATGGTACGAGCCTACGATGACCTAGTCATCTAGACACAGCTGGAGAACTAAATATTCTCACAGATAGAGATATAAGAAAGCTAATCTGCCTCGGAGAAGTCCACAAAGATAGATAGATAGCCCCCCACATGTAAAGGCTACGGTGATATAGAAAAACACAATACAAAGCTAGAAAAGACAGATTCAGCAAAGGTGAGGCTCAAACTATCTTTATAGGAAAGGATAGGAAGGAGTACTGTATGCAATTGTAATAAAAACCCAGAATAAATACCAGCACTTCTGATATGGAAAAATCCTGAAGTCACACAACCTCAAAAAATAACAAGAAAGTGGAAAACAAACAGCAGAGGTACAAAGACCACTTATCTGAGAGGAGTTCTGGTAGTGAGCAGAGCTGATTACAGAATGTCCTTAACATACAGGCGACCATTGAGCACCGGCAAGTAACAAGAGAACACTACTCAGTTAAATAGCCCAATCTGACCCTGATTGCCAGTCCTCCACAGGTGTGTGGCTTTCATTCCACAAATCTACTGCATCGCCAGCACTGACCACAAGAGGGAGCCCCAAACTGGAAAATATATTCACAACAGGCAGCTCCCTAAGACCTGTGTCCCAACTGACAGAGGCAATGTATCATAAGCACACATACTGCTGAACTTCCAGAAAAGTGTAGCGCTGGCGTCCCCACACCCCTTGCTCCTCTCCCCGCAGGGACATGTGCTCATTCACCTCTGCGGTCAGCTCTCTACAGGCTACACGACATCCCAGCGACACTCAACGTGGTTCCCCCTGCTTCCCCCTCCTGGGGCCTATGCACGCGGCACACGTCCTCTGGGAGTGCTCCTAGGGCATGCGTGCACAGCGCGGCCCTTCTCTTAAAGGGTCACCACGTTATTCCTAGGAAGTGCCTCTCAGCCTATTGCTGAGAGGCACTGGGTACTTAAGGACCTCTCCCACTGGGGAGTTGCCTGATCAACGCCCTTGTTTAGTTAGTTAGTGGTTTGTTCCCTAGCCTAGGATCCAAAAACACTAACATAGATGAGGGACTGAATTAAAACCAAGCATAACAAACACAATACCTTGCAAAATCATGGAGCTAAGTATACAGACACTGATCCCATTCCACCAAGAACTCCACACGGACAAAATAGGAATCAAGCATTAGTATCAAAGCAGAAAAAATAACAAGAAAGTGGAAAACAAACATCAGAGGTACAAAGACCACTTATCTGAGAGTAGTTCTGGTAGTGAGCAGGGTTTGATACAGAATGTCCTTTACACACAGGAGACCATTGAGCATCGGCAAGTAACAAAATAAAACTATTCAGTTATATAGTCCCAATTTGACCCTGATTGGCAGTACAGGTGTGTGGATTTCATTCCACAAATCAACTGCACCGCCAGCACTGACCACAAGAGGGAGCTCCAAACTGGAAAACGTATTCACAACACTTAAGCTTGTGAAACCTTCATAATTTTTCATATTTCTGCACAAATTTGACCTAAAAATATATATCAAATCTTCACATCAGACCTAAAAAAGCTAAAACAATTAAAATGGCAGCTTAGAATATAACAATATAAATGCTCATACAGGTCAAGTTTAACAAATACAGAAAATTAAAGATCTTAATAAAATGGTGAAAGAAACCAACATTCTGAATTATTTAACCACTAAAATATAAAAGACAATACTCAGGATTAAATATAAACTTTTAGCAAAATCTTTTTTACTTTTTTTTCTTTAATTTATTCATTTAAAAGTGAACAAAACTAAAAAACATGGAAAGAGTAATGATTAGCAAAGCTAGTGGGACATCAGAACAATTAAATAAATTAGACAACTCCAGGGACCTGGATTCAGAGATATTAGTATATAGGGAACTTCAGGTTTCAAATTCACTTAATTGCAAATAAGCAACAATATATACAGAATTTCTGTATTTTTAAAATTTCTAATTTTCTAGAAATTTAGATTATGGTCAAATATATTTTAATTTTATCCAATTTTGACGTTTTATTCAACCAAACACTTGTAATACAATATCAGCTTAAAGTAATGATGTCAAACAGGTAAGTTCCTTACTGGCTAATTTATAGTATATCATAGATTTTTTAAAGATGTGTTCAACCAACAAAAATCAGACTATATTATATCAGACTGTTATGTGTAAAATGATAAATAACTAAATTAAAATGATTTGCTTTCATTTGTAATGCAAACATATCGTCTTAATAGGACATCAATATATCAGTTAAAGTCCTTAGCTTCGATAAACTACCCGAACACAAAGCCATACATTGAAAATACTCCAAATATAAAACATAAACACAGGTAGTTATAAAATGTATAAAATGAAATATGCTTATATTATAGTGCCAAGTAAGACTGGATGAACTCAAAACTTACTAACCCTAGATGAAATGGTAAAGGCGAAACACAAGTTTTTCGAGGCTGGATTTCGGAATATTATTTTTTTTACCTTATTATGCATTGTATTGAAAGTACTTGTTTGAGATCTATTAAAACAAATTACATATTTTCATACAATTTTTCTGCACAATGCCCTCTCTATGCAGGTACACTTTTTTCTTTAGTCAGTTGTGAGGTTGGCTCTGTTACTTACATACTAATGAAGAGTGAATCTGCTAAAATTCTAATTTGACAGACTTAAAAATTGTATTTGCGTTGATTGTATTATATTCAAAGTATAATAAACATCGGTTAAAAAATAAATTGAATACTGACAGCACCACTTCCCTATTCCAAAGTCTAAGCCACAGATAAGGTCTTCTAAACTAATTCATATGGTCTCTCAGAGGGTCTATACAGTTCCCGATGCACGTCATAAAGTCATGACTAGAGATGAGCGAACCGGTCGCGGTTCGGCTCGAGGTCGGTTCGCCGAACGGAGGTCCCGTTCGAGTTCGGCTCGTCGAACGTTCGACGAACCGAACTCGAACTGCATAGGAAACAATGGCAGGCAATCACAAACACATAAAAACACCTAGAAAACACCCTCAAAGGTGTCCAAAAGGTGACAAACAACTCACAACACAACACAAACACATGGGAAAGTGACAAGGACATATACTCATGCAAAAACAAAAGAGCTGGACAAGGAAAAAGAGGAGGACACACAGATATAGGCATGGCACGCCCTTCTAAAATCATGTAAAACACCGCAAAGTGACTCCAAGCGGAGTCTCCCTTTTTTCCAAAAATTGAGCCACACACTCACCCATTCAGTGGCAGCACTTGTGCCCTAGTTGTACACTTCACAGCTAGATTTGCATCAAGCACATTCAAAAATACGCTATTCTTAACCGTCCCCAGGATGACACCGGGGTTGGTAGCAAAGTCTTTCCTGATCCCAGCTCTGTTCATCTTGGATCATTTTTAAAAAACACAGCAAGCAAGGGTTACTCCAAGCGGAGTCTCCCTTTTTTTTCCAAAAATTGGGCCCCACACAGACACCTTATCAGTGGCAGCACTTGTGCCATAGTTGCAAACAGGATGTTTTGATTTGCATCAAGCACATTCCAAATCCACAAGCATTTACTCTCCCCAGGATGACACAGGGGTAGTAAATTCCTTCTGGATGCATGACTTGTTCATTTTGATGAACGTCAGTCTGTCCACATTGTCACTGGACAGACGCGTGCGCTTATCTGTCAGCACACACCCAGCAGCACTGAAGACACGTTCAGAGACAACGCTGGCAGCTGGACACGACAAAATCTCCAAGGCGTAACTGGAGAGCTCTGGCCATTTTTCTAGATTTGAAGCCCAAAAGGAGCAAGGCTCCATTTGCAAAGTCATGGCATCGATGTTCATTTGGAGATACTCCTGTATCATCCTCTCCAGCCATTGACTATGTGTCAGACTTGTTGTCTCTGGTGGCCTTGCAAAGGAGGGTCTAAAAAAATTATGAAAAGATTCCATAAAATTGCTGTTACCAGCACCAGATACGGTCCTACTGGTATGGGTAGACTGTTGAAGATGACGAGACCGTCCCATGTTTGTCAAGTTACAACTGGGAGAATCACTCCCTGCACCTGCACGGTTGTTTGGTGGAAAAGCCGAGCTAAGATCGAGTAACAGCTTCTGCTGATACTCCTGCATACGTGCGTCCCTTTCTATGGCTGGAATTATGTCACAAAATTTGGACTTGTACCGGGGATCTAATAGTGTGGCAATCCAGTAGTCATCATCACTTCTAATTTTGACAATACGAGGGTCATGTTGGAGGTAGTGCAACAAGAAGGCACTCATGTGTCTTGCGCAGCCATGCGGACCAAGTCCACGCTGTGTTTGTGGCATAGAGGTGCTACCCGTTCTTTCTTCCTCTGACATCTCCCCCCAACCTCTTTCGACAGAAATTTGACCAAGGTCTCCCTCAGCTGCTGAGTCTTCCATGTCCATGGACAGTTCGTCCTCCATTTCTTCATGTTCTCCTGCACCTTCCTCAACATTTAGCCTGCTACTATGTGCCCTTGTTGATCCCTGTCCCCCATGGTCCCATGCCTGCTGCATTGGTGATGATGAACGTCTGGACTTTGGTGATGTTGTTGTCCCTTGCGCATATGAATCCTCCTGTAGTTCCTCCCCTTCCTGTTGTCCCACCCCCTGACTCCGAATAGTGTTTAGCGTGTGCTCCAGCATGTAAATGACTGGAATTGTCATGCTGATAATGGCATTGTCAGCGCTAAACATATTTGTCGCCATGTCGAAACTGTGCAGAAGGGTGCATAGGTCCTTGATCTGAGACCACTCCATCAGGGTGATCTGCCCCACCTCTGCATCTCGTTGGCCCAGGCTATACGTCATGACATATTGCACCAGGGCTCGGCGGTGCTGCCACAGTCGCTGTAACATGTGGAGAGTCAAATTCCAGCGTGTCGGCACATCGCATTTCAGGCGATGAACCAGCAGGCCGAAAGACTTCTGGAGCGATGCAAGTCGCTCAGCTGCGTCGCTTGAACGGCGGAAGTGAGCAGACTGTTTTCGTGCCCTGGTCAGAAGGCCATCTAGGCCGGGATAGTGTGTTAAAAATTGCTGGATGACAAGGTTCAACACGTGAGCCATACAAGGTACGTGTGTCACCTTGCCCAGGTGAAGGGCCGCACCCAGGTTTGCAGCATTGTCGCACACGGCCTTACCAGGCTGCAGGTTGAGTGGAGACAACTATTTATTAAACTCGGACCGCAGAGCTGACCACAACTCCTCAGCTGTGTGACTCTTATTCCCAAGACATGTCAAGCTAAAGACCACCTGATGCCGTTGCGCTCTGCTGCCAGCATAGTAATGAGGGGTGCGTGATTCCTTCTGCGCAGTGAGAACACTGGTGGCCTGACCAGGCAGGCTTGGGGCAGAGGTGGAGGACCCAGATGAGGTGGAGGAGGCAGAAGCAGTGGCGGAACATGGACAGACAGAGGATTGACACACAAGTCGTGGGGACGGCAAGACTTGTGCAGCAGACCCTTCACCATCTATCACCATAGTTACCCAGTGCCCAGTCAGCGACATGTAACATCCCTGTCCATGCTTACTGGTCCAAGTATCGGTGGTGAAATGCACCCGATCACACACAGAGTTTCTCAAGGAAGCGGTGATGTTTTGTGCGACATGCTGGTGTAGCGCGGGCACACCTTTCTTAGAGAAGTAGTGGCGACTAGGCATCTGGTACTGGGGCACAGCGACAGACATAAGGTCTCTAAAATCCTGTGTGTCCACTAGGTGGAAAGGCAGCATTTTGGTAGCCAAGAGCTTACAGAGGGATAGAGTCAACCTCTTAGCTTTGTCATGGGTCGCAGGAAATGGCCTTTTATTTGACCACATCTGAGGGACAGAGATCTGGCTGCTGTGTGTAGACGGTGTTGAGTAGGGTGTCCCTGGAAAAATGCAGGTTTGTGAGGAAAGTGCAGGCGGAGACATGATGTTGCCTTCATCCAACGTTGGTGCTATCGATGTCTGAGAGAGCTGTACACACTCACTTGTTTCCCCTTCCAAACCAACTGACGACCTACCAAGCAAAGTGCCTGTTGCGGTTACAGTGGTGGAAGTTGTGCGTGGAAAAACAGGTGGGACAGCTGTCCCCACAGTCCTAGAAGATGAAGAGCGCGCGGATGCACTGGAAGGGGAAGGCGGTGGATGGTTCGCTCCGCTAGGCCGCATTGCAGCACGGTGAGCTTCCCACCGGGACATATGATATTTATTCATGTGACAATTCATGGAAGAAGTTGTCAAACTGCTGAGGTTTTGACCTCTACTAAGAGAACCATGACAAATTTTACAGATCACATAATTTGGGCGATCTTTTGCTATGTCAAAAAAGGACCAGGCTAGGCAAGGCTTAGAGGGCATGCGACCTGTTGATCCAACCCGACTAGTGCTCAGAGGCAGAGTGGTGGCTGAGGATGCAGTTGTAGACGTGCTACCAGTACTCCGACTCTGCCAAGGAAGGCGCAAGGTAACTTCGTCATCAGTTGCATCCTCCTCCACCACCTCTGTTGACCTCCTCGAGTGTCTGACTGTGGGTTGACAGTAGGTGGGATCTAGAACTTCATCATCAATTGTTGTGTTTGCACTCCCCTCCCCCTCAGACCGAGCCTCTTCTTGCCCTGACCGAATATTTAAGTTGTCATCCCAATCGGGTATCTGCGTCTCATCTTCATCAGTATGTTCCGCATTGTCTATAACCACAGGTGTTACAGTTTGTGACAAAGGGTCAACATTATGCTCAGAAACTTGGTCCTCACGGCCTGAATCAGAGTCACAAAGGTTCTGGGCATCACTGCAGACCATTTCCTGTTCTGTACTCACTGTAGCTTGGGAGCAGACTTCTGATTCCCAGGCTATAGTGTGACTGAACAGCTCTGCAGACTCAGCCATCTCAGTTCCACCATACTGTGCAGGGCTGATGGAGACTTCAGAGCTGGGAGAAAGCAAGTTTGATTAGGATGACAACTCAGAGGACTGGTGTTTTTTGGATGCGGTACTTGAAGTGGCTGAGAGGGCACTTGTTGGACCAATTGAGATCCATTCAAGCATTTTCCTTTTTTGGCCATCATCTACCTTTGTTCCTGTTGTTCGTGTCCGTAAAAAAGGGAGCACATCGGATTGTCCACGGTAAGTAGTAGACATCTTACTTTTGCTGGTAGATGGTCTATCTTCAGCAGATGATAATGGAGCTTTTCCACCTTCCCCACGGACAAACCCTTTTTTTCCTTTTCCACCACGCCTCTTCCCCTTTCCACCAGCATCTGTCATTTTGCCACTCATGTTGATTGCGACAAGATTGTGCACTGAAAACGTGGTAGTAAAAATTGAGAGGTGGTGTAGATTGCAGCGGTGGTCTAGCTTTATTAACAGCAGAATAATAAAGAATAAATATCCCTGACAATGCAACTACGGCCCTTAAACTGGCAGCATAAATTGCTAGTATAATGGCTTAGTAACTATCAGTTTGAGTGTGCAATGCAGGCAGACGTGCTGCAAATATCTTTGCACTACTGGGACTATACAGAAGTCCAACAGCCACGTTTAGGATGACACTAAGTTCACTCAGTGTTTGCTAGTATAATGGCTTAGTAACTATCAGTTTGAGTGTGCAATGCAGGCAGACGTGCTGCAAATATCTGTGCACTACTGGGACTATACAGAAGTCCAACAGCCACGTTTAGGATGACACTAAGTTCACTCAATGTTTGCTAGTGTAATGGCTTAGTAACTATCAGTTTGAGTGTGCAATGCAGGCAGACGTGCTGCAAATATCTGTGCACTACTGGGACTATACAGAAGTCCAACAGCCACGTTTAGGATGCCACTAGGTACACTCAGTGTTTGCTAGTATAATGGCTTAGTAACTATCAGTTTGAGTGTGCAATGCAGGCAGACGTGCTGCAAATATCTGTGCACTACTGGGACTATACAGAAGTCCAACAGCCACGTTTAGGATGCCACTAGGTATACTCAGTGTTTGCTAGTATAATGGCTTAGTAACTATCAGTTTGAGTGTGCAAAGCAGGCAGAGGTGCTGCAAATATCTGTGCACTACTGGGACTATACAGAAGACCAACAGCCACGTTTAAGATGCCACTAGGTACACTGAGTGTTTGCTAGTATAATGGCTTAGTAACTATCAGTTTGAGTGTGCAATGCAGGCAGACGTGCTGCAAATATCTGTGCACTACTGGGACTATACAGACGTCCAACAGCCACGTTTAAGATGCCACTAGGTACACTCAGTGTTTGCTAGTATAATGGCTTAGTTATAATGAGTTTGAGTGCGCAATGCAGGCAGACGTGCTGCAAATATCTGTGCACTACTGGGACTATACAGAAGTCCAACAGCCACGTTTAGGATGCCACTAGGTACACTCAGTGTTTGCTAGTATAATGGCTTAGTTATAATGAGTTTGAGTGTGCAATGCAGGCAGACGTGCTGCAAATATCTGTGCACTACTGGGACTATACAGAAGTCCAACAGCCACGTTTAGGATGCCACTAGGTACACTCAGTGTTTGCTAGTATAATGGCTTAGTTGTAATGAGTTGGAGTGTGCAGAGGACAGGAGGGTACAGTGCCAGGATTGTGGGTCTCTGGGTAGAGGAAAGGAAGCCTGTCTTTCTATTCCCTCCTAATGGGGAAATGCAGCGAGGAAATCCCTGACCTTAGCTACACAGACGCTGTCTCTGTTTTCAGGACCTGTCACCTATGGCTCTGACCCTGCCGGTACGAGCCCTTAAAAGGACTGATAGAAAGTGCTATCCCTAAGCTGTCCAGCGCTGTGTATGGAGCGCATACAGCAGTATCGGCGATAGGACTCAGGACGGAGCTGCGCCAGTGATGTCTGACACCAAGGACGCAGAAGGCAGATAATGGCGTGCTGGAGGAAAATGTCCGGTTTTATAATGCAGGGACATGTGACATGGACATCCTATCACACATGCCGTTGCTTCTCTGGCTAAAAGTCCACTTAGCTGTGTGTGTGTCTGGGATTGGCTGACATAATGGCCCTCCCCACTACACACGCGCGCTTAGGGAAGGAAGACAAGAAAAAAAAAAATGGCGATCGCCATTATCCATGCAGCAGTGATCTGAAGGCGCTGTTCCCGCACACTATACACTGAAATTTCATAATAGTGTGAGTCACAGAGTGACTTACACTATTACAGTGGAAAGCCAGCTAGGAATTAGCTGTTTTTTTGCTGCTAGAACCATTCTCGAACGTTTCTAGAACTATAGAGCTTTTGCAAAAAGCTCGAGTTCTAGTTCGATCTAGAACAGGCCCCAAAATCACTCGAGCCTAGAACTGGAGAACCTCGAACCGCGCTCAACTCTAGTCATGACATATGGAGTGATCGTAATGTGCAGTGAAAAAGGAAACTGAACAGATGATTGGATGGGTGGGGTTAAATCTACAATACAGTTGAGTGGTTAGGTGAGATTTTGGGGAGTTTTTTTTAACCCTTTTCCAGACTTCTTGAATTTTTTAAATTATAAACATTTCGGAAATTCTATATCCAAGGTTTAGAAAATATAGGTTAATTTCCCCAAATCGTGGACAATGTTCTCCATTTAGTTTCCCTACATTTTTTCACTATTTACTTTTAAAAGGTTTATTGGCCAGCCTATCTTGTTTCTTTTAAAATTACATTATACAGCAGATCATCATTCTTTTTAATTTCTGCAAAAATTTTACTTTTCTTATCTATTTTTCATTCATAGATCTCTACTTTGCCCTTCCAAAGCATACATTTGTAGCTAAAACCCATAGCTATTTCCTAGGGTAAATTCCTATTCCAACCCACCAGATTTAATCCCTCCATTATCTAATTCTTATAAAATTTCCTTATATACTGTTGGCTATCCAAAATGTATGTCTTTATAGAAAATAAATCCTGACACACAAAATTCACACAAATAGGTCTAAAATCAGAAATCTTCACTATATTTCCATTTTTCTCCATAATTCACCATATTTTATATTATTTCCATTTTGGCTTCTATAAAATGTCTAAGTGCCAGTATTAATTTTTTGTCCTGGTAAGTCATTGTCGAATGTGAATAGTATTTTATTTTGTATGACACATTATCAGAAATCTGTTCCCAGATTTATTCCATTTTGACAATTGAACAATTCTGGTACTTTTTCTTACGTATACACTGATTGAATTGAGTAAATCTCTTCAAAATTTATTCAGGCAGATTTGTTCCATTTAGGGATCAGATTTGATTGGCATCAAACACATTTCGTGAGACTCAAATCTGCAGGAATGTGCTAAAAAATAAACTGCATGGTTCTACTAATTGCTGTTCCACCCTCTCCAATCCTCTTCATTTTTCCAAAAAGATTCTCATCCTTTTCTCCCTCCGGTCCTATGGTGGGCATAACTGGTGACTCATGTGGTTACAAGGGGTGTGACGCTCAACATTGACCAAAGGGGCAAGGAGAAGTCCAAAAAGTAGTTGCAGCAGGACAGATATGGTAAGGGCTGAGAAAAAGTGATCCCATGCAAAATGGCTGCTGAAAGACAAATCTAAACATTTGGGGACTTTTGTGTTGTAAATTCATAGCAAATTCTATTAATTTAGAATTGAGTCCCTTTTCTCTAATTCCCCCCAATGATGTTTTTCATAAAGAAATTTGTATTTTAAGCTTTAAACATCCTTCAAACATATCAGATCTGCAATTATACTTCTGCTGGTTTCATCTTGGAAACTATCCAACAAAGCTGCCTGCTCAATTTCTATGCAAATCTTTTTTTTAGGGATTTGCATTCTAAAAAGTACTTTATGAAAGTAATGTATTTTACTTTCAAAGTTATCTAACTTATTTGACTCAAAATTTTATACTTACGTATGGACCCCACAAGGTTATGGGACCTGGAAGATGACAAAAAGGGGCAAAGTTTAGGCAATTGCTTCTGATTTTCCTAAAATGTACATTAAGTGTTAAGTTTAAAAGTTTTCTGATATTTGAAACCCATCATAAAATGTATTTTTAGGACATTCTACAGAAGTTAACTGGTTTAGGATCAGCTTCCTCTTTGGAGGACCCAACATGGATTTCGCATTGATTTCAAAGTTCACAATTGCGTTACTTTATTTGTCTTGTGGTGGAGCTGATGAACACTTCATATTAAATTGTCCAGCAAATTTCAGGTAATTTCTTGGGCTCCAAACAGTACAACAGTTTCAAGTTTGCTTATTTTTGTGTGACCTTATTAACAAAAAGTATAACATAAATTGGACAACTTCTATATATATGGAACACACAAACCAAACTTCTTCAATCCATTTCATTTTACTTGGCTTGTCCGATGACCCTCAGCTCCAGATTGTCTATGTTTTTGGCCTTTTAGTGATGTATCTGATAACATTATCTGGAAACAGTCTGCTGATTCTTGTGGTGACGGTGGTCCCAATGTTGCATACTCCCATGTACTTCTTCCTCAGTAACCTCTCTATTATCGACATTAGTTTCTCATGCACTGTAGTTCCAAAAATACTCATAAATACCCTGTCTACAGACAAAAGTATCTCATTTTTCCAATGCGCTTTCCAGATGTACATCCATATGGTCCTAGGAGCAGCAGAGAGCCTTCTACTTGCTGTCATGGCTTATGACAGATTTGTGGCCATTTGCAGGCCATTGCATTATAAATCCATTATGAATATTAGGTTGTGCATTTATTTAGTTGCAATGTCATGGACTGTAGGCTTTATAAACTCCTGCATACTTGTCCTTCCTACCTTGAACCTTCCATTCTGTGGATCCAACTATGTCAATCATTTCTTCTGTGAGATACCTCCATTCCTCTTAATGTCTTGTGTAGACACTCGAGTCAATGAGATAATAATATATATTTCAGCTGCCATCATTGTCATGTCTTCTTTCTTTCTGACTGTGATTTCATATATCCATATCGTGACCACTATCTTGAAAATCCATTCTATAAAAGGAAGATACAAGGTGTTCTCCACATGCGCCTCCCACCTCCTTGTTGTAACTGTCTACTATGGAACCATTATGATTATGTATGTCAGACCACACTCCACACAATATCATACCATGGATAAGATTATTTCTCTTCTGTACACCACAGTAACTCCAATGTTGAACCCGTTTATCTACAGCATGAGGAACAAGGACTTTTTAGGTGCCATATATAAGTTTCATAACCAAGTTTGTTCCTATGACTGATTCCTCAGAGAAGTAGAAGATATTTTTAGATTATGAGTAGGCTGGAATAAAATTGCCTTAAGTATTTAAAGGATTTGTCCACTTTGGACAATTTTTTTTTTACAAAATTGTCAGAATAGCGTGAAAAAATTAAGTAATAACTTAATGGTCCAATTGCTTCCCTGTTCTGATCCTTTCCTGGTTGCCCTCTGGTCTCTATTGCTTGGTCACTCTTGATGTAGAGGTAATGATTAGTGATAAGTGAATAGTAACTATTCATGTTCGATTAATTGTAATGAATCCCAAAGGACTATTCCGGTATTCGTTACAAATAACGATCGCAATACAAGTCAATGCAGAACATGACCATTTTTCTTGCCGTGATAAATACTGGAATACTACTCATTATTCGGTAAGCATAGTTTCTGTTTGCCCAGCTCTAGAAATGATGACTTGTGTAAGGACTTTATTGCTGCAGCAAGCAGTAGATACTAACTGGAGTCTGGGATCCTGAAGGAATGGGAGTGGCAGGAGGTTTATTTCAATACCGGCCATTTTCTTTTGAAGTGGACAAGCCCTTTAAATACTCTTGGGTGCAAATATTCATTCTTAAAAAAAAAACATGAAAAGCTGCAATAAACGTAAGTCATATGGTGACTGTCTCCATACCACAAGCTACCATTACATTAAATTTGAACATCAATCAAATGCTGAAATACCTCTTTGTGCCACATAGGCCAACAGGCATCAATCATATATGGTAAACAATATACAGTACATTAAAAACTAAGAAACCACTTATGTAAAATAGACATTAAACACCAATGGATCAATATTAAATCAGTGGCATCCTCTCTCAACACTGCTAACTAGCATTGCATTCCCTTGATTATTACATAAGCACAGCACCATATATATGCTTAGAACCAAAAAATCCATAGATAAATCGCAGAGATAAATGGCCAAAAGGTAATAAATGTTACCCAGGGATGGCCATCACGTGATAACACTCAAGGATAAATACAAAAACAGAGAAAAAAGAGTGCCTTATGTATAAAAAATATCATTTTTTATTTTTAAATCAGAAAAACATATAGTGTATAATGTAAGTCATAAACATGTACAAAAATAAAAAAATATATAATATAAAAAAATCAAGGATGTGGTGGAGTAATGTGTGGAACCGCACAAAAAGGTGATAAATGCATTAGAAAAAAATATATAAGCATATATATATATATATATATATATATATATATAGTGACTGCTAAAGGAATCCTGTTCCCAGGTGCTATAAAGCAGTATCAGGAGATATAGTGAAACCAAGTGGTACAGAGATTTCAATGAAAGAGACTAAAGTGGGAAAATAAGATAAAACATACTTATTAAAGTGCCTTGTGCAGTTTCACAGGATTTGGAGTCCAGAGGAAGACCCCGGATGACCATTTCACATGGAACTCTATTGCTTAATCATGGGTAAGACTATACAGTACAGACCAAAAGTTTGGACACACCTTCTTATTCAAAGAGTTTTCTTTATTTTCATGACTGAAAATTGTAGATTTACATTGAAGGCATCAGAACTATGAATTAACACATGTGGAATGAAATACTTAACAAAAAAGTGTGAAACAACTTAAAATATGTCTTATATTCTAGGCCCTTCAAAGTAGCCACCTTTTGCTTTGATTACTGCTTTGCACACTCTTGGCATTCTCTTGATGAGATTCAAGAGGTAGTCACCGGAAATGGTGTTCCAACAGTCTTGAAGGAGTTCCCAGAGATGTTTAGCACTTGTTGGCCCTTTTGCCTTCACTCTGCGGTCCAGCTCACCCCAAACCATCTCGATTGGGTGTAGGTATGGTGACTGTGTTGACCAGGTCATCTGGTGTAGCACCCCATCACTCTCCTTCTTAGTCAAATAGCCCTTACACAGCCTAGAAGTGTGTTTGGGGTCATTGTACTGTTGAAAAATAAATGATGGTCAAACGAAACACAAACCGTTCACCTTTTCTGCGTCGCACTAAGACACGGTGGTTGGATCCAAAGATCTCAAATTTGAACTCATCAGACCAAAGCACAGATTTCCACTGGTCTAATGTCCATTCCTTGTGTTCTTTAGCCCAAACATGTCTCTTCTGCTTCTTGCCTGTCCTTAGCAGTGGTTTCATAACAGCTATTTTACCTTGAAGGCCTGCTGCACAAAGTCTCCTCTTAACAGTTGTTCTAGAGATGTGTCTGCTGCTAGAACTCTGTGTGGCATTGATCTGGTCTCTAATCTGAGCTGCTGTTAACCTGCATTTTCTTAGGCTGGTGACTCGGATAAACTTAAACTCCGCAGCAGAGGTGACTATTGGTCTTCCTTTCCTGGGGCGGTCCTCATGTGAGCCAGTTTCTTTGTAGTGTTTGATGGTTTTTGCCACTGCACTTGGGAGATACTTTCAAAGTTTTCCCAATTTTTCAGACTGACTGACCTTCATTTCTTAAGGTAATGATGGCCACTTGTTTTTCTTTACTTAGCTGCTTTTTTTCTTGCCATAATACAAATTCTAACAGTCTAGTCAGAACTATCAGCTGTGTATCCACCAGACGTCTGCACAACATAACTGATGGTCCCAACTCCATTTATAAGGCAAGAAATCCCACTTATTAAACCTGACAGGACACACCTGTGAAGTGAAAACCATTTCCGGTGACTACCTCTTGAAGCTCATCAAGAGAATACCAAGAGTGTGCAAAGCAGTAATCAAAGCAAAAGGTGGCTACTTTGAAGAACCTAGAATATAAGAAATATTTTCAGTTGTTTCACACTTTTTGTTAAGTATTTCATTCCACATGTGTTAATTCATAGTTTTGATGCCTTCAATGTGAATCTAAATTTTTGAGTCATGAAAATAAAGAAAACTCTTTGAATGAGGTGTGTCCAAACTTTTGGTCTGTACTGTACATGGTTGTTACTTGTTACTGAAGCTCAATTGAAAAAAAAACTGACACAAAAATATGCATAGCTCTGTAACACCATTGGCAATGAAGGAGACCTAATCTTCTCTGGAATGCGACAGCCCCTTTATCTCATCGTCAGAAATACTGGAGCTAGACAGATCCTCAGATGTCAGTGATAGAGATGAGCCACCACCCTAGTGTTCGAGTTTGGTTCAGTTCGTCGAACGGCGGGTGTGTTCGTCGAACGTTCGACGAACACCTTTGAACCCCATTGAAAACAATGGCAGGCAAACAGAAACACATACAAACATATAGAAAACACCTTCTAAGGTATCCAACAGATGACAAACAAGTCAAAAGACACTACAAACACATGGAAAAGTGACAAGTACATATATTTATGCTGAAAGAAAAGAGCTGGACGAGTAAAAGGAGGAGGAGACACAGATGTAGTAGTATCTCCAAATAAACATCGATGCCATGACTGTGCAACTGGAGCCTTGCTCATTTTGGGCTTCCAGTCTGGAAAAAAGGCCTGAGCTTGCCACTTTCGTCTTAGAGATCTTGTCGTGTCCCGTAGCCAGCGTTCTCTCGGAATGTGTCGTCAGTACTGCTGGGTGTGTGCTGACAGATAAGCGCACGCTTCTGTCCAGTGACAATGTGGACAGACTAACGTTCATCAAGATGAAAAAATCATGGATCCGCAAGGACTTTTCTACCCCTGTGTCATCCTGGGGAGACTAAAGGCTTGTGGATTTTTAATTGTGCTTTATGCAAATAACCATTTTAAGTTTGCAACTGTGGGACAATTAATGGCACTTAAGCGGTGTATGTGGTCAAATTTTTGGAAAACATGGAGACTCTTGTTGGAGTCCCCTTGCTGTGTTTTACATGATTTTAGAAGGGCATGACATGACGAAGAGGTTGACTTTCAGCATCTGCAAGCTGTTGGCTACAGAAATGATGCCTTTCCGCCTGGTGGACACAGAGGATTTTCGAGACCTTATGCCCGTCGCACTGCCCCAGTACCAGATGCCTAGTCGCCACTACTTCTCCAAAAAAGGTGTGCCTGCGCTACACCAGCATGTCGTGTTAGAGGGGGGACCGAGGGCCATTGTAGTCATGGCAGATACTGCCCTCTAGCTGTTGCGCAGCTCGGTACTCTTCCTCTGCGCCCCAACCGCCACTCCAGTGCAATTCAGTATTAAGTGCATTTTCTCTTCAGGCACACAGACATAGACACGGTCACAGAATCTTTTAACTAAATTTCTTTAATTGTCGACTTATATACATTACTTTTTCTCACCTTAGGCGGGCACATTGCTTGAACGTTACAGGGAATATCTTTTTCTTTCCCACAAAAATTCATTTTTCTTTACATATCATCCGGCTGACTGTTTCTCTGGTGTTCAGGCTCACATTGGGGTACCCAATTACACTAGCCACGGTAGACTCAACCGTCTTTTCAGTCAGTACTACTCTTCCCTCTAGAGGTCCACTGACTCTTTTCTCACTAAAGGATTTGTAAGATCTCACCAGGGAATAGCCACCCTTATCCGGACCGCTTTTTATGTCCGAAAAAATAACCGGATTCAGCCCAGAAGGCCACAGCAAATTAATATTACTGGGCTTTTTCTTCACTACGCCTGTTACGGGGGGACCGGCAGATTAAAATCAGGGGATATATATATCCTAATCGCCAGTCGGGGCCCACCGTGCTCCAGATGACAAAGGAGCTGCTGGCACCTGAGGGTTAGGCGGAGACTATAGAGCTGGATGGCTCTGAGATAACCCAAGAACTCTGGGAACCGGTCACGTGTGTTGGGCCACGTCAGACCGGACGACAACCCGATTAGCGTTTTGGTGCACCTAGCGCTACACCAACCACATGTGCAGGAAACACGTCAGGCCGGGTGGTAACCAGAGACCTCAAAATTAGAATTAGTAGATCCATACTATCTTTATAACATTGTTATTTCTATACTACGGTTCCCAAACCTTACATTAATCCTACAATAAACTCATAGTATATATAAAGAAATATTCAAAAACATTATTTTCCAAGTGGATTCAATATCAATTTTATTATTATTATTTTTGTATTAATATTTTTTGGATACACAAAGTGCAGAAAGTGCAGTATAAAAACAACATACGTTTGGGTAAACAGAAGAAACAGGACAGTGCGACCCAAGTAACAGGCTATAATCAAAAATTCGTACAATGATCTTATATGCAGCATTCACAAGGCAATAAATATATGTACATATAGCGGTACCCAGGGATGTATAACCCCAGATTAAAGTGCTTATTTATAGTGCTGTTAGTCAAATGACATATTTCATATTATTGCACCTCAATCATAAAGTACCTATCATACTCTGTGCAATATAACATACAAATGGGCATCAGTTTGGATACAATACTTAGCTATAATATACATGTAGCCAGTATAAAGATATTGCACATTTCCCATATAAATATATGTACATATAGTGGCACCCAGGGACATGTGAACATAGATTAAGGTGCTTGTTTATAGTGCTATTAGTCAGATGACCTATTTCATATTATTGCACCTCAAACATATTACACATATCCCACCATGTGCAACATAACAGATGTACAACAAATTGCTTTGAATATAATGAAAGCAGCATTGGTGCCAAGCCTCCCGGTCTAGTCAAAATGACTGCTCATAGTTACAATGTGGGGAGTTTAACCCCTCGAACCACCACCTTAGAATGATGAGCCAAGTCTCAGGTCGCACTGCCCCGCACCCCAACGCGTTTCGCCGGAGCTTCGTCCGGAGGTGCAGGGGCAGTGAAAACCGGTTCCATAAATACCTTGTTCCTAATGCGCCTCCAGCAGTAATGGCGCGCGCCGTCCAGTCACTTCCGCATTCCCTGACGCGGCCGGCGTCCCGGAAGTCCATCCCGCGCATGTGCATGGGACCGGGCAACCATTGGACGCCGGGCACGAAACAGAAGGAGGCCGTAACCTGGACATCGCGCGCGCGCTTGCTGAGCACAGAGGATCCGGATGCCATTTTAAGTATGGGCAAATAACAGGGCAAGCGCTCGTAGTATATCTTAATATATAGGATCTTACTGTGTTTTAAACAGCACTCAATATATAACAGCCATATCATAAGTTATGTTTAACAGATATAATACATAGCAGTCATAACATAGGTTACGTTTAACATAAGTATGTTTCACTAATGTGAATCTCAGTCTATTATTCGCTCTCCAGGCCCTCCAGATTTGATCCAGAACAGCAAATTCGAATTGTTGTAAGTTGGGAACCAGTAATTAAATTCTACAAGGATACAAAATTAAAAAGATTTAAAAACAGAGATTAAAACACTCGGGCTGAGGTATGCAGTACAGTATTGGCCAAACATCCACAAAAGTCGTGAACTACCTATATTTCAAAAAGGGCCTAAAGCTCACCATATCATTGAGCCCTTTAGGTTTGATCGTATCTAGGATGGTAATCCAGCGGATTTCCTTCTGAGCCAAGTTGTTTTTAAGATCACCCCCTCTTACTCCAAGATGAACTTTATCAATTCCCCTAAATTTTAACAATCTCCAGTTGCAGTTATGCTTTTCTCTGAAATGTTTTGGGATATTTTTCAACATGTCAATATCTTCATCCTTCTTCAGTTTGGCAGCGCTCTTAATATCCCGAATGTGTTCCAAGATCCTAGTCCTGAATTCCCTTGACGTCAAACCGACGTAAATCAAACCACAAGGGCAAGCTGCCCAATAAACAATGCCCGAGGACCGACAATTTATGAAGTGTAAGATTTTATATGTCTTTGTTCTTGAAGAATCATAAAATTCAAAACTCCTCTCCACCTGCGTACAAGCACTACAATCCCCACATGAATAACAACCCCATCTGGGGCCTCTATCAACCCCAAGAAAATATTTCTGAGGAGATGGTACGTAGTGGCTTCGCACTATTAGGTCCCTAATTGTTTTAGAGCGCTTCGGGGTAATAGCTGGTCTGGGGGTCAGCACTGTAGCCAGATCACCATCGGACAACAAAATAGGCCAGTACTTCTCCAAGATAGTTGACATTTCCCGCCATTGAGCATGGTAAGGAGTTATATATCTCACCTTGTTGTCCTGCCCTCTCTGCGTTGGTCTCAAGAGTTGCTCTCTCGTGCTTTTTTGTGCCCGTAAATATCCATCCTCTATTCCGTTCTATAATGACGAGAATGAAAACGTTTTTTTAGATCAGATGCTTGTACTTCAAACAGTTCATTTGAGGAGCATATACGTTTAGCCCTCATAAACTGACCTGTTGGAATGGCCCTAATTGTTTGTGCTGGGTGAGAAGATTTTGCGCTCAATAGTGCATTAACAGCGGTTTCTTTGCGGTGAATATCAGTTGTTAAATTCCCATTGTCATCCTTGGTGATCCTGACATCAAGATAGTCGATACTTCTATTACTAAAAATATAAGTAAATTTGATGTTATCCTCATTGTTATTTAAGTTTTCCATGAACCTCTCCAAATGGTGGACCCCCCCTCCCATATAAAAAATACATCATCTATAAACCTTAGCCATAGATGAACTGTACCAGAAAATTCAGACGAAAATTGAATGGACCGCTCCCACCAACCCAGGAAAAGGTTCGCAAAGGAGGGCGCACAAGACGCCCCCATTGCAGTACCCCTCTCCTGGAGGTAGTAGCGGTCCTTAAACAAAAAATAGTTATGTGTTAAAACAAATCTGAGTAATTGCAAAAGGAGGTCCACCATTTGGTTGTCCATGTTAGAGGATCTCAAATAGAATTCAACTGCCGAGATACCTGCCTCATGTGCTATTGATGTATATAATGACTGTACGTCAGCCGTTACCATCAGCATATTTTCACTCATCCTGATATCATATATCCTATTGAGAAACTCAGTTGAGTCCCGGATATGCGATGGCAACGTGCTGACAAAGGGCTTAAGGTAATGGTCCAGGAACTGGCAAACAGGCTCACATAAGCTCCTATTGCCTGACACTATCGGTCTACCAGGTGGTTGTAGGGGGTCTTTGTGAATCTTGGGAAGGAAATAAATAGTGGGGGTGACCGGTAGTTCAGATAGAAGGCCTTCTGCCACAGATTTAGGAATGACATTATTATCAACAGCTGTTAATATAATCTCTTCCAATTCCTTCTGAAATTTATGGGTAGGATTTGTATCAATTCGACTGTAACACAATTTATTATTAAGCTGTTTAAAAGCTTCCTTCTCATAGGCCTCAGTGGACCAGATCACTATGTTTCCCCCCTTGTCCGCCTGCTTTATGACAACGTCCTTCATCTGTCTCAATTCCTTTAATGCAATTCTCTGTTTTTTGTTCAAGTTGTCATGTGAACGCCTAGACGGCAACCTCCTAAATTCCTGAACTACCATTTTAACAAACATGTCAATTGCCGGACAAACGGACAGAGGGGGAAAGGCATCCGATTTTTTCTTAATAAATAAGGGGAAATTCTCTATCTGGCCCGATTCCTGTTCAGCTAACAGTGACTCAAGAATCTCTATGGCCTCCCGTTCTTCCCTAGAAAATTCAGACAGCATATCAGTGTTCTTCCTAGCAAAATACTTCTTATACATTAATTTCCTGCCAAAAAGTTGTATGTCCTTGATTCCAGTGAACAAATCAAAGTTTGCCACTGGAGCAAAGGACAAACCCAGCTCCAAAACTTGCGTCTGTTCATGTGTTAGTATTCTATCCGTTAAATTGATTACCTTCAATTTGTCTTTCTGATGGTAATCCTCCCTTCTCCAATTATTCTGTTTCTGTCGCCTCTTGGCAGAATTCCGAGTGGTCACTCCTCCCCTGGTTGGATATTCTTCATCAATCCTCCGTTCACCCATCTTGGGGGCTACATTTCCTTCGTTAGAGGATACAGATCCGGATATAGAAGGTATTGTTGACCTGGATGTTGATCTTGTAAAATTACGTTTTTGGTGATACCATCTAAAGACCGTACCATTTTGGTAATCTGCCAGATCACGTTGGTACTTACTCATCTTTTTTTGTTTAATATCCGTTTCCCACAGATCAAGTTCAGTTGCAAGATCCTTGTCAAATGCATTCCATGCTTCTTTACTCAATTTTTGCTTCAACTCTGCATCAATAACCTCTATTTCCTTCTCAAGCTCCTCGAGCCGCCTTTTATCTGCTCCAATCAGCAGCTCAATCATAGTGCGTGAACATAGTTTACACGCATCCTCCCACCTTGTTCTAAAATTATCATCCTCCACTGCAAATGAAGGGAATATTTGGACACGCAAACCTCTAGGGGTAATCTCTTTGCTTAGGTATTGCTCCAACGCTGCTTTGTTCCACCACGTTTTCATATGTTTAAAAAGATAATTCTTAAGCTTGACCTGTAGTTCACGACATTGTGTGGGTGGCGACCCCTGTGCACCTGCATTCACCTCACCACCGAACACCTCTGCAAGTTGTGTAGCCCAATTCACATCTCGACTCCTGTAGTCCATATTCGGACCTAAATTCACCAAAACTAGAAACAGAGACCTCAAAATTAGAATTAGTAGATCCATACTATCTTTATAACATTGTTATTTCTATACTACGGTTCCCAAACCTTACATTAATCCTACAATAAACTCATAGTATATATAAAGAAATATTCAAAAACATTATTTTCCAAGTGGATTCAATATCAATTTTATTATTATTATTTTTGTATTAATATTTTTTGGATACACAAAGTGCAGAAAGTGCAGTATAAAAACAACATACGTTTGGGTAAACAGAAGAAACAGGACAGTGCGACCCAAGTAACAGGCTATAATCAAAAATTCGTACAATGATCTTATATGCAGCATTCACAAGGCAATAAATATATGTACATATAGCGGTACCCAGGGATGTATAACCCCAGATTAAAGTGCTTATTTATAGTGCTGTTAGTCAAATGACATATTTCATATTATTGCACCTCAATCATAAAGTACCTATCATACTCTGTGCAATATAACATACAAATGGGCATCAGTTTGGATACAATACTTAGCTATAATATACATGTAGCCAGTATAAAGATATTGCACATTTCCCATATAAATATATGTACATATAGTGGCACCCAGGGACATGTGAACATAGATTAAGGTGCTTGTTTATAGTGCTATTAGTCAGATGACCTATTTCATATTATTGCACCTCAAACATATTACACATATCCCACCATGTGCAACATAACAGATGTACAACAAATTGCTTTGAATATAATGAAAGTAGCATTGGTGCCAAGCCTCCCGGTCTAGTCAAAATGACTGCTCATAGTTACAATGTGGGGAGTTTAACCCCTCGAACCACCACCTTAGAATGATGAGCCAAGTCTCAGGTCGCACTGCCCCGCACCCCAACGCGTTTCGCCGGAGCTTCGTCCGGAGGTGCAGGGGCAGTGAAAACCGGTTCCATAAATACCTTGTTCCTAATGTGCCTCCAGCAGTAATGGCGCGCGCCGTCCAGTCACTTCCGCATTCCCTGACGCGGCCGGCGTCCCGGAAGTCCATCCCGCGCATGCGCATGCGCATGCGGGATATTAAGAGCGCTGCCAAACTGAAGAAGGATGAAGATATTGACATGTTGAAAAACATCCCAAAACATTTCAGAGAAAAGCATAACTGCAACTGGAGATTGTTAAAATTTAGGGGAATTGATAAAGTTCATCTTGGAGTAAGAGGGGGTGATCTTAAAAACAACTTGGCTCAGAAGGAAATCCGCTGGATTACCATCCTAGATACGATCAAACCTAAAGGGCTCAATGATATGGTGAGCTTTAGGCCCTTTTTGAAATATAGGTAGTTCACGACTTTTGTGGATGTTTGGCCAATACTGTACTGCATACCTCAGCCCGAGTGTTTTAATCTCTGTTTTTAAATCTTTTTAATTTTGTATCCTTGTAGAATTTAATTACTGGTTCCCAACTTACAACAATTCGAATTTGCTGTTCTGGATCAAATCTGGAGGGCCTGGAGAGCGAATAATAGACTGAGATTCACATTAGTGAAACATACTTATGTTAAACGTAACCTATGTTATGACTGCTATGTATTATATCTGTTAAACATAACTTATGATATGGCTGTTATATATTGAGTGCTGTTTAAAACACAGTAAGATCCTATATATTAAGATATACTACGAGCGCTTGCCCTGTTATTTGCCCATACTTAAAATGGCATCCGGATCCTCTGTGCTCAGCAAGCGCGCGCGCGATGTCCAGGTTACGGCCTCCTTCTGTTTCGTGCCCGGCGTCCAATGGTTGCCCGGTCCCATGCGCATGCGCGGGATGGACTTCCGGGACGCCGGCCGCGTCAGGGAATGCGGAAGTGACTGGACGGCGCGCGCCATTACTGCTGGAGGCGCATTAGGAACAAGGTATTTATGGAACCGGTTTTCACTGCCCCTGCACCTCCGGACGAAGCTCCGGCGAAACGCGTTGGGGTGCGGGGCAGTGCGACCTGAGACTTGGCTCATCATTCTAAGGTGGTGGTTCGAGGGGTTAAACTCCCCACATTGTAACTATGAGCAGTCATTTTGACTAGACCGGGAGGCTTGGCACCAATGCTGCTTTCATTATATTCAAAGCAATTTGTTGTACATCTGTTATGTTGCACATGGTGGGATATGTGTAATATGTTTGAGGTGCAATAATATGAAATAGGTCATCTGACTAATAGCACTATAAACAAGCACCTTAATCTATGTTCACATGTCCCTGGGTGCCACTATATGTACATATATTTATATGGGAAATGTGCAATATCTTTATACTGGCTACATGTATATTATAGCTAAGTATTGTATCCAAACTGATGCCCATTTGTATGTTATATTGCACAGAGTATGATAGGTACTTTATGATTGAGGTGCAATAATATGAAATATGTCATTTGACTAACAGCACTATAAATAAGCACTTTAATCTGGGGTTATACATCCCTGGGTACCGCTATATGTACATATATTTATTGCCTTGTGAATGCTGCATATAAGATCATTGTACGAATTTTTGATTATAGCCTGTTACTTGGGTCGCACTGTCCTGTTTCTTCTGTTTACCCAAACGTATGTTGTTTTTATACTGCACTTTCTGCACTTTGTGTATCCAAAAAATATTAATACAAAAATAATAATAATAAAATTGATATTGAATCCACTTGGAAAATAATGTTTTTGAATATTTCTTTATATATACTATGAGTTTATTGTAGGATTAACGGGTGGTAACCAGGTAGCGTTGACCGGAAGACCGCCACGAAAGCGCCCTGTCGGCCACATGTGTAGGACACGTCAGGCCGAGCGGTCCTCCGATTAGCGTTTCTGGCCACCTCTCGACTGGCCATGTGTGTGTAGGACACGTCAGGCCAGATGGGTACACCAGTAGCGTTGACCGGGAAGCCGAGGAGGATAAGGAACACCCTGTTAACTCCACAGGGGTCCTGGGGTACGCTGTCCATGCGCGTAGGGGGCACAACCGGACAGGTGGCGCAGCAGGTGCGTTGTCCGTGTGCGTAGGGGGCACAATCGGACAGGTGGCGCAGCAGGTGCGTTGTCCGTGTGCGTAGGAGGCACAATCGGACAGGTGGCGCAACAGGTGCGTTGTCCGTGTGCGTAGGGGGCACAATCGGACAGGAAGCACAGCAGTCGCAACCCAGTTAACGCCACTGGGCTGCTATAGCAAGACTGGAACGGCAGGAGGGAAGCACGGCGCCTGACCCTGATGTGCCGAGCCACGAATCTTGGCGTGACAGGCACCGTTCGCCTAACCCTACCTACCGCTTCCCAACATAGGCTTATGCCGCAATGAGGCTCTAACATGGAGGTGTGCTCTGACTGAGCAAATGTGAAGACTGCGCACCTCCATGTTGTCTCCAGCCCCTTTTATAACCTGGGTCCGCCCCAAACTCAGGGTGGAACCACCAAGGTCCAATAGCAGAGTGCCATGTCATCAGTGACGTCACATGCGACCTATCCGGAACCGCCACGTCATTGTGACCTCATGGCAGCCACGCCCCAAACACTTCACCAGTCATCGTCTGACGACCAATACTGAGGTGCCAGATCATAGGGGCGGGCCTCTGCGAGCCAGTCCGGAGTTGCCACGTCATCAGGACACCTGACACCCTCTGCCCTATCAGGGCCTGCCACCTCACGGACATGCTCAGTGAGGTCCTTACCGGACCTAGCCTCTGATACACTAAGTGCCTGAGCATGCTCAGTAGCCTGAGCCACAGGCTTAGAAAGCAGGCTATCAGTTTGAGCATGCTCAGTAGCCTGAACTGAGGACTTAGTCTCAGACATAACACAAACAGGCTGAGCATGCTCACTAGGCAAAACACCGGGCTTAAACTCTGGCTGGGGTAAATCGGCGCACGCATGCGCACTAGCCGCCTCTCCACACTTAGACGTGGTGGAAGGAACAGCCAACTGGACGACCCGAGGCACGGCCAAGAACGGCAGCCGGCGCCTGGGCGCAACAGGAACCGCAGCAGGCTGCTTGCGGCTATGGCGGCGCTGGTTTGTAACAACGCCTCTCACAGACGCAGTGTACTTCTCCTCAGAGACCTTCCTCACCAACTGATTACTAACTGCTCTTTTTCAAACTAGACTCCTCCCCCTCACTGTTCGGGATCACCAGGGAAACAGCCCACACACTATGGCCACCTAGTGGCCATTTGAATACATTACATTACACTATAACATGGACTTTAGATATTACATTACACTATAACATGGACTTTACATATAACATTACACTATAACATGGACTTTACATATTACACATTTTACATATACATCATACACACAGGTTCAGGGTGCCATACACCCTCTTACAGTCGCACACAACATCACCTCTTCCTTGAGAAACTCTGTGTGTGACAGGGTGCATTTCACCACAGATACTTGGACCAGTAAGCATGGACAGGGGCGATACATGTCGCTGACTGAGCACTGGGTAACCATGGTGAGAGATGGAGAAGGGTCTGCTGTACAAGTCTTGCCGTCCCCACGAGTTGTGCGTCAATCCTCTGTATGTAGAAGTTCTTCCACTGCTTCTGCCTCCTCCACCTCATCTCGGTTCTCCACCTCCGCCCAAAGCCTGTCTGGTAAGGCCACCCGCGTTATAACTGCACACAAGGAATCCCACACACTTCCTTACTATGCTGGCAGCAGAGCTCAACGGCATCAGGTGGTCGACTCTTTACTTTGAAATGTCTGGGAAATGTGAGTCACACCGCTGAGGAGTTGTGGACAGTCAGCTCTGGAGACCGAATTTCATCAATGGTTGTCTCCACTCAACCTGCTGCCAGGGAAGGCCATGTGCGACAATGCTGCAAACCTGGGTGCGGCCCTTCGCCGGGGTAATGTGACACACGTGCCTTGTGTGGCTCACGTGTTGAACCTGGTTTTCCAGTAATTTTTAAACTATTCCAGCCTAGATGTGCTTCTGCAGAGGGCACAGTGTAACGCCTGCCTGGATCCACACACTCAGACGGGCTGTAAAGTATAGGCTAGAGGGAAGCCACTCACCAAGCAGGACCCCTAGAACCCTGAAACCCTTTAACCCCTATACAGGGATTTGGAATTACACAGGGCCCAAGGTGATCACTACCTGTGGAAGGCTGCAGTCCGAGAGAGTAGTAGTCAGGCAGGGTAAAACCAGGAATTGTAGAACAGGCACAGAATCGGCAGGCAAGGACATAAGCAGAAAACAAGCAGTAGTAAAATCCGGATCAGGCAACGAGGTACATAAACAGCAGGCAGGAGACGTAGTCAGGAAACAAGCGGTAGGCAGCACACAAAATCACAAAACAGAACAGGGCGGAACAGAAACCACAAGTCCAGAACTATCTCTGGCAGTGGTCAGCAGACAGGAGAGGCATTAAACAGGGTGTTGTGTCTTCCCATAGGTTGTAGCTGGATTATGGTACTTCAGCTGGGTGACACCTGCCACCTACAGTCAGCCAGTGGTACTGCAGATCTCAAGGAAACCCAGCCCAGTGGATGAGTGGTGCCTGCGCCCACCGGTGCTGCTGGCATCGACTCCTCTTCCATCACCAGCACTATTGACGGAAGGAACACAGCGTCGCCTGGCGATCGGAGTAGAAGTTGCTGTAGCGGACTCCGGTGGTGACGTAAAAGCCGTGTGCGACAATGCTGCAAACCTGGGTGCGTCTATTCGCCGGGGGAATGTGACACACGTACCTTTTATGCCTCCCGTGTTAAACCTGGTTGTCCAGTAATTTTTAAACCACTATCCCAGCCTACATGGGCTTCTGCAGAGGGCATGTTAGCTATGTGCTCACTACCACCGTTCACACCCTGCAGCTCAACGACTTGCATCGCTCCAGAAGTCTTTCGGCCTGCCAGTTCACCAGTGGAAACGCGATGTGCCGACACGCAGGAATTCGAATCTGCACATGTTGCAGCGACTGTGGCAGCACCGACGAGCCCTGCTGCAATACGTTATGACGTATAGCCTGGGCCAACGAGATCCAGAGGTGGGGCAGATCACGCTGATGGAGTGGTCTCAGATCAAGGACCAATGCAGTCTTCTGCACAGTTTCGAAATAGCGACGAAGATGTTTAGCACTGACGATGTAATTAGCAGCATGACAATTCCGTTCATTTACATGCTGGAGCACACTATAAACAGTATTCGCAGTCAGGTGGTGGGACAAGAGGAAGTACAGGAGGAGTGATATGTGGAAGGGATAACAAGATCTCCAAGGTTTAGATGGTCAACAGCACCAAGGCAGCAGGCATGGGACGGTGGGGGAGAGGGATTAACAAGGGCGCAATGGTAGCAGTCAAACTGTTGAGGCATGTGCAGGAGCCCAGGAAGAAATGGATGACAAACTGGCGATGGGCATGGAAGACTCAACAGATGAGGGAGACCTTGATTACATTTCTGTTGTGCGAGGTTGGGGGGGGAGGGCAGAGGAAGGAAGCATGATTCTCACCTCACCGCCTCCAACACAGCAAGGAATTGTTCCTCCTGGATGCGCAAGACACATGAGCGGCTTCTTGCTGCACTACCTACAACATGACCCTCGGATTGTCAGAATTTGAAGTAATGCTGACTACTGGGTTGCCACACTCTTAGATACCCGGTACAAGACAAAATTTGGCAACATAATTCCTGCCATAGAAAAGGACGCATGTATGCAAACGTATCAGCAGAAGTGCCTGTTAGACAATTTTAGATCGGCTTTTCCAATAAACACCAGTGGTGCACAGAATGAATCTCACCGCTTTGTCATTGCTAGGAGGAATTGGTCTTTTACTTGTCCACATCTGAGGGACCAAGGGCTGGCTGCTGTGCTGAGATGGCGTTGAGTAGGGTGTCCCTGTAGAGTTGCAAATTTGGTCATCTACAAAATGAGTGGAAAAAGGCCAGATGCTGGTGGAAAGGGGAACAGGTGTTTTGGAAAGGGAAAAAAAGATTGTGTCCGTAGGTTAGGTGGTAAGGATAGGTAGGTAGGTAGGGTAAGCAATAGTAACATCTGCTGAAGAAAGACCATCTTCCAGCCAAAGTAAGATGTCTACTTCTTTCTGTGGACAATCTGATATGACCCCCTTCTTACGGACACGACCATCGCTACCAAATGTAAATGAGGCACCAAAACAGCAGGTGCTTGAATGGATCTCAAGTGCTCCATCAAGTGCCCTCTCCTCCACCTCAACTTCAATATCCTAAATACTCCATTCCTCAGTGGTGTCACCCCAATCGCACTTGCTTTCTACCAGCTCTCAAGTCTCCACCTGCCCTGCTGAGTATGGGGTAACAGAGATGGTGGAGTCTGCAGAGCTGTTCAGTCACACTATAGCCTGGGAATCAGAGGTCTGCTCCAAAGCTGCAGTGAGTCCAGACAAGGAAATGATGTGCACTGATGCCCAGAAGCTTTGTGAGTCGGATCCAGGCCCAGATGAAGAAGGTTCTGAGCATAATGTAGACCCTCATTCCGAAACTGTAACTCCTCTTGGTGGAGACAATGGGGAACAAGCTGAGACTCAGATATCTGATTGGAATGACAACTTTACTATTCGGTCAGGGCAGGAAGAGGTTGGCTCTGAGGACGAGGGGAGTGAGAACACACAGGGTGATGATGAGGTTGGAGATCCCACTTACTGTCAACCCACAGTCAGCCAGTTGATGAGGTTAGCAGAGCAGGTGGAGGAGGATGCTATTGATGACGAGGTTAGGTTGCACCTTCCTGGACAGAGACGGAGTACTGGAAGCACGTCACCAACTGCATCCTCATCCACAACTCTGCCTCTGAGCAGAAGTTGTGGTGGCTCTGCAGGTCGCATGGGCTCTAAGCCTTGCCTAGCCTGGGCCTTTTTTGACATCGCAAAGGATCACCCAACTCATGTCATCTGTAAGATTTGTCACCAATCTCTAAGTAGAGGCCAAGAACTCACTGGTTTGAGTACTTCGTCCATGAACCATCAAAGGGATATGATGTGATAGGGCAGTGATGGCGAACCTATGGCACGCATGCCAGACTGGGCACGCAGAGCCCATTCTGCTGGCACGCGCGCTGTCACCACACTGAGCCACTTTGATCTGTTGGTATGATCGCGCCAGCAGATCAAAGTGGTGTTGAGCAGAGGAGACATTTCTCCTCGCTCTGACACTTCTCCTCTCCTGGGCTGCAGGCCTGTTGCCTAGGAGACGGAGGAGCGTCAGTAGGCGGCGCTGACGTCTTGTGGCCGCACGGGAACTGAAGTGACTGAGGACGCAGCGGCGCGCAGCGGCGCGCAGCGGAGGAGCGAGTTCTGGAAGGTGAGTTTTTTATTTTTATTTATAAAAGCTGTGTGCGGCTGTGCCAAGGTGTGGGGGACAGTGCCAGCACGGGGCAAACATGGGACGGGGCATGGGGAGCACGGGGGAAACATGGGAGCACGGGGGACAGAGCCAGCATGGGGCATGGGGAGCACGGGGGGAACATGGGAGCACGGGGGACAGAGCCAGCATGGGGAAAACATGGGAGCACGGGGCATGGGGAGCACGGAGGAAACATGGGAGCACAGGGGACAGAGCCAGCATGGGGAAAACATGGGAGCACGGGGGACAGAGCCAGCACGGGGCAAACATGGGAGCACGGGGGAAACATGGGGAGAACGGGGGAAACATGGGAGCACGGGGAACAGAGCCAGCATGGGCCACGGGGAGCATGGGGGAAACATGGGAGCACGGGGGACAGAGCCAGCATGGGGAAAACATGGGAGCATGGGAGACAGAGCCAGCACGGGGCAAACATGGGAGCACGGGGCAAACATGGGAGCACGGGGCATGGGGAGCACGGAGGAAACATGGGAGCACGGGGGACAGAGCCAGCATGGGGAAAACATGGGAGCATGGGAGACAGAGCCAGCACGGGGCAAACATGGGAGCACGGGGGAAACATGGGAGCACGGGGCATGGAGAGCATGGGGCATACATACAGAGCACGGGGCATACATACAGTGCACGGGGCATACATACAGAGCACGGGGCATACATACAGAGCACGGGGCATACATGCAGAGCACGGGGGGAAAAATGCAGACCACGGGGCAAACATGGCTGCAAGGATGGAGGAAACATGCAAAGATGGAGAGAAACCTGCAAAGATGGAGGGAAACATGGCTGCAAGGATGAGGGAAACATGGCTGAAAGGATGGAGGAAATATGCAAGGATGGGGGAAACATGGCTGCAAGAATGGGGAAACATGGCTGCATGGATGGGGGGCAACATTACTGCAAGGATGGGGGGCAACATGACTGCAAGGATGGGGGCAACATGACTGCAAGGATGGGGGGCAACATGGCTGCAAGGATGGGGGTAAACATGACTGCAAGTATGGGGGGAAACATGACTGCAAGGATAGGGGGAAACATGGCTGCAAGGATGGGGGTAAACATGGCTGCAAGGATGGGGGGAAACATGCCAGGATGGGGTACATTTACCAGGATGGGGGAAACATGAAAGGATGGAGGGAAACATGCCAGGATGAGGAAAAATGCCAGATTGGGGAACATTTAGCAGGAAGGGTGACCTTTATCAGGATGGGGGAACATGTCAGAATGGGATACATTTACAATGATGGGGTACATTTACCAGGATGGGGTACATTTACCAGAATGGAGGGCATTTACCAGGAATAGGGCCATGACGGGGACAAATATACCAGAATGTAGGAAATATATATCAGGATGGGGGACATGTTTACCAGGAAGTGGCCCAGGAAGGGGGACATAACTACACAATGAAGGGGGAGGGGAGCAACTCGTACGTCTTTATGGGATTTCAGGATGTTCAGACTTTGCAATGTAGATGTGGATTACGGGGGGAAATCTCTGTCTAATATGCTGCAATTTTTTCCAGAGAGATCAATCCAACTGCTGTGTCTGGAAAGGGCTCAGCTTCATTGTGTGGTAAGCAGGCATGAGCGTGATGCCCCCTACTGAAGAGAAGACTGCAAAGGTAAGATTAAAATCAATTATTTTCATAATAGGATTGGTTGGCACTTCGGAAAAAAAATGGGTTTAGGGCTACAGTTTGGACACTCAGCCTGTAAAAGGTTCGCCATGACTGTGATAGGGTGAGGGTGCATTGATGACCTTTATCCACTGTGAATGCAAGATGCTTATTTGCCGTTCATTGTATGCATTGTTATCCCCACATGTAAAAGGGTAAGAGTGTATAAATGACCTTTATTCACTGTAAATGCAAAAGGCTTATTTACTGTCTATTGTATGCATTGTTGCTGACCACCCACAAGGGGCCGCTATTTTGAATCTGCCTTTGACTGTTTGGTCACTATAGCAACAGCAAAATGGTCTTCGGCTGTGGACTTGGAGACTGGAGGAGAAGCTGTATGTGAGCTGAAGGAAAAGCGAAAGGTGTGCGTAACAGAAAGGAGCAGCCGCAGAAACGCTAAGGTGGATTGTGAGGAGACTCGTGTTGGAGTTTGGTGAGGAGGACCATAACGCCTGTGAGCAAAATCCTGTGCCGGAGACTGCCATTCTTCAGTTGCTGGCTATACTGATCACCGTAAGAGGATTTTCAAGTCTTTATTTATGGCAGCTGGACACCACAGTACCCAGGTACAGTAGGCTTTACCCAGCCAGGAGTGCGTGCACGCAACTCTTTGTTTTGGTAACAAAACACATATCTGTTCTGCTTAGGCCGACTATATAGACAATAAGACTTGCTGGCTCTGCTCTGTCAGTTTTGTCAGTTACAGTTAAAATCTTAAACGGACAGCGCCACATGTTTACATTGAATGTTGCTGTAGAATATTTCCAGGACTGTGTTGCTGAGCTGTGTGGTTTGCCTTACCACTGTTATCACCTGCCTTATCTGTGGGGCTTCAGAAAATAAGGGTATTCAGGGGGGTTAATGGGTTTTGTCTACGGTTAGGTAGATATGTTGTAAGTAGTGATGAGCGAGTACTAAAAAGCTCGGGTGCTCGAGGCTCGGGCCGAGCATCCCAAGATACTCGTGTACTCGGCCCGAGCACCGAGCCCAATGTTATCCTATGGGAGACCCGAGTATTTTTATGAAATGACCCCCGGCAGCATGTAGAAACCCTAAAAATGTCACAAAAGTCTCAGAAGAGTGCTCAAATGACATGGCAACAGCATGGGGAAGACCCCTTGAAGCATTTATCACTCAAAAGTCACAGCTGTGAACAATTTTGTCTGCGTTTTACGCCATTTTTACGGACTCACCAGAAAACCTTCAAAAATGACACCAAAATGAATTTTCATGGCGGAAATGTTAAGAGCACATACCCAATAGTGAGATAGAGCTGGTGTATGTTACTTTTGGAGGTTACATGAAAGATTTTACGTGAAAACATTGTGTGGCACTCCGATGTCCCTGAGAAGAGACGTACATGAAGGCCTCTTGAGTCTAATGTGCCCATTTTGAGGAAGTGAGTCTTTGTAGTATTTTCCTTTGCCAAGCAGTCCAAAATTGTGAGGTTCACCAATGCCCCTGCATACAGACGTGCATGAGGGCCTGTATACCTGAAGTGCCCATTGTAAGGAAGTGGGTCTATTGTAGTATAGCCCTTAGGCAGGGCAGCCAAAAATTGGGAGGCTCCACATTGTCCCTGGATAGAGACGTGCATGAGGGCCTGTAAACCAGAAGTGCCCATTGTAAGGAAGTGGGTCTATTGTAGTATAGCCCTTAGGCAGGGCAGCCAAAAATTGGGAGGCTCCACATTGTCCCTGGATAGAGACGTGCATGAGGGCCTGTAAACCTGAAGTGCCCATTGTAAGGAAGTGGGTCTATTATAGTATAGCCCTTTGGCAGGACAGCCAAAAATTGGGAGGCTCCACGTTGTCCCTGGATAGAGACGTGCATGAGGGCCTGTAAACCTGAAGTGCCCATTGTAAGGAAGTGGGTCTATTGTAGTATAGCCCTTAGACAGGGCAGCCAAAAATTGGGAGGCTCCACGTTGTCCCTGGATAGAGACGTGCATGATGGCCTGTAAACCTGAAGTGCCCATTGTAAGGAAGTGGGTCTATTGTAGTATAGCCCTTTGGCAGGGCAGCCAAAAATTGGGAGGCTCCACATTGTCCCTGGATAGAGACCTGTTCTTAGTGCGTCCGTGCTTGCATTTAAAAAACGCACGTGTGTGCCTGTTGGTGGCAGCGTTCAGGTGCACTTGTGTGCGTTTTGCACAAACTTGGATATAACGCACAAGTCTAGTGAATACACATCAGCACAGCATTGCAAAATGCGCAAGGGCGTTGGCAACGAACAAGGAAGTGGACGTGATGGTGGTGCAGGCAGAGACCGAGGTCGTGTGCAAGCTCTAATTTCGCCACAACAAAGGGCCACATCTACTCGCTCGCACGTCTTGTCCCAAATTCTTGGGGACCGCAGCAGTACACCGCTCTTGAACCAAGACCAGTGTCAACAGGTTGTTAGTTGGATAGCGGATAATGCTTCCAGTCAGATTGGCACCACCACAAACACTCTGTCTTCGACACGGTCAAGTGTCAGTAGCCGTGATACTGCACCGCACATTTCAGAACCTGATCCTCCTTCCTACCACCAGGCCGAGTACACGTCCACGGACATTACTGATCCCACACTTGGACACTCGGAAGAGCTGTTCACGTTTCCATTCACACATTCTGGCCTCTCGCCAGCTCCTGTTGAAGTGGGCTATGACGAGATTGTATGTACAGATGCCAAAATATTTGAGCAGCCACGTTCTCATGAAGTTGGCAACGTGTCTCAACAAGGGGTGGACGATGATGAAACACAATTGTCAGGAAGTCAGGAGGAGGAGCAGGGTGCGGAAGAGGAAGACGACGTGGTGGATGATCCAGTAACTGACCCAACCTGGCAGGAGGATATGCAGAGCGAGGACAGCAGTGCACAGGGGGAGGGAGGCGTAGCATCCCAACAGGCAGTAAGAAGCAGGGTGGTGGCCCCAGGCAGACGTCAGGCAACCGTTCCCCGAAACAACAACACGACACAAGGTGCCTGTACAAATGTTAGGTCTTCCCGAGTCTGGCAGTTTTTTAAGTTGGCTCCAGATGCTTCTAAAAAGGCCATTTGCAACACCTGCCATGCCAGCATCAGCAGGGGTACCAAAACTAGCAGCCTGACCACCACCAGCATGATCAGGCACATGTCAGCCAAGCACCCGACTTTGTGGGATGTACAACTGAGTCGAGGAGCAGTGCTTGCTGATGTCACTGCTACGTCTTCGCTTGTTGTGCATGCGAGCCAATCCCCTGTCCATGCTGCCCGCGAACAAGCCTCCTCCGGCCCTGCACCTGCAGTTGCCAACGCAGAAATAACACCATCATTAAGCACGTCCTTGTCCCAGCGCAGCGTTCAGTTATCTATTCGGCAAACCTTTGAACGCAGGCCCAAATACACTGCCAACGCCCCACATGCCACACTTCTAAATGCTAACATTTCGCGACTGCTTGCGCTGGAAATGTTGCCTTTTAGGCTGGTGGAGACAGAAGCATTCCGCGACCTGATGGCGGCAGCTGTCCCACGTTACTCGGTCCCCAGCCGCCACTATTTCTCCGGGTGTGCCGTCCCCGCATTGCATAACCACGTGTCACAAAACATCACACGTGCCCTGAACAACGCTGTTTCAGCCAAAGTCCACCTAACCACAGACACGTGGACAAGTGCTTGTGGGCAAGGCCGCTACATCTCGTTGACGGCACACTGGGTTAATATTGTGGAAGCTGGGAAACAGTCTGAGCGAGGGACGGAACACGTCCTTCCCACACCAAGTTTTGCAGGCCCTACCTCAGTCAGGGTTTCACCCACACTCTACAGCTCCGGAATGTCATGCTCCTCAGCCTCCTCCTCCTCCTGCGCATCCTCATCCACTTTACCCTCCACACCAGTCCCAAGCTGGAAGTGTCGCGGGCGGAGGAGGGGACGCTGCACTCTCCCACTGCTTGGGTCCGGCTGCCGCTGCTCTACGGCTGCTGCTGCTCGGTGGCTGGAGCGATGGCCGGATCCCGGGGACTCGAGCGGCGCTCCTCGCTCGTGAGTGAAAAGGGGTGGTTTGGGTTTTGGGGATATTGTCCGTGACGCCACCCACGGTTGTGGTGATTGTGTGGACACCACCGCTGCTCTGGACGGGGATCCCGGGAGCGGTGACAGGAAGCAGCTTTGTTGTTATTTCTCCCCTCCGTGGGTAGGGGGGTTGGTTGTCCCGGGGCCCGGTGATGGGGTAGAGATGGATGACAGGCGGGTTGCGGGGCCTGATGAGGTGCAGGGTTGCAGGGGCAGCGCTGTGCCGCACGGCACGGAGGTACTCACTCAGCCCAATGATGATGACACAATTCACGGTAAAACAAGCGGCTGGATGGACGGGTCCCTCGGACGGCTGCGGTTGTTCCTCCCTGCAGGTTAGTGATGACTGTCTCTCCCTGCACCTAAGTTCAGTGTTTGTAGCGATGGGTTCCCACCGGTAACCCGCTCCCCGACCTGGAAATGGGCCGGAGGAGCCCCTTTTGACCGCAGGCGCTGGCCCTGGGAGACGGTTGCCCTTGGCGGTGGCGGTGTCTCCCCTTCACGGTTGAACGGTTGCCTTCTATCGGGACTTGGCTGTTTGGAAACCCGGAGGTCCCCTTCACTAACGGATTTGGCAAATTCACGGCGACTCCAAGCCTTGCCGGGATCCGAAAGGTCCCCTGCGAATGGTGCTGGCTTCTCTTTGTATACCGGTCCGGTACCGCCGGGTCACCACCCGTCCACGGTCCTTACGGCAGACTCCAATCGGCCTCCACTGCAGACGGTCACCACCGCCTGCCAACCTTGCTGTCCTGTCCGGGCCACACACCCGGACCAACTTCACGCTCTTTGCTGTCACTTTTCTCTTCTCTACTACTTTCCTCCTTCCACTTCCTTAGCTTAACTCTCACTGCCTGTGTTTTCCCTCCTCCAGGACTGTGAACTCCTTGGTGGGTGGAGACCAACCGCCTGGCTCCACCCCCTGGTGTGGACAACAGCCCCTGGGGAAGGCAACAAGGATTTTGTGTTTTGACTATGATGTGCCTGCAGGGAGTGTGGGATGTGTAAGTGTTGTGCTCTGTGGCCCCTGGCTTGTCCAGGGCGACACAGAAGCACTGCAGCACTGCCTCGGCGAAGCGGCAACAGGCTGTGCTGAAGCTAATCTGCATAGGTGACAAACCCCACAATGCAGAAGAGGTGTGGACAGCTCTGAAACAGCAGGCAGATCACTGGCTCACACCTCTGAACCTAAAGCCAGGAAAGGTCGTGTGTGACAATGGCCGGAACCTGGTGGCGGCTTTGAGGCGAGGCCAGCTGACACATGTTCCATGCGTGGCCCATGTGCTCAACCTCGTGGTTCAGCGGTTTCTAAAGTCATACCCAGAGCTGTCTGATCTGCTGGTAAAAGTTCGCAACCTGTCTGCACATTTTCGAAAGTCACCTACTGCTTCAGCCGGCCTTGCCGGCTTTCAGCGCCATTTTCATCTTCCGGCTCACAGACTGGTGTGTTATGTCCCCACGCGTTGGAATTCAACTCTGCACATGTTGGTCATTATATGTGAGCAGAAGAGGGCAGTTGTTGAGTACCTGCATCACGTAAGCCGTAGGGAAATGGGTCAAACTCCACACATAACACCTGAGGAGTGGAGATGGATGTCCGACCTATGTACCATCCGCCAAAACTTTGAGGACTCCACCAAGATGGTGAGCGGCAATGACGACATTATTAGCGTCACCATACCGCTTCTCTGCCTTCTAAAATTGTCTCTGCTCAAAAACAAACATGATGCATTGCAGGTGGAGCACGATGAATTGGAGCAAGGAACAGTAGTGGGTGTGGGTGATAACACACAGCCCAGCCTCGTCTCATCACAACATGCAGTGGAGGACTATGACGAGGAGGAGGATGAAGACATGGAGCAACTCTCCGGCCAAATTGAGGATGTGACATGCACACCAGTCATATCCTCGGTTCAGCGTGGCTGGCCGGAGGACAGGGTAGATGATGATGAGGAGGAGGAGGAGGAGGACAGCATGTTCAGTCATCGTGTTGGTCAGGATACTGAAGTCCTGGCTGTTAAGAGTCTGGCGCACATGGCTGACTTTATGGTAAGCTGCCTGTCTCGTGACCCTCGTGTTAAGAACATCTTGGCCGACAATCATTACTGGTTGGTAACACTGTTAGACCCACGCTAAAAGGAGAACTTTATGTCTCTTATTCCCGAGGCGGAGAGGTCAGGCAAAATGCAGCAGTTCCGGAAGGCCATAGTCACGGAAGTAGGCAAAGCATTCCCCTCACAAAACGCTAGCGGCATAGGTCAGGAATCAGTGGACAACCAAGGCGTACAGCCGAGAGGGGCACAAGTCCAATCCGCCAGAGGTAGGGGAACAGTCTTTAAGATGTGGGACAGTTTTCTCAGCCCCTCACGTACCACAGCCCCTGAGGTGCGGGGTAGTGCCACAAGAAATCCTAAGTCTGCCCAGATGCTCAAGGAGTACCTTGCAGATCGAACAACTGTACTCCGACATTCCTCTGTGCCTTACAATTATTGGGTACCCAAGCTGGACACGTGGCATGAATTGGCTCTCTACGCCGTGGAAGTCCTGGCCTGCCCTGCCGCTAGCGATTTGTCAGAGCGTGTTTTTAGTGCCGCAGGTGGAATCATTACAGATAAACGCACCCGCCTGTCAACTGAAAATGCTGACAGGCTGACTCTGATCAAGATGAACAAGGGTTGGATTTGGCCAGACTTCACCACACCACCAGCAAATGAGAGCGATATTTAAAGTTTGTAATGGGAATTTGCCATGTACCTCCACTCACCCATGGGTACACACTTCTGGACTTTGGATAATCGCTGGACTGCTCCTCCTTCTCCTCATGCGCCACCATGATGACCGTTACAATAGTTAGACCGTTGTTTCAGGTTTACCCCCAGTGGTAAATTTTTTCGCCCATTCTTTCAGAATGGGCATTACAACGACAGGAGACCCACTCCTTTGCAATGGGAACAATGTTTTGAGGCCCTCATGCACATCCCTATCCAGGGACAATGTGGAGACTCCAAATTTTTGGCTGCCCTGCCAAAGGGCTATACTACAATAGACCCACTTCCTTACAATGGGCACTTCAGGTTTACAGGCCATCATGCACGTCTCTATCCAGGGACAATGTGGAGCCTGACGCTGCCACCGACTGCCACACACGTGCGTTTTTTAAATGCAAGCACGGACGCACTAAGAACCTAACAGGTTTTTAGGAGCGACAATTACTGAGAAGTTTGACACTATCAGACACTGCTGACGTGTATTATTCACTAGACTTGTGCGTTATATACTAGTTTGTGAAAAACGCACACAAGTGCACCTGTACGCTGCCACCGACTGCCACACACGTGCGTTTTTTAAATGCAAGCACGGACGCAATAAGAACCTAACAGGTTTTTAGGAGCGACAATTACTGAGAAGTCTGACACTATCAGACACTGCTGACTGACGTGTATTATTCACTAGACTTGTGCGTTATATACTAGTTTGTGCAAAACGCACACAAGTGCACCTGTACGCTGCCACCGACAGCCACACACGTGCGGTTTTTAAATGCAAGCACGGACGCAATAAGAACCTAACAGGTTTTTAGGAGCGACAATTACTGAGAAGTTTGACACTATCAGACACTGCTGACGTGTATTATTCACTAGACTTGTGCGTTATATACTAGTTTGTGAAAAACGCACACAAGTGCACCTGTATGCTGCCACCGACAGGCACACACGTGCGGTTTTTAAATGCAAGCACGGACGCAATAAGAACCTAACAGGTTTTTAGGAGCGACAATTACTGAGAAGTTTGACACTATCAGACACTGCTGACTGATGTGTATTATTCACTAGACTTGTGCGTTATATACTAGTTTGTGCAAAACGTGTACCTGTACGCTGCCATTGACAGGCACACACGTGCGGTTTTTAAATGCAAGCACGGACGCACTAAGAACCTAACAGGTTTTTAGGAGCGACAATTACTGAGAATTTTGACACTATCAGACACTGCTGACTGACGTGTATTATTCACTAGACTTGTGCGTTATATACTAGTTTGTGCAAAACGTGTACCTGTACGCTGCCACCGACAGGCACACACGTGTGGTTTTTAAATGCACGCACGGACGCACTAAGAACCTAACAGCTTTTTAGGAGCGACTATTACTGAGAAGTCTGACACTATCAGGACTGTTTTAGACTGTATACACCAGCCCCAGATATGATGAAGGCTGGTATACGGTCACCACTAGGAATGGCTATATACCCTGCCTGCCTGCCTGTATACAGCTACAATAGTCCTGAGAAGTACTCTTCTGGTCACTAGCCTGTATTCCGACCTGGCTATACCCTGCCTGCCCTGCCTGTATACAGCAACAATAGTCCTGAGAAGGACTCTGCTCCTGTACTCCGACCTGGCTATTCCCTGCCTGCCTGTATACAACGACAATAGTCCTGAGAAGGACTCTGCTTCTGTACTCCGACCTGGCTATACCCTGCCTGCCTGTATACAACTAATAATAATTAGCTGAATCCAAGAGGAGCAATGAACAATAGGATAAACAAGACCTAAAATATAACGTTTATTAGAAATACATAAAATGAGCAGAAGCTCACAAGGTGAGTAAAAACAATAACCAGCACACAACCAATAATGGTGCTATAACAGGGCATATATAAAAGCCCAAGTCAGATCACCCTTGGTAAGGAGATACACTAGGTGACAACCTTTAGAACAACTAAGGAGCCTCCTATGAATTACCCAGAGGATGATACGACAAAAAATAGAGACACATACCTCCTTATTGCCAAATACTAGGGGCCACAGTGGAGAGCAATTGTGTCCCAAAACTGCTTCTTATGGATCAAGAAAACGTAATTCTCATTTAATCCCCTATAGGGAACGTTCTTACCAGATCCTGAAGAGGTGGCAGGGCGACTATACCAAAATATTCAGGTCTCCTAGGGGAGCTGTCAATCAGCTCTTCAAATCCCACAGGAATGCCACGAAAGAAAACTCCATGTATATGTCAGAAACACTCACTCCCAACGCGTTTCTTGGGGATCAATCATCAGGGGAGTATGGGTGAAAGGCCTTGGGTACTGCTTCAAATATTTCCAATACTGCAGTAATATCATGCCCAAGACACTAAAAGATAAGGCAAAATGTATAATATAAGCCCAAAGCAGTGTATTAGTAAGGCCTAGCTAAATGCCCCATAGATAAGAAACTCACCGCACACAGCGTGTGTCATAGTGAACCGTTTTGAAAATGCCGCGCTGGCGTCCCGGAAGCATGCTCCATTTATATCCCGGCGCATGCGCAATGGCACAATAACACTCAGTGACGTGCATACCAGGATGCATCAGAGCCGGAAGTGCACGTCACCGGGCGCCGTGTCTCACAATGAGAACGTAGCCCAGTCCAGTGACATCATATCCTGGAGAACCGCTCGCGCTGAAATATATATGCCCTGTTATAGCACCATTATTGGTTGTGTGCTGGTTATTGTTTTTACTCACCTTGTGAGCTTCTGCTCATTTTATGTATTTCTAATAAACGTTATATTTTAGGTCTTGTTTATCCTATTGTTCATTGCTCCTCTTGGATTCAGCTAATTATTACTATTGCTACTGTGGATCCCCAGGGCATTTTTGCTATTTCTGTACCTGTATACAACTACAATAGTCCTGAGAAGGACTTCTGGTCACACTGTTTGCAGCCCTGCTACGGAAATAACTATAAAGGGCCGCAAACCTTTCCCTGAAGCAGCAACACTCTCCCTGCACTGACTGTCTGGATGGCTGTGTGCAGAGCACAGCGCGCCCGCCGGTATAAAGGCTCGGTCACGCTGTGTAGGCCGGCCAATCACTGCAATTCCACAACTAACAGTACTGTGGCATTGCAGTGGTCTGCCAGCCAATCCCTGCATGAGGGCTGGCTCTCAAAAGAGCGCCAACATGCAGGGATGAAGACCACGAGTACAGCACGAGTATCGCGAGATTACTCGGTCCCCGCCGAGTAGCCCGAGTACAGTGATACTCGTGCGAGTACCGAGTAGTGACAAGCATACTGTCAGGACCGGGAGGACTGGTAGACCCAGGAGGTGGATCCTCTAGACCGAGCACCCCACCGGGGGGCAGGGTACACGGCAGCCGGAGCACTGGCGTGGCCGGGACGGGAGCCGCGTCCCACAGGGGATGGGAAGAACAAAGTCACTGGGGTCACGGAGTTCCTAAGACTGTACGGTATACTGGTACAGGTGCCGGGTAGGAAAGACAAACAGTAGTCCAGGACACGGCACAAGGGGACCTGAGCACCTAGCTCACAAGACAAGGCTTCAAGACACGTTGATCAGGCCCCGCCCACATGGAAAGGCCAGTCTTATATACCCAGCACAGCCCTATGTCATATCCTGCTTTAGGTGTGCTGGGCCCATAAGACCAGGAGAGTGGGCGCGGCCCTGTCCTATACAGAAGCATGAGTCTAGGACTCGGAGTCAGACACATGAGACAGGAGACAGGACACAGGAGAGCACGAGCGGGAGCGGTAGCCTTGACCGGTGGACACGTGGACTGGATCAGTGGGTAAGGAGGGCTGCCGGGACACCGGGAGCGTGACAGTACCCCCCCTTGAAGCCCCCCTCCCCACGGCCGGGACAGGTAGGCGCGCCGAAGAGGGGCAGCAACGTACTTCCGGGACAACCTGGACCGAGCCTCAGGACCGCAATCCACCCAATCGACCAGGAAGGACTGCTTACCCCGGACCGTTTTCATGGCCACTATGTCCCGTATCGGAGAACCCAAGTCAGCGGCAACGGAGGAAACGGAAAGGGGAGGACAGTCAGAAGCAGGACTGAAGTCTTGGACGATCGGATCGGGCGTCTTGGACCGGGTACAGGACAGTGTCTCATCCTCAGTAGCCGGTGGCATCAAAGTCTCAATAGCCAGGACGGTGGAACGATGCTAGACTGCGTCGTTTCTTCTTCAGGACCTGGTGGTACCAAAGGCTCAAGTACCAGGAGCTGTGGTACAACACTGGACTGCGTCGTTTCCTCTTCTTCTTGAGGCATGACAGGGTCAGGTGCCAGGGGCCGAGGAACGGGCTGTAGACAGTTATCATGGCACAAGGGACCCCAGCGAGTGATTGCGCCAGAGCGCCAACTGATGTCAAAGTCATGGAGTTGTAGCCAGGGCAGACCCAGCAGAAGCGCGGGAGCCATTCTCGGGATGACATAGAAAGTAATAGTCTCCGTGTGCAGGGCACCAACACAGAGTCTCACGGGTTTGGTTGTATATATGACGGGTTCGTATAACGGTTTTCCGTCCACGGAGGCGAACCAGAGGGGTTTGGCAAGCGGGGTCACAGGTATCTGGTATCGGGACACTGTAGATTGGTGAATGAAATTACCAGCTGCCCCCGAATCAGTCTGACAGGACACAGGAGAGCACGAGCGGGAGCGGTAGCCTTGACCGGTGGACACGTGGACTGGATCAGTGGGTAAGGAGGGCTGCCGGGACACCGGGAGCGTGACACATACTCGCTCAACACTAGTTGTAAGCTCTTGTGCTGCGCCACTAGTATGTCGTGTTCGCACACAGACAATTACTCCTGCTACCCAGAGTGATTACCAGGTATTAGGCGACTGCTTATACAGGCCATTGGTTAGGCAAAGGTTGGTGAGAAGGCAGTATAAATCGCCATTACGAGTGGCGCAGCATAGGGGTGTAGGCTTTTGGCCTTGTGAATAGATTGTTCTATTCTTTCTGTTTTATGCATTTTTTTTTTGTTTTGATAAAGTAAAACAATCATTTATCAACCCAACTGCCTAGAATTCTTTTTCTGGTGCGTGGTTTAGCTGTATACTGGGGAGCCCACCCTGTACACGACTTTCAATAAAGCATAAGTCACAGTGGGAAGCTCACTGTGCTACAATGCGGCTTAGCAGGGCGGGCCAACCAACATCTGCCACATAAAGTGCATCTGCATGCTCTTCATCCTCTACGACTGTGGGGACAGCAGTCACACATGCTTTTGGATGCTGACCTGCCACCTCTTTACCTGCAACAAGCAGTGTGATTGGCGGGTCGTCAGTTGTTTTGGAAGTGGAAACAGCTGCTGGTGTCGAGCTCTCTCAGACATCAAGAGCACCACCTTTGGCAGTTAAAAATTGGCTACTAGAGATGGCGACAGGTGGTGTATCTTACTTTACAACACTGCTACACCACTGACTATCACACACTGATACTATGCCCAAAGGAATTGCCTGGACTTTTTGCAGTTAAAAATTGGCTAATAGAGATCGAGACAGGTTATATATCTTACTTTACAAGACTGCTACACCGCTGACTATCACACACTGATACTATGCCCAAAGGAATTGCCTGGACTTTTTGCAGTTAAAAATTGGCTACTACAGATGGAGAGGGGGGGTAGCTTTCTTGACAGCAGTGCTATGCCACTGACTATCACACACTGATACTATGCCCAAGGGATTGCCTGGGCTAGCTGCAGTTAAAAATTGGCTACTAGAGATGGCGACAGGTGGTGTATCTTACTTTACAAGACTGCTACACCGCTGACTATCACACACTGATACTATGCCCAAAGGAATTGCCTGGACTTTTTGCAGTTAAAAATTGGCTACTACAGATGGAGAGGGGGGTAGCTTTCTTGACAGCAGTGCTATGCCACTGACTATCACACACTGATACTATGCCCAAGGGATTGCCTGGACTAGCTGCAGTTAAAAATTGGCTACTAGAGATGGCGACAGGTGGAGTATCTTACTTTACAAGACTGCTACACCGCTGACTATCACATACTGATACTATGCCCAAAGGAATTGCCTGAGCTGATTTGGACAGATGCTGTGAAAAACACTTGCACAGCGCTGGCACAGACCTGCCTTGCAAAATTGCTGTGAACTGCTCTAATCTAGCCCTGAAAAGGGCTGATATTACAACTTGTCCCTACTCCCTAAACTGATGTCTCTATTGCCCTTTATAGCACCCACAACAGCAGCAGCAGCAGCTGGAGCGATAACTGACACACAACCGCAGCACTGAGATAATGGTGGCGATGGGGAAAATGGCCGGGTCTTATAGGGCAAGGACATGTGACATATACAGCCAATGACACATGCCCTTGCTTGTCTGCCAAAAATGCACTTTGCTGTGTGTGTGTGTCTGTGATTGGCTGACAGCCTGGCCCGCCCCACTGGGTGCGCTGTTGAGAAAAAAAAAATGGCGATCGACATTCTTTCAGCACTCAGCAGCACTGATCTAAACCCTGTCCCCCCCGCACACTATACGCTGAATTTGGATAATATTATTATTAACATTGAATGACAGTATTACTGTGAAAAGTCAGCTAGTAACTAGCTACACTTTTAGTGATTGAACCGTTATCGAACGGTAACTCGAACTGTCGAACGTGAAGCAAATCTTTCAAGTTCATCGAACGACTCGAACATCGCCAAAAAACAGGTCGAACTTGAGATTGGCAAACAGTTCGATTCGAACGCCTCTCATCTCTAGTCAGTGAATGCAAAAATCAAAGGTCTAAGTTTATTTTCACTAATTGAAAGGACAAAGTTCAGATTAGTTCCTTCAACTGCAAAATATGTTTCTAAGAACTACTTCCTTCAAGACCAGATTGAGACAATTTGTATCTTCTTTTTTTAAAAATGTATTACACACTTTGTTAAAAAAATATATATTCTATCTTTAGTATGGTGTATGTTCTTAAAAATGTTGAAATGTCATAGAGATATGTCAGGGTGCTTCCGGAGCTGAAACATCTCTAAGACAAAAAAGCTGAAGCTTGCCACCTGAGACTGAAGATGTACTCATAGATATAGTGTTGAATGAGATTAAGGTGCATCTGTGAGATTTCGTACCTTCCTTTCAGCAATAAAAGTGGATCTCAGAACCAGGATCCCCAAATGTCAAAACTTCTTAAAATCAAAAGTTTTGTGAATGTATGGTTAGTAGTTACTATTGATGATGAAACCCAAACTGTTTGAGACCTCAAACACCTGCTGTACCAAACAGCAGGTGTTTGAGGTCTCAGATCCGGACACAGACTTCTCTAGAAAGTCCGTGTTACAGTTCAGGTTCGGCCACCCGGATAATAAAAACACAAAAGTGTTAAAGTAGGAGCAATATACTTACCGAGCCTCCCCGTGGCTGTAATGCTACTGCCAGGTCCGCTTATCAGTGCTCATACATATTCACTGCTTTCCCCAACCACCGGCGGCCTCTGATTGGCTGCTGTTTCAGCCTCTCTAACAGTGCATATAACACTGACCCTTACTCCAGTTCCCTGCACCCCTCATCCCCGGGCTTCGGGAAACACTGACAAGGGGGACCGGTCTAGCAGCAGTGACGTCACTCAGTTTACCGGAGGTCATACCCAGGTTCCCACTGTTTTACCTCTGTTGACGTTAGCACTGCACTGTGGCTTAAAGTGCAGGGTCATGCCCCGCACCCACCAGCCTTTTAACGCTTACAGTGCCAGCCAGGGGTCAGGGAGTGCGGGGCAGCCACAAACCCTCCTAACCCTGGCCAGCACTGTCACTGTTAAAGTGCAGGACCATGCCCCACACTCCACCAGCCATTTAACAGTGAGTTACAGCTGGGGTCAAGGAGTGCAGGGCAGCCCTGAACCCCCCTCCCCCAGCCAGCACTGTCATTGTTAAAGTGTGGGGCCTTGCCCTGCATTCCGCCAGCCCTGTAACAGTGACATTGACAGCCTGGTGTCAGGGAGTGCGGGGCAGCCCTGCACCCTCCTGCCCCTGGATAGCACTGCCACTGTTAAGGTGCAAGGCAGCCACAAAACCTTCCTCTCCCTGCTAGCACTGTCACTGTTAGAGTGTGGGGCCATGCCCTATACCCCGTCAGACCTTTGACACTGACAGTGCTGGCCGGGGGGAGAGGAGTGTGGGGCTGCCCCGCACCCCCTCCCACGGCCAGAACTGTCACTGTCAAAGTGCAGGGTCTTGCCCTGCATCCCACCAGCAGAGGGGGGTGTGGATGCCCTGCACTTTAAGCCAAAGTGCGGTACTCAAGTCACCGGAGGTCATGCCGTGGGAACTCGGGTATGACCTCTGGTGAACTGATTGACATCATTTCTGCCATCCGGGTCTCCCTTGTCAGCATTTCCTGGAGCCTAGAGAGACCAGACATGTTTTTGGTCTCTCCAGGCTGAGATGTAGCAGAGCCAGGACTGTTGTGGGACGTCGTGTGAATTACAGTGGAACTTCAAGGGTCATTTTGGGGTTAATAAACAGGGTAAAGAGACTGCTGTATCTTATTTTAAATAAAGGATTTTTATCGGTGTTCGTGTTTATTTCTTTTTACTTATAGGATTAGTGTGGGGGGTCTCATAGAGTGATACCCATCACTCATTTTGAGCTTGATGACAGTTGTGCGCTGTCATTAACCCCTTATTACCACTGAATCCATGGCTCCAGAGCAATCGAGAAGAGTCGGGAAAGCACCGGGATTGTCATATCTAATGGATGTGACAATTTTGGGGCAGCTGCAGGCTGCTTTTCTTAGGCTGGGGGGTCCCAATAATCACGGGCTTCCTCAGCGTGAAAATACCAGCCCCCTACTGTCGGCTTTATCTTGTCTGGTTATCAAAATTGACAAAATTGGGGGGACTGCAAGTCATTTTTTTTTTCACTATTTATTTAAATATTTTTTTTAAAAGCTGCATGTGGTTCCTTTTATTTTGATACACAGCCTGTAGCAGTGTCTTTATCTGTGCTGGTATCACTATTGGGAGACTCTACACCTTTTTTTATTTATTTACTTTACACTCCATTATAGGTATGCAGACCAGCTCTTGTGATTCCAACAAATCACAGGCGCTGTTAGAGATGGGGATAGCAAGGTCTACCAGCAACAAATCAGAGCCGCTGGTGGGTGTGGAAGCAGTGAATACGTATGAGGACTGATGAGAAAATCCAGAAGTAGCGTTACAGCTGTGGGGAGGCTTGGTAAGTATATTTTCCTGCTTTAACTCTTATTTTACAAGTAATGTTTGGGTCCCCATAGACTTATATGGGGTTTGGCAGCTGGGCTGATGTTCAGGTTCAAGTCCAGTCCTGAACCGGACTTTTTTTTAAGCCTGGCTGGACCCACCAAACCCAAACATCTGCGGGTTCACTTATCTCTAGTAGTTACTCGTTATACAGGATAAAAGAAAAACAATGTTGAAAAACTCTAAAAAATGATAATATTACAGTGATACTCACCCCTTGGACTCAATAGTGATTGCTATGCATTTCACATGCTTCGTCATTCTATCTGGTGCACTGTATTTTCCTCCCACTGTCCACTCCTCTCTGATTGGTGTTCTTTATCTTCTGCTTCTGAGATGTCCACTGCAGTGGCATGGGCAGCACACAGTGATAGGTTTAAACCATGGCTCCGTTCGCTTTACTTTGCTGGTGGATAGGAAGATTACACTTTTCACCATGTTCTGAATGCCACTACAGAAGCCAATTTGGAAGTAGGAGGAATAAAACTGTGATCTAAGAAACAAAGGCGGCCTTAGACGTTGAGTGGAGGGCACCATTTAGGTAATTATACGTGAGAAATGTATAGTCCCTTTTCAGATCCATCACTAGTGATGAGTGAATATGCTGAAATTCAAACTTGTCAGTTCCCTTGAATTTGTCAAGGAAATGGAATGAAAATCTAATTTGTCTTATTATGCTCCAGGGTCACTCCAGCCTTCACTTTCCATGCTCATGACACACAATGTTATTTTTCTCCATTAACACTCTGTGTAGTGGCTTCCATAATGTCACAATATGGCCTATTCAGTGCTGGGAGCCCCTGTGTGAAGTATAAATAAAGGAAAAAGACATTGGCCCCAATTCATCAAGACTAGCATTCATGTCAGTCTTACATAGTTACATAGAATGAAAAAAGACCCCGCTACATCTAATTCAACCTTCCTCCTCCAATTATATATTTCATCACTAAATCATTTATAACTGACAATATTGTGTGTACTGTGGAAATCATCCAGCCCTTTTTTAATAGTTACATAGGTTGAAAAAAAGCCTAAGTCCATTGGCATAGAAAGCAGGATATGAACCTGCAATATGAACCTGAACCTTCATGAGGAAGAGTGCTGAGGTCAGAGGCACCTAAGTCAATAAGAGGAACATGCTCCTCAATGAATCGGGCAAACCTGAAAAGTTGCACATGCAACCATGTGCATCAGCACAAATCTCCCTCCAGTCAATTATGGAAGTAAGAGATATGTGGTATAAGGGACACCTCAGTTTGGCATAAATTAGACTGGAGGACTTTATCAAGTTACAAAAAATTTAATTTAAGAGGATCTGAATTTTTTTTCAAATTTGACCAATTCCAATACAATGTTTTTTAACTTTTTCCAAAATAAGTATTATACATTTGTAAAAATAGAACTTTTATTTTTCATGACTTTAAAACTTAATCTTAGCTCCAAATCAAATATAAGCACAAAACTTGTGAAATTTCTGATTCCAAATACACAATATTACATTTTTATAAGTATTTTATGTTACATGAAATTTTAATGAAATATTAATTTACAAATTAGATCAACTGAGAATAGATCAGGTTTTTTTCCCCAAAGGTAATCCAAACCGATTTTAGAAAACAGTTGGGAAATTTAAAAATTTGCAAAGGGGATTAACGAGTATAAGGTGTAAAATATATAAGGAGGTCAAAACACCATTACGGTTTTGTAAGAAATAAAAGATGTTGCCCCATCCATAGAGAATATTCTGCATTATTTCAAAATGGGTTGTAAGTAGAACTGAAATAAAGAATTTTATCATTATGTATTTTAATTTTACGTATTTCTATATTTTTCTTTTAATTTTTTTGATGTTTTTACTGTCATAAAAATAAGTTAAATAAAAATCAATATTAGATATATTATACCTGACTTTCCATGGCCAGGATCAAATGTAACTTTAACCTAGCTGTTTATTTTCATAGTCTATAGCGACCACAGCATCTAAGAAATTAGACAAAGGGAACAGACTTCTCATTGTACCACTGGTTAAGTGATTGTATGGTTAAATCTTCTAGTAGAACTAAAAAAAAAAGTAAAGAAAGTTAAGCAAAATATTTAGAAATATAAAAAATTTAAATAAATACTAACAATTATCTTTGTGCCATTACAAAATTCTGGAAATGATGGAAAAGGAAAAAAAAAGTGCACATAATAGGTATCGACAAGTGTAATAACCCATTTTTGAATATTATAATTTTTAAAATTACTTGCCATTATGTAGAAATGAATAAATAAAAAAATTAGAACATTTCTAATTCCTAGATGGCATCAACATTTCAAAACTTATTTTTTGACTATTTTTTTTAAGGGAAAGCCTGCGCTGTTTCTTGCATTGCCTAACACGGCACTCATAATATACAGTATGTACCCAATGCACTGTCCAGGATTGAGATTCATCAAGTGGTTTCAAATTTGGATGCTAGCCCAGATCGTCCTTCCTGGGCTTTAATTATATCTGAATTCTTAGGTCCTCAGTTGACTCGGTGTCCAAGCCCCCCTACTTCATCACGTGACACCTCCTGACAAGACTCAGTTGGCGCAATGGTGGCAACATACATGAGACAAAAGAGGCCAGGCTAGGTGAACATCGCTTAGTAACAGAGAAACGGACAAGTGAGTATGATTTTTAAAAAATGAGGATAGCACTCAGTACGATTTTAATAGAAGAGTACTACATAGCACAATATTTTAGGTTTTTTAGAAAAAATATGCATGATATTTTATATGGTGTTATTTTGTGGCATTGATTATTTTAGGACAATACATGACAAGACTCGCAATCGGAGGCAGAATGTGAGATGCTTTCTTATTCAAGGGCTTAATATAAAAATATTATATTCAGTGTGTACAGTGCATGATGCCATTACATTCACAGTGTCCTGTGTTTGACCTTTTTATTTGATAGGGCACACTATATAACTATTATATTTTTTAGGCAAAAGAGGTAAGTCATCAAGGTATCAAAGTAAAACACTTTGGAAAGTTACAAAATTTTTGAGCAATGCGTATGCAAAAATTGGGCAAATGTTGATATCTTTACACCAAGTTAAAGCAGCTCCAAAAATAGGGGCCCCTTGGAAGGAGCAAGTGTGGGCCTGTCAGATTCCTCAATAGTCTATAGTGTGCAAAAGTCAAGGATTTTAAAATTATACTCTGTAGAGAAATGCATGATCAGGAAAAGTCATCATGATGGTCTGGGTTGGATGCAAAAGAAAAAGAAGAAAAATCTCTTCAATTAGGGAAGCAATCTATAATTCATTGGATGTAGGATTTGTTAATTAATAGCCTGCATTGAGAATGTACAGTACAAAGCAAGTTTTTAAAACAAAACTGATTTTATAATTATGACTCACTAAGTTAATGCACCTTGAATGATGCTCCATTTTAGAAATCCCTCTTTAAAAAAAAGAAAAAAAACTGGCAGAATGAGGTGTACAACGTGTAGAATTTTTAATTCTTCCATAGATCTATGTTGACAGCAGGTGATTTCTGATTTATGATGAGCTGTCAACTGATGATAATTAGGTCACATGACCATAATTTTTCTCATTATAGAAAATCCTTCCAAATATTTTAACCAAACTCCAATCAGAGTTTAATCAGAGTCTAAACCTATTTTCCGAGATGTGGAGAAGATGGAAAAAAATTTCTCTATCTTCTTCTCTTCATTCTGTCAGCCTGTGAAAATATGATTGCGCTCGAATGTCTTATTTGTGTGGTCCGATTTTGTTCACAAACCCATTGACTTCCATGGCCGAGTGCAATCCAATATAAGAATGCAAATAGCCCATGCTGCAATTTTTTTCCCCAGAGTCTGTTGGAGGAAAAAATTGGACATGTACCCAGCAGCATAGAATATGTTATGTGCATGTGGTTTCCCACACAAGTAAACAAAGCCTATCTCTAATCTACTGCACTTGCCCCAACTTCTTCCTGCACAGACTAATATTCCTTGTAACAAAGTCCCTAGTGGTACCTGCACAGGCTAGAATAGCCCTAACCAAAAATCTAGGTGACCATAGCTTGGACAAAACGTGTGACAGCACAGCAGTGGAAAAAAACTAGTACATGAGGAAAGGAGAATTATATAGATTAGATTTGTAAGGTGTGAGGTAACGTGGTCGGCTGCGCGGCAGAAGACACGGGATCCAGGCGCCAATGGTCACAGCACACAGTTTATTGCACAAAACCAAATCCAAAACAGCACACAACACGTTTTCCAGAATATCCTCCTCCAGAACCAACGAGCCAGATTCCAGAAATGGCTCACATGTGCTTCTTCGGCAGAAGCTTAGGGAGTTGTGTTCACTCCCTCACACTAGGGCCCCACAAACCGGTTCCTGTTTCCTTTTAACCCTCCTTTCAGTCTGCAGGGAAACAGCAATAAACCCTGGAGTGGAGTTGCTTTCTATACATGGAGGGAGCACAACCGGGGCGAGACGTACCGGCCGTCATAGACAACCCCGGTCACAGTCTCACATACCCCCCCCTCAGTTCAAGCGTGCGGGGTTGAACTACCGCCATCAAACACGGGCCACGGGACAAGGCATCCGCATTGCCCTGCAACCTTCCGGCCCGGTGTTCAACCGTAAACCAGAAGTTCTGTAGAGAAAGGAACCACCGTGTAACCCGGGCATTCCTTTCCTTGGCGGACCTCATCCAGACCAGCGGAGAGTGATCAGTCACCAAGCGAAACTGCCGTCCCAGCAGGTAATAGCGTAGGGACTCCAAGGCCCACTTGATCGCCAGGCACTCCTTCTCCACTACGCTATAATTCCGCTTGGGAGGGGTGAGCTTCCTACTTAAGAAGGTGACGGGGTGTTCCTCCCCCTGAACCACCTGAGACAGCACTGCACCCAGGCCGACCTCAGAGGCGTCAGTCTGTACTACGAACTCCTTCTGGAAATCAGGGTTGACAAGAACGGGCTGTCCGCACAGGACCCCCTTCAGGGCCCGGAAGGAGTCCTCGGACTGCGGAGTCCAGCGCACCATGACGGACTTCCTGCCTTTGAGACGGTCCGTCAAGGGGGCGGATGGTCCCGCAAAATTTTTAACAAACCTCCTGTAGTACCCCACGATACCCAGGAAGGCACTAACCTGCTTCGTGGTCAGGGGTCTAGGCCACTTCTGGATCGCCTCAACTTTGTTAATTTGGGGCTTAATCACTCCTTGACTTATTATGTAGCCCAAGTAGTGGGCTTCCGTGAGCCCCAACACACATTTCTTGGGATTGGCTGTCAATCCGGCTGTTCGGAGTGCGTTCACCACCGCTTGTACCTGTTCCAAGTGGGTCTGCCACTCGGAGCTGTAAATAATGATGTCATCAAGGTACGCTGATAGATACGCCTGGTGGGGTTCCAGCACCAAGTCCATCAACCTCTGGAACGTGGCCGGAGCGCCATGTAACCCAAAAGGCAAGACAACATAGTGGAAGAGACCCTCCGGCGTAACAAAAGCGGTTTTCTCCTTGGCGGACTCCGTCAATGGACCTGCCAGTACCCCTTGGTCAGGTCGAGCGTGGTGAAATATCGTGCCTGTCCCAGCCTATCAATCAGCTCATCCACCCGGGGCATGGGGTAGAGATCGAACTTGGATATTTCGTTCAATCTCCTAAAGTCATTGCAGAACCTTAAGGAGCTATCAAGTTTTGGTATTAGGACAATGGGACTAGCCCATTCACTTCGGGATTTTTCGATGACCCCCAGGCGTAGCATTGTCTTCACTTCCTCTGATATGGCTTGTCTTCGAGCCTCCGGCACCGGGTATGGCTTCAGGCGTACCTTCAGGTGAGGCTCGGTGACAATGTCATGTCGTATCAGACTGGTCCTACCAGGCAGTTCGGAGAAGACATCGGGGTTCTGCTGAACCAGCCTTCTGGCCTCTCGCCTCTGTTGCTTGGTGAGTGCTTCTCCAGTCCTTACTTCCGGTTCATCCTCTCTGGAGGTCGCTGGAGCCGGATTTGAACGACCCGAAGAGGAGAGAGATGGGGGAAAATCAACCATCAGGCTTTCCCGTTCCTGCCAAAGTTTTTAACAGGTTGACATGATATATTTGTTCAGGTTTACGCCTACCGAGCTGCAATACCTTATAGTTGACCTCCCCGATTCTTTCCTTTATCTCGTAGGGGCCTTGCCACTGAGCCAGGAATTGACTCTCTGCCGTGGGGACCAACACCAACACCCGATCCCCGGGGTTAAAGGTCCACACGGTGGCTTGTCTCTGCGCGGCCTGAGCCTCCTGTAAATGCTCCTTCACAATTGGCATGACCGCGCTTATGCGGTTCTGCATTCCTAAAATGTGTTCAATCACACTTTTATGGGGGGTGGACTCCTGCTCCCATCTTTCCTTTGCCAGGTCCAACAATCCCCGGGGATGTTGCCCGTATAACAACTCAAAAGGCGAAAACCCCGTGGATGCCTGTGGCACCTCTCGGATGGCAAACATCAAATAGGGAAGCATCATATCCCAGTCTTTCCCGTCTTTGGAAATCACCCTTTTTAGCATGGTTTTCAGGGTTTTATTGAATCGCTCCACTAAACCGTCCGTTTGAGGATGATACACAGACGTACGCAACTGCTTGATCTGGAGTAGCCGGCATAGCTCTCTGGTCACTTTAGACATGAATGGGGTCCCCTGATCCGTAAGGATCTCCTTGGGCAACCCCACCCGGCAGAACACAGCAAACAACTCTCGAGCTATAAGCTTCGCTGCAGTATGTCTGAGAGGTATCGCCTCTGGATACCGGGTGGCATAGTCGACGATCACTAGGATGTGTTGGTGCCCTCGAGCGGACTTTACGAGGGGCCCCCCAGATCCATCCCTATCCGTTCAAAAGGGACTTCTATAATGGGTAACGGTACCAACGGACTGCGAAAGTGGGCCAGGGGTGCGGTAAGCTGACACTCCGGGCAGGTTTTGCAGAACCGTTTTACCTCCCCAAAGACTCTGGGCCAATAGAACCTTTGCAATATTCGCTCCTGCGTTTTCTTGGCCACTAGGTGGCCACTCATCAGGTGTTTATGAGCCAAATCGAGGACCCGCCGGCGATACGGCTGGGGCACCACCAACTGCTCCACTACCACACCCCGTATTTCATCTACCTGGTAGAGCAAGTCCTGCTTAAGAGCGAAATGGGGGTACCTTACCTGGGCACCGGGCACCTGTGCCACCCCGTCAACCACTGTCACCCGACCCCGGGCATGTATTAATGTAGGGTCCTGGAGTTGGGCTGTCCCAAACGTATCTGGGAACGCCTCCAACTCCAGGATGAGCTCGACCATCTCAGCCTCTCCTGCCAATACCTCTAGGGGTCACCTATCGGGTTCACATTCTGTCCCTATCAAGGGGGACCTACGGCAGGCGTCCCGGATTCGGGATTGTCGGGCTCAGGTCTCGGACTGTCCAATACCTGAGGGGACTTAGAAGGCCCCTTCCATAGAGTCCAAAAATACGGCAGATCCCTTCCTAGGATCATGTCGTAGGGAAGAGTGTTCATAAGTCCCACCTCATGTTGCACCTGACCGCAGGGTGCTGTGATGGTGATAACCCCCGTGGGATAGTCTCGGCGGTCCCCATGTATGCAAACCACCCCCACTGTACGTCCTGTAGCCTTTACTTCAGCCTTTAGGGTTGATCGCACAAGGGTCACTAAGCTTCCGGAATCCAACAAGCCTGTAACCGGACATCCATTCACCTGTATTTGGCACAAGTGGGGCTCAGTCTCCGGGGAGACAAGGTCCACGGTACACACCGCCTGAGCATACATTGAACCCCGCCGGGTAACCCCACAATCCATGGGCTCCGTGGTGAGTGGACACTGGGCTTCCATATGTCCCACCCGCTGGCACCGCCAACATCTAATAGGGAAGGAAACCCCCTTGACGAGTTGTCATTTAGGGTACATAGCCTTCCGGACCTCAGGGACGGCGGGCGCAGCCTCAGACGGGACGGTAGCGGACTCCCGCACCGGTGTCAGCGGTGGGTCCTTGGCCCGAAGCTTGGAGGGGCCGGACCGACGGGCGGCACGCAAAGTCTCAGTGTCCCATATCAAGTCCTGCGTAGCCACATGCCGCTCCACCAGGCACACTAATTGGTCCAGGGTACTTGGGTCGCCCTGTCCTACCCACCGTTAAATGGTGACGGGTAAAGTGCGCACAAAGCGATCAACCACTACCCTCTCCACCATTTGCGCAGGGCTCAGAGTGTCAGGCTGCAACCACTTCTTTACCAGATGCAACAAGTCATAGGCCTGGGAGCGTACAGGTTTGACTTCCTCATAGAACCACTGATTTACCCGCTGAGCCCGTACATAAGTATTCACCCCCAACCGAGCAAGAATTTCGGCTTTCAGGGTCTCATATTCTATGGCGTCCTCGGTATAGAGGTCCAGGTACGCTTTTTGGGGCTCCCCCTTCAGATAGGGTGACAATACCTCAGCCCACTGGGGGGTCGGCAGCTTCTCCCGCTTGGCCACCCGCTCAAACACAGCCAGGAACGCTTCCACATCATCCCCCAGTGTCATCTTTTGCAACGCTTGTCTCACCACCTTCCGGACACTGCCGTCGTCACCCGGTCCCGGGGTTGTTGCTGCCGGTCCGGCACGGATCGACTTGGTCAGGACCACCATCTGTTCTTGGTGCCTTTGTTCCTGCAATTGCAAGGAGTGCTGGTGCTGTTGCTGCTGATGATCCAATGACCGGAGCAAGTGTGCATTGGTCTGTTGTTGCTGTGCATTAGCCTGAGCCAGCTGCTTTAGTATGTCCTCCATGTTGCCGCTGGGTTTGGCCTGTAGTGTAGCCGCTGAAATCCAGGACATGCGCTACTGGGTCACCAGGGATGGATGCTACACCTCACCGGGCTGACATGCCCGCATTCTCCACCATCTGTGAGGTAACGTGGTCGGCTGAAGACACGGGATCCAGGCACCAATGGTTACAGCACACAATTTATTGCACAAAACCAAATCCAAAACAGCACACAACAGGTTTTCCGGAATATCCTCCTCCAGAACCAACAAGCCAGATTCCAGAAATGGCTCACATGTGCTTCTTCGGCAGAAGCTTAGGGAGTTGTGTTCACTTCCTCACACTAGGGCCCCACACCCTGGTTCCTGTTTCCTTTTAACCCTCCTTTCAGACTGCAGGGAAACAGCAATAAACCATGGAGTGAAGTTGCTTTCTATACATGGAGGGAGCACAACCGGGGCGAGACGTACCGGCCGTCATAGACAACCCCGGTCACAGTCTCACAAGGGATAGAGAGGCAACTTTGAGCAATGTAATTTTTTTTACTTAGAGTCAATCGATCCCCTGCCAATATAATTTCTGAGCAAAATTAAGCAAATCTTGTGAATTTGAATTTCCAAATATTTGTTCATCTATACTTCTTATTTGCTGAATTTAAGAACTCTACGGACTATCAATACAGTAGACCTTTAACAATAATAGGGTCACAAGAAGAAAAATATTGTTAACTATCGGATCTGTAGAGATCTACACTGAGGGTCCAGTTTCTTGACACTCACCTTAGATCAGTTTTCTATGTCTAGCCTTAAATCTAGCCCATCGAAGCATCTATTGTTGGTTAAACCTTGTGATGTTATGTTTGCAGTATTTTGATGACTAATCATTATAAGACCAGATACTATAAAATTTGTAAGTAGACTGTAAACTATCTTACGGTTAATTCTTTTCATTGTATATCAGGAATCACCTGAATATTATGGAACAATTGAACCAAACCACATCCCGAAGGTTCATCCTACTTGGATTGTCCACTGACCCTCAACTACGAATCATCTTTTTCATTGTTTATTTGATCATGTATTTAATAACTATATCAGGAAATCTTCTGCTGATCATCGTGGTGAGGACCAATCGAACTCTACACAGTCCCATGTTCTTCTTTCTGACCAACCTTTCCTTCATTGACATCTGCTTCTCCACCTCGATTGTTCCTGTACTATTAATGAACACCTTAGCACAAGACAGAAGTATTTCCTTAGTTGGTTGTGCGGCACAGATGTTTGTCTCCTTAGGTTTGGGTGCTACAGAAAGCATAATACTTGCCTCCATGGCCTATGATAGGTTTGCCGCTATTTGTAGACCATTGCATTATAACACCATAATGAGCAGGACAATGTGTTTTTCCTTAGCTGCATTGTCATGGAGTGTCGGATTTATTAACTCTTTCATACAGGTGTACCTAACATTCCAGCTCCCATTCTGCAGGTCTCTTGACACCAATCACTACTTTTGTGAAGTACCGGCCTTTATACAAATGTCTTGTGGAGACACCTTTTTCAACGAGTTATCTATATATATCACAGGAGGAATGATTGCCGGAAGTGCCTTCTACTTGATTCTGATCTCATATGTCCATATTATTTCCAAGATCCTTAAAATGATTTCCGCACATGGAAGACAGAAAACCTTCTCCACCTGCGCCTCACACCTCACTGTTGTCACACTATTCTTTGGCACCGTTATGTTCATGTATTTACGACCCCACTCAAAAAAGAATAGTCAATACTCTATTGAAACTGACAAAGTAGTGCCCATTCTGTACACGACAGTAACACCAATGTTGAACCCTTTTATATATAGCATGAGGAACAACGACGTGAAAAACTCAGTAATCAATCAATTGAAAAGGCAGCAATGTTGCCTACAATGTTAAAGGGGGCTGGCCACTTGTGCAGGAAGGATTAAGTTAACCCAGGTACAAATAAAAAATATTTAGTGGAGCAGCGCCGATGTGCTTCATTCAAAAATGCCAGCTCACAATTTATACTCAAACCCTTAAAAAACATATAAGCTTATTAATAAATTCTTTAAAACAATCCCAGAGACACACCAACATTAATAAACCAAGGCCAGGTGACCCCTCAATAATTTGATACAGATACAGGGGGAAGGGAATAAAATGGAATAGGGGGAGGGGGAGTTACAGAGTCACTGATATATGGCTCTGGAATTATCCATGAGCGGTTATTTTATGGTTTGTGTCAGAAACGTCGAAAATTGTGGGTCACTGGTGATGTGACGTCCTGATTGAAATTACCCCCTTGCTATACATTAAATTATGGATTAATTTCAGTAGCATTACATAATGTCAAAAAATTGTGATGATAATTTTGGCATATTTTTTGCCTCAATGGGATGTTCTTTGACATGTGCTATAAGTTGTTTACTCTAAGTAAAATGTAAACAATTATTATAGCTCTGTTTATTTATTAATTATTTGAATTGCCACATTATCATTCACTAATATTGATTGGCTGGCCATAATTTTGGCGAATATCAATATTTAACTTTATTGTATATTCTATAGTAATTATAGAAACAGAAGTTCCAAGCGGCACACAATCCTTCAAGGTGCACGTGTCCAAGGAAGGCATCCAGAGTATAATTAATACAAAGGACCGGCACTCCAAATCTTCTGAAATATTTTTGTAGTTTATTCCATCATATCATACAGGCGTAAATTACGCGTTTCGGCTAGATGTGAAAAAGGCTCACTATTAGCCGAAACGCGTAATTTACGCCTATATGATATGATGGAATAAACTACAAAAATATTTCAGAAGATTTGGAGTGCCGGTCCTTTGTATTAATTATAGTAATTATAGGGGGTCTTCTATGCTATATATATCTATACTAGCTGTACTACCCGACTTCGCCCGGGTTAATAACTGTTGTTAACAAAATAGAATGTATTAACATTCCCGGGATAGAATGTATAAATAGAATGTATTAACGCCCGGGATAGTAACTGTCTCTCTGTTTCTCTCCCATTCTCTGTCTGTCTCCCCCTCTGTATATATCTCTCTGTCTCTCTCTCTATCTCTTTGTCTGTCTCTGACTGTCTCTGTCTCTTTCTCCGTCTGTCTCAATCTCTTTCCCTGTCTATCTCTTTCCCTGTCTGTCTATCTATCTCTGTCACTTTCCCTGTCTGTCTCTTTCCCTGTCTGTCTCTTTCCATGTCTGTCTCTTTCCCTCTCTTTCCCTGTCTGTCTCTTTCCCTGTCTGTCTCTTTCCCTCTTTTCCTCTGTCTCTTTCCCTGTGTCTGTCTCTTTACCTGTCTGTGTCTGTCTCTTTCCCTGTCAGTCTGTCTCTTTGTCTGTGTCTGTCTCTTTGTGTCTGTCTCTTACCCTGTCTATGTCTGTTTCTTACCCTGTCTGTGTCTGTCTCTTTCCCTTGCTGCATTGTGACACATCAACATTCCAGATAAGGGTGTGGCTGCGCATTCTTCTGAAGTTCTGTCTGCACTGTGGCTCCCAAGTCCATTCGCTTTAATGGAGGTAGGTGTTTTGGCAAATAACTGTAAAGCGCAAGGTTAAAATTTACCCTCAAAACATAGCCTATGACGCTCTTGGGGTCCAGACGTGTGAGTGTGCAAAATTTTGTGGCAGTAGCTGCGGCGGTGCAGATGCCAATCCCGGACATACACACACACATTGAGCTTTATATATTAGATTATTAGATCTGGCACCAATTGCATTATCACAATTTCGGACATCCCAATTGCGCGTGCTTGATTAATCCTCCCTACATGCGCTCTTACAATCCACATTGGAGGGCTGCTGTATTGGCTGCGCAAGCACGGGGAAGCATCTCACTGACGCGGGTATTGTGACGTCAGGTCAGCGCCTGCGCATCTTGAATTCAGGCCCTCTGGTGTTTGGATTGTGTTCCTGCAGCTCACACTGGAGAGCCTATTCAGCTCTGCTTGTATTATGCATGCGCCGGCAAGGATTGTTGTTATTGATGCTGCCTGTATGGTGACGTCGGGCCAACGCATGCGCACATTGAATTCAGGCTATCTAGTGTCCAGAATTCTAACGGACATGCGCAGTTACCCTTCAGGGGACATTGTAGCCCCAGGCTTTTATTGGCTGTGGATTATGACCATTTCCTGGCACTATGACTTAAAATCTCCATTGATTCACACGAACGCTGCTTACAGCCATGGATTACCACCATACAGGATCTGCTGTCGTCTCCCCAAGCCTCCTGATGAATCTTTAATGGGAAACAAGAAACATGTAGAGGCTAGGCCGGGATGAAGACCTGCTTTTTTCAGGGAAGTGAATCATTTTCTTTTCCCCTTATTGTCCTTTGTTATTAAATGAAAGTATCTGTGATGGGGGCTATTGGCACCCTAGTAGGACATTAGTATTAATGAGTGGTAGTGAGTTGTTCTGCTGATTACCTGGTCTTGCTATGACTGTATAGAGACTATGGTGGCTCTTTCTGTGACACATTACGGTGTAATAGATTATTACATGAGCTAATTATTGCAGAGATTATTGTTTTTGTATTACCCTCTGCGGTTGTATATCATATTACCTTGGGTTAAGTTTTGAAAAGTTTTGAAAAAACATATATTTATTAATTATTTACACCCTACTGTACCCTTGGGAACGGTTCCCTTCTCTTTCCCTCCCCTCTATTTGAATTATCTTCCCTATTTTCAGGGCAAGGAAAAGGGAAAGTTGACGTGGAACGGGGGCGCCTGGTAACTTAAGGTGTCACACCCTCTGTTGTTAGGTAGAGATACTGGAACTGTTGAGGGTTACCAGGGCATTCCTTTCCCTCCTATTCCATTTTATTCCCGTCCCCCTGTATCGGTATCAAATTATTGAGGGTCACTTGACCTTGGTTTATTAATGTTTGTGTGTCTCTGGGATTGTTTGAAAGAATTTATTAATAAACTTATATATTTTTTAAGGGTTTGAGGATAAATTGTGAGCTTGTACTACACTCTACCTGATAATTCTAAATTACCTTTGTAAACTATTCAAAAGTGCCACCCTCAACAATATAGCCCTCCCTCTGAAATATAGCCACCAATGAAGGTGCACATGACCAGATCCATTATTGAGAGGAATATAGCCACTAATGAAGGTGCACATGACCAATTCCATTAATGAGAGGCCTCCAATAGCTCTACAGAACACATTAGAATCTAGAGCATGAGCGGTGTCATTCAATACAGGCAGATAATATGGCCATATTTTGGACCAAAGTGCCCTATTATACTTTATTGATAACTGGATGGTATAATTTTGTAAAAATACTTGGAAAGTTATCAACATTTTCAGTCTCGAAAGTAATAACTTATCTCTTGGTGGGATTTGAAAGCTGGGACATGTACAGATCAGCAAAATGGGGCACTTTTATCCACTTTGGAAGAGAGCAGCAATGCCCAAGCATGGCAGATGATCCATTCATTCTCTATAGGACTGCTGAGAGCTACACTTGGCTTTTCCCGGCATAATCTTAGACAATGAAGAAAGTAGCAATCGGGTATCAGATTTTCTGCTTCTTTCAAACAAAAGTAAATGTGCCTTAGTTTGATGAAAAAAAATCCCCATTCTGCCAACTGATGTGGGTCCCAGGGATTGAACTTCCACCGACTGGTAAGTTATCACCTATCCCATGGATAGGTGATAAATGGTTTCCAAAGACAATCCCAGTATAATTTTGATAGACTAAAGGCGCATATCAGGAAAGAAATGCCTCAGTTTTTTGCTCACCTACCAAGGAATTACTTCCTTTTATCAACTTTAAATTTAGAATTTAGATTTTAGTCATCCAATGGTTGTGCCATCATCCATTCCCTTTTCTGAATACTGATTGTAGCAAAATGCAGCAACCATTGGAATGTTTTGGGTTTTCTTTATTGGACATTCAACAAATGTGGTGAACCCTTTCTTCTTTTTTTCCACCTAGCATAATTTTGGCCATAAACTTCACTATACGTACTCCCCCAATTAGTAGTATCCATAATGGAGCTTAACATAGTACTCCACTATCGGAGCAAGGAAGTTTGGGACATGCATTACAGTGCGACACCATTGACTATTAGGCTGCTTAAAAGATACTATGTTTGAAATCCTGATAACCACAATCATAGTTTAACTGAAGTGAATCCCCTCTCACTAGAGGACTGTAGACACAGATAGTGTGTGCTACCTCTTTACCTGGTCCTGTTGTACATTTCTCAATTTTATTATGAAGGTGGTCAAAATAGAGGTGGTCCAAACCTTCCAAACAGGTCACTCATTTTTTGATGAACCCCAGTATTTTTCTCCTATTAGTCTATATTTTAAATCCCAACTTCTATATGCACAATACAAATCAATAATCCATATCACTATTTTTCACATAGAAAATCATGAATTCAAATTATGCAGAGCCGAATATGAATATTGACCAAAAAAATTAACACTAGCGCTCCTGAAAAATGGGGGACTAGCAAGGATAAAAAGTGATGAGTGAAAGCAACACTTGAGAGGCTGAGGGAGTGTGAACCAAATATTAAAAATATATAAAAATATATATAAAAATGTACAATATATATAAAAATAGTTACAAAAATAGATGAATAAATAAATGTATATATTTAAAGAATAAAGACAATTGGATGAAAAATGTACCTTTTTATTTTTTATGACACTAAAATTTTAAAATTGAGTAAGCAAAACAAGTTATAGTCCCAAAGCTCAGTGCCCGTTGGAAGCCGCAGGTAGTTGGCAGGGTTCGCATAGAACCTATCAAGGGTAAAGGACAAAAAATAAATCTAGGTACTACCCAGGTAGTGCAGTAGTACCTAGATTTACGAATGTGAATTTTTTTATGTGGTCATCAATTAAGTCTAAAGTATACTGTAGATCCATTTTTACTTAACTACGGTTCCAAAATTTTCATTCTATACGGCTCATTATTTGTTAGGCATTGATAGGACTTAATGTTCAAATTCATACTTTATATAATTACGACATTGTAAGAATATTTATTTTTAATATAGATTTTTAAAATATTTAAAAATAAACTAGGGCCCTTCAATTAAATTGAGTAAAGGAAAATTTATACAGAACGACAAACAGATGAGTTGTTTATACTTGTGTTTTCTCATCTTCTAACTGTTTTCGTAGTCATGAAATTCTTAGTCTTATACCTCCTTCCTACATTATACACAATAGAATTCTGTGCCAAGACAAGATGAAAATTTTTACACAGTCTCCTCTTGATAACAAAATTGCTAAAGCTGGTGAAACCCCAGTTTTTGGCAGGTTGTTTCGGATATGTTGACGTTCTTTTTTAAGTAAGCTTGAAGAGTACATAGTCAGAGCTGCAGTATAGCTGGTCCTGACATCAGTGAATGCTGAAATCAAGCTGACCTTGATAGCGGTATCTGGGGAGTGATTGAGACCATGAAGCTTTTGTTCTTGTACTTTGGCTGAAAATAAAACTCTAACTGGCTCCTTCAGTCAGTCAATGAGGAACTGAGCCTAAAGGTACCGTCACACTAAGCGACGCTCCAGCGATCCCACCAGCAACCTGACCTGGCAGGGATCGCTGGAGCGTTGCTACATGGGTTGCTGGTGAGCTGTCACACAGGCAGATCTCACCAGCAACCAGGGACCACCCCCCAGCCAGCAGCGACGCATGGAAGCGATTCTGTGCTTGGTAACTAAGGTAAATATAGGGTAACCAACCCGATATTTACCTTGGTTACCAGCACACACTGCTTAGCGCTGGCTCCCTGCATTCCTAGTCAGAGTACACATCGGGTTAATTTCCCGATGTGTAGTCTGGCTATGTGTGCAGGGAGCAGGGAGCCGGCACTGACAACGTGAGAGCAGCGGATGCTGGTAACGAAGGTAAATATCGGGTAACTAAGGAAAGGGCTTCTTGGTTACCCGATATTTACTTTGGTTACCAGCGTCCGCAGAAGCCGGTTCCTGCTCACTGCACATTCAGTTGTTGTTCTCTCACTGTCACACACAGCGATCTGTGCTTCACAGCGGGAGAGCAACAACTAAAAAATGGTCCAGGACATTCAGCAACAACCAGCGACCTCACAGCAGGGGCCAGGTTGTTGCTGGATGTCACACACAGCAACATCGCTAGCAAGTCTTGCGTCAGCAGCGATGTTGCTAGCGATGTTGCTTAGTGTGTCGTGGCCTTTAGTCCAACATTCCAAGGTGGGTTCAAAATTATTTAACGTATTTCACTACACCTAATCATTCAATGAAACATGACGTCTACAAAAAAAATTAAAAACTGGACTGAAATCCGTAAGGAAAACACTGGTTACATATTTTTTATGAGAACCTAACTTAACCCTAGAACGCGCCACCATAGAAATCTACCATAGAAAACAAATAATCTAGCAAGCCTGTGAGGCCTCAGGTATGCGTTCAATGGTTAAATGAAAATCATTGAAAGTTCTAGAAAGTTGTAGATGAATAGCGTTATTCCCAAACAAGTAATCAATGTATCCTCCAATTACAGAGGTCCAATAGATGGGACCCACTACAATCCTATGATCAGGGTTCTCAAAGCCTGAGAACAGGGCACTGTAGTGTGTCCTGTAGGGAGTGGAGGTGCGCATACTGGGCCTTTGCTCAATTTGTTGTTAATGAGGCTACCAGTGAAAGCAGAGAGCTTTTGCACTCCCTTAGATCATGAATTGAGCAAAGCTCAAACATGCAGAAACCTATTTTTGTGGTTTAGTGCCTCAATCTCAATATCACTGGAAGTTCCACCAGTCAGACCCCCAGTAGTAATCAAGTTTCCAACTATCTTTTGAATATAGGGTAACAATATTTTGAGAATAACCTTAGAAATTAAAAGAAAAACATTTGGTTTGCCGCATCAGTTCGTCTTTCCCAGGAGAGCAACCTGTGCTACAACACCAGAATTCATACAGTGGCTGATAACTTCTTATCAGTCAGTGGGTGTCCCACCACTAGGACCCACATCGATTGGCAAATCTAAGAACTTTTTTCCAAATGAAGAAATTGTAATCCCCGTTATATGATGGAAAGGCAGGTCAGGTATTCAGTTCAGACTCTAGGAAAAAAAAACTATTTAAAAAAAACAATTTCAGGAAAATCTTATTTTTTTTTGTCAAAATCAACCAATTTAATGCATTTTTACACTTTTTCCAAAATAAGAATTATACAGTATGCTAAAAACAGAGAACTTCAATTTTTTTTCCCCAACTTTAGTATTTACTCTTAGCTTTGGATAAAAAAAAACTAATACAATATCACATTCTGTATACGTATTTTATGTTACATAAAGTAGAAATTAATTATTAATTTACAAATTAGATCAGCTGAGAATAGATAAATGTTTTCCACAACGGTCTCTAAACCGATTACAGAAATGAGTTGGGAAATTTAAAAATTTGCAAAGGGGATTAATGCGTATAAGGTGTAACATATACAGTTAGGTCCAGAAATATTTGAACAGTGACACAAGTTTTGTTATTTTAGCTGTTTACAAAAACATGTTCAGAAATACAATTATATATATAATATGGGCTGAAAGTCCTCACTCCCAGCTGCAATATGAGAGTTTTCACATCCAAATCGGAGAAAGGGTTTAGGAATCATAGCTCTGTAATGCATAGCCTCCTCTTTTTCAAGGGACCAAAAGTAATTGGACAAGGGACTCTAAGGGCTGCAATTAACTCTGAAGGCGTCTCCCTCGTTAACCTGTAATCAATGAAGTAGTTAAAAGGTCTGGGGTTGATTACAGGTGTGTGGTTTTGCATTTGGAAGCTGTTGCTGTGACCAGACAACATGCGGTCTAAGGAACTCTCAATTGAGGTGAAGCAGAACATCCTGAGGCTGAAAAAATCCATCAGAGAGATAGCAGACATGCTTGGAGTAGCAAAATCAACAGTCGGGTACATTCTGAGAAAAAAGGAATTGACTGGTGAGCTTGGGAACTCAAAAAGGCCTGGGTGTCCACGGATGACAACAGTGGTGGATGATCGCCACATACTTTCTTTGGTGAAGAAGAACCCGTTCACAACATCAACTGAAGTCCAGAACACTCTCAGTGAAGTAGGTGTATCTGTCTCTAAGTCAACAGTAAAGAGAAGACTCCATGAAAGTAAATACAAAAGGTTCACATCTAGATGCAAACCATTCATCAATTCCAAAAATAGACAGGCCAGAGTTAAATTTGCTGAAACACACCTCATGAATCCAGCTCAGTTCTGGAAAAGTATTCTATGGACAGATGAGACAAAGATCAACCTGTACCAGAATGATGGGAAGAAAAAAGTTTGGAGAAGAAAGGGAACGGCACATGATCCAAGGCACACCACATCTTCTGTAAAACATGGTGGAGGCAACGTGATGGCATGGGCATGCATGGCTTTCAATGGCACTGGGTCACTTGTGTTTATTGCTGACATAACAGCAGACAAGAGTAGCCGGATGAATTCTGAAGTGTACCGGGATATACTTTCATCCCAGATTCAGCCAAACGCCGCAAAGTTGATCGGACGGCGCTTCATAGTACAGATGGACAATGACCCCAAGCATACAGCCAAAGCTACCCAGGAGTTCATGAGTGCAAAAAAGTGGAACATTCTGCAATGGCCAAGTCAATCACCAGATCTTAACCCAATTGAGCATGCATTTCACTTGCTCAAATCCAGACTTAAGACGGAAAGACCCACAAACAAGCAAGACCTGAAGGCTGCGGCTGTAAAGGCCTGGCAAAGCATTAAGAAGGAGGAAACCCAGCGTTTGATGATGTCCATGGTTCCAGACTTAAGGCAGTGATTGCCTCCAAAGGATTCGCAACAAAATATTGAAAATAAAAATATTTTGTTTGGGTTTGGTTTATTTGTCCAATTACTTTTGACCTCCTAAAATGTGGAGTGTTTGTAAAGAAATGTGTACAATTCCTACAATTTCTATCAAATATTTTTGTTCAAACCTTCAAATTAAACGTTACAATCTGCACTTGAATTCTGTTGTAGAGATTTAATTTCAAATCCAATGTGGTGGCATGCAGAGCCAAACTCGCGAAAATTGTGTCACTGTCCAAATATTTCTGGACCTAACTGTATAAGGAGGTCACCACTATTCGTGTTTTGTAAGAAATACAAGATGCTGCCCCATCCATAGGGATTGTTCTGTGTTACTTCAAAATAGTTTGTAAGTAGAACTGAAATAAAGATTATTTTTATCAGTATGTATTTTAGGTTTATATACAGTGCCTTGCGAAAGTATTCGGCCTTCTTTAATTTTTAACCTTTTCCCACATTTCAGGCTTCAAACATAAAGATGAAAATTTTAATGTTCTGGTGAAGAATCAACAGATGGTGGGACACAATTGTGAAGTTGAATGAAGTGTATTGCTTATTTTAAACTTTTTTAAAAAATAAATAACTGAAAAGTGGGGCGTGCAATATTATTTGTCCTCTTTACTTTCAGTGCAGGAAACTCACTCCAGGAGTTCATTGAGGATCTCTGAATGATCCAATGTTGTCCTAAATGACTGACGATAAATATAATCCACCTATGTGTAATCAAGTCTCCATATAAATGCCCCTGCTCTGTGATAGTCTCAGTGTTCTGTGTAAAGCACAGAGAGCATCATGAAGAGCAAGGAACACAACAGGCAGGTTCGTGATACTGTTGTGGAGAAGTTTAAAGACGGATTTGGTTACAAAAAGATTTCCAAAGCTTTAAACATCCCAAGGAGCGCTGTGCAAGCGATCATATTGAAATACAAGGAGTATCATACCACTGCAATTCTACCAAGACCAAGCCATCCATCCAAACTTTCATCTCAAACAAGAAGAAGACTGATCAGAGATGCAACCAAGAGGCCCATGATCACTCTGGATGAACTGCAGAGATCTACAGCTGAGGTGGGAGAGTCTGTTCATAGGACAACAATCAGTTGTACACTGCACAAATCTGGCCTTTATGGAAGAGTGGCAAGGAGAAAGCCATTTCTCAAAGATATCCATAAAAAGTGTTGTTTAAAGTTTGCCATAAGCCACCTGGGAGACACCAAACATGTGGAAGAAGGTGCTCTGGTCAGATGAAACCAAAATCAAACTATTTGGGCACAATGCCAAATGATATGTTTGGCGTAAAAGCAACACAGCTCATCATCCTGAACACACCATCTCCACTGTCAAACATGGTGGTGGCAGCATCCTGGTTTGGGCCTGCTTTTCTTCACCAGGGACAGAGAAGATGGTTAAAATTGATGCAAAGATGGATGGAGTCAAATACAGGACAATTCTTGAAGAAAACCTGTTGGAGTCTGCAAAAGACCTGAGACTGGGAGGGAGATTTGTCTTCCAACAAGACAATGATCCCAAACATAAAGCAAAATCTACAATGAAATGGTTCAGAAAAATATGTATCCAGGTGCTAGAATGGCCAAGTCAATGTCTGAATGTCTGAATCCAATCGAGAATCTGTGGAAAGAGCTGAAAACTGCTGTTCACAAACACTATCCATCCAACCTCACTCAGCTCCAGCTGTTTACACAGGAAGAATGGGCGAGAATTTCAGTCTCTCAATGTGCAAAACTGATAGACACATACCCCAAGCGACTGCAGCTGTAATCGCAGCAAAATGTGGCGCTACAAAGTGTTAACTTAAAGGGGCCGAATAATATTGCACGCCCCAATTTTCAGTTATTTTTTTTTACAAAAGTTTAAAATAACCAATAAATTTCGTTCAACTTCACAATTGTGTCCCACTTGTTGATTCTTCAACATAACATTAAAATTTTTATCTTTATGTTTGAAGCCTGAAATGTGGGAAAAGGTTGAAAAATTCAAGGGGGCCGAATACTTTTGCAAGGCACTGTATTTCTATATTTTTTCTTTTGATTTATTGACATTTATACTTTCACAAAAATAAGTTAAATAAAAAAAATAGATATATTATACCTGACTATGCATGGTCAGGATCAAATATAACTTTAACCCAGCCTTATATTCTCATAATAAATATCTACCCCAGCATCTAAGAAATTAGACAAAGGGAACGGTCTTCTCATTATACCACCGATCAAATGATTGCATGGTTAAATCTCTAATAAAAGACAAAAAATGAAAAAAGTTAAACAAAATGTTTAGAAATATAAAACAAATCAAATGGAATACTAAACATTATCTTTGTACCATTGCAAAATGCTTATTATATAAAAATGTAAAAGACAAAAAGTGCACATATTTGGTATCGGCAACTGGAACAATCTATTTTCTAATTCTATAATTTTTTAATCACTTCCTATGATGTAGAAATGTTTAGAAGGAGTTGGGCCATTTTTCATTCCATGACGACATCAACATTCCAAAATTTATTTTGTGACTTTTTTAAAGAAAATCTTTGTGACTGTGCAGCAGTGGTGTCTCTTGCACTTTTTTAGGCTAACAAGGAACTCATTAACCTCTCCATGACCTATGACGTACCGGTATGTAATAAGTCATATCTATCCCAAGTCTGCATATTTCCCCAGACGTTGGCTGATCTCAACAGCCGACATGTGCAGCTAACAGACGCTGGTGGATCAGAGATCCAAGCATGTCTGTTAACTAGTTAAATGTCGCTGTTAATCTCTGACAGCTAAATTAAATGCGTGCCGACGGGGAACACGTGATTCCCAACTCGCATTGTCAGCCCCATGACAGGAACACAGAGTGCCAATGGATTGTGACAGCCATGGGTCAGCTGGATTTCCACTGTTACTGTCATAATGTAGTTACTGTGAGTGCTGGCTAAGTGCCGACACTCACAGATCATCAGCATTTCTGAAGCACCACTCTATATAGCAGAAGCAATTGGAGTATATCAGCTTCAAGTCCTCTAAGGCGAGTAGTAAAAATAATTAAAGGTGTAAAAAAAATTTAAAAAAAACACAAAAAATTAAATCATCACCTTTTGCCCCATTTAAAATAAAACAAAAACATACACATATTTGGAATCTGTTTTTAGAAATGTCCGATCTATAAAAATATATAAAATAAATTAACTGATCAGTAAAGGGCATAATGAGAAAAAAAAATCAATTCCCCAGAATAACATGTTTTTGGGATGCCACAACATTGCAATAAAATGCAATAAAAGGTGATCAAAACATCACATCTACACAAATATGGTATCATTAAAAACATCACCTAAGGATGCAAATAATATGCCATCAGTGACCCCCAGATCCCAAAAAATGAGAACCTTACGGATCTCGAAAAATGTAAACAAAAGCGCAAATATTTCTTTTGTCAAATTTCTAAATTTTTTACACCACTTAAATAAAATAAACTATACATGCTTCATATCTACAAACTCGTCTGACTTAGGGAATCATACTGTCAGATCAGTTTTACCATACAGTAAACATAATAAATAAAAAAAACTAAAAATGAAATCATGGAATTGCAATTTGTTTTCTTGAAATTTCACCGCACTTGAGATTTTTTTTACCATTTTCCAGTATAATATGTGCAAGAATGGATAGTGTCATTAAAAAGCACAACTCATCCCGCAAAACGCAAGCACTCATAAGGCTATATTGACTGAAAAATAAAAAGTTATGTTTCTTGGAAGAAAGGGAGGAAGAAAACAAAAACGCCGGGTGGTGAAGGGGTTAACTAAAGCCATGTCCATAGTTGGGATCCAGCCAGTGGTTCCCACTATGGAATATATCACAGATCGTCCCTTCTTTAATTGTATCTGCATCCTTAGGTCGTGGATACAGATGAATAACAAAGGGCCCCATTTGACTAGGTGCCCTGGGCTCCCTACTGCCTCACATGGCACTCCTAATAAGACTCATTTGGGGCAATAATGAGATATCACACAGGAGCCTAAAGAGGCCGGGATAGGTGACTGCTGAGAGACAGCAGAAAAATGGACAAGTAAGTATTTATTTATTTATTTTCTTAAATGAGGACACTCATGTACTCTTTAAATTTGTGGTGACAGTACATATGGTATGGTACAATTGTTTTTTATTCTTTTTTTGCAGTGGAGATCAGTGACACTTCATATAATGCTACCATTAAGGAGTTTTGCACTGATTTTTTTAGGACAATATGTGGCAAAACTTGCAATTGTGTGATCCTGTAATATTCAGAGGCTTAATATGTAACTATTATATTTAATGGACACAATGCATGATGCTACTAGATTCACAAGGCAAAGTATATGACCCTGTTCCATGATAGAGAACACAATTTATGACTAATATATGCAGTGGACCGCAATAATTCATCAATGTATCAAGTAAAAAAAACTTTGAAAAGCCACTACATTTTTGTGCAACGTACGCAAAAAATTGGCAAATGTTGGCATTTACGTGAGAGTTTCAAGTAGCTCCGTTAAAATGGGCCCACCTGGGGTGGAGTTAGTGTGGGCCCATCAAATTCCTCGACAATCTATAGTGTACAGAAATACTGCCATAGCCAAGGATTTAAGACGTATACTCTGAACAGAAATGTGTGACCAGGAGAAGCAATTATGATGGTATGGGTTGGATGGATAAGAAAAAAGAGAAAAATCTTTCCACTTTAAAGAAGTCACCTATGAGTCATTGAATGGGGCAGTTTTTGAATAATTTTATAATCTGCAATGAAAATGTCTAGTAATTACCAAGTTTATGAAAGATTACTGATTTTATCTTTATTGCACAATATGATATCTTGGAAATCCCTCTTTAAAAAAAACAATGGACTATTTGAGGTTGCATATTATGGTCAACTAATTAGGGTTGGCAGAATGAGGTGAACAACTTGTCTTCATTCTTTGAAAACCTCTATAGGTCTATGAAGACATCACATGATTTCTGTTTTATAATGAGCAAATCGATTCAATGGAAATTGAATTTGTGTCAAGTTTTAGGAATTCGCTGAACCTGGCAAAATCGAACAAAACAAATTTCTTAAAATTGCCACTGTCATTATACACAGAAGTTACATTTTGTCAAATATTGCATGAGTCAGGCAAGGATTAGATGTTGAATGTTGGATACCTAGTTTCTGTGCACTGACCCCTGATTTGGAGTTCTCAATGAACTCTGTGTAACTATCTGGATTCAGCCATCTTGGATAATTAAAAAAATAAAAGAAAATAAAGATAAGCAGGAGTGTTACACTTACCAAGTTTCCCTTGCAATGGTAACACTACTTCCAGGGCCCCTCATTACCCTCATGCATATTCACTGCTTTCCCCGCCCTCCGACAGTCCTGGTGTTTGTGATTGGTTTCAGTCAGACCACGCCCCATCCCTGTGTAACAACTTGTCTGACTGCTTGTAATTGTACATGCTGTCTGCGTATATATAGTGGTGTAAAAATATATAAATAAAATCAGCATAGGGTTTCCCCATATTATGATACCCAGCATAGATAAAGCATATGGCTACAGGTTGCAGCTCCCAGCCATGTGCTTATCGTGGCTGTGTATCAAAATAAGAGGGACCCCATGCGGCTATTTTAAAAATATTTAAATACGTAATTTTCAAAAAATGTGTGCGGCCCCCTCAATTTTGATACCCAGCCGTGATAAACCCAACAACTGGGGGCTGGTATTCTCAGGCTGGTGAGACCCATAGTAATTAGGCTCCCCCAGCCTAAAAATAGCAGCCTGCAGCCAGCAGAATTATTGCATACATTAGATGCCACAATCTTGGCACTTTACCTGGCTCATCCTCATTGCCCTAGCGCAGTGGCAATCAGGGTAATATAAGGGGTTAATGACAGCTAGCAGCTGAAAAGAAATAAACACAAACACCAAAATATCCTTTATTTGAAATAAAATATAAAACCACCCTCTTTCTTTTTTATTTACCTGAAACATCCTCTTCCAAAGTAATCCGAAAAGGTCCCACAACAATTCTGGTACATACATACTAAAGTCACAGTGCACAGGCACAGAACATGTCTGCATGCTGTGGCTTCAGGCAGACTGACTTAGCCGCAGCTGTGATCGGTGATGCTGTTCAGTTTATCTGCGGTCACAGCTGGAGATTCCCATGGTATACTCCCCCTGTGATCGCAGGTAAACGAACGTCAGGTCACCAAATTAAACTCAGTTACCTTAGCTCAGTTAAACTGAGTTCACAGACCTGCATCTCCTGGCAGAAAACCACGGAATTGACACAGTTTCAGGTTTTCTGCCAGGAGTTGCAAATTTGGTGATGAAATATCTGCAACAGAATTCTGCACCAACTTTGCATATCCTGGCAGAAAATCACACGAAAACTAAGTCAAAACAATTTTTGTGTCTTTTTTTGCCAAGAGATGCAGATTTAGTGCTGAAATTTTCACACCATATTTCTGCACCAAATCTGCATCTCCTTGCGCAAAATCGCATCAGTAAAGCATTAAAACCACATTGTGTTTTTTTGCCAGAAGATGCAGATTTGGTGCAGGAATATGGTATATAAATTTCAGCAGCAATTCTGCATCTCTTGTAAAAAAAAATGCGGTTTTCTGCCAAGACATGCAGGTCTGTGAACTCCGTTCACCTGACATGAAGTAACTGAGTTCGATTAGGTGATCTGAGGTTAGTTTACCTGCAGCCACAGGTAGGGTACTGTGACTGAAAATAAACTGAGTGACGACGACGCTTAGGGTGCAGCTCAGTCAGTGTCTGCCTGAAACTGCAGGGTGTGGACATGTTCTATGCCAGAGCCCTTTGACTTCAGTATGTAGCAGAGCCAGAATTGTCATGGACCTCATGGAACTGGGTGTTTGAGGTTAATAAAAAGGTGAAAAAAAGTGTTTTTTGTATTTTATTTCAAATAAAGGATTTTTTTGATGTTTATATCTTTTCACTTACAGATTAGTAATTGGAGTCTTTTAGATGCCTCCCTGTTGTAAATGTCATCCGAGTGGGTGCTGGTGTGGAGCTCCCTCTGGTGGCCAGGAATTGTAATGAAGTTGAGTCTAAATCTGTGACTCAAACAGGTGTTGGAATTAATTAGGAATCCAGGAAGTCCTATTGCAGACCAGACTGGTGTTTTTAGGAGAGCAGTTTCTGCTTGGCTGCTGTCGGTGATAAATGTTCCTTCTGCCTTTGAAGATTGCTTGGAGTTTTTCCTTCAGTTTCCTCTATTTATCCTGCACCATAATTCCCTCCAGATAAGTCTGCACATTTTCTTTGCCAAATTGAAGGTTTTGCACCTACGAGTGTTTGTGTTTTTTGTTTTTATTTTGTTCTGTGTTTGTTTTCTTGTATGTGAGGATCTGGCTCTCTGCTATTTTTGAGAGGGCAGTTCCTTCAGCAAGAAAGGGAGTTTCTCCCTGTTCTGATTTTGATTATTTGCACTTTTGAATATCATTTGTTCTGTGATTTTGTTTTTTCCCATTATATCTGCAGCTCTATTTAAAGTGTCTGGCACAAGAGTACCTGATATAGTGGGGGCAAAGACTGTGTGGTCTTAGGGCTTTTTTTCTATCAGGAGTTTGGTATTTTTTGCAGGGTTTTTTGCTGACCGCAATCAGTTATTTTTCCTGTCCTGTTGTATCTAGTAAGTCGGGCCTCACCTTTGATAATTTATATTTTCTGTGTATTGTGTTTTCTTACATCACCGTCGTTACATGTTGGAAGCTTGCTAGTCCCTTGGGGACTGCTCCGAGGCACGTTAGGATTCTTCATTTCTATCTTTGAGATTTAGCAAGTTGTTCCGGCAGTGACGAGGTGTCTAGGTGTGTTAGGAACATCTCACTACTACTTCTAGTGTTGTCCGATAGATAGGGGATTGCGGTCAGCCTAGTTTCCAACTACTCTTGTGTTTTCTGTTTTTTCCTGATTAATGGGATTTTTTGTGATCATCCACAGTTACCATTTCATAACACCTCCCATTACTAGTCTAGGGCTTAGTGGCAGCTGTGAGCTGTCATTAACCCCTTATATTACCCTGATTGCCTCAGCACCAGGGTAACCGCACCAGGGCAATCATATGAGCCGGGAAAAGTGCCGGGATTGTCGCATGTAATGGATCTAATGGATGCAACAATTCTGGGCAGATGTAGGTATTTTGATGCTTAGGGGCCCAATAACCATGGGTCTACCCAGTCTGAGAATACCAGCACCCAGCTGTTGACTTTATCATGGTTGGGTATCAAAATTGGGGGGACCACACTCCATTTTTTTAATTATTAAAATAATTTAATAAAAAGCTGCATGGGGTCCCGCTTATTTTTATACACAAACAAGATAAGCACATGACTGGGGGTTTCAGCCTGTAGCTGTATGCTTTATCTGTGCTGAGTATCATAATACGGGGGAACCCTATGCCAATTTTTTTATTTATTTTTACATCACTATAGATACACAGATATCGTGTGAAATTTCAAGTAATCAGAAACGCTGTCACACAGGGTGGGGGCGCAGCCTGATTGCAACCAATCACAGACTTCAGGACTGCCAGTGGGTGGAGGAAGCAGTGAATATGTATGAGGGTTAATGAGTGGCCCCGTAAGTAGTGTTAAAGCCACACGGGGGACTTGGCAAGTATAAGACTCTAATCCCCCTAGTCCTTTCTACCTCCATTTTAAAGTGCCATATTCTGGTGCCCATAGACTTACGAGTATATGGGGATTGGTGTTCGGGCAGATAATGAGGGTTAATTCCAGTCTTGAACCGAAGATTTTAAAAATTAAGTTGAACCAGCTAATCCTGAATATCTGAGGGTTCGCCCATCACTAATCAAAAGCAGAAACAGCAAATGCAACAGCCATTTTGTGAGAATCTGGATAGTTAAAGGGCATCACAGCTGACAGCTTGGAGATATAAATAGGAAACAAAAACAACAAAACACTGAAGAGACTGTACAAAATGTGTGACAACATAGCAATGAAAAAAATAGTGCATGAGGAAATTAGAATTATATTGATTTGATTGATAGTAATAGAGTGTTAGGAGAGTCATTGTGTCATAAACGTCTTTTCAAGGCAACTTGAGACCATAAAATTTTTCAATTAGATTTAATACATCCACTGCCAATTGAATTGTCTAGCAACATTCAGCAAATCTTGTGAATTTTAATTTAAAAATATTTTTTCATCTTTTTCTGGTTAGCCGTATTTAAGAATACTACTGGCTATCACAGCAATAAAATTTTAGGTTCACAAGAAAAAAAAATGTTAACATTGGGATCTGTAGAAATCTACACTACTGATGAGCGAGTGTAATCGTTACTCTTCGCTACTCATAGGAATAGTATGGTATTGAAGGTATTCGTTATATTGAGAGTTTTTGTGTATTCGCCTCCCTATATTCAGATGTCCCACCCAGATCTTTTGGCGCCTGATTTTAAGCCACTAAACATGCTGGGCTTCTTAACCAATCAGAGTAATGCCGCAGCCATCTTGGTTGTGGGATTATTGTGATTGGCTGGCCACACAACGTTATAGGTTCTATAACAAGCCATGGAGAAAAAGACATGGATCGCACCTCCCAAAAATACATTGATCTAAAAGCCGCTAGGCAAAAATTTAAATAGAACATGAGGTTCTTAGTTACCATTCTGATCAGACTGTATTAAGCCCACTGCCACGACACGGCGAACCTCTTGAGTGGGTCCCTAATCTAAAGCCTTTATGGTGCGGCACTGTGCACCAACCACTGTCGCCGCGTATATAACAAGCCATGGAGAAAAAGACATGGATCGCACCTCCCAAAAATACATTGATCTAAAAGCCGCTAGGCAAAAATTTAAATAGAACATGAGGTTCTTAGTTACCATTCTGATCAGACTGTATTAAGCCCACTGCCACGTCACGGCGAACCTCTTGAGTGGGTCCCTAATCTAAAGCCTTTATGGTGCGGCACTGTGCACCAACCACTGTCGCTGCGGCGGTGGTCAGTGCACGGTGCCGCACAAAAAGGTCAGGTTAGGGACCCACTCAAGAGGTTTGCCGTGACGTGGCAGTGGGCTTAATACAATCTGATCAGAATGGTAACAAAAGAACCTCATGTTCTATTTAATTTTTTGCCTAGCGGCTTTAGATCATTGTATTTTTGGGATGTGCGATCCATGTCTTTTTCTTCATAGTATGACGTTATAGGTTCTATAAAAGTCCATCCACCACAATGTTGGTCAGCATTGTAAGAGTATAGGGATAGAGTGAGCAGCTACTAGGGAAAGTGTAGGCCTATTAATAACACAATACACCCTTTTCAGGGCTGTCTGCAATGTATAGTAGGTAAGTGTAGCATATGGAGGGACAGATTTTGGAGCAGGGACAGAGTCCGATAGATAGGGGATTGCGGTCAGCCTAGTTTCCAACTACTCTTGTGTTTTCTGTTTTTTCCTGATTAATGGGATTTTTTGTGATCATCCACAGTTACCATTTCATAACACCTCCCATTACTAGTCTAGGGCTTAGTGGCAGCTGTGAGCTGTCATTAACCCCTTATATTACCCTGATTGCCTCAGCACCAGGGTAACCGCACCAGGGCAATCATATGAGCCGGGAAAAGTGCCGGGATTGTCGCATGTAATGGATCTAATGGATGCAACAATTCTGGGCAGATGTAGGTATTTTGATGCTTAGGGGCCCAATAACCATGGGTCTACCCAGTCTGAGAATACCAGCACCCAGCTGTTGACTTTATCATGGTTGGGTATCAAAATTGGGGGGACCACACTCCATTTTTTTAATTATTAAAATAATTTAATAAAAAGCTGCATGGGGTCCCGCTTATTTTTATACACAAACAAGATAAGCACATGACTGGGGGTTTCAGCCTGTAGCTGTATGCTTTATCTGTGCTGAGTATCATAATACGGGGGAACCCTATGCCAATTTTTTTATTTATTTTTACATCACTATAGATACACAGATATCGTGTGAAATTTCAAGTAATCAGAAACGCTGTCACACAGGGTGGGGGCGCAGCCTGATTGCAACCAATCACAGACTTCAGGACTGCCAGTGGGTGGAGGAAGCAGTGAATATGTATGAGGGTTAATGAGTGGCCCCGTAAGTAGTGTTAAAGCCACACGGGGGACTTGGCAAGTATAAGACTCTAATCCCCCTAGTCCTTTCTACCTCCATTTTAAAGTGCCATATTCTGGTGCCCATAGACTTACGAGTATATGGGGATTGGTGTTCGGGCAGATAATGAGGGTTAATTCCAGTCTTGAACCGAAGATTTTAAAAATTAAGTTGAACCAGCTAATCCTGAATATCTGAGGGTTCGCCCATCACTAATCAAAAGCAGAAACAGCAAATGCAACAGCCATTTTGTGAGAATCTGGATAGTTAAAGGGCATCACAGCTGACAGCTTGGAGATATAAATAGGAAACAAAAACAACAAAACACTGAAGAGACTGTACAAAATGTGTGACAACATAGCAATGAAAAAAATAGTGCATGAGGAAATTAGAATTATATTGATTTGATTGATAGTAATAGAGTGTTAGGAGAGTCATTGTGTCATAAACGTCTTTTCAAGGCAACTTGAGACCATAAAATTTTTCAATTAGATTTAATACATCCACTGCCAATTGAATTGTCTAGCAACATTCAGCAAATCTTGTGAATTTTAATTTAAAAATATTTTTTCATCTTTTTCTGGTTAGCCGTATTTAAGAATACTACTGGCTATCACAGCAATAAAATTTTAGGTTCACAAGAAAAAAAAATGTTAACATTGGGATCTGTAGAAATCTACACTACTGATGAGCGAGTGTAATCGTTACTCTTCGCTACTCATAGGAATAGTATGGTATTGAAGGTATTCGTTATATTGAGAGTTTTTGTGTATTCGCCTCCCTATATTCAGATGTCCCACCCAGATCTTTTGGCGCCACTCAAGAGGTTTGCCGTGACGTGGCAGTGGGCTTAATACAATCTGATCAGAATGGTAACAAAAGAACCTCATGTTCTATTTAATTTTTTGCCTAGCGGCTTTAGATCATTGTATTTTTGGGATGTGCGATCCATGTCTTTTTCTTCATAGTATGACGTTATAGGTTCTATAAAAGTCCATCCACCACAATGTTGGTCAGCATTGTAAGAGTATAGGGATAGAGTGAGCAGCTACTAGGGAAAGTGTAGGCCTATTAATAACACAATACACCCTTTTCAGGGCTGTCTGCAATGTATAGTAGGTAAGTGTAGCATATGGAGGGACAGATTTTGGAGCAGGGACAGAGTTCAAAGCAGCGTGTAACTTCCTCCACAGTACCATCCAGAATACAGTAGATCTTTTAAGAGCTGACACCACTGAACAAGGTTACAGCAAGGAGGAACAAATTGTGGATTAGGTAGGGAATCGGGACCTGTTTCCGTAATATTTAGAGGTTCACAGCCTGACTTGTGCAAATAGTTACAAAGCAGTACTCTAGCATGTACTGCTGCCTGATACACTAAATGCACCATTCCTGTTTCAACAAAATTTAGGGGTTCAAAGCCTGACTTGTGCCGAACGTCTACATCAGCTACATTAATACGTTGTTATTATGTTGCAAATACAAAGAAGGACTCTACCATTTTGTGCTGCCTGTTACAAAGAACTCACTTGTACTTTTTCACAATATTTTTGGGATCAAAGTTTGCTTGGTTTGGGCCGTCAACATTTGCAAATGTGTAACAAAAAACAAAATGACAAAAAATCTAGTTGTTAAGGGTCAGGGACGTGGACGTGGAGTTGTCAGTGGTGGGCAACAAGGCACTGAGTCTGTGTCAGGTCAGAAGAAGCTCGATGCATCCACTATATTCCTTGCCAAATTTACCAGTCTGGAACGTAAACGTGTTTTGAAGCCAGAAGAGCAAGAGCAAATACTGTCTTGGATGGCAGACAAAGCCTCTTCACATTTGTTAAGCATCAACAAATCTTCCACTACCACACAGTCTATTGTGGATACACAGAAGGCTGACCCATCCAATCCTCAATCTGGTCCTCCTTTCTTCCTCTATCATCAGTCACCCCAAACTTGACTACTCTGAGGATCTGTGTTGTACATATCCTTTGATTGGCTCTGGCCTCTCACCGTTCAGCATTGAAGAGGGAAGTGAGGAGGTGACGTGCGTTGATGCGCAACTATTTGAAGACCTACGGCCAGATGAAAGCCACTTTGAGGAACATGATTTATTGTCTCCAGAGGTGGAGGCTAATGATGATGATGAGACACAGTTGCCATCAGGTCAGCCTACAATCTCAAGTGGGAAGGAGGATGAGATGGACAATGAGGTAGTCGATGATGAGTCCGCTGACCCGACCTGGACCTTTGACATGCATATCCAGCATAGCAACAAAGAAGAAGAGGGACATGTAGCACCAACACAGGCACCAAGGGGTAGTGGTTTGGCCAGAGTGAGAACTAGGTTAACTATTCTGAAGAGCACCCCCACTGTGGCCAATGTCACGGCAAGGGGGCATACAGCTGCTGTCTGGAAGTTTTTTTCTGAAAGTCCTTCAGAGAAAAACATTGTAATCTGTATCTTCTGCCATACCAAGTTGAGCAGAGGCCAGGGCAAAGGCAACCAGAGCAGCACCAGTATGAGAAATCACTTGGGAGCCAAGCACCCCAGTAGGTGGGCAAAATATCAGGGTACCAAATTTGTCTCTGTGGGTCAAACCACTGCCATGTTGCCTGGGCTCCTTCACAATCTGCTATCCAGGAAGCAGGCAATCATACCTCCTGCCCACAAGGTGCGATTACACAGACAAAGGAAACATTAACCACATCCACTTCCTTGTCCCAGCAAAGCATCCAGTTGTCCATGTCTGAGATCTTGGAAAAGAAGCGCAAATACCCAGCCATGCACCCACAGGCACAAAACCTAATCTCGCACATCGCTAAATTGCTAGCCATGGAGATGTTGCCATTTAGGCTTGTGGGACAACAGTGTTTCCATGATCTCTTGGCTGTGGCTACCCCACGATACAGTGTTCCCAGCCACCAATTTTTTGCCCATTGTGCAGTCACCACAATACACAAACACGTATAACAGAGGCAAGGTATAAAAGAGCAGATAGATCAGTGGCTCTCCTCGCTGCACCTACAACCTGGTGTGGGTGTTTGTAACAATTGGTGAAACCTGATGGTGGTTTTAAAGGTTGGCAAGCTGGTACATGTGCCATGCATGGCTCATGTGCTGAATCTAGTTGTTCAGAAATTTCTGAAAACATACCCTGACTTGCTGAACCTACATGAGAAGGTGCGCCGTATTAGTGCCCATTTCCGCCATTCCTCTCCCACTTTTGCTGATCTTACAGCACTGCAAAAGCACTTGAATTTGTCAAGTCACTGACTCATGTGAAACCTGCCCACTTGGTGGAACTCTACATTCTATATGTTGGCGAGTATTAGAGCAGCAGAGGGCAATAACTGAATATCAGCTTCAACATTCCCGTAAGACTGAGAGTCAGCCACTACACATAACTGTCGAGTAGGTGTGAATCACTGATTGACGTTTGTAAGGTTCTTGAGAACTAAGAGTACTTCACCAAGCTTGTGAGCGGTGGTCAGGCTATTATCAGCTTAACCATCCCGCTGCTGCGTCTGTTGAAACAATCACTGCATAATCTCAAAGAGGAAGCTTTGAGTGCCTAGCATGTGGCTATGGAGCCAGACTTCCCAATGGGTGATTATACTACCCAGCCAAGCCAATATTCTCAGGCAACATTGGGTGATGATGAGGAGGATGAGGAAGGAGAAGACTTGTTTTTCTGTGCTACCGAGGGGACTCCCAATGCTACACAGGGGACTCTCAACTCCAGCTTCATGTCTGTCCAGCATGGATTGGCTGGAGACTAGGAGGTGGAGGAGGAGGAGGCGAGTCAGTGTGAGGAGAGGATGGGTATTGTTCCCCCTGGTGGGAACACAGAACCTTTGCCTGTTTGCAGCTTGGCTGACATGGCAAAGTTCATGTGTAAGTGTCTGTGGCAAGACCCTCGCATGCTACACATTTTATCCAACAATCTGTACTGGTTGGCCACTTTTCTGGACCCATGGTACAAGAACATATTTCCTTCTTTCCCTTTGGAGTCACCAAAGATTACACAATGGAATCCTTCAAGAGGGTCATTGTAGATCAGTTGCTGAAAACATTACTCTCAGACAATGCTAGCGGCAGAGTTACTGGCTCTTTTCAACACCAGAGATTAATGGTGAGAAGAAGAAGAATTCGTCTTTATGTCTATATACACATGTATACTCATATATGTGATTTGTTTCCTTCAACTATTATTATACACGTTTGATGTACAAGTGCGATCCTGGCATATGATTTTCTGTATAAATTATGTGTATATATACTGTACACCTTTAGTTATATGCCAGCATACTTCTTCTCATGGTAGTTCTCTCCCATTACATTATAATAGCCACTTGACTTAGAATATATGACTTACTGTCAGTCATTTCAATCTGGCTTCTGAATTTTGAACTTTCAGCTTATTTGCCCCCTCCCCCCCTTTTTTGAAATTATGAAATTATGAAACTATGGATCGCTGATTAATTATTTACATATATTCATTATAATTCTCCACATGTGTTGCTTTCCACTTTGAGTACTCGTCTGCTCGTCGGTGGTGACGCATCCCCCTTCTGAGCGTGACGACACGCATACTTGATGATGTGTCTCACATGTGGCGCCTTATTTGGACCATTGTGTCCACTTTCTATCAGCGTTCCCTTTTCTGCCACCAGGGGGGGGCGTGGCTGGTGCGGTATCCGGTGTTCGCCGGGCACTTACGTCCTGCACGTGTGCCTGTGTGATCACCTGGGCTCCTTGCACTTCTAGCATCCCTCCTGTTGCCAGGGAGCCATGACGCGGTGCTCCCTCAGGCGTGTCCTGAGCATGCGCACTTAGTGCGCTGCATGGGGCATCGCTATGCGGCTGAGTGCGCGTCTCTGACTCCATTGTCATCCGGTCACGTGACTTATCACGTGACCGTGCGGCAGACATTCAAAAGGACGGCGCGGGCTCCCAACACTACACTTACTCCTCCCGGAAGAAGCGGTATATACCGCGAAACGGCCGTCGGAGGTCTCCCTCAGGACTGGCTCCCCTGCACCACCTTTGCTTTAGGTAAGCGCTCAACCGTATTTTATATCCCATTTTGTATATGGGCTACTTACAACGCTTCATCTCTGTTGGCATTTTATTACAGTCTAACTAGCCCATCTTCACTATTCATGGGTTTGTTCCATATGAGTCAGTCTCTGTACTCTATATTTTGCTTCCCTAATTGTAATTTTATTGGTGGCTTTTTTTAATATAAACCCCACCATACTGACTTTTATCTGTACAAAGGTGGTCCATGGGACCCAAGTGTATATTCCCTCATCTTGTGCTTTGAATGTCCTATATTTACCCTGTACTATTTATTAACAGTTTAATAAAATTCTTATTTGCACTAAAACTCCTAGTGCTCTTGTTTGACTATACATTTTGGAGTGTGCTGTCTCGTGGCCACACTGGTGGGTTAAATTATACCCTATACCAGCATGGCCTATATGAGACCATAAAGTATAACCATGTGGCCCTCTTTATGGATATTAATGATGAGACATGAACAAAAGGTCCAACAGAGGTGGGGGTAAAATGTGCGCAAACTGGGCCTTTTTCAATAAATGAACAAATCAGCAAGGGCTATCTGTGCCTGTAACAATAATGCTAAGGAGGGAGAAGTTGCACAACATGGTCAAGGGTTACTTATGTGACCATACCTGCATCATTTCTGATGCTTCAGTTCCCTTTAATTATTTGGTTTCCAAGCTGATCACTTGGCCTGATCTCTCCTTATATGCCTTGGAGGTGCTGGCCTGCCCAGCTGTTAGTGTGATGTCAGAGTGTGTTTTCAGTTCTGTTGGGGCAATCATTACTAATAGGCCAGTGGCGTAGCAACTGCTTTTGCCACCCGGGGTGGTCGTCAAATTTGCCGCCCCCCTCTGTTGGCGAGGGGCGGGAAGGGAGGGTGGAAGGTGAGATTGGGGATAGCTACCTTACAAGATGGATCTAGACAGCAGGATCACAGCAGATGAAGGAGGGTGAGAGGTGGGAGAGAGTGGGCAGCAGATCGGGGAGGAAGCAGCGGCTGATGGGGAGGGAGGTGGCGGATGGAGGGGGCAGCGGCTGATGGGAAGAGCAGTGGTGGATGGAGGGGGGCAGCGGCTGATGGGGAGAGCGGTGGCGGATGGAGGGGGGCAGCGGCTGATGGGGAGAGCGGTGGTGGATGGAGGGGGGCAGCGGCTGATGGGGAGAGCAGTGGCGGATGAAGGCGGGCAGTAGCTGATGGGGAGAGCGGATGAAGGGGGTCAGTGGCTGATGGGGACAGTGGTGGCAGATGGAGAGGGGGCAGCAGATGGAGGAAAGCTGTGGCAGATCGGAGGCAGTAGCGGCAGTGCATCGGGGGCGGTGACTACTACTGCTGCCGCTGCGGGGGCTGATCGAGCGCAGCGGTGGATATTGGGCACTTACCAAATGGCACTTGCAGGGATCACTCTCATCAGCTTTCACGGATGGAGTTAAGCTGAGGGGAGTACTCACCTACAGGTCACCGGCCCCAGATCCAAGGTGATTGGAGAGATCGGTCACAAGGCCCATCTCTCCAATCAGAGCTGCAGGCGGGTGAAACAAAGTTCACCCAGCTCCAGCCAATGATCAGTGCTATAGCTGCACTGATCATGGCTGGATTTGAATGTTTCAGCCATCTTCAATGGCTGAAGCATCACAGTGGCTGTGATTGGCTGAGCGGCGTTCGTCAGCCAATCACAGCCTCCGTAGTTTGGGGGGTGAGACACCACCCCTCCTGAGGTCAGGCAGAGGTCCCCTCCTCCCTGAATCTAAGGTTTTTGCACACCGATCGTAGCCACCGGGGCTCCGGAGCCGCGATTTTGCCATGACGTACTGGGTACGTCATGGGTCGTTAAGTACCATGTCACCATGACGTACCCAGTACGTCATGGTTTGTTAAGGGGTTAACCTTAGATTCGGGGAGGAGGGGACCTCTGCCTGACCTCAGGAGGGGTGGTGTCTCCCCCCTGGACCTACAGAGGCTGTGATTGGCTGACGAATGCCGCTAAGCCAATCACAGGAATGCAGCTGCGGATAGCCCTTTTCTATAAAGGAATATGTAAATTATATGCAGCCCAAGGTCAAGCGGGGACGGAAAATCTTACATGGCCTTTTATTTTTTTTTTATTTTTTACCCCCAAAATGCCACCCCCCCTTATCATGTGCCACCCGGGGTGGACCGCTCCCCCTTTGCTACGCCACTGTGATAGGTGCATGTGCCTCTCCTCAGAAAAGGCAGATAGACTTACTCTGATTAAATTAAACAAGGACCGGATTTCTCCACAGTTTGTAATCTCTCCAGATGAGAGGAATCCAAAGTAAATTTCCTCAAAATATTGATTTTGACTACTACTGTTAACGTCCACCCCTTCCCATATAAAGACGATTGCTTCCTACATCAACCATGACTCAGGCCATAGGGCTAATTTTTGTAAACACTAGGCACATTGTGCACTGGTGGACAAATCAGGACAGTACACCTACTCCAGCCTAACTACTATTGGTACTTGGAGACTCTTGTGATGGTGACTCCCTGCGTCAACCATGACTCAGGCCAGAGGGCTAATTTTTGTAAACACTAGGCACATTGTGCACTGGACAAACCAGGACAGTAGCCCTACCAAACTAATATTTATCATTGGAGACCCTTGTCTTTGGTTGTTCCACATTGTGACTGAGATAGGGGATACGTATTCAATAGAAATCTACTGTCAATCACCATAGCTGGTAAAAAAAACATCCCTAGGTTGTCCCCCATTGTGACTGAGATAGGGGATACATATTCGATAGCAATTTACAATGATTGTTGATTAACAACTAATGGCCCTCTGAAAACTTTAATTGAGGGCCGCAGAATGACAAGGTGGAGGAGGAGGAGGAGGGTAAAGGATACAGCCAGAATGGGCACATTGTAAACTGCTTTGGAATATTTATTCCACTATCTGAGTCTCAATGAGGGAAGGACTGCTCAAATGTATAAGTAACAGCAGTCCCTCCAAAATATATGTTACAGGACCACTTGAGGCTCCTCAGGTGAAAGACCAACATACCAACTGGTACATTCTAGCTGGCCTTGTTAAGTGCTGAGGAATAGCTAACTAGAAATTATGTATGGCAGAGGGACCTACAAAATGTATGTCAGGTCACTCCCAATTGTAAAAGTAAAAAAAAAAGCCAAAACACTATGTGTGAAAAAATGGATATTTTTCTCTCTGGTTTACTTAGCCTTACATACAAGAGATTATGCGGAAAACTGTATGTTAACCCCTTCACCCCTGGGCGATTTTCCGTTTTTTTCTGGTGTTTTTTTTTTTTTGCTCCCCTTCTTCCGAGAGCCGTAACGTTTTTATTTTTCTGTCAATCTTGCCATATAAGGGCTTATTGTTTGCGGGACTAGTTCTATTCTTAAATGAAACTGTATGTTTTACCATAGAGTGTACTGAAAAATGGCAAAAAAAATTCAAAGTGCAAAAAAATTGCAAAAACAGTGTGATTGCATGACTGTTTTTGTGTTCACAATATGGTAAAACTGATTTGTCGGTGTGATGCCTCAGGTTGGTGCGAGTTTGTAGAGATACCAAACATGTTAGGTTTACTTTTATCTAAAAGGCTTTTGCATCATTTTCCATGATCCATATCGTTCTCATTTTTTGGGATCTATGGCTCAGTAACAGTTTATTTTTTGCATCTTGAACTGACATTTTTAACGGTACCATTTTTGCGGAAAAGCACTTTTCTGATCATTTGTTATCGAATTTTGCACAAAATTCGCAGCAAACAAAAAACATAATTTTGGCTTTTCAATTTTTTTGCCACTACACCGTTTACCGATCAAATGAATTGATTTTATATTTTGATAGATTGGGCAATTCTGAACGCGGTGATACCAAATATGTTTATATTTTTTATTTTACTAACCCTTTCATTTTCAATAGGGCAAATGGGAGGTGATTTGAGCTTTAAGGTTTTTTATTTTTTTTTTTAAATTTCTAAACCTTTTTTTTAGCTTTTTTTATTTTACTAGTACCCCTAGGGGACTATAACGATCAGCAGTCTGATTGCTCATTCTTTCTTGTAGATCAGAGCAGCATTGCTCTGATTTACACAAAAGCAGCTGTCCTCTGACACACTGCCCACTGCCGGCTGTAAGAGGAACTGACTCATGATAGCTACAGGAGTCATCATATGACCCTGTGCTACCCTGGCAACCAACGGATCCACGTTGACATCACGTGACTTCCAATGGCGTCGGGTAAGTAAATGCTTACCGCGGCCCACTGTTACATCGCGCTGTGACATTTTCACACTGTGCTGTAAGGGGTTAACAGGCATGAGTAGGAAGCAAATCCACTCATGCTTGATGGCCGCACATGTCTACCATTCAAATCAGCTGACATGTGCAGTGATCGCTGACGGCGGCAGCAAACACGGATTAACCTGACATGATCCATGACGTACCCAGTACATCATGTGTCATGAAGAAGTTAACCTTTTTAGCCTGTAAAATGCAATTTAGGTTAGGTTTGTTAGGTGTTCTTGCACATCTCTAAAAGGAGCATAATATTGTGACATCCTCATTCCCAGAAACCGTATGTGAGTCAAAAATGCATATTCTCCAGGCTCTACCCATTCAGTTTCATCACTTTCCCATACATTTCAGCCTTGTCCTCAGGCCCCCAGACTCCTTTGTTGGGTCCAGCAAAAAATTACTCACATTTCCCATTGACTTGCATTGTACTCGCTATTCAGAATGAAAAAGCGAGTATTGCAAAGTACTCATTACGAATGTAGCAATTATGAATATTACGGTACTCGCTCATCTCTAATCTACTTTGAAGGCCCAATTTCTGGCAATCACCTTAGATCAGTGTCCCAGTGTCTCAGTGTAGATCAGTTAAACCTTGTGATGTTATGTTTGCAGTATTTTGATGACTAAGCATTAAAAGACCAGATACTATAGAATTTGTAAGTAGAGTGTAAACTATCTAATTCTTTTTATTGTATAACCAGGAATCACCTGAATGTTATGGAACAATTGAACCAAACCACATCCCGAAGGTTCATCCTACTTGGATTGTCCACTGACCCTCAACTACGAGTCATCTTTTTCATTGTCTATTTGATCATGTATTTAATGACTATATCAGGAAACCTTCTTCTAATCATCGTAGTGAGCACCAATCCAACTCTACACAGTCCCATGTTCTTCTTTCTGACCAACCTTTCCTTCATTGATATTTGCTTCTCCACCTCTATTGTTCCTGTACTATTAATGAACACCTTAGCGCAAGACAGAAGTATTTCCTTAGTCGGTTGTGCGGCACAGATGTACGTCTCCTTAGGTTTGGGGGCTTCAGAAAGCATAATACTTGCCTCCATGGCCTATGATAGGTTTGCTGCTATTTGTAGACCATTGCATTATAACACCATAATGAGCAGGACATTGTGTTTTTCCTTAGCTGCATTGTCATGGAGTGTCGGATTCATTAACTCTTTCATACAGGTGTACCTAACATTCCAACTCCCATTCTGCAAGTCTCTTGACACCAATCACTACTTTTGTGAGGTTCCAGCCTTTATACAAATGTCTTGTGGAGACACCTTTTTCAATGAGCTATCTATATATATTGGAGGAGGAGTTATTGCCGGGAGTGCCTTCTACTTGATTCTGATCTCATATGTCCATATTATTTCCAAGATCCTGAAAATTATTTCAACACATGGAAGACAGAAAACCTTCTCCACCTGCGCCTCCCACCTCACTGTTGTCACCCTCTTCTTTGGCACCGTTATGTTCATGTATTTACGACCCCACTCAAAAAAAAATACTCAATACTCTATTGAAACTGACAAAGTAGTGCCCATTCTGTACACGACAGAAACGCCAATGTTGAACCCTTTTATATATAGCATGAGGAACAAGGACGTGAAAAACTCAGTAATCAATCAATTGAAAAGGAAGCAATGTTGCTTACAATGTTAAAGGGGGTTGGCCACTTGTGCAGGAAGGATTAAGTTAACCCAGTTGCAAATAAAAAATATTTAGTGGAGCAGCGCCGATGTGCTTCATTCAAAAGTTCCACCCTCAACAACACAGCGCTCCCTCTGAAATATAGCCACTAATGAAGGTGCACATGACCAGATCCATTAATGAGATGCCTCCAATAACTCTACAGAACACATTAGAATCTAGAGCATGAGCGGTGTTATTCAATACAGGCGGATAATATGGCCATATTTTGGACCAAAGTGCCGTATTATATTTTATTGATAACTGGATGGTATAAATTTGTAAAAATGCTTGGAAAGTTATCAACATTTTCAGTCTCGAAAGTAATAACTTATCTATTGGTGGGATTTGAAAGCTGGGACATGGACAAATCAACAGAATCGGCAATTTTATCCACTTTGGAAGAGAACGGCAATGCCCAAGTTTGGCAGGTGCTCCAATCATTCTCTATAACACTGCTGAGAGCTACACTTGGCTTTTCCTGGCATAATCATAGACAATAAAGGTAGTAGCAATCGAGTACCTGATCTGCTGCTTCTTTCTAAGAAAAATAAAAGGGCTTCATTATGATTAAAATGAAACCCATATATCATGCCCCAGGGTAGTGGGATACTCGGTACCGGGTGTGTGGTGAACAGGGGAGTCGTGGTCACGGCCGATGCCCGGTTCCGTGACTCCGGGGGTCAATCCAAAAAAGGGTGAAAAAAGTGGAAAAATAAAAGTAAAATAAATAAGAGTTTTTGACTACGCGGCTATTTTGTAGGAGCCTCCACTGTGTAATTTTCCTGGGGCGGGTAGTATAATGCAGCTCAGGTGTTCTGGCCCTCCGCAAGTAGGTCTAGGCCCCGGAAGAGGATGATGGTGGTTGTAGTGTGCGGTGTGAGCTAATGATGCACCAATGTAGAAAAAATTCAAGCCACACAGGGCCTGCAGTTTAAATTGTGCTTTACTCACTGTTCTGGTACCGCCACCCAGGTGGTACTAGTTTTAAGGTGTTCCCTCACCCTTTGTTCCCAGTGCCAGTTAGTGACCTGGTGAGCTGTCCTCCGTGCACACTTTGGTTTTTGGTGGGTCCCCGTGGCCTAAAGCTTCCTGAAATCCCCTCCGTTTCAAAGTCTTTACCCGTATAGCAGGCAGTCTGGACAATTTAATGGGTTGAACTCCTGTCCCTGTCCCCAGGTCCCCTCTTTGCTGCTTTGCTCTGGCCACTCAGGTTGGTGAGAGACCCTGATGATCCCCTCACCTGGCTGATTTATCATGTAGCTTGAAGCGTTCTCCCATTCAAGGGTTTTGCACCCCACCTGTGCTGGATGCTGTGAGTCCTGGTCCTGCACTCTGGCAACCCTGGGTTCCTTGAGAACTAGTTCCTTACTCAACAGCAACCCTTCTCCTTTTTAGCTCCAGTTCTTTCTTCAGGTTTTAACACCTAGGACTGCTGTCCTAAACACTTCACTTTCCCCTTTCTCTCACTTCTGACTCCCTCAGAGTCTTTCTCCAACAACTGACTTTTCTCCTCCCGCCAACTCCCCACCTAGCAACTAGCCCCGCCCCTTTTTTGATCTCTCCCTAGCAGATTGGATGCTGCTTACCAACCAATAGGTGGTCATCCTTTAAATCTGTCTCTAGACAGTTTTCCCAGGTTGGACATGGGGTTTAGTGTATGTGTGATGGTGTTGGTGTGTTTACCGGCACTGGTATTCCAGGGTTTGGGTTGTTCACAGTTGGTTACATATTCTGTTGCACCTGATACCTTAGGTGTGCCAAACGTTCATGATACGCTTTCTACCCATCAACTACGTAAGTTTACATACCTGTGGTGATTTTTCATATTTCAAGTAGTGGTGGTCATAGCCTGAACTGAGGACTCAGCCTCAGGAATGCCACAGTCAAGCTAAGCATGTTTATTAGGCGAAACACTGGACTTAGGCTCTGGCTGGGGAAAATTGGCACGCACATGTGCACTAGCCGCATCTCCACACTTAAACGTGCAGAAGGAAGCAGCCAAAAGGAAGGAAGCAGCCCGAGACACGGCCAAAAATGGCAGCCAGCGCCTGGGTGCAATTGGAACCGCAGCAGGCTGATTGCGGCTATGGCGGCGCCGATTTGTAACAATGTCTGCTTGAGAGCCAACATTTTGCTTGACTCACATGATGCAAAGAAAAATTAATTCAGGGGAATCTTAATTTTCTGTCAAAATCAACCAATTTAATGGATTTTTACACTTTTTCTAAAATAAGAATTATACAGTATGTTAAAAACAGAGAACTTCATTTTTTTTCCCTACTTTACAATTTACTCTTAACTTTAAATAAAGAAAGATTGTGACATTTCTATATTTCCAAAAATACAATATCACATTCTGTATAAGTATTTCATGTTCCATAAAGTAGAAATTAATTATTAATTTACAAATTAGATCAGCTGAGAATAGATAAATGTTTTCCACAACGGTCTCCAAACTGATTACAGAAATGAGTTGGGAAATTTAAAAATTTTCAAAAGGGATTAATGAGTATAAGGTGTAAAATATATAGGGAGGTCACCACCATTCATGTTTAGTAAGAAATACAAGATGTCGCCCCATCCATTGAGATTGTTCTGCATTATTTCAAAATAGTTGGTAAGTAGAACTGAAATAAAGATTATTTTTTATCATTATGTATTTTAGTTTTATATATTTCTATATATATTTTTTTTATTTATTGACATTTTTACTTTCACAAAAATAAGTTAAATAAAAAAATACATATCTTATACCTGACTCTGCATAGTTAGGACCAAATATAACTTTAACCCAGGCTTATATTCTTAGAATAAATATCTACCCTAGCTTCTAAGAAATTAGACAAATAGAACGGACTCCTCTTTATACCATTGATCAAATTATTGCGTTCGTTAAATCTCTAATAAACTACAAAAAATGAAAAAAAAAGTTAAACAAAATGTTTAGAAATATAAAAAAAATCAAAAAGAATACTAAACATTATCTTTGTTCCATTGCAAAATGCTTACTACTTAAAAATGTAAAAAACAAAAGGTGCACATAATTGGTATCTCAAACTGAACCTACCCATTTTCTAATTCCACAATTTTTTTAATCACTTACTATGACGCAGAAATGTTTAGAAGGATTTAGGCCATTTTTCATTCCATGGGGACAATAATAATCCAAAATTTATTTTGTGATATTTTTCAAAGAATATCTTCGTAACTTTGCAGGAGTGGTGTGTCTTGCACTTTCTTTTGGCTAGCACGCCACTCAATCATGACCTATGATGTACCGGTATGTCATATGTCATGTCGGTCGCTTTAATGCGGGCTCTTACAGCTAGCCCACATTTCTCCACACATGTGGACTGATCTCATCAGCTGATATGCAGCAAATAGGTGCAGATGGATTAGAGATCCAACCACATCTGTTAACTAGTTAAATCCCGCTGTCAATCTCTGACAGCGAAATTAAATGACAGACCCAGATAATCCTTTCTTTAATTGTATGTGAATGCTTAGGTGATGGATGCAGCTAAATAAGAAAGTGCTCCACTTGACTAGATGTCCTGGGTTCCCTACTGTGTCACATGGCACCTCCTGATAAGACTCAGTTGGTGCAATAATGGCATCACACAGGAGCCTAAAGAGGCAAGGCTAGGCGAACATTGAGTGACAGTAGAGAAATGGACAAGTGAGTATATTTTTTTTTTCAAATGAGTATGACATTGGGGACAGTACTTTATGGCACAATGTTTTTTTTACTTTTTTTGGAGTAGAGAATAGAGATGAGTGACACCATGGAAATTTGCTTTGACAGGTGCAGTTGAACCGTACCTCCATGGGTTTAGACCAGTTCCCAACTCCAGTCCTCAAGGCACACCAACAGTGCATGTTTTCAGGATTTCTTTAGCATTGCATGGGTGTTGGATTCAGCACCTTTGCAGGTGCTTCAATTATCACCTGTGCAATACTAAGGAAATCCTGAAAACATGCCCTATTGGTGTGCCTTGAGGACTGGAGTTGGGAACCTCTGGTTTAGACTTTGCCCAAACCCCAATGGAAATCACTGATTTTCAGTTTAGGGCTTCGTTTTTTTGGGTTGCATACTACATCCAATCACACTGTTATTACCCCCAGTGCGAGCCTTTCAAACACTGCAAGTGGCTTACACTGGAGTGACCACTGAGAATACCTGAGCGAGAAGATGCTCACACAAGTGGTCAGCACTAGTGAAGCACTAGAACTCCGAACCCAAACTCTGTTTTTTTTTTTAATTCGTGTTCGGCCTGAAAATGGAGCACTGAACATCGGGTTTGCTCATCTCTAATGGAGATGAGTGACACTCTACATAATGTTACCTTTGAGGAGTGTTGCACTGATTATTTAGGACAGTATGTGGCAATGCTTTAATATTCAAGGGTTCAATATGTAACTATTAATTATATATATATATATATATATATATATATATTTGATACAGTGAATGATGCTACTAAATTCACTGAGCAAAGTGTATAAGCCTTTTATATGACAGGGCACAATGTATGACTAATACACTGTTCAAAAAAATAAAGTACCACATCATAGATCTCAATGAACGGAATATTTCAATTTCAGGTCTGTATTACATAGTGGAATGTGTTGAGAACAAAAAAAACAAAAATGATCATTGAAAATACAAATTAATATCCCATGGAGGGCTGGATGTGGAATGATACTCAAAATAAGAAGGGGAAAAGCAAATTACAGGCTGACTCAACTTCAGTGGAAATGCTTCAAGACAAGGAAATAAGGCTCAGTAGTGTGTGTGGTCTCCACATGCCTGCATGACCTCCCTACAGTGCCTGGGCATACTCCTGATGCAGCAGCAAATGTTCTCTTGAGTGATCTCTTCACAGACCTGGATTAAAGCATTAATCAATTCCTGGGCAGTTTGTGATGCAATGTGCCGTTGGTGGATGGAATGACACATGATGTAACAGATGTGGTCGATTGGATCAGGTATTGGAAATCGCAGGCTAGTCAATAGCATCAGTAGCTTAGCGGCCTAGGATTGTTATGCATCAGAAGGAACCCAGGGCCCACTGCCCCTGCATATAATCTTACAATGGGTCTGAGGATCTCATCCCAGTACCTAATGGCAGTCAGGATACTTCTGACTAGCACAGGGAGTGCTGTGTGGCTCTCTAAAGAAATGCCTCCCCACACCATTACTGACCCATTGCCAAACCGGTCATTCTGGAAGATGTTGCAGACTCTCAAACATCTGTGACGTGCTCAGTGTGAACCTGCTCTCATCCGTGAAGAGCATAAGATGCCAAAGATGAATCTGCCAATCTTATAACACCCTCATGGAGTCAGTTTCTTGCAGTTTTAGCAGACACATGGATATTAGTGGCCTGCTGGAGGTCATTTGCAGGGCTCTGTCACTGCACCTCCTGTTCCTCCTTACACAAAGGAGGAGGAAGCGGTCCTGCTGCTGCGTTGTTGCCCCCTACAACCTCCTCTTCTGGTAAACTGGCCTGCCTCCTGGTATCTGCTCCTTGCTCTGGAAACTGTGCTGGAAGACACAGATAATCTTTTTGCCACAGCTCACATTGACGTGCCATCCTGGATGAGCAGCACTACCTGATCAAATTCTGTGGGTTGTAGACCCCACCTCATCCTACTTTCAGTGGTGAAATAAATTACAATATGCAAAAGTGACCAAAACACCAGCCAAAAATGATGACAACAGAGAACTGGTATGTGGTCACCACCTGCAGAATCATCCCTTTATAGGGTTGTCTTGCTAATTGCCTATTATTTCTACCTGTTGTCTGTTTCATTTGCACAACACCAGGAGAAGTTAATTCGCAATGTGTTGCTTCATAACTGGACAGGTTGATTTCACAGAAGTGAGAGTGACATGGAGTTACATTGTATTGTTTATGGGTTCCCTTAATATTTTTGAGCAGTGTATACTAAGTAGACAGAAGTGATTCATCACAGTTTAAAACTTTGAAAAGCCAGAATTTTTTTGTGCAATGTACACAAAAATGTGACAAATCTTGGCATTTTCATGACAGTTTCAAGCAGATCTGCCAAAATGGGCGTACTTGGGGTGGAGCTATTGTGGCCCCATTCCTCAAAAGTGTACGGAAATACTGCAAAAGCCAAGAATTTAAAAATTATACTCTGTACAGAAATGTGTGACCAGGAGAAGTCATTATGATGGTCTGGGTTGGATGGATAAGAAAAAGGAGAAAAATCTCTCCACTTGGAGAAGTCACCAGTGACTCATTGAATGTGGGAGTTTTTGAATAGTTTTATAGTCTGCAATGAAAATGTCTAGTAATAATCAAGCTTTTGAAAGATTACTGATTTCATCATCATAACCCACTAAAACATCAATGATATCTTTGAAATCCCTCTGTAAAAAACAATGGACTATTTGAGTTTGCAGATCATGGTCAACTAAACAGGGTGTGCAGAATGAGTGAACGACTTGTCTATATTCTTTGAAAACCTCTATAGATCTATGAAGACATCACAGGATTTCCGATGAAAAAAATTGACTGAATCGAAATTGAATTTGTGTCAAGTGTTTCAGGATTTCACTGAACCTGGCAAATTCGGACATCACAACTAGAGTTGAGCGCGGTTCGCGGTTCGAGGTTCTCCAGTTCGCGGCTCGAGTGATTTTGGGGGCTGTTCTAGATCGAACTAGAACTCGAGCTTTTTGCAAAAGCTCGACAGTTCTAGATACGTTCGAGAACGGTTCTAGCAGCAAAAACCCAGCTAATTCCTAGCTGGCTTTCCGCTGTAATAGTGTAAGTCACTCTGTGACTCACACTATTATGAAATTTCAGTGTATAGTGTGCGGGAACAGCGCATTCAGATCACTGCTGTATGGATAATGGCGATGGCCATTTTTTTTTTTTCCTTGTCTTCCTTCCCTAAGCGCGCGCGTGTCGTGGGGCGGGCTAGCATGTCAGCCAATCCCAGTCACACACACAGCTAAGTGGACTGTTAGCCAGAAAAGCAATGGCATGTGTGATAGGATGTCCATGTCACATGTCCCTGCATTATAAAAACGGGTATCTGCCCGTCTGGACGCCATTATCTCTTCTGCGTCTGGGTGTCAGTCATCACTGGCGCAGCTCCTGTCTCCGATACTGCTGTGTACGCTCTATACACAGCGCTGTACAGAATAGGGATAGAAGATTCTATCAGTCCTTTTAAGGGCTAATACCGGCAGGGTCAGAGCCATAGGTGACAGGTCCGTGAAAACAGAGTTTAACAGCTACACAAGATGACAGCGTCTGTGTAGCTAAGGTCAGGGATTTCCTCGCTGCATTTCCCCATTAGGAGGGATAGAAAGGCAGGCTTCCTTTCCTCTACCCAGACCCTCAACCCTGGCACTGTACCCTCCTGCCCTCTGCACACTCCAACTCATTGTTACTAAGCCATTATACTAGCAAACACTGAGTGAACTTAGTGGCATCCTAAACGTGGCTGTTGGACTTCTGTATTGTCCCACTAGTGCAAAGATATTTGCAGCACGTCTGCCTACATGGCACACTCCAACTCATTGTTACTAAGCCATTATACTAGCAAACACTGAGTGAACTTAGTGGCATCCTAAACGTGGCTGTTGGACTTCTGTATAGTCCCACTAGTGCAAAGATATTTGCAGCACGTCTGCCTGCATTGCACACTCAAACTCATTGTTACTAAGCCATTATACTAGCAAACACTGAGTGAACTTAGTGGCATCCTAAACGTGGCTGTTGGACTTCTGTATTGTCCCACTAGTGCAAAGATATTTGCAGCACGTCTGCCTGCATTGCACACTCCAACTCATTGTTACTAAGCCATTATACTAGCAAACACTGAGTGAACTTAGTGGCATCCTAAACGTGGCTGTTGGACTTCTGTATTGTCCCACTAGTGCAAAGATATTTGCAGCACGTCTGCCTGCATTGCACACTCTAGCTCATTGTTACTAAGCCATTATACTAGCAAACACTGAGTGAACTTAGTGGCATCCTAAACGTGGCTGTTGGACTTCTGTATTGTCCCACTAGTGCAAATCTATTTGCAGCACCTCTGCATTGCACACTGAAACTCATTGTTACTAAGCCATTCTAATAGCAAACTATGCTGCCAGTTTAAGGGCCGTAGTTGCATTGTCAGGGATAATTATTGTTGTTTATTCTGCTATTAATAAAGCTAGACCACCGCTGAAATCTACACCACCTCTCAATTTTTACTACCACATTTTAAGTGCACAATCTTGTCGCAATCAAAATGAGTGGCAAAATGACAGATGCTGGTGGAAAGGGGAAGAGGCGTGGTGGAAAAGGAAAAAAAGGGTTTGTCCGTGGGGAAGGTGGCAAAGCTCCATTAACATCTGCTGAAGATAGACCATCTTCCAGCAAAAGTAAGATGTCTACTACTTACCGTGGACAATCCGATGTGCTCCCGTGAGGACCAAGTTTCTGAGCATAATGTTGACCCTTTTTCACAAACTGTAACACCTGTTGTTATAGACAATGAGGAACATACTGATGATGATGAGACGCAGATACCAGATTGGGATGACAACTTAAATATTCGGTCATGGCAAGAAGAGGCTCGGTCTGAGGGTGAGGGGAGTGCAAACACAACAATTGATGAGGAAGTTCTAGATCCCACCTACCGTCAACCCACAGTCAGGCACTCGAGGAGGTCAACAGAGGCGGTGGAGGAGGATGCAACCGATGACGAAGTTACCTTGCGCCTTCCTGGACAGAGTCGGAGCACTGGTAGCATGTCTACAACTGCATCCTCAGCCACCACTCTGCCTCTGAGCACTAGTCGGGGGGGCTCAGCAGGTCGCATGCCCTCTAAGCCTTGCCTAGCCTGGTCCTTTTTTGACATAGCAAAAGATCGCCCAAATTATGTGATCTGTGAAATTTGTCGTGATTCTGTTAGTAGAGGGCAAAACCTCAGCAGTTTGACAACTTCTTCCATGAATCGTCACATGAATAAATATCATATGTCCCAGTGGGAAGCTCACCGTGCTGCAATGCGGCCTAGCAGAGCGAACCATCCACCGCCTGCCCCTTCCAGTGCATCCGCGCGCTCTTCATCTTTTAGGACTGTGGGGACAGCTGTCACACCTGGTTTTCCATGCACAACTTCCACCACTGTAACCGCAACAGTCAGTTTGCTTGGTAGGTCGTCAGTTGGTTTGGAAGGGGAAACAAGTGCGTGTGTACAGCTCTCTCAGACATCGATAGCACCAACGTTGGATGAAGGCAACATCATGTCTCCGCCTGCACTTTCCTCACAAACCTGCATTACAGGGACACCCTACTCAACACCGTCTACACACAGCAGCCAGATCTCTGTCCCTCAGATGTGGACAAATAAAAGGCCATTTCCTGCGACCCATGACAAAGCTAAGAGGGTGACTTTATCCCTCTGTAAGCTCTTGGCTACCGAAATACTGCCTTTCCGCCTGGTGGACACAGGATTTTAGAGACCTTATGTCTGTCGCTGTGCCCCAGTACCAGATGCCCAGTCGCCACTACTTCTCTAAGAAAGGTTTGCCCGCGCTACACCAGCATGTCGCACACAACATCACCGCTTCCTTGAGAAACTCTGTGTGTGAACGGGTGCATTTCACCACCGATACTTGGACCAGTAAGCATGGACATGTCGCTGACTGGGCACTGGGTAACTATGGTGATAGATGGTGAAGGGTCTGCTGCACAATTTTTGCCGTCGTCACGACTTGTGTGTCAATCCTCTGTCTGTCCAAGTTCCGCCACTGCTTCTGCCTCCTCCACCTCATCTGGGTCCTCCACCTCCGCCCCAAGCCTGCCTGGTGTGGCCACCAGCGTTCTCACTGTGCAGAAGGAATCATGCACCCCTCATTACTATGCTGGCAGCAGAGCGCAACGGCATCGGGCGGTCTTTAGCTTGACATGTCTTGGGAATAGGAGTCACACAGCTGAGGAGTTGTGGTCAGCTCTGCGGTCCGAGTTTAATAAATGGTTGTCTCCACTCAACCTACAGCCTGGTAAGGCCGTGTGCGACAATGCTGCAAACCTGGGTGCGGCCCTTCGCCTGGGCAAGGTGACACACGTGCCTTGTATGGCTCACGTGTTGAACCTTGTTGTCCAGCAATTCTTAACACACTATCCCGGCCTAGATGGCCTTCTGACCAGGGCACGAAAACTATCTGCTCACTTCCGCCGTTCAACCGCCGCAGCTGAGCGACTTGCATCGCTCCAGAAGTCTTTCGGCCTGCCGGTTCATCGCCTGAAATGCGATGTGGCGACACGCTGGAATTCGACTCTCCACATGTTACAGCGACTGTGGCAGCACCGCCGAGACCTGGTGCAATACATCATGACATATAGCCTGGGCCAACGAGATGCAGAGGTGGGGCAGATCACCCTGATAAAGTGGTCTCAGATCAAGGACCTATGCACCCTTCTGCACAGTTTCGACATGGCGACGAATATGTTTAGCGCTGACAATGCCATTATCAGCATGACAATTCCAGTCATTTACATGCTGGAGCACACGCTAAACACTATTCGGAGTCAGGGGGTGGGACAACAAAAAGGGGAGGAACTACAGGAGGATTCATATGCGCAAGACACAACAACATTACCAAGGTCCAGACGTTCATCATCACCAACGCGGCAGGCATGGGACCATGGGGGACAGGGATCAACAAGGGCGCATGGTAGCAGGCGAAATGTTGAGGAAGGTGCAGGAGAACATGAAGAAATGGAGGACGAACTGTCCATGGACATGGAAGACTCAGCGGATGAGGGAGACCTTGGTCAAATTTCAGTTGAAAGAGGTTGGGGGGAGATGTCAGAGGAAGAAAGAACGGTTAGCACCTCTATGCCACAAACACAGCGTGGACTTGGTCCGCATGGCTGCGCAAGACACATGAGCGCCTTCTTGCTGCACTACCTCCAACATGACCCTCGTATTGTCAAAATTAGAAGTGATGATGACTACTGGCTTGCCACACTATTAGATCCCCGGTACAAGTCCAAATTTTGTGACATAATTCCAGCCATAGAAAGGGACACACGTATGCAGGAGTATCAGCAGAAGCTGTTACTCGATCTTAGCTCGGCTTTTCCACCAAACAACCGTGCAGGTGCAGGGAGTGAATCTCCCAGTTATAACTTGACAAACATGGGACGGTCTCGTCATCTTCAACAGTCTACCCGTACCAGTAGCACCGTATCTGGTGCTGGTAACAGCAATTTTATTGAATCTTTTCATAATTTTTTTAGACCCTCCTTTGCAAGGCCACCAGAGACAACAAGTCTGACACATAGTCAACGGCTGGAGAGGATGATACAGGAGTATCTCCAAATGAACATCGATGCCATGACTTTGCAAATGGAGCCTTGCTCATTTTGGGCTTCAAATCATGAAAAATGGCCAGAGCTCTCCACTTACGCCTTGGAGATTTTGTCGTGTCCAGCTGCCAGCGTTGTCTCTGAACGTGTCTTCAGTGCTGCTGGGTGTTTGCTGACAGATAAGCGCACGCGTCTGTCCAGTGACAATGTGGACAGACTAACGTTCATCAAAATGAACAAGTCATGGATCCACAAGGAATTTACTACCCCTGTGTCATCCTGGGGAGAGTAAATGCTTGTGGATTTGGAATGTGCTTGATGCAAATCAAAACATCCTGTTTGCAACTAGGGCACAAGTGCTGCCACGGAATGGGTGGGTGTGTGTGGGGCACAATTTTTGGAAAAAAAGGGAGACTCCGCTTGGAGTCACCTTGCAGTGTTTTACATGATTTTAGAAGGGCGTGCCATGCCTATATCTGTGTCTCCTCCTCTTTTTCCTTGTCCAGCTCTTTTGTTTTCACATTAGTATATGTCCTTGTCACTTTCCCATGTGTTTGTGTTGTGTTGTGAGTTGTTTGTCACCTTTTGGACACCTTTGAGGGTGTTTTCTAGGTGTTTTTATGTGTTTGTGATTGCCTGCCATTGTTTCCTATGCAGTTCGAATTCGGTTCGTCGAACGTTCGACGAACCGAACTCGAACGAGACCTCCGTTCGGCGAACCGAACTCAAGCCGAACCGGGACCGGTTCGCTCATCTCTAATCACAACATTGCTAAAATTGTCACTGTCATTATACACAGAAGTTATATTTTGTCAAAGATTTCACGAGTTAGAGAAAGATCAGAGGTAGTGATGGGAGAACCTGGACTGTAAAATCTTGGAACCATGTTGGATACCTAATATCCTTGCATGAACTCTAGATCTGGAGTTCTGAGGGAACTCCGTGTAACTATCTGGATTCAGGTATCCAGAAAATTAAAAAAAATAAAATGAAAAGGAAGGAAATAGGGATATGCAGGAGCGTTATAATTAGCGAGTCTCCAGCAAGGTGATATCAGTATTTTAGGGGCCGCTCATTAGTCATTACCCTCATGCATATTCACTGCTTCCCCTGCCCATTGGCAGTACCAGCATCTGTGATTAGCTGCAGTTAGATTGCGCCCCCACCCTGTGTGACAGCGTGTTTCACTGCTTGGAATCAAGCACGCTGTTACGGGAGGACCGGCGGATTAGGACCAGGGGGTATAGATCCCAATCGCTAGTCGGGGCCCACTGGGGTTAGTGGGTTAGGCAAAGACTATAGAGCTGGGTGGCTCTGAGATAATCCAGGGAACCGGTCACATGTGTAGGGACACGTCAAACCAGATGACAACCCAGTTAGCGTTTCGGTGGAGCGGGCGTTAATCCGACCACGTGTGTAGGGAACACGTCAGGCCAGATGGTAACCAGTTAGCGTTGACCGAGAAGACCGCTGCGACAGCGCCCAGTCGGCCACGTGTGTAAGACACGTCAGGCCGAGCGGTCCTTTGATTACCGTTTCTGGTCACTACACGAATGGCCATGTGTGTAGAGGACACGTCAGGCCAAGGGATCACACCAGTTACGTTGACTGGGAAGCCAAGGAGGATAATAGGTTCACACACTCAATCCTGGAACACCCTGTTAACTCCACAGGGGTCCTGGGGTATGCTGTCCGTGTGTGTATGAGGCACAACCGGACAGGTGGCGCAACAGGTGTGTTGTCCATGTGCGTAGAGGGCACTCTCGGACAGGTGACGCAGCAGGTATGCTGTCCCTGTGCGTAGGAGGCACAACTGGACAGGTGACGCAGCCCAGTTAACGCCACTGGACTGCTCTAGCACAACAGGAACGGTAGCAAGGAAGCACGGCGCCTGACCCTCATGTGCTGAGCCACGAATCTTGGCGTGACAAGCACCGTTCGCTTAGCCCTACCTACCGCTTCCAACAAGGCTTATGCCACCATGAATTCTAAGTGAAGACTGCGCACCTCCATGTTGTCTCCAGCCCCTTTTATAACCTGAGTCCGCCCCAAACCCAGGGTGGTACCACCAAGGTCCAATAGCAGAGTGCCATGTCATCAGTGATGTCACCAGCGACCTATACGGAACCACCACATCATTGATGATCTTATGGCAGCCACGCCCCAAACACTTCACCAGTTATTGTCTGACGACCAATGGTGAGGTGCCAGATCATAGGGGCGGGCCTCTGCGAGCCAGTCCGGAGTAGCCACGTCATCAGGACACCTGACATCCTCTGCCCTATCAGGGCCTGCCACCTCATGGACATGCTCAGTGTGATCCTTACCGGACCTAACCTCTGATGCACTAAGTGCCTGAGCATGCTCAGTAGCCTGAACAACAGACTCATAAATCAGACTATCTGCCTGAGCATGCTCAGTAGGCACATCCCAGAACTTAGACACAGCACAAAGTCCAAGTACCTGTGCAAAGAGGCTGTTAGGATTAATTGTGGGAGCATGCTCAGTAGCCTGAACTGAGGACTTAGTCTCAGAAATGACACAATCAGGCTGAGCATGCTCACTAGGCAAAACACCGGACTTAGACTCTGGCTGGGGTAAATCGGCGCACGCATGCGCACTAGCCGCCTCTCCACACTTAGACGTGGTGGAAGGAGCAGCCAACTGGATGACACAAGGCACGGCCAAGAACGGCAGCCGGCGCCTGGGCGCAACAGGAACTGCAGCAGGCTGCTTGCGCCTATGGCGGCGCTGGTTCGTAACACACGCTGTCTGTGTATATAGTGGTATAAAAATAAATTTAAACATTGGCTTAGAGTCCCCCATATTATGATACCCATCACACATAAGGCATATGGCTATATGCTGCAGCCCCCAGCTGTTTACTTATCTTTGCTGTGTATCAAAACTAGAGGGACCATATACGGCTTTTTTTTAAATGATTAAATAAATGGCTGAGAGCTGCAGCCTGTAGCTGTATGCTTTATCTGTGCTGGGTATCATTATATGAGGGGACCCTACACAAACTTTTTAATTTATACATTTTTACATCACTATAGATAGGCATACAGCAATACAATTCCAAGCAATCAGACATGCTGTCACACAGGGTGGGGGCAAAGTCTGACTGTAACCAATTACAGACTCTAGGACTGCCGGTGGATGGAAGAAGCAGTGAATATGTGTGAAGGTTAATGAGAGGCCTCGGAAGTAGTATTTATGCAGCGCAGGGAACCCAGTAAGTATAAGGCGCCTGCTCTAATCCGGTTCCGATCTTCTCCGAACTTCTGGCAGTATTCACTGCATTGTTATTCACTCGGCAGTTCTCGCCTTTTTTTAGCCGTGTTTGCGATGATGTCAGGGTTTACCCGAGTCCATGAGCCATGGATTCGATTGAACTTTGACAGTCACTGTGCGAGTCGCGCAACGGTATCAGCGGGCACGGCGCACACTCTCCTGACAGGTGCAGGTCGGCTGCATGTATTTCCATTCAGCTGAAGCGCTCCTGTCAGGTCAGTGTGCGCCGTGCACGGTGATACCGATGCGAGACTCGCAGGAGTCATACGTAAGTGAAATCATACCCTCAGTGTAGAGAAGCAGTTAACCGGGGGCACAGCTGAACAGCCTCAGCTGTGCACTCGGGTGAAGTCTCTGACAGCTCTCAGCTGAGTCTGTGTGAGGAGGCCTGTGTTTGTCTCCTCGCACAGAGGTAGCAGAGCTGAAGATGCTCGCCCGCCTTTGGACTACATCGGAGGTTTTTTTTGGGGGGTAATTAAGATGGAGTCCTAAATGTCTTCTGTTTTATTTCTAATAACATATTTTTTTCTCTGTGTTGTTTTATTTTACTGTTAAAATAATAGGCAGTTACAGATGCTGTCACAGAATGGGGGTCTGTGATTGGATGTTGGAGTAACGTGAAACCAGCCCATATATTCTAGCATCTAGAATTTATGGGCAGATTCCAGGTTACCCCAACAGCCTATCACAGACGCCCATTCTGCGTGACACCATCAGTGATTGGCTGTTGGGTACCTCACACATATAGTAGTGTAAAAATAAATAAATAATTAAAAAAATGACGTAGCACTCTGCTGTATTTTTGATTCTCAGCGCAGATATTATATTATAAAAAATAATTAAAACAAAAATCTATGGGCTCCTGCCATAGTTTGATTGCCAGTAAGGTAAAACCAGGCAGCTAGGGGTCGGGATTTTCAGCATGGTAAGGCCCAAGCATTCTGGGCCCCCATGCAAAAAAACACAGTCGGCATCCACCCTTGGAAATGGTGCATTGTTTCTTAACACCATTTCCAGGCACTTTAACCAGCTCGTTCAGCGGCCTCGATGGTGGTGGCTGGCTGGGTAATAAAAGAGTTATTTCCAGCTTTGTATTCTCAGCTGGTACTAAGCCCAAAATTCATGGTGTCATGCCAAATTAGACATGGGCACCATGAATTTCTAGTTAACAGTTAAAAAAACACAACACAAAGAATGTTTTTATTGGAAATAAATTAAAAAACAAAAAAAATGTAGAGACTCCATCTTTATTATAAAAAAACTCCTCAGTCTGACGTAGCCCACAGGGAGAGCAATGTCAGCTCTGCTTTATCGCTCTGTGCAGACAAGTGTCTCTACAGAGTGAGAAGCAGACTGACACTGACAGTGATTGTCAAAGTTCAATTGAGTCGATGGCTAAGCCATGGACTCGGGTGACCCCTGACATCATCGCGAACATGGTCGAAAACAGCCAAAGACTGCCAAGTGATAAGCAGTTCAGTGAATACCCCCGGAAGTTATTGATCAGACCCGGAAGCAGAAGTGCCCAGGAGACAAAGTCTGCAGGACGCTTCATGGGACCTGTAAGTATAATGACAATGTTTATTATTAACTATATCCTTTATTTTACAGCCCCTCCGCCCAATCCCATAACTGTAAAGTCCAAGCTTGAGGTTCGGACGCAAGTTTGTGCTATCTCCAACCCCGAGCACAGACTTTACAAAAAGCTTGGGCGAATCTCCCGATCCCGAACATCGGGGGGTTCGCCCATCACTAGTCATAAACGTCTTTCCAAGACAACTTGAGACTATAAAATTATTTTGAATACATTTAATGCATCTACTGCCAATTGAATTGTCCAGCAACATTCAGCAAGTCTTGAATTTCTAAATAATTTTTAATCTATTTTTCTGATTAGCTGAATTTAAGAATTCTACTGGCTACCATTGCAGTAAACATTTAGCAACAATAGGTTCACAAGAACAAAAAAACTGTTAACATTGAGATCTGAGGAGATCTACACTGAGGGTCCAATTTCCTGGAATTCACCTTCGATTAGTTTCCTTTGTCTAGTGTAATTCTACTCCATTAAAGCATCTATTGTTGGTTAAACCTCGTGATGTTAAATTAGCAGTATTTTGGTGACTAATTATTATAAGACCAGATAATCTAAAATTTGTAAGTAGAGTAGAAACTATTTTACGGTTAATTCATTTCTTTGTATATCAGGAATCACCTGAATGTTATGGAACAATTGAACCAAACCACATCCCGAAGGTTCATCCTTCTTGGGTTGTCAACTGACCCTCAACTACGAGTCATCTTATTCATTGTCATTTTGATCATGTATTTATTGACTATATCAGGAAACCTTCTTCTGATCATCGTGGTGAGGACCAATTCAACTCTACACAGTCCCATGTTCTTCTTTCTGACCAACCTTTCCTTCATTGACATCTGCTTCTCCACCTCTATTGTTCCTGTACTATTAGTGAACACCTTAGCCCAAGACAAAAGTATTTCCTTAGTCGGTTGTGCGGCACAGATGTTTGTCTCTTTAGGTTTGGGTTGTGCAGAAACTATAATTCTTGCCTCCATGGCCTATGATAGGTTTGCCGCTATTTGTAGACCATTGCATTATAACATTATAATGAGCAGAACCATGTGTTTTTCCTTAGCTGCCTTATCATGGAGTGTTGGATTCATTAACTCTTTTATACAGGTGTACCTAACATTCCAACTCCCATTCTGCAGGTGTCTTGACACCAATCACTACTTTTGCGAGTTACCAACCTTTATAGAAATGTCTTGTGGAGACATCTTTCTCAATGAATTATCTATATATATCTCAGGAGTATTGATTGCCGTGTTTACCTTCTACCTGATTTTGATCTCATATATCCATATTATTTCAAAGATCCTGAAGATTACTTCAGCACATGGAAGACAGAAATCCTTCTCCACCTGCGCCTCACACCTCACTGTTGTCACCCTTTTCTTTGGCACCGTTATGTTTACGTATTTACGGCCACACTCAAAAAAATACTCTCAATCCTCCATTGAAACAGACAAAGTATTGCCCATTCTGTACACGACAGTAACGCCAATGTTGAACCCTTTTATATATAGCATAAGGAATAACGACGTGAAAAACTCAGTAATCAATCAACTGAAAAGGAAGCAATGTTGCTTACGAAATTAGGGGGTTGGCCACTTGTGCAGGAAGAATTAATTTAATCCAGTTACCAAAAGAAAATATTTTCAGGAGAAGCGCAGAGCTCCTTATTTAAAAGTGCCACTCTCTCCAACAGTACAGTGCTCTTGTCCAATATGGAGCCATTGATCAAGCGTCAAGTGGCCAGATCAATCTATTAGATGCCTCCAATAACTCTATACACAGCAGTGGAAACTAGCACATGCACAGACGCTGCTAATGGGGCCTTAATTTGGACCCAAGTGCCCAATTAGAAGTTATTGATAACTGGATTGTATGAATTTGTAAAAATACTTACAAAGTTTCCAACATTTTGAGTCTCCAAAGTGGTCACTTATTGATTTGTGGGAGTCCAAACAATGGGATATGTACCGATCAGTGCACTTTTATCCTGTTTAGAATGGATAAGCAATTCCCAAGCTTGGCAGCTGCTGAATTCATTCTCTATAGGGCTGCTGAGCTCTGCATTGAGAGCTTTTTCTGGTAGCCCCATACAGGAAAAATGGAGTGTCAGCATTTAACCTGCTACTCCAGTCTAATGGGGACAAAAGTACTTGGTTGAGGATTAAAAAAAAATCCAAATTCTGCCAATCAGCGGGGACCCAGCAGTCGGACCCTCATGATCAGTAAGTTATCACCTATGGATAACTGGTTTTCATCGGACAACACCACCATAATTCAACTATCCTCTGCCTATAAACTTCACTACACGTATTCCTCAGTCAGAGGGAATCAACCATGAGGATCCATTGCAAAACTTGGTGTAGGACTCCACTCTAGCAGCAAGGAAGTTTGGAGCATGAGACATAATGGAACCTTATTGACTGCTTAGTAACGGTCATGCCTAAAACCCTGGTAATCACAATCAGCTGTTACTAGCAGACTAAAGTCACAAATAATATTTGTTACTTTTCTTTCCAGTCCTCTTGTACAGTTTCTAATATTATTAGGGATGGACAGTTGAGCTGAAAATAGAGATTGTCAAAAACTTTTAACCAGGTCAGTCATTTTTTCCTGGAAATCCATCTCTTTCCTTTCAAAAACCATAATCAGTATTTTTTCTTTAATTGTCCACTATGGTTTAGATCCCAACTTCTGAGAAAAATTGAAATCCATAAACCATACCACTATTCTTCCACATAGAAGACTATGAAGTCAAAGCCAAATTTCAGACCGGATATTTACCAGTCATCAATTGAGTCTAAACTATGGATCCATACTTATGTAACTAGTGTTCCAGATTTTTCACTCAATAGGGATCAGTATTTATACACTAGACGTTGATAAGATCTAATGTTCAAAATCATATTCTCAACATAGCATAGTATGAATCCTTATTTTTAATATTGATTTTTGCAGTATTTTAAAAATAAACGATTGCCACTCAATTAAATGGAATAATGGAAGATTCAAACAGATTGACAAACAGATGTGTTTTTTATACTTGTGTTTTCTCATCATCTATTTATTATTGTATTCATCAGTTTCTTTCTCCGTCATACACCCACCTCCTACACAACATGGAATATTCTTCTCATTGTCTATAACGGAATTCTGTGCCAAGACAAGATGAACGTTTTTGCACAGTCTACTCTTTGAAATGATACTGCTAAAAGGTTGCAAAGCCAAAGTTTTTAGCAAGTGGTTTAGGATCTTGTGATGTTCCTTTTTTTAAAGGAAGCCAGAAGAGTACACAGTAGGAGGTGCAGTATGGCAGATCCATACATGTCAGTGAATGCGGAAATCAATCTGGCCTTGAAAGAGGTATCAGGGGATTGATTAAAACCATCCACACCATGAAGCTCTAAAGCTCTCATCCTTGTACTTTGATTGGCTCCTTCAAATATTCAGCGAGGAGCTGTTTCTTGTTTCCAAGTTATGATCTTCCATATTTCAACCTTTCCAGCTCTATTAACCAAGGGAAGTGGGGCCACAGAGTTTTCCATTTTTTTTACTAGCCCTAAGAATTAAAAAAAACCTGACTTCAACAGAAAGAAAATTAAAAATTGGACCAAAAATCTAAGAAAATGCATTGGTATGAAATTTGTTATGAGGACCTAACTGAAATAAAAATCATTGGAAGTCCTAGAAGAGTAGAGTTTATTTCCAAACAATCAAGTTATCATCTATTCTTTGGGGTCTGATAGTTGGGACCTCCTACGATCCTGAGATCAGGGTTCTCAATTAGTTTTGTGCAAGTAGTTAACTATTCGTACTCGCTATGCTGTTAGCGAGTACTGTCCACTATTCGCATATTCGTTACAAGTAGTGGGCGCCATGTCAGTCAATAGGAAATACTTGCTAAGTAACGAGTAACATGAAAGCCGTACTATTCACTACTCACAAGAAAAAATACGGCTTTCGGGTTACTCGCTACTTAGCGAGTATTTCCCATTGACTTACATTGCACCTGCTATTCGTAACAAATATGCAAGTAGCAGACAGTACTCGCTAACAGCATAGAGAGTACGAATAGTCAACTACTCGCTCAACACTACTCCCAAACCCTGAGGACAGGGCTGGGTACAAGTTTCCTGAAGAGAGTGGAGTTGCGCATGATGGTAATCTGCTCCATTTTTTGCCAATGGTACTACCAGAGAAAGCAGGGCGCTTGGGCACTTCTGTAGACCAAAAAAAGAGCGGAGGTCAAGAGTGGGCACCTCCACTCTTCAGAGCATAGTTTTTGTGGTTCAAATCTTCAACAACATCACTGCAAGTCCCACCAGTCAGATCTCCAGCAGTCATCAAGTTTACAGCTAAAACTTTTGGATATGGGATAACTTTGTACTTTGAGATTAACCTTTTAAATACACAAAACACATTTGGTTTTAATGCTGTATCAGTTAATGTTGCCCGGTAGAGCAACCTGTGCTACAACACTAGAATGTATAGCTGATCGAGATAACAAAAAATTTGCACTAGCGCCACTTCTAGTATAGTCCAAAAGACAACTAAAAATAATCCTTAATGGGGATCACAGCAGGATGAGCCAAAGACACCCCTGTCAAGAATATGTCAGGTAAAAGACTGATATATTGTATAGGTGACAACTTCTGGTCAGTGGGTGTACTGTACTACCATTGGGACCCGCATCGATAAGCAACTGTGGGAACTTAAATTCCTGATGAGGAAACTTTAATCCCCATTATAAGATGGTATGGTAGGTCAGTCATTTTGGTCATTATAAGGCTGTAGGAAAAAGACAAACTTAACATTCATCAACCCCATAGTGTCTAAATGACATGCAGGTTGCACATGCACACTGCTGCTCTGTTCTTACAAGGATAAAAGTTCACCATTCTGACAATTCGTATCGGTCAGACACCTTTTTAAAAACAATATTAATTGTTTTAGCTTTGCCACCTCTTTAACTTAAAAGGGTTTTCCCACAAAGTTAATTTTAATCAATAAATCTTGGAATACATTCCCCAGTTGGTTGTGTTTAAAAAAAGTCAAACCACAACTCCTGGATGGGGGAGAACGCAAAAGAGTATACAGAATTTACGGCATGGGAACACAAATCATTCTTGCTTTGAGGTAAAACATTTTTTAAAAACAGGAAGGGAAATGTTTTACCTCACAAAAAAATAATTTGTGATCTCATGCTGTAAAATATGTATACTCTATTGCTTCCTCCCCGGCCCAGGAGGTGTGGCATGATCAGACATTGTCACTGTACGATCAGACACGGCCATTACACAGCACATACATAAGACACATATATAAGATTATCTCAGCACAGGAACATTTTTTTAAGGCACATACAATTGTGAAAATTATTATTATTCCAAGATCTATTGATTAAAATCAAACTTTAAAATTAACTGTGTTCATGGGATAACCTCTTTAATAAACCACCTGGGCTTAGTTCCATGGATGTCACCTATCTTTTTCCATTTTACTGCATACATTTTCTAGATTGTGGCAATGTTGTATTCTTTTAATGAAAGATTAATAAAAATATATTATATAAAAAAGAAAAAAGTTTTGACATGACATAGAGATGCCTGTAAAGTTTTCGTTGAAGGGAATATGGAAGCCTAGTTTACTGTTAGATGGTAATAAGCATAATGTGGGCAACTGTCCTAAGTGCTGAATGGTTAGAACGTTATTGCCCATATTAAGTCAAATATCACCATCAATAAGGCATCACAAAACAGTGAGCCAAGGATGAGTTCCTACAGTTCTGATAGCTTTGTAAGGGCTCAGAATTTTTTTCATATAGCAGCTGCGCTACAGAAACTGTTGGTTTTGTGCCCCGCTCCTTTTCTAGGATGCTCATGTAACAATGGTGTCATTCCACCACATGCATTATTCCGCAGAAGGAGACCAGAAATGGTCAAAAAAAATCCCAGAAGTTGTAATAAATGAAATATTTTTGTTTAGGTTAGAGGGTTGGATTGTAAGGTGGGTAATGAACTGAGAAGAGAGTAATTGAGCACCATGGGTATTGCATATTCATGGGGGCCTGGGAGCAATGGAACAATGAATTGTATGAGTGCCTATGATCATAATGGTGTTCGGTGGAGTAAAGTGGATACTATGGATGGGTAAAGCACAATGGGTAATGAATTTTAGGGGGTAACATCTGGTAATGACTTGGATGGGGAAAGTATAGTTAGTAATGAAATGAAGAGCAGTGGGTACCATGGTTAAAGAATTGGGGGTTGGGTTAGAACTCAGTGGGTAATGAATGGGATTTGAGTTTTTACAGTAGGTAACGGATTTACATACTCAATAGGAAAACATACAGTAGGTAATAAATTTATATTTTTAATTGTAGAGGCTTGTTGGGGGCATGACGCTCTAATTTCAATAGGCTGTAAATAAAATAAAGAATCAACACTAATTAGATGAGATTTTAATGGTAAGTCCCTGGATGTAAGTATTTGTACAGTATCTATCCTGAATTGCATACAGAGAGATGATCGTAGAAACACTCATGTTTTCAAAACAATCTCCCATATAATGTACTGTGCCAAGTCTTATTATATAGTGTCCTGCCTTATTATATAGATCACAAAATAAACTGATGCTGTAGTATTCTTTTGTCTATTATTTATAGTGCCATCCATTATTACAGTGCACTACTTTATGTACAGTGCTGACCGTTATAAGTGTCCTGTTTTATTCTGTATAGTGTTGTCCATTATTACAAGGTGTCCTTCTTTAGTGTCCTCCTTTATTATGTATAGAACTGTATATGATTACACAGTGACCTCAGGTAAAAATAAATAAACTGTTCTCCCTTATTATATACATTGACTAATGCTTCTGAATTTAGTTTTTTTTTTATTTGTATTGGATGTAGTATATATTAATTGTGAAGAATTAAATGCTGCAAAGTAGAGTATTTAATTAAATATGCCTGTCTGCTAGGCTTTGAGTCATGCTGCCATTGGTGTGACACACTAAATATGAATATACAAAATAGCTTTATTGTAAACAAAAATATGAAAAATTACATATGTAAATATAAATGATAATGATAACGCCCACAGCACAGCTACATATTCTAAATATGACTGTTATGATACTTAAACAATAAACTTCAAATTTATAAAGCATTATCAGGAGAGAAGAGATAATCATTTATTCCACAGGTGCGAAATTCTCTGGTACAAATGACTTGGGAAAATCAACAACATAGCGGGAATTAGAAAGAATTAATTGCAAAATATATAAGAGGACATTATTCTCATTCACCGCAAGGATATTTTGAGATAAACCTATTAACCCATTAATCAAGATTTCGTGCCTTATTTAAGACTGGATTGTTATAAGTAAAAAATGTTCCTAAACTGTAATTGTAGGACAAAGCATCAGCCTTTCGTTTATCTCATCAAAAAATGAAAAGTTGTGAATATTTTTTGGAAAATCAATGAAGACAGTGAAATATATAAAATAAATGTTAACCTCGATCTGTTTGGAGATGGCTAAAGGTCAACTCAACAAGGTGGTGGATCAACATATATTTTTCTACAATTGGTTTTCGAAAAATTTGTGGTAAAGTTTATTATCATCATAATTTAACCAACAGAGGATATTTCTTGTATAAGGCACACCATATCAGTACTGTAGTAGGCACTACCCAAAAGTAAGTCTTCCGAAGGCATCGTTGAGAACCTAAAATAAACTACTTTCAATATGACAACTTCCATCTTCTAAAGTTCACATCTTTGTAAGATGTTTCTACAATGGTGGTCACTGGTAAGTCTTAATAGTAATTGCTTAAAAAATGTATTTAACATCAAAATCAATATGTTATATATATTTTATTTTTATATCAGGGATCACCTAAATTCCATGAAACAGTCAAATCAAACTACTTTCGGAAGATTCATCTTACTTGGGTTATCTACTGTCCATCACCTTCAAGTCATTTTCTTCATCATATTTTTTATATTGTATATAATTGCTATATCATGGAAGCTTCTGCTGATCATCATGGTGAGGACCAATCCGAGTCTACACAGTCCTATGTACTTTTTTCTTACCAACCTCTCTTTCATTGACATCTGTTTCTCGTCGTCTATTGTTCCAGTACTATTACTGAACACCTTAGCCAAAGACACAAGTATTTTTTTATTTGGATGTGGGGCACAGATGTACATCTCCTTAATTTTGAGAGCTACGGAATGTATAATTCTTGCCGTCATGGCCTATGATAGGTTTGCCGCTATTTGTAGGCCATTGCATTATAACACCATAATGAGCAGGACATTGTGTTTTTACTTAGTTGCATCATCATGGAGTGTCGTACTAATTGATGCTTTCTTGCAGCTGTACCTAACGTTCCAACTTCCATTCTGTAAAGGGGGCTTTACACGGTAGCGATATCGCTAGCAATTTCTAGCGATAGCGATCGTGTAAGTACCCGCCCCCGTCGCGCATGCGATTGTTTGTGATCGCTGCTGTAGCGAACATTATCGCTACGCAGCGTCACACATACTTACCTGGTCGACGGCGGCGCTGTGACTGCCGAACAATCCCTCCTTCAAGGGGGAGGGACGTTTGGCATCACAGCGACGTCACCGCAACGTCACTAAGCGGCCGGCCAATCAAAGCAGAGGGGCGGAGATGAACAGGACGTAACATCCCGCCCACCTCCTTCCTTCCTCATTGCGGCAGGCGGCAGGTAAGGAGACGTTCCTCGCTCATGCGGTGTCACACATAGCGATATGTGCTGCCACATGAGCGATGAACCACAACGCTAAACAACCCTTACCGATTTTTGACTTTGGGACGACCTCTCCATGGTGAACGATTTTCACCATTTTTGAGGTCGCCTAAGGTCGCTGGTAAGTATTACACGCTGCAATATCGTTAATGACGCCGGATGTGTGTCACTAACAACTTGACCCCGGCGACCAAACATTAATGATATCGTAGCGTGTAAAGCCCCCTTTAGAATCTTAACACCAACCACTACTTTTGTGAAGTACCTGCTTTTGTACGAATGTCATGTGGAGACACCTTTCTCAATGAGTTATCTCTGTATATCTCAGGAGGATTGATTGCCGGGAGTGCTTTCTTTCTAATTCTGATCTCATATATTTATATTATCTCCAAGATCCTGAAGATTACTTCAACACATGGGAGGCAGAAATCCTTCTCCACCTGTGCCTCACACCTCACTGTTGTCACCCTCTTCTATGGGACTATTATGTTCATGTATCTTCGACCCCACTCAAAAACTACCCAATATTCTATTGAAACAGACAAAGTAGTTCCTATTCTATATACGACAGTAACACCAATGTTAAACCCTTTCATATATAGCATAAGGAACAATGATGTGAAAAATGCCCTAATTAATCAAGTGAAGAGGAAGCAATGTCCCTTCTGACTTTGGTCTAGCCCTCCACCGATTATTTATTTTGATTATCTATCCTGGAATGACATCATATTGCATCACAAAACAACACTAATGTTGCATCAAGCCAGCTACTCAAAAGAAGACCAACAGACACCGACAAGACTCCTTCTCCCGTCCTGTTACCACAGACTATTCTCATTGCTGATGGGACATTCAAATCGATTCACACCAACTCTAGTAGACAAATTTGAAGAACACACCCCAATGTATGTACTTGCTAATTACTATCCAGGCCAGTTGTTCACCTCACCCCTTTACTTTAACCCTTCCCACGTCATGATCAACTATTATGCTATAGAGCAGATATGGGTGTGTGGAGCTGTGTTACAAAAGAATGATGCATGCTGGTGATAACCACATAAATAATGCTGTACAACATTTATTGTGTCATTTAAGGTGGACAAAATACTTGACCATCATCACCCCCCACACCCTCCCGCAACAAAATCAAGGGGCAAAAAAGTGGTACCATTACAGACTGTTAAAGACTCCCATGTGTGCCATGAGAATGTGTGGCGCCCTGGACTAGCCAGGTAGCCACAGACAAAACACACACACACACACACCCCCCAGACAGTTACATTAGTTAGACACAAACTCCAGCTGGGGCGGAGCCAGGTGGTTGGCCCCACCCACCGAGGAATTCACAGTCCTGGAGGCGTGAAAAGGAAGTCAGATCAGTTTAGGAGGTGAAAGTGAGAGGAGTAAAAGGTCTGCGTGTGCCTGGGTAGGAGCCCAGGCACTGACAGCAAGGTTGGCAGACGGTGGTGGCCGTCTGCAGGAGTGACAGATCTCTGCGGAAACGTAGGACCGGGGTTGGGCGGTGGCCCACCAGTACCGAATCGGGGACCGCAGTGAAGTTAAGCACACAGGCAGGGCCATCGGACCCCGACCAGGCTTGGAGCCGCCAACAATAGTCAAATCCGAGTGTGACAGGAACCCCAGGGGTTTCCTAACTACCCAAGTCCCATCAGAAGGCAACTGTCCGCACCGTGAAAGTATACAGCCACCGTCACAGGCTAGAGACCCAAGGGCCAGCACCTGCGGGCAAAACGGGCTCCTCCGGCACCCATACACCGGGGAGCGGACTACCGTACGGAACCCATCGGAGTCAACACAGTACACAAAGGTGCAGGGAAAGACAGCCACCATCACCTGTCCGGGGAGAGACACTGCAGCCGGCTGCGGGACCTGTCCATCCAGCCGTTTGGTTTACCAGAGACTTTGTGCATCTGCTGCTGAGTGAGTACACTAGTGCCATCCGGCACCGCGCCGCGCTGTCCCTGCAACCCTGCACCTCACCAACCCTGCCTCCCCGTCACACCACCGGGCCCCAGGACCACCAATCCCTACCCACGGAGGGGGTGAACAACATCCCAGCTGCTCCCTACCATCGCTCCCGGGATCCCCGTCACCAGAAGCGGTGGTGCCCATCTTCACCACAACCCGTGGGTGGCGTCACAGACTAAATCCCCAAACAAACCACCCCCTTTTCACTCACGGGCGAGGAGCACCACTCGAGTCCCCGGATCCGGCCCACTGCTCGAGCCACCGAGCAGCCGCAGCAGCGCCGGACCCGAGCATTAGCGAGCACAGCACCCCGCCGCCCACGACAACTTGGCATCACGAACAGGATTGAGACGATCTACCTACCAGTAGAAGTGCGCCTTGCAGTCCCCGCCGGCGGCATCTGGCTGAAAAATTGGACGCGCCACCATCTTTGGCGCGAAGATTTCATGCTCGAGCGTCTTCCTCGAGAAGGGAAGACGCAAAAGCGAAGCCCTGCCCCCAAAGAGGAAATGCTAGAAAGAACCAAGGGGGGACGGGAAAAAGATGTCTGCGCCTGGTGGAGGAGCGCTGGCCGCAGGAGCGGCAGTGCTTAACGGCCGCATGTAATTAGCGCCGCAGAAGTGCAGGGACGCCAGAACTCTGCTGGAACACGTTCCTGGACCCAGCAGCAAGACGTGCCAGGAGGTCCAGGCCACGGTCCACTCCATGATGGCGGAGTGGACGTCGGAGAAGAAGGGCCTGGCTGCAACCGTGTGGGCATGCGAAGTGGAGGTGGGTTCCGAGGAGCCGGTAAGCGACCCACGCCCCTATGTCCCCGAGGGAACGGCCGCTGCGTCTGAGGGGCCTGGCCTGCTGCCATCCACTATGCCACCTCCCTTACTGCCTATGCCCGCGGCCACCGCCCCGACCGACCCGTTACCACTGTCACCGGTAGCGGAGCCCGCAGCATCTGTGGGAGAGGACCCAGACCTGCGGCCCCCGGGCCTTACCTTTACCACCACCCTGGCACCCATCCTGGCAGCGACGGAGATGACGACGGCTCCGGCAGTCCGCCTGGCCGCAACGGAGGCGATCCTTGACCCGACGCCAGCACCGCAAGCCACGCTGACCGCTTCCAGACACCCGGCCTCAGCTGAGGCACCTCGGGGACGTAGCTGCCAAGCGGCAGAGCAGGCCACGTCACAGCGGGGCCCCTCACTACTGGAGGTGCCGGCCGTAGCCGGCACGGAGGGACTCCAGCTGGGCCCATCCCCCACACCGGCTGACCAGGAGTGGCGGCCACGGCAGCTGTGCCTTAAGACTGCTGCTTGGAGAAAAAGGATGCGGTAGCGGTTCCCGACTACCTTGCTGTCGGTCCATGTTGGGACCCTCAGCCTCTTGTTTTATCTGAATGAATACAAATCAACCGAATTTTCATCTGATTATCGACAGTGATTATCCCGGCCGTTGCCGGCAAGTTGTCCCCGGAGGGACCCTATGTGTTTTACTGTCCGCATAAGGAACTGTTCATGGACATGGCCGAGAACTGGCAGGCCACCCACGAACTTGTGGGTTTGTAAATAGTTTGGAGGGCCATTTTCCGTCCGTGCCGCCTCCAGAGAGGCAGAATGGAGGAAGGGCCCGCAGCAGAGCAGGCTGGGGCCCGGCCACCACAAGGACCAGTGGCCATCCTCCGGGGGTCAGGGATCCCCCTGGACGTGGGGTCCCCTGAAGTGACAGTCAGGTGCGAGTTACCGTACCCGTTCCCGCTCAGGCAGCCTGAACCTGGACTGGGGTAAAGGGGTGCTGCCCACTTCTTAGGGGCAGCATCAGGGCTAGGTTGCTTGGGTGGGAGAGTGGAAGACATCCGTCCGTCCATTATTAAAAATGTTTATGTGTGTTGTAACTAGAGATGAGCGAACCGGTCCCGGTTCGGCTCGAGGCCGGTTCGCCGAACGGAGGTCCCGTTCGAGTTCGGCTCGTCGAACGTTCGACGAACCGAACTCGAACTGCATAGGAAACAATGGCAGGCAATCACAAACACAGAAAAACACCTAGAAAACACCCTCAAAGGTGTCCAAAAGGTGACAAACAACTCACAACACAACACAAACACATGGGAAAGTGACAAGGACATATACTTCTGCAAAAACAAAAGAGCTGGACAAAGAAAAAGAGGAGGAGACACAGATATAGGCATGGCACGCCCTTATAAACTCATGTAAAACACCGCAAGGTGACTACAAGCGGAGCCTCCCTTTTTTCCAAAAATTGGGCCCCACACACACCCACCCCTTAAGTGGCAGCAGTTGTGCCCCAGTTGTACACTTCACAGCTAGATTTGCATCAAGCACATTCAAAAATACGCCATAATTAACCGTCCCCAGGATGACACCGGAGTAGGTAGCAAAGTCTTTCCTGATCCCAGCTCTGTTCATCTTGGCTTCTTTTAAAAACACAGCAAGCAAGGGTTACTCCAAGCGGAGTCTCCCTTTTTTTCAAAAAATTGTGTCCCACACACACCCACCCCTTCAGTGGCAGCAGTTGTGCCCCAGTTGTACACTTCACAGCTAGATTTGCATCAAGCACATTCAAAAATACGCCATAATTAACCGTCCCCAGGATGACACCGGGGTAGGTAAATAAAGTCTTTGCTGACCCATGACTTGTTCATCTTGGCTTCTTTTAAAAACAATGTAAGCAAGGGTTACTCCAAGCGGAGTCTCCCTTTTTTCCAAAAATTGGGCCCCACACACACCCACCCCTTCAGTGGCAGCAGTTGTGCCCCAGTTGTACACTTCACAGCTAGATTTGCATCAAGCACATTCAAAAATACGCCATAATTAACCGTCCCCAGGATGACACAGGGGTAGGTAGATAAAGTCTTTGCTGACCCATGACTTGTTCATCTTGGCTTCTTTTAAAAACAATGTAAGCAAGGGTTACTCCAAGCGGAGTCTCCCTTTTTTCAAAAAATTGGGCCCCACACACACCCACCCCTTCAGTGGCAGCAGTTGTGCCCCAGTTGTACACTTCACAGCTAGATTTGCATCAAGCACATTCAAAAATATGCCATACTTAACCGTCCCCAGGATGACACCGGGGTAGGTAGCAAAGTCTTTCCTGATCCCAGCTCTGTTCATCTTGGCTTCTTTTAAAAACACAGCAAGCAAGGGTTACTCCAAGCGGAGTCTGATCCCAGCTCTGTTCATCTTGGCTCCTTTTAAAAACAATGTAAGCAAGGGTTACTCCAAGCGGAGCCTCCCTTTTTTTCCAAAAATTGTGCCCCACACACACCCACCCATTCAGTGGCAGCACTTGTGCCCTAGTTGTACAATTCACAGCTAGATTTGCATCAAGCACATTCAAAAATACGCCATAATTAACCGTCCCCAGGATGACACCGGGGTAGGTAGATAAAGTCTTTGCTGACCCATGACTTGTTCATCTTGGCTTCTTTTAAAAACAATGTAAGCAAGGGTTACTCCAAGCGGAGTCTCCCTTTTTTCCAAAAATTGGGCCCCACACACACCCACCCCTTCAGTGGCAGCAGTTGTGCCCCAGTTGTACACTTCACAGCTAGATTTGCATCAAGCACATTCAAAAATATGCCATACTTAACCGTCCCCAGGATGACACCGGGGTAGGTAGCAAAGTCTTTCCTGATCCCAGCTCTGTTCATCTTGGCTTCTTTTAAAAACACAGCAAGCAAGGGTTACTCCAAGCGGAGTCTGATCCCAGCTCTGTTCATCTTGGCTCCTTTTAAAAACAATGTAAGCAAGGGTTACTCCAAGCGGAGCCTCCCTTTTTTCCAAAAATTGTGCCCCACACACACCCACCCATTCAGTGGCAGCACTTGTGCCCTAGTTGTACACTTCACAGCTAGATTTGCATCAAGCACATTCAAAAATACGCCATAATTAACCGTCCCCAGGATGACACCGGGGTAGGTAGATAAAGTCTTTGCTGACCCATGACTTGTTCATCTTGGCTTCTTTTAAAAACAATGTAAGCAAGGGTTACTCCAAGCGGAGTCTCCCTTTTTTCCAAAAATTGGGCCCCACACACACCCACCCCTTCAGTGGCAGCAGTTGTGCCCCAGTTGTACACTTCACAGCTAGATTTGCATCAAGCACATTCAAAAATACGCCATAATTAACCGTCCCCAGGATGACACCGGGGTAGGTAGATAAAGTCTTTGCTGAACCATGACTTGTTCATCTTGGCTCCTTTTAAAAACAATGTAAGCAAGGGTTACTCCAAGCGGAGCCTCCCTTTTTTCCAAAAATTGTGCCCCACACACACCCACCCATTCAGTGGCAGCACTTGTGCCCTAGTTGTACACTTCACAGCTAGATTTGCATCAAGCACATTCAAAAATACGCCATAATTAACCGTGCCCAGGATGACACCGGGGTAGGTAGATAAAGTCTTTGCTGACCCATGACTTGTTCATCTTGGCTTCTTTTAAAAACAATGTAAGCAAGGGTTACTCCAAGCGGAGTCTCCCTTTTTTCCAAAAATTGGGCCCCACACACACCCACCCCTTCAGTGGCAGCAGATGTGCCCCAGTTGTACACTTCACAGCTAGATTTGCATCAAGCACATTCCAAATCTACAAGCATTTACTCTCCCCATGATGACACAGGGGTTGTAAATTCCTTCTGGATCCATGACTTGTTCATTTTGATGAACGTCAGTCTGTCCACATTGTCACTGGACAGACGCGTGCGCTTATCTGTCAGCACACACCCAGCAGCACTGAAGACACGTTCAGAGACAACGCTGGCAGCTGGACACGACAAAATCTCCAAGGCGTAAGTTGATAGCTCTGGCCATTTTTCTAGGTTTGAAGCCCAAAAGGAGCAAGGCTCCAGTTGCACAGTCATGGCATCGATGTTCATTTGGAGATACTCCTGTATCATCCTCTCCAGCCGTTGACTATGTGTCAGACTTGTTGTCTCTGGTGGCCTTGCAAAGGAGGGTCTATAAAAATTATGAAAAGATTCCATAAAATTGCTGTTACCAGCACCAGATACGGTCCTACTGGTACGGGTAGACTGTTGAAGATGACGAGACCGTCCCATGTTTGTCAAGTTACAACTGGGAGATTCACTCCCTGCACCTGCACGGTTTTTGGTGGAAAAGCGGATCTAAGATCGAGTAACAGCTTCTGCTGATACTCCTGCATACGTGCGTCCCTTTCTATGGCTGGAATTATGTCACAAAATTTGGACTTGTACCGGGGATCTAATAGTGTGGCAAGCCAGTAGTCATCATCACTTCTAATTTTGACAATACGAGGGTCATGTTGGAGGTAGTGCAACAAGAAGGCACTCATGTGTCTTGCGCAGCCATGCGGACCAAGTCCACGCTGTGTTTGTGGCATAGAGGTGCTAACCGTTCTTTCTTCCTCTGACATCTCCCCCCAACCTCTTTCAACTGAAATTTGACCAAGGTCTCCCTCATCTGCTGACTCTTCCATGTCCATGGACAGTTCGTCCTCCATTTCTTCATGTCCTGCTGCACCTTCCTTAACATCTCGCCTGCTACCATGCGCCCTTGTTGATCCCTGTCCCCCATGCTCCCATGCCTGGCGCCTTGGTGATGATGAACGTCTGGACCTTGGTGATGTTGTTGTGTCTTGCGCATATGAATCCTCCTGTAGTTCCTCCCCTTCCTGTTGTCCCACCCCCTGACTCCGAATAGTGTTTAGCGTGTGTTCCAGCATGTAAATGACTGGAATCGTCATGCTGATAATGGCATTGTCAGCACTAAACATATTCGTCGCCATGTCGAAACTGTGCAGAAGGGTGCATAGGTCCTTGATCTGAGACCACTCCATCAGGGTGATCTGCCCCACCTCTGCATCTCGTTGGCCCAGGCTATACGTCATGACGTATTGCACCAGGGCACGGCGGTGCTGCCACAGTCGCTGTAACATGTGGAGAGTTGAATTCCAGCGTGTCGCCACATCGCATTTCAGGCGATGAACCGGCAGGCCGAAAGACTTCTGGAGCGATGCAAGTCGCTCAGCTGCGGCGCTTGAACGGCGGAAGTGAGCAGACAGTTTTCGTGCCCTGTTCAGAAGGCCATCTAGGCCGGGATACTGTGTTAAAAATTGCTGCACGACAAGGTTCAACACGTGAGCCATACAAGGTACGTGTGTCACCTTGCCCAGGCGAAGGGCCGCACCCAGGTTTGCAGCATTGTCGCACACGGCCTTACCAGGCTGCAGGTTGAGTGGAGACAACCATTTATTAAACTCGGACCGCAGAGCTGACCACAACTCCTCAGCTGTGTGACTCTTATTCCCAAGACATGTCAAGCTAAAGACCGCCTGATGCCGTTGCGCTCTAATGCCAGCATAGTAATGAGGGGTGCGTGATTCCTTCTGCGCAGTGAGAACGCTGGTGGCCTGACCAGGCAGGCTTGGGGCGGAGGTGGAGGACCCAGATGACATGGAGGAGGCAGAAGCAGTGGCGGAACTTGGACAGACAGAGGATTGACACACAAGTCGTGGGGACGGCAAAACTTGTGCAGCAGACCCTTCACCATCTATCACCATAGTTACCCAGTGCCCAGTCAGCGACATGTAACGTCCCTGTCCATGCTTACTGGTCTAAGTATCGTGGTGAAATGCACCCGTTCACACACAGAGTTTCTCAATGAAGCGGTGATGTTGTGTGCGACATGCTGGTGTAGCGCGGGCACACCTTTCTTAGAGAAGTAGTGGCGACTAGGCATCTGGTACTGGGGCACAGCGACAGACATAAGGTCTCTAAAATCCTGTGTGTCCACTAGGCGGAAAGGCAGCATTTCGGTAGCCAATAGCTTACAGAGGGATAGAGTCAACCTCTTAGCTTTGTCATGGGTCGCAGGAAGTGGCCTTTTATTTGACCACATCTGAGGGACAGAGATCTGGCTGCTGTGTGTAGACGGTGTTGAGTAGGGTGTCCCTGGAAAAATGCAGGTTTGTGAGGAAAGTGCAGGCGGAGACATGATGTTGCCTTCATCCAAAGTTGGTGCTATCGATGTCTGAGAGAGCTGTACACACTCACTTGTTTCCCCTTCCAAACCAACTGACGACCTACCAAGCAAACTGCCTGTTGCGGTTACAGTGGTGGAAGTTGTGGGTGGAAAAACAGGTGTGACAGCTGTCCCCACAGTCCTAGAAGATGACGAGCGCGCGGATGCACTGGAAGGGGCAGGCGGTGGATGGTTCGCTCCGCTAGGCCGCATTGCAGCACGGTGAGCTTCCCACCGGGCCATATGATATTTATTCATGTGACGATTCATGGAAGAAGTTGTCAAACTGCTGAGGTTTTGACCTCTACTAAGAGAACCATGACAAATTTTACAGATCACATAATTTGGGCGATCTTTTTCTATGTCAAAAAAGGACCAGGCTAGGCAAGGCTTAGAGGCCATGCGACCTGTTGATCCACCCCGAATAATGCTCAGAGGCAGAGTGGTGGCTGAGGATGCAGTTGTAGACGTGCTACCAGTGCTCCGACTCTGTCCAGGAAGGCGCAAGGTAACTTCGTGGTCGGTTGCATCCTCCTCCACCGCCTCTGTTGACCTCCTCGAGTGCCTGACTGGGGGTTGACAGTAGGTGGGATCTAGAATTTCATCATCAATTGTTGTGTTTGCACTCCCCTCCCCCTCAGACCGAGCCTCTTCTTGCCCTGATTGAATATTTAAGTTGTCATCCCAATCGGGTATCTGCGTCTCATCTTCATCAGAATGTTCCTCATTGTCTATAACCACAGGTGTTACAGTTTGTGACAAAGGGTCAACATTATGCTCAGAAACTTGTTCCTCACGGCCTGAATCAGAGTCACAAAGGTTCTGGGCATCACTGCAGACCATTTCCTGTTCTGTACTCACTGTAGCTTGGGAGCAGACCTCTGATTCCCAGGCTATAGTGTGACTGAACAGCTCTGCAGACTCAACCATCTCAGTTCCACCATACTGTGCAGGGCTGATGGAGACTTCAGAGCTGGGAGAAATCAAGTGTGATTGGGATGACAACTCAGAGGACTGGTGTTTTTTGGATGCGGTACTTGAAGTGGCTGAGAGGGCACTTGTTGGACCACTTGAGATCCATTCAAGCATTTTCCTTTTTTGCCCATCATCTACCTTTCTTCCTGTTGTTCGTGTCCGTAAAAAAGGGAGCACATCGGATTGTCCATGGTAAGTAGTAGACATCTTACTTTTGCTGGTAGATGGTCTATCTTCAGCAGATGATAATGGAGCTTTGCCACCTTCCCCACGGACAAAACCTTTTTTGCCTTTTCCACCACGCCTCTTCCCCTTTCCACCAGCATCTGTCATTTTGCCACTCATGTTGATTGCGACAAGATTGTGGACTGAAAATGTGGTAGTAAAAATTGAGAGGTGGTGTAGATTGCAGTGGTGGTCTAGCTTTATTAACAGCAGAATAATAAAGAATAAATATCCCTGACAATGCAACTACGGCCCTTAAACTGGCAGCAAAAATTGCTAGTATAATGGCTTAGTTATAATGAGTTGGAGTGTGCAATGCAGGCAGACGCGCTCTGCAAATGTCTTTGCACTAGTGGGACTATAGCAAAGTCCAATAGCCACAGATAGGATGCCACTAGGTACACTGAGTGTTTGCTAGTATAATGGCTTAGTTATAATGAGTTGGAGTGTGCAATGCAGGCAGATGCGCTCTGCAAATGTCTTTGCACTAGTGGGACTATAGCAAAGTCCAATAGCCACAGATAGGATGCCACTAGGTACACTGAGTGTTTGCTAGTATAATGGCTTAGTTATAATGAGTTGGAGTGTGCAATGCAGGCAGACGCGCTCTGCAAATGTCTTTGCACTAGTGGGACTATAGCAAAGTCCAATAGCCACAGATAGGATGCCACTAGGTACACTGAGTGTTTGCTAGTATAATGGCTTAGTTATAATGAGTTGGAGTGTGCAATGCAGGCAGATGCGCTCTGCAAATGTCTTTGCACTAGTGGGACTATAGCAAAGTCCAATAGCCACAGATAGGATGCCACTAGGTACACTGAGTGTTTGCTAGTATAATGGCTTAGTTATAATGAGTTGGAGTGTGCAATGCAGGCAGACGCGCTCTGCAAATGTCTTTGCACTAGTGGGACTATAGCAAAGTCCAATAGCCACAGATAGGATGCCACTAGGTACACTGAGTGTTTGCTAGTATAATGGCTTAGTTATAATGAGTTGGAGTGTGCAATGCAGGCAGATGCGCTCTGCAAATGTCTTTGCACTAGTGGGACTATAGCAAAGTCCAATAGCCACAGATAGGATGCCACTAGGTACACTGAGTGTTTGCTAGTATAATGGCTTAGTTATAATGAGTTGGAGTGTGCAATGCAGGCAGATGCGCTCTGCAAATGTCTTTGCACTAGTGGGACTATAGCAAAGTCCAATAGCCACAGATAGGATGCCACTAGGTACACTGAGTGTTTGCTAGTATAATGGCTTAGTTATAATGAGTTGGAGTGTGCAATGCAGGCAGACGCGCTCTGCAAATGTCTTTGCACTAGTGGGACTATAGCAAAGTCCAATAGCCACAGATAGGATGCCACTAGGTACACTGAGTGTTTGCTAGTATAATGGCTTAGTTATAATGAGTTGGAGTGTGCAGAGGACAGGAGGATAGAGTGCCAGGATTGTGGGGTCTGGGTAGAGGAATGGAAGCCTGCCTTTCTATTCCCTCCTAATAGGGAAATGCAGGGAGGAAATCCCTGACCTTGGCTACACAGACGCTGTCGCTGTTTTCAGGACCTGTCACCTTAACTCTGACCCTGCCGGTTTGAGCCCTTAAAAGGACTGCTAGAAAGTGCTCTCCCTAAGCTGTCTAACGCTGTGTATGCAGCGCATACAGCTGTATCGGCGATAGGACTCAGGAGGACGGAGCTGCGACAGTGATGTCTGACACCAAAGACGCAGAAGAGATAATGGCGTCCTGGAGGAAAATGTCCGGTTTTATAATGCAGGGACATGTGACATGGACATCCTATCACACATGCCGTTGCTTCTCTGGCTAAAAGTCCACTTAGCTGTGTGTGTGTCTGGGATTGGCTGACATGCTGGCCCGCCCCACTACAAGCGCGCGCTTAGGGAAGGAAGACAAGGAAAAAAAAAAAAAATGGCGATCGCCATTATAGAAACAGCAGTGATCTGAAGGCGCTGTTCACGCACACTATACACTGAAATGTCATAATAGTGTGATTCACAGAGTGACTTGCACTATTACAGCGGAAACCAAGCTATGATTTAGCTGGTTTTTTGCTGCTAGAACCGTTCTCGAACGTTTCTAGAACTATCGAGCTTTTGCAAAAAGCTCGAGTTCTAGTTCGATCTAGAACAGGCCCCAAAATCACTCGAGCCTAGAACTGGAGAACTTCGAACCACGAACCGCGCTCAACTCTAGTTGTAACGTTTAAGAGGACCTAAAGTATGCTTATGTTTTCTGTTTTACCGTTTTCCCATGTTATTTATATCTTTGAAGTTTGAAAAATAAAACCGGTGACGGACGGGCAGCTCACGGACGGTCTGTATTTTACCAAGGGGGAATGTGGCGCCCTGGACTAGCCAGGTAGCCACAGACAAAACACACACCCCCACCCCCCAGACAGTTACATTAGTCAGACACAAAATCCTTGTTGCCTCCCTCCAGGGTCTGATGTCCACACCAGGTGGGGCAGAGCCAGGCGGTTGGCCCCACCCACCGAGGAGTTCACAGGCCCGGAGGTGGGAAAAGGAAGTTAGATCAGTTTAGGAGGTGAAAGGTCTGCGTGTGCCTGGGTAGGAGCCCAGGCACTGACAGAAAGGTTGGCAGACGGTGGTGGCCGTCTGCAGGAGTGACGGATCTCTGCGGAACCGTAGGACCGGGGTTGGGCGGTGGCCCACCGGTACCGAATCGGGGACCGCAGTGAAGTTAAGCACACAGGCAGGGCCATCAGACCCCGACCAGGCTTGGAGCCACCGACAATAGTCAAATCCGAGTGTGACAGGAACCCCAGGTGTTTCCTAACTACCCAAGTCCTGTCAGAAGGCAACTGTCCGCACCGTGAGGGTATACAGCCACCGCCACAGGCTAGAGACCCAAGGGCCAGCGCCTGCAGGCAAAACGGGCTCCTCCGGCACCTATACACCGGGGAGCGGACTACCGTTGGGAACCCATCGGAGTCAACACAGTACACAAAGGTGCAGGGAAAGACAGCCACCATCACCTGTCCAGGGAGAGACACTGCAGCCGGCTGCGGGACCCGTCCATCCAGCCGTTTGGTTTACCGGAGACTTTGTGCATCTGTTGCTGAGTGAGTACACCAGTGCCATCCGGCACCGCGCCGCGCTGTCCCTGCAACCCTGCACCTCACCAACCGTGCCTCCCCGTTACACCACCGGGCCCCGGGACCACCAACCCCTACCCACGGAGGGGGAGAACAACATCCCAGCTGCTCCATACCATCGCTCCCGGGATCCCCGTCACCAGCAGCGGTGGTGCCCATCTTCACCACAACCCATGAGTGGCGTCACAGACTAAATCCCCAAACAAACCACCCCCTTTTCACTCACGGGCGAGGGGCGCCGCTCGAGTCCCCGGATCCGGCCCACCGCTCGAGCCACCGAGCAGCCGCAGCAGCGCCGGACCTGAGCGTTAGTGAGCGCAGCGCCCCGCCGCCTGCGACAACTGCTCCTGTGAAGATTAGCCTGTGGCTGTCATTAGTAGGAGACTGTGCATTTAACTCACTCTGCAGAGTGCTTTTATGTTCTTTATGATAAAGTCACTGCCAGATAACTTTGGCAGTGCTTTCTCTCTTAGAGAAAAAAATCCTCACAATGCCATCTATTTTGTTTAGTGCACCAGTCCCTCCTGCAGCAAAACAACCCCACACCATGATGCTGCCACCCCCGTGTTTCACAGGTGGGAAAGGTGGGAGGGTGTTCTTAGGCTTCAAAGCTTCTCCCTTTTTCCTCCAAACGTATCGATGGTCATTATGGCCAAACAGTTAAATTTTAGCTTCGTCAGACCACAGGACATGTTTCCAAAAATTAAGGTTTTTGTTCATGCATTTGCATTTGCAAACATTAATCTGGCTTTTTTATGTTTCTTTTGGAATAATGGCTTCTTCCTGGCAGAGTGACATTTTAGCCCATGTTACTACAGTACTCGTTTCTCTGTGGATAATGACAAAATATTACCAGCTTCCACCAGCAGCTTCACAAGCTCTTTTGCTTTTTTTCTTGGGGTGATATGCAAATGTCTGACCAAAACACGTTCATCTCTGGGACACATACTCCGTCTATTTCCTGAGCGGTATGATGCCTGGACATTCCCATTTTATTTGTACTTGTGTATAATTGTTTGTACAGATTCAGGTGTTGAGGATAAAGAATTGAGTATCCAAAAATACTTAATTCAGCCATTTCATAGACTCAGGTATATAGTTTAGTAAGATGTAAGCTAACACACATATCTATGCATGTCTTTGTTCTCTTTTATTCTTTTACTAACACGTTTATATAAGTATATTGCATATTCAGTGTATTTTCCTTAAACTCAGTATATACTAAAATTTATATATGTATAGCTTGAAGATGGCCACCATTTCCTGGTTTACACCCAAGACAGATGGACAAAGGGAAATTCCTGAAGCCTTAGATTGTCCAATCCAAAAAGGATATGCAGATCTCTCTACGTCATGAAGCCCTGACCTACGATACTTGATTGGACCAAAACTTTTGTTTACACCCCTTTTACTTCGTGGTCTAATTGTCCGAGAATAAAGATTTTCAGTCTTGCCTCAGCCTTGGTCGTGAGAGGAAGAGTTTTAATTGATTTCCAATTAATTATCATTCTTTTTCGCCGTGCACAAACGACATTTTAATTCGGAACAACGATCAGATCGGGAAAAAGGGATCACTTGTATCTATCCTCAACAACTGGAGGCACTGCTGGGATACCGTAAGAAAGATTGGCCGAACTTCTATCTCGGATCCGAGGGATCGTTTCCTAGTACCCACAGGCCGCCGAAACAGGAGCTGATCACTCAAAATCGCAGGTAAGTGTCATATATAATGTATATGAGAACTGCCTGCGGTTTCGGCGATTTGTGGCGAGCGGTCTGATCCCTGAACTGAGGAAGGGGTTGACGCTATTGACCCTTAGCGGGCTTGAATCTTTCGCCGGTAGTCTAAGAACAAAGAGACGGACCCAGACCCCATAGCGTCATAGGGTCCGTGGGTCATACGATCTGATCGTTTGTTTTCTTTATTGCTAATTGTGAACGGTGTTTTTAGCTTCAGCTTCATAGATAGCTTGTAGATTCTACGCTCTGATCTAGTTTTCAAAGAGTTAATTGCCTGTAGTTTTTTTCTTCTTTGCTGTGACCAAAGGAAGAAGGGAGGTAGTAACAGACTGAGCGCGGGAATTGTATTACACGCTGTGTCTGCAGTGTCTTAGACAAAGAAAGCAGGGGGGTTGATAGTTAATCCCCCCTTGCCCCTGCATTTCTTCACTAAGAGGAAAGTTTGTGTGTGTTAGAAAGCGGGGGGGGGGTTGTAATAGAGCCCACATGGACGCAGCTGTTGTCTTTGTTCTGTGAAGGAGAAGGGGGGTGGAGGGTGAAGAGGCAGACGCTGGGTGTTAAAACAGCGCAGCTTTTTGGAGCGAGGAGAGAGGAGGGGTCAGTGGGCTGCAGCCTTTGTATCGTAAAGCGAACAGAGTTGTAATGATTTGAAAGAAAGACAAGTGTTATCTTGGTTTGGATTTGAGAGAAATTAACTAGTTTATGCGTTTTTCAGCATTTTGTAATCGTTGGTTTGTTTTTGGAACAGAGAGATAAGGGAATTGGCGTGTCCCCCAGTGTTTTATATATATATATATATAAAATACATCGATTCTTGTGTTAATAGCCGGAAATAGGAACACGTGGAGAACGGTATTAGTATCCACGTGTTGGACGCTGAAAAAGTGCGTCCGCTTACACGGGAAAGAGGGGGAGGGATTCCGGTGGTGGAGAAAAGTGTTTTGAACCAGCGTATTCCCCTGAGTATTAACTCATGCACTGCTATGTGAGACGCCGGTAATAGGGACGCGTGAAGGAACGGTTTTTGTATTCACGCGTTGGACGTCTAAGTGTGTCCTTATTGCATAGTAGGGAAGTGGGAAGAGGGTTCGGTTGGAACGGTCGGTCCAATTTAGCACTATGTATACTTTGTTCAGAAGGAAAACGGTTCTTCCGGAGGATGCCGAGAGCGCTAGTATTCTAGTTGGAAAACGAGAAGGGAAAAAATATACGAAAAATTGTAAGAAATTGTGTAAAATTGTTGGATTACCACCAGGTGGCAGGCTGCAGCCCAGTGTATGGAAGTCTATATTGACCGCCAATAAGGGGATACTTGAAGATAATAATCTGTTAGATACAGCAAGGGCTTGGTTTCGGACAGCTGCGGTGTTACAGAAAGAGGGCTGGCAGGAGATTGAAGTGGACCAAGGAGATGTTAAATTGTATGGTTATGTTTTAAGTGAAAAATCAAAGGTTCAAGTGATGGATTCACAAACCTCATTGCCGCCGTCTTACAATAGCTCCGCGGCCGATTCAGGCGTTGGTCCAGGTGGATGGATATGCCCTGTTTGTGATTGCCAAAATCCTGATTATTGTGGTGTTTGTTATAATTGTGGAGGACAAAGACCTCATTCACTGCCTGCTATAGCTTACAGTCCCCCCCTTTACCCCCCTCTGCCTGTTGCTGTTTCTGACGTCACTACATGTCTTCCTTCAACTGTGACCCATCGTTCTCCTTCTCTAGGAGCTGCTGTATCTGGTATTAACCAATCCCCTCCTTTGCATGCTGTAATGCAAACTAGTTTAGAGCCCTTAAAAGTAACGCCCCTGGCACCGCCCGTAGCTTCTGCCCCTCCCAGAACACCCATAGTGTCCCAACATGGCAATACTCCCGGAAGTCAGATGCCTGGAACTTCCTGTGGTGGCCATCTTGCTACACCTCATAAACCACAATTTCTTTGTCCAGTCATCACCCCAGCCGGCACCTATTATAGCCCGGTGCCTGAACCCGGTTTGCTTTGTCCCAATCTTTCAGCATCCTCAGTGGCACCTCCAGTTTTGCAACCTCATAGGCCCCTACCACATACTACCCGTTCTGCACTGTCACATGAGCTTATTGATCTGGATCCACCCGGACAGGAGGGTGTTACTTATGCACAGGACGGTGTGGCTTATGATAATCCCCATACAGATGGAGGATCACAGGATTCATTTTCTACCATATCCGAGGAGTGGGACCCTGTCTTTCAGCGTTATCATGCCTGTGCCAATGGCACACTCCTCCTCTCAGTTGGAAAAGGAGACATCACTACCATGTCTGTAGGAGCCGTGGTTAATCCTGCCAACGGCCACCTGCGCCACAGTGGTGGCCTAGCTGCTCGTATAGTCAAGGCTGGAGGCGAATCTATACAACGTGATTCAGAAGCCCTAGTACGTACACAAGGCCCTGTCCAACCAGGACGTATTGCTATTACAGGCCCAGGCAACCTGCCCTGCAATCTAGTCATTCATGCAGTTGGCCCACTTTATGATTCCAATCAACATGACACCAGTTGCCGGATCCTCCGAGAGGCAGTCGAAGCAGCCATTCTACACGCTTCCCAGGCCTCTCAGGCCCAGATGCCTTTACGGTCAATAGCCTTGCCCGCCATTTCGGCTGGAATTTTCGGATTCCCTATCCGAGCTTGTGCAAACGAGATTGTTAAAACCATAATGCCCCTGATCCATGGCCAGATGTTGAATTTGCAAGAAATTCGTCTAGTCGGAAGTTTGGAAGCGACTGTTAAGGCACTCCAGGATGCCCTCCAAGGATATGTTCGCCCATCCAAACCCACTATCATCTCCAGGAAACTACCTATTATGGTTGAAGATGCAAGTGATGATCAAGTACCAGTCCGGACACAGAAAGCCATACTTGATAAGGACGACTCAGAACCCTTGATGTACATAAAGTTTACTCCTGGACAGGCAGCAACCTTAGTCTCCACACTGCCAGACCCAGAGGCCCACCCTATGCCATTTTACCGCCGTATCGTACAGATCCAGAAGATGTACGCAGCTACCTGGCAAGATTTAATGTCATTGGCCCAAATTAAAGCAGGAGACTCTTATTGGCCAGTCATGGAAGGGGCCCTGAATGATTCTCGCCTGTCTTCTGAAGAAACCTGGCAATCCGGTGTCACTTTTTGTGAACAGTTGAAATCCTGGGCACAAGATCGTTTATCTGATCAAGCCACCAGCCTTAAGGATGTAACTCAAGATCAAGCAGAGTCAGTTGAAAAATACGCTTCCAGACTCACCCAGATGTTCGCAGACCTCGGATTCTCACAACAGATTAAACCACAGGCTCAGCTTTTGTCACAAGCCTTTGTCGCTGGTCTGAGGGAGGAGCTTAGGAACAATATAATGAAGACTCGCCCGGAGATTGAAAATGCTACCATGACACATGCTATTATTATTGCAAAAAGCTTCCAGAAGAATATGAAACCCTCCAAGAAGGCGATGGTTGTCCTGGCGGAAGAGGACTCTGAGAACCCTCAATACGTTATGTCTAATGTATCACCATTTCCTACGCAAGTGTACCCTCCCGCTATCTATCAGACTACAGCTGAACCTTCACCACAATTTCAAAACTACCCTGACCAGAGAGGAGTCAGAGGCCCTTGCTTCAGGTGCGGAAGAGAAGGACATATCAAACGGGATTGTCGAGTGCCACCTAATAGGTATTACTCTCGGAACGGTGATAAAAGACAACTAAGGAGACCATATCTGGAATCTCAACAAGTTGTCCAGAACCAGGCCCAACAACAGCCACAATGATGGTCAGGCACGCCTGAACCTACCATGGCTTCTACCACAAGTGCCTTTTCTCCTTGCTCTGCAGTCACCCTACTGGTAGATGAGAACCCAATCAAATTCATGGTGGACACAGGTGCGGCCAAAACTGTTATTAGACAACAAGACTTACCATTGTCAGTTCCTCTTACTTCAGACACTTTTACTTGTGTTGGTGTAGATGGCACACCAACTAAAAACCAACTTACAGTGCCGGTCCCAATCGGTCCTTTCCCTGAAGTTTTGACCAGACTCCTGGTGTCGCCTACCTGTCCCATTAATCTTCTGGGTGCCGACCTCTTACACCGTTTCCGAGCCAACATCAATTTCGACTCCGATGGCATGACGGTAACTTTCTACAATCCCAATACACCGGAGGGAATTGAAGACGTGTATATTGTCTCAGCATTGCCTATGATGCTCTTGTATCGAGACGATCCCTTGTATGGAATACCTGACAGTGTTATAGCTCTTATACCACAGTCTCTATGGTCAACGGGTCCCGAAGATGTTGGCCGTCTGCAAGTACCTCCCGTTATGGTGCGTCTTAAACCTGGGGCCCAGCTACCTCGAGTGCCGCAATATCCTCTGAAATCCATCCAGGAAGAAGCACTCAAACTGCAAATATCAGCTCTCCTTGAAAACGGGGCCCTCATTCGCTGTGTTTCGCCATGCAATACGCCATTGTTTCCTGTCAAAAAGAAGACATCTAAAGGAGAAGCTCCTAAGTTTCGGTTAGTGCAAGATTTGAGGGCCGTCAATGCTGCTACTCTGTTGGAAACCCCAGTGGTACCTAATCCACATACTCTTCTTGGACAGATCCCACCCTCAGCGACTGTTTTCACTGTCATTGATCTCGCCAACGCTTTCTTCAGTGTACCTCTACATCCGGACTGTCAATATCTGTTCGCTTTCACCTTCCAAAGAGGCCAGTATACATGGACAGTCATTCCACAAGGAGCACAAAACAGTCCCAATCAGTTCACTCAAGCAATGTCTATCATTCTCTCACCATGGCAGCAAGAGCATCCAGAAGTGGCTCTTTTACAGTATGTGGACGATCTACTCCTTTGTGCTGGGAGTGAACAAGACTGCTACGACTTCTCCGTATCTTTGCTCCAGTTCCTTGCAGCCCAAAATTGTAAGGTCTCTAAGGCAAAGGTTCAGTGGTGCCAACCCAAAGTCGTATTCCTTGGTCATTGTATTTCACCAGGCTGTAAGCATCTTACGGAGGACAGGAAAGAGGCCATTGATGCTTTATCTTTTCCCAGGAATATCAAACAACTGCAAGCCTTCTTAGGCCTCATCACTTATTGCAGACAATGGATACCAGACGCTTCCAGGATCATGCAACCGTTGTACGATGCTGTCAAGACCAATCATATCACATACGACGACTCTCCTGAGGATTATGACAAACGAAATTGGGCTTTCGAGAAACTCAAAGACGCCATCTTAACAGCCCCAGCATTGGGCCTTCCGAACTATGCTTTGCCATTTACTCTTTTTCTTCATGAGATTGATGGCCATGCCTCTGGAGTGTTAACACAAGACCAAGGCTCCAGAAAACGCCCAGTTGGATACTACTCTTGCAGACTTGACCCTGTGGCAAGGGCCTCGCCCACCTGTCTTCGTGCGGTCCATGCTGCACATCTTCTTGACAAAACGGCCGACATTACCCTTGGCCACCCCACGGTGGTTCAAGCACCCCATGATTTGAAGGCGATCCTTGACCAGACTCAACCAAGACACCTGTCCGCCCAACGTCACCTTCGTCTTCAGTGCTCCCTACTACTTCCTGACAACGTTACTCTACAGCGATGTACCACCTTGAATCCCGCCGATCTTCTTCCGCTTTCTAGGGGGGACTACCCCATATGTCAGCATGAAGCCCATGAACGCTGCAGCTCCTGCGACATGGTTGACGTCCCTGTTTGCAGCCATGATTGCTTAAAGGAGATGGAAAAGGAAACTACTACACCTTGTCAAGTATCTGAAACACCTTTGCCGGATGCAGATCTTACTTTGTGGACAGATGGTTCTCGGTACGGGGATGGCGGCAAGTTCTACACGGGATTTGCTGTGACCACTCTGGATCAGCCAATTACATCGGGAGCCATACCATCCCACATGTCAGCACAAGAAGCAGAATTGGTAGCTCTCATCAAGGCATGTGAAGCGGCAGAAGGGAAAAGAGTCAACATCTATACTGACAGCAGGTATGCCTTTGGGGTTGTACACGACTTTGGACTGCTATGGTTGCACAGAGGACTCATTAACTCAACTGGAACTCCAGTGAAGAATGCGGTACTTGTCCAGAGACTGTTGCAGGCAGTTCAGATGCCCAGAGAAATAGCTGTCATGAAGGTCAGGGCGCATGGACGGCTGGACAGCCCAGAAGCACTTGGCAATCATTATGCTGACGAACTAGCGAAGACGGCAGCACGAGAGAAACCGGAAGAATTGGCGGATATTCTACTTATGGTAATAACCAGGACGGGGAAGACTACACAGCCAGAAGACTCAGGCAATAAAGTGGGGAGGACTCCATATGATAAACTCATATCGGAACAGATCCATGCTCCACATGATGAAAGACAAGAATGGAAGAAGATGGGAGCCAAAGTGGATTGGAAACTATGGAAGCTTGAGGGTCGAGTCTGTCTACCAAGAAGAATGTTCCCTGCAGTAGTAGCATGGGCCCATGGTTGTACGCACAGAGGGAAGAATCAAATGTTGGCACTCATCCAGAAGTTCTACTACGCACCAGGAATTTCCTCAGCAATATCCGCGTACACCAGAAGCTGCCAGACTTGCATAACATGTAATCCTGCACGAACAGAGAAGACACCACAAAAACATCTGGCGAAGCCTCTTTATCCATTTCAAAGGATACAAGTGGACCACATCCAACTACCCAAAGTGGGGAAGTACGAGTATGTTTTGGTAGTTGTCGACATCTTTTCCAGTTGGCCCGAGGCCTACCCGGTAGTCAACATGACTGCAAGAGTCACAGCTAAACGACTCATCACGGAAACCGTGTGCAGGTTTGGAATGCCAGAAGTCATCGAAAGCGATCAAGGACCAGCCTTCACAGCTAACATTTACCAAGAACTGTGGAATATGCTTGGAGCAAGTCTCGGACTGCATACTCCTTATCACCCCCAGAGCAGTGGGAAAGTGGAAAGGATGAATTCAACTCTGAAAACCAAACTGCTCAAGGCCTCACAAGACAGTGCACTGCCCTGGACAGAACTTCTCCCTATAGTCCTGTACCATGTCAGAAACACCCCTGTTGCAAAACATGGCCTAACCCCCTTTGAAATACTTTTTGGTTCCGTCCCCAGATTAGGGTCCTATTTCCCTCAAAATTTGTCTGACCACCATGACTCAGTTGTGCAGTTTGTTATTGAACTAAGTCGAGAGTTAACTAAAACACATGCAGCAGTTTTCTCTTCTCTTCCAGATCCTGACACAGATCTAGCTACCCACACATTGAAACCAGGAGAGTGGGTGGTGGTTAAAAAACACGTCAGGAAGAATTGTCTGGAGCCCAGATACGAAGGCCCGTTCCAGATAATCCTGGTGACTCCTACCTCCGTGAAACTTGAAGGCAGGACAACATGGATCCACGCCTCGCATTGCAGAAGGGTCGATCCACCAGAGCTGCACTGAGTGTCCTGCTTATACTTATCCTTTGCACAAAATCTGTGTGGTCTCAGGCCACTGTTACTAAAACAAATGATGTGGTTACGTTTTGGTACAATAGTTCGACACAAGTTGTCACTTTTACATTTGATTACTGTGATATCGTGAAATGTCAACTAGGACGGGTCCCCCAAATGGGATGTCACACTTGAGACAGGGGCAACAGTACATATGTGTTACAGGAGGAGGATATGGAGACACATGTAGCTCATGGAAGGCTGTTGGGTGGAATACTGGTGAAAATTGGGGATACAAACCAAGTGTAGCCTTAAATAAACGGGATGAGAAGGGCAGATCTTTACTTACCAAAATGACACTCTCCCGTGCACCAGCCACTAGAACATGTACTACGAATAACCAGTGTAACCCTTTAGTTCTCAACATAGAACACCCCCAATCACAGGATGAAGGTATATACCTTCTGGGTACATACATAAAGGGTGGACACAATGGTTGTATGCAGTTGGGAAAATTTAGGTTATTACAGATGACAAAAGTTCTACCAGTATTTCGAATGCTTACACATATTCAGACCTTTCACAGTATGGTAGCCATAGCTAATCCCACCATGGAAGATGTATATGCAGTTGAACAGGGTTATACAGATACCAACCTATGGTTAGAATGGATGAAATATACAGTACACCAAGCCAACAGGTCAGACTGTTATGTATGTGCAGGAGCCAGACCTCATTTGGGAACTGTCCCACTGAATTTAGATTACGAAGCTGAATTATGTCTTATTAGTCTGTTTACAAATATGACTGAGGGTAATGCATGTGAAGAATGGAAAAAGAGATACCCGATAGTAGCTAAGGCATTCTCCCCTGGGAAAGGCATTACTATATACCCTGGCAACTATACCTGTTATAATGTGAGTGGTCAAGGGAGAGATATGGGTAGATTTCGAGATGGGTTCTGTGGATCCTATAGCAATCTCACCCGTGATCACTTAATTAACCAGGTACAGTCCGTGGCAGATGTGTTTTGGATTTGTGGGGATATGAAAATTCGATCACGAGTAGAAGGAAATTGGACGGGAGAATGCACTTTAGCTAAGGCACTTATGCCTATACACATAGCCCCCGCTGACCACATTGTCAAAGAAAATGACTTTATAGCACACATCAAAATCAACTTACGGACTCGACGGGGTGCAGATGATGACCGTACCAGTAGAAATACACCTAAAGGTTCTTTTGACCCACATGTTTATATTGATGCTATTGGAGTGCCTAGGGGGGTCCCTGACGAATATAAGGCTAGAGACCAAGTCAGGGCGGGGTTCGAATCCATTATCCCCATAATTACTGTAAATAAAAATGTAGACTGGATTAACTACATCTACTATAATCAGCAACGTTTTGTTAATTATACACGTGACGCCTTACAGGGACTGGCAGAACAACTAGATCCGACTTCCATCATGGCTTATCAAAACAGAATGGCTTTAGATATGATCCTTGCAGAGAAAGGTGGAGTCTGTAAAATGGTGGGGGATGTTTGTTGCACATATATACCAGATAACACTGGAGTGGATGGGAAGGTCACCTTAGCTATAAAGAAACTTACTACACTGTCTGAAGAATTAAAGAAAAATTCAGGAGTGACCGACCCTTGGGGAGATTATTTTGGATGGACGAGTTCTTTTAAAGGCTGGTTGATCCAGATAGGGACCGCCTTAAGTATAGTATTAGTTATATTACTAGCCATTCTGGTTTGTGTAATTCCGTGTTTGAAGAAAATATTTTCCAAAACAGCTGAAGTCACATTAGGAGGGACCTTTCCTTTACTCGAAACAGAAGACCTAGATATGACAGACGACATGCCCATAAAGACCAACACGACCCTCTCCCCCAGTTACAAAACGATTCTGCTAGAATAAACTGTTAGAAGAGAGGACTTAGAGAACCTTGGGACATGGGAAAGTCCAACTACAAAGGGTGAGGACTCGCCTAGGAGTCCTTGGTCTCAAACTGGTGAAAAAAACCACTTCCCCTCTCCACCCATGCCTCAATGTTCAGTTAGGCAGGTTTTCCGATAAGTCTTTCTACCTCTCTTCCTAAGGGAACACAGTACCCTTAGAATTCAGAAATGGCAGAAGTAAGTCTTTAGGGGGGACTGTTGAGGATAAAGAATTGAGTATCCAAAAATACTTAATTCAGCCATTTCATAGACTCAGGTATATAGTTTAGTAAGATGTAAGCTAACACACATACCGTATTTTTCGCTTTATAAGACGCACTTTTCCTCCCCAAATTTTGGGAGGAAAATGGGGGGTGCGTCTTATAAAGCGGTAGCGGGGGGGGGGGGGGTCCTGTCTGAGGCGATCGGGCGGGTGCCTGTGGCTGCATGCAAGCGCCCGGGTACCTGTACTTGCATGCAGCGGCAGCCGGGTACCCGTGGCTGTGTACGGGCGGCAGCGGGTGCTGTGTGGGGTCGGCAGCCAGGTACCTGTGCTTGCATGCGGTGGCAGACGGGTACCCATGGCTGTGTGCGGGCGGCAGCCGGGTGCTGTGTGCGAGCGGCAGTCGGGTGCCCGTGCAGGTACTCGGCTGCCGCCCTCACACAGTCACCCATCTGCCGCCCGCACACAGCCATGGGTACCCGGCTGCCACCGCACGCAAGCACAGGTACCCGGCGGCTTGTACGCGGGGTGGGCGGGCAGCCTGCTGGCTGCCACTCTGTGCATGCGGGGCGGGCGGCTGTGCAGCTTACCAGTTGTCCGCGGTCCCACTTTCAAATGATGGCGCCGGTGGAGCTCTTGGATGAGAGCTCCATCTGCGCACGCGCTGCTCCGGGAGTCAGCGCGTGCGCAGATGGAGCCCTTGGATGAGAGCTCCATCTGCGCATGCGTCGCTCCGGGCGCCATTACTTGAATCGGGACCGCGGACACACTCCACCACTGAGCCGTCGCCGCCGCTCCCACTACTGAGCCGCCGCTGCCACCACTGAACCGGGACCGCGGACACACGCCACCACTGAGCAGTCCCTGCCGCTGCCACCACTGAGCAGTTGCCGCCGCTCCCACCACTGAGCCGCCGCCGCCGCTGCCACCACTGAACCGGGACCGCGGACACACGCCACCACTGAGCAGTCCCTGCCGCTGCCACCACTGAGCAGTCCCTGCCGCTGCCACCACTGAGCAGTTGCCGCCGCCGCTGCCACCACTGAACCGGGACCGCGGACACTCACTGCACCGGCCTGCTGCACGGCTCACACGCCACGGCTGCTGCCGCCACCACGGACCCCACGGATCCTGCCACCGCGGACGCCACCGCGCCTGCAACCACGGCACCTGCAACCACGGACCCCGCTGCCACTGACCTGCCGCGCCTGCCAGCACAACCTGTGCCTCCTGTGACCCCGCTTCACCACCACTGCTGCCCCCCTCCGGTAAGAGAACACCGGAGTATAAGACGGACCCCATTTTTCTTTTTTTTACCTTTTTTATGTCTAAGTTTGGGGTGCGTCTTATATTCCGGTGCGTCTTATAAAGCGAAAAATACGGTATCTATGCATGTCTTTGTTCTCTTTTATTCTTTTACTAACACGTTTATATAAGTATATTGCATATTCAGTGTATTTTCCTTAAACTCAGTATATACTAAAATTTATATATGTATAGCTTGAAGATGGCCACCATTTCCTGGTTTACACCCAAGACAGATGGACAAAGGGAAATTCCTGAAGCCTTAGATTGTCCAATCCAAAAAGGATATGCAGATCTCTCTACGTCATGAAGCCCTGACCTACGATACTTGATTGGACCAAAACTTTTGTTTACACCCCTTTTACTTCGTGGTCTAATTGTCCGAGAATAAAGATTTTCAGTCTTGCCTCAGCCTTGGTCGTGAGAGGAAGAGTTTTAATTGATTTCCAATTAATTATCAATCTTTTTCGCCGTGCACAAACGACATTTTAATTCGGAACAACGATCAGATCGGGAAAAAGGGATCACTTGTATCTATCCTCAACACAGGTATCTGGAAATTGCACCCAAGGATGAACCATACTTGTGCAAGTACACTATTCTCTTGCTGAGATCTTGGCTGATTTATTTTCACTTTTCCAAGATGCTACACAAAGAAGCAGTGTGTTTCAGGTGTGCATTAAAATACATCCACATGTGTGTCTTCCAAAGACATGACAATCATATGGGCTGTCCCATATTGTTTAAAGGCATAGTACTCTTAATGTATGTAAACTTTTGATTTTGCAGAAAGTAATAAAAATGCCTTAAAACATTCTTTATTCTGGCATTTGGCAAATAAAAACTATTTGGGTAATCCTAATTGACCTAAAATGGGAAAGTTTTATGTAATAAGGGGACTGGCAGATTAGGATAAGGTGGTGTATTCTCAATCGCCAGTCGGGGTACACCATGCTTTGAGATGGAAAAGGAGCTGCTGGCAACCCACAGGTTAGGTGGTGAATACAGAGCTGGGTGGCTCTGAAATAACACTGGAGACCTGGGAACCGGTCACGTGTGTAGGGACACATCAGACCAGATGACAACCCAGTTAGCGTTTCGTTGTGCCTGTGGTGCTACACCGACCACATGTGAAGGGAACACATCAGGCCAGGTGGTGACCAGGTAGTGTTCACCAGAAGACCGCCACGAAAGCGCCCTGTCGGCCACGTGTGTACGACATATCAGTCCAAGCGGTCCCCCGATTAGCGTTTCTGGCCACCAGGGCTCTCAACTGGCCACGTGCATACAGGACACGTCAGGCCAGGTGGTCACACCGGTAGCGTTGACTGGGAAGCCGATATGAAGAGAACAAATTCCAAACACACAGCCCAGGAACTCCCTGTTAATGCCACAGAGGTCCTGGGGTACACTGTCTGTGCGCGTAGGGGGCGCACCCGGACAAGTGGCGCAGCAGCCGCAACCCAGTTAACTCCACTGTGCTGCACTAGCAGGACTGGACAGTAGGGAAGAAGCGTGGCACCTGACCCTATCATGCCTAGCCACGGGTGTCTTGACGTGACTGGCACCGGACGCCTATCCCTACCTTGCTGCTTCGAATCAAACTAGCTGCAGCCGCAATGGGCTCTATACACGTCCACCCATTCCCTATAGACTGTGAGCCCTCGCGGGCAGGGTCCTCTCTCCTCCCATACCAGTCTCTTATGTGCTGTTAATGATTGTTGTACGTATACCCGCTTTCACTGTAAAGTGCATTGGAATAAATGGCGCTATAAAAATAAATAATAATAATAATAAATAATAATAATAATACACAGAGGTGTGCTCACAACAAGCATATGAGAAGACTGCGCACCTCCATACTGTTTCCAGCCCCTTTTATAACCTGGGCCTGCCCCAAACCCAGGGGGGACCACAATGGCACCTCCAGGAGCCAATAGCAGAGAGCCATGTCATCAGTGACATCACCAGTGGCCTATCCGGAACCGCCATGTCACTGTTGACCTCATGGCAGCCACGCCCCAAACACCACACCAGTGATCTTTGACGACCAATGATGAGGTGCCAAGTCATAGGGGCCTCTTTGGCCCAGTCCGGAGTGGACACATCATCAGGACACCTGATGCGTGCCGGCCTATCAGGGCCTGCCACCTCACGGACATGCCCAGTGAGGGCCTTACCGGACCTAGGCTCTGATCCACTAAGTGCCTGAGCACGCTCAGTAGCCTGAACAACAGTCTCAGAAATCAGACTATCAGCCTGAGCATGCTCAGTAGGCACAATACAGGACTTAGACACAGCACTAAGTCCACATACCCGTGCAAAGAGATTTTTCGCACTAAGTGTTAGAGCATCCTCAGAAGCCCGAACTGTGGACTTAGCCTCACTAGGCGAAACACTAGACTTAGGCTCTGGCTGGAGTAAATTGGCGCACGCATGCGCACTAGCCGCCTCTCCACACTTAGACGTGGAGGAGGAAGCAGCCAGCTGGAGGACCTGAGGCACGGCCAAAAATGGCAGCCGGCGCCTGGGCGCAACAGGAACCGCAGCAGGCTGCTTGCAGTTATGGCGGCGCCGATTCGTAACATTTTATTCTGATTTCATGTCAGATAGTGAGAAAAACATGCATGTTTATTTTTAGATAGTGTATGTGTAATGCAAGTCACTACTTATGGATAGTACAGACGGAAGTGTAGTTTGGCAAGCTGGGGTCTGTAAACAGGAGGACATGTATGGCTTTAGGTAGTACAGAGAAGCGTAGTCAGGTTACAATCCAGGGATCAGAATTCCAGGAGGGCACATAATAGGTTCAGGGACAAAACGGAGATGTTGACAGGTAATGGTCCGAGGTCAAAAACCAGGAGTACTACGAAACTTATACAGCTGCACACTAAAATACTAACAATGAAAAAGTGAACTCTGGCATTGCATTACTGCTATAGAAATATTTGAAAAAAAGAGATGTTTAGCTTGTGTATTGGCCAATGCATGTGAGCCCAATACCAACGGCAAGGTAATCTCTGTATATCGGGAACCTAACTTGAAATGCCTCTATCTGGGTAAAAAAACTTCCATGTCTGGACAAAATGCCACTATCTGGGTTAAAACCTCCATGTCTGGGCAGCTAGACTCCTGCTATAAAGGGGAGTGAACACAGCCTGGTTATAGGGCGGAGTGCTCAATCAGAAAAAGATGCACAACAGTTATACAATAAGACTGACTTACACATCCAATATTTGTGAACAGGTGCTAGCTGAAAAATATAACTACGAAACATATACAGCTGCACACTAAAATGCTAACCATGAAAAAGTGTGAACTCTGGCATTGCAATACTGCTATAGGAATATTTGAAAACAAGGGATGTTTAGATTATGTATTGGGCAATGCAAGTGAGCCCGATAACCAACGGCAAGGTAATCTCTGAATATCGGGAACCTAACTTGAAATGCCACTATCTGGGTAAAAAAACTCCTATCTTGGCAAAATGCGGCTATCTGTGTTAAAACCTCTCTTTCCCAGATAGTGGCATTTCAAGTTACGTTCCCGATATACAGAGATTACCTTGCCATTTGTTATCGGGCTTACATGGATTGGCCAATGCATAAGCTAAACATCTCTTTTTACAAATACCAATATAGCAGTAATGCAATGCCAGAGTTCACTTTTTCATTGTTAGCATTTTAGTGTGCAGCTGTATATGTTTCGTAGTACTCCTGTTTTCTTACCTCAGACCGTTAGCTGGCAACATTTAGTGTGCAGCTGTATATGTTTCGTAGTTATAATGTGTTTTTCAGCTAGCACCTGTTCACACCTATTGGATGTGCGGGTCAATCTTTTTGTATAATCAAAAACCAGTAGGTCAAGACAGGAACAGGGAACGGGCAGAGAGCAGTCAAACAATGGTTCGGGGTCAAGAAACAAAGATCAGAACACATGCAGAAACACCTACCAACAGCAAACCTACAGAGCCAGAATGTAGGACTGGCAAGGTTCTGGGAGTGCAAGTTCAGTAAAAAAGTAGAGCAATTACCAGGAAGATGGAACACCTGAGTAATCAGCACCTCCCAGAACCTGCATGGAATCCTGTGCTGTCAATCAACCTGCCAGCTCAGTAGCTTAGGGAAACACAGCAGAGCATCTCCTAATATGCAAGAAGCTCTGCACAGAGGAATCGTATCACTGTCAGCTCAGTAGTCCAGAAGAGCAGCAGAGCATCTCCTAGTGTGCAAGATGCTCTGCACAGAGGAATTGTGACAGTACCTCCTCTTCAAGAGAGGGCCACTGGACCCCCAGGTTTCTCAGGAAACCTCCGATGGAAGGCCTTGACCAATTGACTGGCTCTCACAGAATGAGCTAGAACCAAGGATCTCTCTTTGGTAGAGATGAGCGAACCGGTCGCGGTTTGGCTTGAGGTCGACGGAGGTCCCGTTCGAGTTCGGTTCGTCGAACGTTCGACGAACCGAACTCAAACTGCATAGGAAAGAATGGCAGGCAATCACAAACACATAAAAACACCTAGAAAACACTCTCAAAGGTGTCCAAAAGGTGACAAACAACTCACAACACAACACAAACACATGGGAAAGTGACAAGGACATATACTCATGCGAAAACAAAAGAGCTGGACAAGGAAAAAGAGGAGGAGACACAGATATAGGCATGGCACGCCCTTCTAAAATCATGTAAAACACCGCAAGGTGACTCCAAGCGGAGTCTCCCTTTTTTCTAAAAATTGGGCCACACACACACCCACCCCTTCAGTAGCAGCACTTGTGCCCCAGTTGTACACTTCACAGCTAGATTTACATCAAGCACATTAAAAAATACGCCATTCTTAACCGTCCCCAGGATGACACCGGGGTAGGTAGATAAAGTCTTTGCTGAACCATGACTTGTTCATCTTGGATCATTTTTAAAAACAATGTAAGCAAGGGTTACTCCAAGCGGAGTCTCCCTTTTTTCCAAAAATTGTGCCCCACACACACCCACCCATTCAGTGGCAGCACTTGTGCCCCAGTTGTACACTTCACAGCTAGATTTGCATCAAGCACATTCAAAAATACGCCATTCTTAACCATCCCCAGGATGACACCGGGGTAGGTAGCAAATTCTTTCCTGATCCCAGCTCTGTTCATCTTGGCTCCATTTTAAAAACACTAAGTAAGGGTTACTCCAAGCGGAGTCTCCCTTTTTTCCAAAAATTGTGCCCCACACACACCCACCCATTCAGTGGCAGCACTTGTGCCCTAGTTGTACACTTCACAGCTAGATTTGCATCAAGCACATTCAAAAATACGCCATTCTTAACCGTCCCCAGGATGACACCGGGGTAGGTAGCGAAGTCTTTCCTGATCCCAGCTCTGTTCATCTTGGCGCCTTTTAAAAAACACTGTAAGCAAGGGTTACTCCAAGCGGAGTCTCCCTTTTTTCCAAAAATTGTGCCCCACAGACACCCCATCAGTGGCAGCACTTGTGCCCTAGTTGCAAACAGGATGTTTTGATTTGCATCAAGCACATTCCAAATCCACAAGCATTTACTCTCCCCAGGATGACACAGGGGTAGTAAATTCCTTGTGGATCCATGACTTGTTCATTTTGATGAACGTCAGTCTGTCCACATTGTCACTGGACAGACGCGTGCGCTTATCTGTCAGCACACACCCAGCAGCACTGAAGACACGTTCAGAGACAATGCTGGCAGCTGGACATGACAAAATCTCCAAGGCGTAAGTGGAGAGCTCGGCCATTTTTCAAGATTTGAAGCCCAAAATGAGCAAGGCTCCATTTGCAAAGTCATGGGATCGATGTTGATTTGGAGATGCTCCTGTATCATCCTCTCCAGCCGTTGACTATGTGTCAGACTTGTTGTCTCTGGTGGCCTTGCAAAGGAGGGTCTAAAAAAATTATGAAAAGATTCAATAAAATTGCTGTTACCAGCACCAGATACGGTGCTACTGGTACGGGTAGACTGTTGAAGATGACGAGACCGTCCCATGTTTGTCAAGTTACAACTGGGAGATTCACTCCCTGCACCTGCACAGTTGTTTGGTGGAAAAGCCGAGCTAAGATCGAGTAACAGCTTCTGCTGATACTCCTGCATATGTGCGTCCCTTTCTATGGCTGGAATTATGTCACAAAATTTGGACTTGTACCGGGGATCTAATAGTGTGGCAAGCCAGTAGTCATCATCACTTCTAATTTTGACAATACGAGGGTCATGTTGGAGGTAGTGCAACAAGAAGGCACTCATGTGTCTTGCGCAGCCATGCGGACCAAGTCCACGCTGTGTTTGTGGCATAGAGGTGCTAACCGTTCTTTCTTCCTCTGATATCTCCCCCCAACCTCTTTCAACTGAAATTTGACCAAGGTCTCCCTCATCCGCTGAGTCTTCCATGTCCATGGACAGTTCGTCCTCCATTTCTTCATGTTCTCCTGCACCTTCCTCAACATTTCGCCTGCTACCATGCGCCCTTGTTGATCCCTGTCCCCCATGGTCCCATGCCTGCCGCGTTGGTGATGATGAACGTCTGGACCTTGGTGATGTTGTTGTCCCTTGCGCATATGAATCCTCCTGTAGTTCCTCCCCTTCCCGTTGTCCCACACCCTGACTCCGAATAGTGTTTAGCGTATGCTCCAGCATGCAAATCACTGGAATTGTCATGCTGATAATGGCATTGTCAGCGCTAAACATATTCGTCGCCATGTCGAAACTGTGCAGAAGGGTGCATAGGTCCTTGATCTGAGACCACTCCATCAGGGTGATCTTCCCCACCTCTGCATCTCGTTGGCCCAGGCTATACGTCATGACGTATTGCACCAGGGCTCGGCGGTGTTGCCACAGTCGCTGTAACATGTGGAAAGTCGAATTCCAGCGTGTCGCCACATCGCATTTCAGGCGATGAACCGGCAGGTTGAAAGACTTCTGGAGCGATGCAAGTCGCTCAGCTGCGGCGGTTGAACGGCGGAAGTGAGCAGACAGTTTTCGTGCCCTGGTCAGAAGGCCATCTAGGCCGGGATAGTGTGTTAAAAATTGCTGGACAACAAGGTTCAACACGTGAGCCATACAAGGCACGTGTGTCACCTTGCCCAGGCGAAGGGCCGCACCCAGGTTTGCAGCATTGTCGCACACGGCCTTACCAGGCTGCAGGTTGAGTGGAGACAACCATTTATTAAACTCGGACCGCAGAGCTGACCACAACTCCTCAGCTGTGTGACTCCTATTCCCAAGACATGTCAAGCTAAAGACCGCCTGATGCCGTTGCGCTCTGCTGCCATCATAGTAATGAGGGGTGCGTGATTCCTTCTGCGCAGTGAGAACGCTGGTGGCCTGACCAGGCAGGCTTGGGGCGGAGGTGGAGGACACAGATGAGGTGGAGGAGGCAGAAGCAGTGGTGGAACTTGGACAGACAGAGGATTGACACACAAGTCGTGGGGACGGCAAGACTTGTGTAGCAGACCCTTTACAATCTATCACCATAGTTACCCAGTGCCCAGTCAGCAACATGTAACGTCCCTGTCCATGCTTACTGGTCCAAGTATCGATGGTGAAATGCTTCCGTTCACACACAGAGTTTCTCAAGGAAGCGGTGATGTTGTGTGCGACATGCTGGTGTAGCGCGGGCACACCTTTCTTAGAGAAGTAGTGGCGACTGGGCATCTGGTACTGGGGCACAGCGACAGACATAAGGTGTCTAAAATCCTGTGTGTCCACCAGGCGGAAAGGCAGCATTTCAGTAGCCAAGAGCTTACAGAGGGATAAAGTCAACCTCTTAGCTTTGTCATGGGTCGCAGGAAATGGCCTTTTATTTGTCCACATCTGAGGGACAGAGATCTGGCTGCTGTGTGTAGACGGTGTTGAGTAGGGTGTCCCTGGAAAAATGCAGGTTTGTGAGGAAAGTGCAGGTGTAGACATGATGTTGCCTTCATCCAACGTTGGTGCTATCGATGTCTGAGAGAGCTGTACACACGCACTTGTTTCCCCTTCCAAACCAACTGACGACCTACCAAGCAAACTGCCTGTTGCGGTTACAGTGGTGGAAGTTGTGCGTGGAAAACCAGGTGTGACAGCTGTCCCCATAGTCCTAGAAGATGAAGAGTGCACGGATGCACTGGAAGGGGCAGGCCGTGGATGGTTCGCTCCGCTAGGCCGCATTGCAGCACGGTGAGCTTCCCACTGGGACCTATGATATTTATTGTGGGATCTAGAACTTCATCATCAATTGTTGTGTTTGCACTCCCCTCACCGTCAGACCGAGCCTCTTCTTGCCTTGACCGAATATTTAAGTTGTCATCCCAATCTGGTATCTGCGTCTCATCGTCATCAGTATGTTCCTCATTGTCTATAACCACAGGTGTTACAGTTTGTGACAAAGGGTCAACATTATGCTCAGAAACTTGGTCCTCACGGCCTGAATCAGAGTCACAAAGGTTCTGGGCATCACTGCAGACCATTTCCTGGTCTGTACTCACTGTAGCTTGGAAGCAGACCTCTGATTCCCAGGCTATAGTGTGACTGAACAGCTCTGCAGACTCAGCCATCTCAGTTCCACCATACTGTGCAGGGCTGATGGAGACTTCAGAGCTGGGAGAAAGCAAGTTTGATTGGGATGACAACTCAGAGGACTGGTGTTTTTTTGGATGCGGTACTTGAGGTGGCTGAGAGGGCACTTGTTGGACCACTTGAGATCCATTCAAGCATTTTCCTTTTTTGGCCATCATCTACTTTTGTTCCTGTTGTTTGTGTCCGTAAAAAAGGGAGCACATCGGATTGTCCACGGTAAGTAGTAGACATCTTACTTTTGCTGGTAGATGGTCTATCTTCAGCAGATGTTAATGGAGCTTTGCCACCTTCCCCACGGACAAACCCTTTTTTTCCTTTTCCACCACGCCTCTTCCCCTTTCCACCAGCATCTGTCATTTTGCCACTCATGTTGATTGCGACAAGATTGTGCACTGAAAATGTGGTAGTAAAAATTGAGAGGTGGTGTAGATTGCAGCGGTGGTCTAGCTTTATTAACAGCAGAATAATAAAGAATAAATATCCCTGACAATGCAACTACGGCCCTTAAACTGGCAGCATAAATTGCTAGTATAATGGCTTAGTAACAATGAGTTTGAGTGTGCAATGCAGGCAGACGTGCTGAAAATATCTTTGCACTAGTGGGACTATACAGAAGTCCAATAGCCACGTTTAGGATGCCACTAAGTTCACTCAGTGTTTGCTAGTATAATGGCTTAGTTATAATGAGTTTGAGTGCGCAATGCAGGCAGACGTGCTGCAAATATCTTTGCACTAGTGGGACTATACAGAAGTTCAATAGCCACGTTTAGGATGCCACTAAGTTCACTCAGTGTTTGCTAGTATAATGGCTTAGTTATAATGAGTTTGAGTGTGCAATGCAGGTAGACGTGCTGCAAATATCTTTGCACTAGTGGGACGATACAGAAGTCCATCAGCCACGTTTAGGATGCCACTAGGTTCACTCAGTGTTTGCTAGTATAATGGCTTAGTTATAATGAGTTTGAGTGTGCAATGCAGGTAGACGTGCTGCAAATATCTTTGCACTAGTGGGACTATACAGAAGTTCAATAGCCACGTTTAGGATGCCACTAAGTTCACTCAGTGTTTGCTAGTATAATGGCTTAGTTATAATGAGTTTGAGTGTGCAATGCAGGTAGACGTGCTGCAAATATCTTTGCACTAGTGGGACGATACAGAAGTCCATCAGCCACGTTTAGGATGCCACTAGGTTCACTCAGTGTTTGCTAGTATAATGGCTTAGTTATAATGAGTTTGAGTGTGCAATGCAGGTAGACGTGCTGCAAATATCTTTGCACTAGTGGGACTATACAAAAGTCCAATAGCCACGTATAGGATGCCACTAAGTTCACTCAGTGTTTGCTAGTATAATGGCTTAGTAACAATGAGTTTGAGTGTGCAATGCAGGCAGAGATGCTGCAAATATCTTTGCACTAGTGGGACGATACAGAAGTCCAACAGCCACTTTTATGATGCCACTAAGTTCACTCAGTGTTTGCTAGTATAATGGCTTAGTAACTATGAGTTTGAGTGTGCAATGCAGGCAGACGTGTTGCAAATATCTTTGCACTTGTGGGACGATACAGAAGTCCAATAGCCACGTTTAGGATGCCACTAAGTTCACTCAGTGTTTGCAAGTATAATGGCTTAGTAACAATGAGTTTGAGTGTGCAATGCAGGCAGACGTGCTGCAAATATCTTTGCACTAGTGGGACGATACAGAAGTCCAACAGCCACTTTTATGATGCCACTAAGTTCACTCAGTGTTTGCTAGTATAATGGCTTAGTAACAATGAGTTTGAGTGTGCAATGCAGGCAGACGTGCTGCAAATATCTTTGCACTTGTGGGACGATACAGAAGTCCAACAGCCACGTTTAGGATGCCACTAATTTCACTCAGTGTTTGCTAGTATAATGGCTTAGTAACAATGAGTTTGAGTGTGCAATGCAGGCAGACGTGCTGCAAATATCTTTGCACTAGTGGGACGATACAGAAGTCCAACAGCCACTTTTATGATGCCACTAAGTTCACTCAGTGTTTGCTAGTATAATGGCTTAGTAACTATGAGTTTGAGTGTGCAATGCAGGCAGACGTGTTGCAAATATCTTTGCACTTGTGGGACGATACAGAAGTCCAACAGCCACGTTTAGGATGCCACTAAGTTCACTCAGTGTTTGCTAGTATAATGACTTAGTAACAATGAGTTTGCGTGTGCAAAGGGCAGGCAGAGGTGCTGCAAATATCTTTGCACTTGTGGGATGATACAGAAGTCCAATAGCCACGTTTAGGATGCCACTAAGTTCACTCAGTGTTTGCAAGTATAATGGCTTAGTAACAATGAGTTTGAGTGTGCAATGCAGGCAGACATGCTGCAAATATCTTTGCACTAGTGGGACAATACAGAAGTCCAACAGCCACGTTTAGGATGCCACTAAGTTCACTAAGTGTTTGCTAGTATAATGGCTTAGTAACAATGAGTTTGAGTGTGCAATGCAGGCAGACGTGCTGCAAATATCTTTGCACTTGTGGGACGATACAGAAGTCCAACAGCCACGTTTAGGATGCCACTAAGTTCACTCAGTGTTTGCTAGTATAATGGCTTAGTAACAATGAGTTGGAGTGTGCAAAGGGCAGGAGGGTACAGTGTCAGGGTTGTGGGTCTCTGGGTAGAGGAAAGGAAGCCTGCCTTTCTATCCCTCCTAATGGGTAAATGCAGCGAGGAAATCCCTGACCTTAGCTACACAGACGCTGTCATCTTGTGTAGCTGTTAAACTCTGTTTTCACGGACCAGTCACCTATGGCTCTGACCCTGCCGGTATGAGCCCTTAAAAGGACTGATAGAAAGTGCTATCCCTATGCTGTCCAGCGCTGTGTATGGAGCGTATACAGCAGTATCGGCGATGGGAGCTGCGCCAGTGATGTCTGACACCAAGGACGCAGAAGGCAGATAATGGCGTGCTGGAGGAAAATGTCCGGTTTTATAATGCAGGGACATGTGACATGGACATCCTATCACACATGCCATTGCTTCTCTGGATAAAAGTCCACTTAGCTGTGTGTGTGTCTGGGATTGGCTGACATGCTGACCCGCCCCACTACACGCGCGCGCTTAGGGAAGGAAGACAAGGAAAAAAAAAATGGCGATCGCCATTATCCAAACAGCAGTGATCTGAATGCGCTGTTCCCGCACACTATACACTGAAATGTCATAATAGTGTGAGTCACAGAGTGACTTACACTATTACAGCGGAAAGCCAGCTAGGAATTAGCTGTTTTTTTTGCTGCGAGAACCATTCTCGAACGTATCTAGAACTATCGAGCTTTAGCAAAAAAGCTCGAGTTCTAGTTCGATCTAGAACAGCCCCCAAAATCACTCGAACCGCGAACCGCGCTCAACTCTACTCTTTGGGTCCGTATCCCTTCCAATGAACCAAGTATTGAAGGGAATTCTGGACCTTACAAGAGTCAACGATCCTCTGCACCTCATACTCCAAATCTCCATCAATGGGAAAAGGAGGAGGTGGGGATGAAGGAGACAAGGTTGAGGGAACAAATTTTTTCAACAGGGACTTATAAAACACATTCAGGATATGCAAACATTGAAGAAGTCTCAGTCTAAAGGCAACTGGATTGACCACCTCCGAGATCTCATATGGCCCAATAAATTTAGGACCCGATTTTGTCGAGAGTACTTTCAGCTTAATATTCTTGGAAGGCAACCGCACCTTATCTCCCACCATAAAGATTGGAAAAATGTTTCCTATTAGCCTTTAGTTTCTGGTGAAATTCCTCTACCTCAATATTCTTTTGTACGTCCCTCCAGACATCCCCGGGTTTTTTTTACGGTTATGTCTACTCCAGGACACCCAGAACTCATCCTACAAAACTCTCCAAAATGGGGATGAAAACTGTAATGACAAAAGGAAGGCGAGCTTCCAGTAGACTGATTGGTCTGACTGTTGAAGGCAAACTGCAAGAGGTAAGGTCAAACACCAGGCCTCCTGCTGAGCCACAACAAAACACCTTAAAATTTGTTCCAATGACTGATTTGTCATTTTGGAATGCCCATTGGTTTCAGGGTGATAAGCAGATGAAAATGACAAATCAATGCCCAACTTTTCATAGAAAACCCTCCAAACTTTAGAAATGAATTGCAACCCCTATTGAATACGATATTCAGGGGGATACCATGCTATCTTACCACATGACTGATGAACATCCTGGAAAATGTCTCGGCATTGGGTAACCCCGATAATAGAACAAAGTGTGCTTGTTTACTACATCGGTCAACTGCTACCCAAATCACCATCTTCCCACCAGACATAGGTAGGTCGGTAATGAAATCCATGGACAATTGGGTCCATGATCTTTCAGGAATTCGTAATGGAGCCAATTCCCCAGCCAGCCAGTTACGACTTACTTTAGCACGTGCGCAAGTTTCACAAGAGGATACGAAATCCTTAACATCATTATGCATGGATGCCCACCAGAACAGCCTAGAAATAGCCCTCTGGGTGGCCATGACCCCAGGGTGACCACTTAACACTGAGTCGTGAAATTCCTGCAACAAGTGCAACCTGAGTTGTACAGGAACAAAAAACTTGGACTCAGGAGTAGTGGAACGACTGAACATCACAGATCTCTGCCTCCAACTTAGAGGACACCATGGAAATAATAATGGCCTGAGGAAGATTGGAGGATGGAGGTTCTGGAGGAGATACAAAATCCAGGCTACGTGATAAAGCGTCAGCCATCACATTCTTAGACCCTGGCCAGAATGTGATGGAAAAATTTAATCTTGAGAAAAATAATGACCACCTGACCTGTCTAGGGGTCAACCATTAGGCTGATTCAATATAAGCTACATTTTAATAGTAATAACTGTGATTTGATGAACAGCACCCTACAAAAAATGCCTCCATTCCTCAAACGCAAGTTTAACAGCAAGCAGCTCACGATTTCTATCGTCATAATTCTTCTCTGCAGGTGAGCATTTTTTTGAGAAAAAGGAACATGGCCGCAAGTTGGTTAATGTTTTAGGGACTTGAGACAATACAGCTCCTACCCCAACTTCAGAAGCATCCACCTCCCCAATGAACGGCCTTATAAGGTATGACAGAATATGAACCAGTGCAAACATAAAACATTTTTTCAACTTGTGAAAGGCACCAAGAGCCTCAGACGACCAAACCCTCAGATCTGCCCACTTACGTTTGAGATCAGTCAAAAGTTTAACGATCTGAGAAAACCCCTTAATAATTTTTTTGTAGTAAATGGCAAACATCAGAAAACTTTGCAATGCTTTAAGGTCTCTAGGTTGGACCCAATCAATTGTGGCTTGCACCTTCCCAGGGTCCATCTTAAACCCCATCGCTGTCACAATAAACCCTAAAAATGAGATCTCTTGAATGGCAAATATACATTTTTCTAACTTAGCAAACAAGATATTTTCTCTAAGCCTTTGTAAAGCAGAACAGATATGTCCATAATGAGAATCCAAATCAGGGGAGAAAATTAAAATATTATCCAGATAAACCACAATAAATCTTCCAATGTAATCTGAAAAAATATCATTCATAAAGTTTTAAAAAATAGCAGGTGCATTAGTCAGTCCAAAAGTCATCACAAAAATGTAAAACATATCCTTGTATATTAAAAATGTCATCTTCCGGGGGGGGCGTGGCCGGAGCTCCATGGAGCAGGACGTGTAGGGACTGAGCTCCTTCACCCGGGAGTGAAATAAGCCCATTTGCATCAGCTCAGAGTGCCCAGGATGGGGAAGAGAAAGCCCCTAAAAGCTACCAGGGACCAAGGAACCCCAGCGCCGCTCACCCTGGACTCCTATCTGCTAAAGGAGCTGCCAGGAGAGCAAGACCGGGAGGACGCTAAGATGGCGGAGGCGCCACATCCCCTGCTCCCACAAGCTGCTGCAGCTCCAGGAGACATGGGAGACAGCGGACGGAGGGAACCGGAGCACACCGCAGACGGAGGAGGAGGTGAGGGGTCTGGAGAGGTCGGCGGCGCGAGTGAAGACAGAGAGGAGGAACCAGCAGGTGCCGACAGGAGGGGAACGGACCTCGTGGCAAAGATGGCGGCGGCGGAGGAGCAGCACAGCGACTCACCTGCTCGCGGCCGGGACTGCGGGGAGCAAGCTGAGGCCGCACGCCCACAGACTGCAGGACCGGGTAGGAGGCAGACGTTCTCCCTAGAGGCGAGCTCCGGCGGTCGCATACAGATGGGGAAAATGCCGCTCCTCCCCCCACTAGAGATCCTGGAGAACGGCGGCGGCTGGAGTCCGTCGGCGCCAGCTATAGAGTCGCAGGGGGAGACCGGTGGCTCAGCCTGGGGTGATGAAGCTGAGGACTGGGGGAGCTCTGGAGGTGGGATGGTGGACAGTCTGATGGGGGACGGGGGAGAGGCATATGGGAAGGCCCGGGAGGCCAGGAGTGAGATCCGGCAGTCTGCAACACTTTCCCAGCCTGTCTGGGATGACCCAGATTTTCATAGAGGTGCCCCCCTTTCCTCCCCACTGGGACCACCAATATTACAAAGTGCGACTTACACCCCAAGGCCTCAAAGGCACCAGAAAGCAACGGGGGAAGCAGGGCCAAAGAGCCCAGTCCCTGTATTACAATATAAGGAGCCCTCTAGGACCCCACTGAGTCCACCTGACGGAGTGGCTTCCAAGAGGGGGCCAACGGGAAACCTGAGTGCTGAACCTGTGCCTCTGCGCCCTGCTTGCCCTCCAGCAGACTGGTGGGAATTTGTACGTCAGGTCCCTACAAAAACGGACTTCCAAGCACTTATTTCTGAGGTAAAAGATACCTGCAGGTCTGAAATAGCGGCGGTCCGACAGGATGTGATATCTGTCTCTAAAAGAATAAACCAGTTGGAGACTGACCACAATGATGCGAGAACAACCATTCGCCACCTCCAGTCCCATGCCTCCTCCCAAGCCGACGCCATAAGAGAATTACAGCGGCATATTGAAGACCTTGACAACAGAGGTAGACGCCATAATATAAGGGTCAGAGGCGTGCCGGAGTCCCAAGTAAAGGAGGACGTTACAAAAATTCTGCAGACCATATTTAATTCACTCCTTCAGCGCCCTCCTGATAGCCCAATTCCTATGGACAGGGCACACAGGGCTCTGCGCCCCAAAAATTTGACAGGGAACCCGAGAGACATTATTTGTTATATTGTGGACTTCCAACTTAAAGAGGAAATAATGTTCAGAGCACGACCGCCAAAACAAGCAATGTACCGAGATGCTAAGATTCAATTGTTTCAGGATCTTTCTTGGCTGACGCTACAGCAACGGAGGGCCCTCCGTCCACTACTGTCATCCCTAAAGGCTAACAATATCCTCTATAGATGGGGGTTCCCGTTCAGTCTGTCGGCGCGGCGAGGGGAGTCGTCGGCCAGCCTTAGGACCCCTGCAGATCTGGAGTCTTTTTGCCGGACATTCGACCTACCTGTCCCGGACCTGCCAGACTGGACTCTGCCCCAACAGATACAGCAGCTTCCTCAGACCTGGCAGCCGGCTGCGGCGGCACGTAAACGGCGATCTAGAGGCCCAAGAGCAGAAGGACCTACCTGATGGCTTTTTTCCGTGACTTTATAGTCATTTTTTGATCCCATATGGGAATTCCAGGAGGTCAACTGATTTGCTTTTACTGCTTCCCATTTCTCGGGGACATCCTTCTGTATACAAAATCCCGGGGGAGGGGGGGTTTGGATCCCTGGTCCGGTTTGGGAAGTTCCGCCACTAACCCTTCTGCAGAGTCGTACCAATTGATTCGCACTTTGGTTCATAGTGCAGGTTATAGTTAGTGAGGTATTTTTAATTTGGTATAAAAGTAAGTCGACTCTGCTGGTGGGGTAGTGGATGGTCGGGGTTGATTCCATACCCTTAGTACATAATTGGAGAGTTTATATTTTTTGGTAGAACATAAGTATGTTTTGGTTTATTCTTTCTTGTTCTGGTTGTACTCACAGGTATGCAACTCACTATTGTAGAGGCGCTCTGTTTCGGAAGGACCCAGGGAGTAAGTCTACCATACACATCGAGCGACAGTCACAAACGCTAGCCCTGACATTAGCTTACTTTAAGGTACTGGGATGGCTACGTTGATGAGCCTTAATGTGAAGGGGTTGAATTCCGATGTTAAAAGGAGGCTGGTGCTTCAGGAGATGCGAAAATCACTGGCGGATGTGGTGTTCCTGCAAGAGACACACTTCACCGAAAAAAGTTCTTTTAACTTTGCCCGCCATTGGTTTCCTCAATCCTTTTCAGCTACAAATACAAAAAAGAAAGCTGAGGTGGCTATACTAATTTCTCGCACTTGCCCACTCCAAGTGAGTAAGTGGGAAGCAGATCCCTCAGGTCGCTACCTGATCCTCCAGGGCACGCTGAATGGGATGAAATTAGTCCTATGTAACCTCTATGCTCCAAACTCTAATCAGAATAGATTTGTTTCCTCGGTCCTTTCACGCCTCCCGTCAGATCGGGGGGTCTTTCACATTATAGGAGGGGACTTCAATATGGTGTTTTCACATAGAGCCGATAAAATGCTAGCACCCTCGCAATCCACAAACTTGAGTAGGTCATCAAATCTGTCTACGGGATTTCGCAAGTTGATCCATAAATACCACCTATTTGATCTGTGGAGAATTGATAATAACCCGACAGCAAGACAATACACTTTTTTCTCACACCCTCATGGTTCCCACAGCCGAATAGACTATTTCTTTGGTAATGTCCTCACGCTTAGAACACTCAGACAAGCACAAATAGGCAGTATCACGTGGTCAGATCATGCTCCTTTAATACTACACCTTAACTTAACAAATCTTCCCATAAAAAGAACCCATTGGAGATTAAATGAATCCCTACTCACTAACCCCACTTCACGAGAATATATCTGTAAGGCTATACAGAACTACTTTGCGGAGAACTCTCAGACCCCTCCATCTTTCCCAGTGATATGGGAAGCCCACAAGGCGGTTATTAGAGGGGAGTGCATAGCTATTTCCTCCAGGCTCAAAAAGGACTCACAGCACCTTTATCGTCAATGTGAAACAGACCTCCGAGCAGCAGAGGAACGCCTTCGCATCCACCCCTCTAAGGCCCGCCTGAAAGTGGTAATAGACCTCAGATCTAAATTAAAAGAGATATCGCATGGGAAAATAGAAAAGCTATTGCGATACTCACGTCAGAAGTATTATGAGTTTGGCAATAAGCCACATACGATGCTGGCCAGAAGGCTCCGGGACCAAACAATAACTTCCGCACCGAGCGCCATAAAGGATACTCTGGGCACCCCTCATTATGATCCCACAAAAATTGCACAACTCTTTCACGCATATTATACATCCCTGTACTCTATTCCTCCGTCACTACCAATGTCCCACCCAGATAAAACAACAATTATGAATGACTATTTGGCTGACTGTCACCTTCCAAAACTGTCCCAGGAAGCTCTGGAGGATCTTAATCGAGAAATAACCCCGGATGAGATCCATCAGACCGTTAAAGACCTCCCAAACCACAAGGCCCCAGGCCCAGATGGGTTTACTTACCTATACTATAAAACCTTCCTGGGAGAATTGTCGCCTCATTTGACTCACCTTTTCAATCTCTTTATGAAGGGTGAGGACATCCCAAACACTTTTTTACACTCTTATATAACTGTTATACATAAAGCTGGTAGGGATCCCATGGAATGTGCGAGTTATCGCCCGATCAGCCTCTTAAACTCTGATCTTAAAATATTCACCAAACTGTTGGCAGACCGTTTAAATAACTGGATTCCACAGCTGGTCCATAAGGACCAAGTAGGTTTCGTTCGCTATCGGCAGGTGGGGGAGAACACCAGAAGGATCTTGGATTTGGTGGAGGTGGTGAACAGGGAGGGAGTGGAGGCACTTCTTCTGGGATTAGACGCGGAGAAGGCTTTTGACAGGCTGGATTGGTCCTTCATGTTTTCTGTGTTGGGCCACTTCGGCCTGTCGGGACCTTTTGTCTCAGCCCTGCGGGGCTTGTATTCCCTCCCGGCGGCAACGATTCGCCTCCCTCATGCACACTCCAATCCCCTGCCGATTCGGAATGGAACTAGGCAGGGCTGTCCTCTGTCCCCTTTGCTATATGTTTTAAGTATTGAACCACTGGCAGCACACATTCGACTTAACCCGGACATTGGGGGGGTCAAAGTTAGGGACAAATCCTTTAAAGTGGCCCTATTTGCAGATGACGTCCTCCTGTCTCTGACTAACCCCGCCATTTCCTTGCCAAACTTACACGCAGTACTCACACAATACGCTAGACTCTCGGGCTATAAACTTAACTCCGACAAAACAGAGGCCTTGCCGCTCAACATCCCAGAAACTAAATTACAGATCCTTAAACAGAACTTTAAGTACTCTTGGCGTTCAGATTCCCTACGATATTTAGGAGTCAAAATTACCCCTAATTATAGAACATTGTATCAGGCTAATTTCCCGCCTCTGATACGCGAAGTGGAAAATAGCCTGAAAAAATGGTCATCACTTCAGATCTCTTTCTTGGGTAAAATCGCTACAATTAAAATGTCAGTCATCCCTAAATTTCTGTATCTGTTTGAAACACTCCCGGTGCGGGTTCCCCTGGGGGTATTGAAAAAAGTCCAATCAAAACTTTTGCAATTTATATGGCACTCGGGAAGGCACCGCATCCCTGATTCAGTATTATGCGCACCACGTACAAAAGGGGGCTTGTCGTGTCCGAATCTTAGGCTTTACTACTATGCCGCACATCTGCGCAGCCTGGCGTCATGGACGACCTTACCGGCTTTTAACAGGTGGACGGAGATAGAGAAGCTTTGGTTGGCACCTTTCCACCCTAGCTCGCTAATATGGGGACGTCCTAGTGACACCCCCTCTAGAGACCTCCTAGGCCCGATGGCGTTTACAAGAGAGGTGTGGCGGCAGTGCAGAATGAAGTTCCAGCTGGCCTCACAGTCTTCCCTGCTGACTCCTTTCTTGTTCACACCGCATCTGACAAAGGGCATGAACTCGGAGGTGACGGGGCAGTGGGTGAAGGCGGGCCTATACTGTTTCCGGGATCTGGTCAACCCGGGTACGCTGAAATTGAAACCATTTTCGGATTTACGATACCAACACAACCTACCCCTCCGCCTATTTTCCTCATACCAACAGATATCACATTTTTTCACAGACATTATGGGTCGGGCGGGGGTGCGACGTCCCACAGCATTCGAAATTCTTTGCTTGGGCAGGACTTCAACCAGGGGACTGATCTCGGCTATTTATAATATTTTGATAATGGGGGACCAGCCGGAAGCACTGAAGCATTCATATATGAAGAGATGGGAGGGATGGGTTGGACGCCCCCTTTCAGATGCACTCTGGTCAGTTATATGGGCTAGGACATTTAGGTCCTCGATTAGCACTCTTTATAAGGAAAATCAAGTAAAGATCCTCATGACATGGTACCACACACCAGAACTCCTTCATAAATTTAACCGTACATACCCAGATGTGTGTTGGAGTTGTGGCCTTGGGGGAGCATCCCAATACCATATATTCTGGACATGTCCGCTCATTGAGGGCTTCTGGGAGAAGGTGGAATCCTTGATTGGCAGATTGGTGGGGGGTAGTGTGACCAGAGATCCGGTAGTGTACCTGCTGAATGCTCTTCCATCGTCGCTAAGCAAACCTGAACTTAAGCTTTTACTCCATGTCCTTACTGCGGCCAAGTGTCTAATTTCACTGTTTTGGAGGAGGGTAGCCCCGCCCTCAGTCTCAGATCTATATACCAGAATAAAAGATGTCAGGAATATGGAAAAGCTGACAGCACAGCTCCATAATACAATGGATAAGTTCATAGTGACATGGTCTCTTTGGGATGCCCTAGTGGACACATTCCAGATGTAGGGTGAGGCATGAGAACGACGGGATAGATACTCGGGGGTAGGACAGATACCAGGGGACATCCTCCATCTTATACTTAGCGCTTGGAGTGTTGGTGATATGATCGATTAATGAGCAGGCCTGTGAAATGGTACATTTATTTATGTAACTGCATATCTGTGTATTATTCTTTTCGTTTTTAATGTATAATCTGTTTTAAAAAAAATCTTTTTCAAAATAAAAAGTTGAATAAAAAAAAAAAAAATGTCATCTTCCACTCATCACCCTCCCGGATGCGTATTAAATTATTAGCCCCTCTAAGATCAAGCTTAGAAAACCCTTTGGCCCCAGTAAGCTGATTATGTAGGTCAGGGGTAAGTGGAAGCAGATAGGTATTTTTAATTGTTATTAGTGATGGGCGAATCTGAACTGTAATGTTCGGGGTCCGTACCGAACACTTAGGGGCACTTTGCACACTATGACATCGCAAGCCGATGCTGCAATGCCGAGCGCGATAGTCCCCGCCCCCGTCGCAGCTGCGATATCATGGTGACAGCTGCCATAGCGAACATTATCGCTACGGCAGCTTCACATGCACTCACCTGCCCTGTGACGTCGCTCTGGCTGGCGACCCGCATCCTTCCTAAGGGGGCGGGTCGTGTGGCGTCATAGCGACGCCACACGGCAGGTGGCCAATAGAAGCGGAGGGGCGGAGATGAGCGGGAAGTAAACATCCCGCCCACCTCCTTCCTTCCGCATAACCAGCCGGGACGCAGGTTGGAGATGTTCCTCGCTCATGCGGCTTCACACACAGCGATGTGTGCTGCCGCAGGAACGAGGAACAACATCGTAACATCGGTCTTTCCCAATTCATGGAAATGACCGATGCTACACCAAAGATACGATTACGACGCTTTTGCGCTCGTTAATCGTATCAAAAATGCTTTACACACTACGATGTCGAGAGGGACGCCGGATGTGCGTCACTTTCAGTTTGACCCCACCGACATCGCACTTGCGATGTCATAGTGTGCAAAGTGCCCCTTAGTGTTCGTTCACACGATCCCGAGCATGAGCTTTTCTGGGAAGCTCGTCTTACAGTTCGGGTACAGTTCGGGTCCACGGACTGTAAAAAAAAAGCACATTCTTTAAAAATCATTTTGATTATACTTACAGGTCCCGTGACGTTTCCTGCAGACTCTGTTTCCCAGCCACTTCAAAAAGAGGGATAAAATCTCCTTCAAAAATTCAGCATTTACTTACAGCAAATAGAGGGGTTTTGCTGCATCCTACTAGTGCATTAGTTCTTTTACCTGGGCAGGTTATAACTAATGCCCTCTATTTGCTGTAAGTAAATGCTGAATTTTCGGAGGAGATTTTATCCCTTTTTTTGTTGCTTTTTTATTTAGATATCAGTGTAGGGACCCACAAACATGAAGACCCGTGAAGTGGGTTGTGGGCTACCGTATTTTGGTCATAATACCAACCAATACCTCATATATATTTTATATATGTTTTTTGCACATAACATTTTATACAGGATGCAGCAAGGCCCCTTAATGTTAGGCCTTGTATATTGGAGTCCCCATCCCTGTATGGTGCACTTGGATAGTACTGGTGCAGCCCGCCTGGTCGAATAGTATGGGCGTGACTAATAAGCTGCTAACTAGTTACTGTGCACCTACATGTGTGAAAGGCGCTCTATAAAAGCCACTTGTGTGCAATTTTATCATCCAGGAATCGCCCCCTCCATGAATTGGAAGTGTGTGAGTGATTTGCTTCTTTTGCACCTGTGATGCCTCTGCCTCTTTGGGGTTTTTGCTGCATCCTGCTAGTGCATTAGTTCCTTGGCCTGAGCAGATTATAACTGCTGCCCTCTATTTGCTGTAAGTAAATGCAGAATGTTTGAAGGCGATCCATTTGGATAGCATGAGTCATGGTCTCCCCCAGTGAACCAGGTGAAGAGTGGAGAGTGGAGAGCCAGAGCATCCTTGAATGTATCCTCCAGGCCTCTGTGAAACTGACATCTGAGGGCTGCATCATTCCACAGGACTTCAGATGACCATTGTCTGAACTCAGAACTGTAATACTCAGCAGTGCAGCCTCCCTGTGCAGATTCATGATCTTTGCCTCTGCCACCTGGACTTTGTCAGTTTTGTCATATATCAACCCCAAAGCGTAAAAAAAAACGTCAACAGAAGACTGTTCTGGGGCTAAAGGGACAAAGAAAATGCCCACGTATGAAGACCCCCCCCTAAAAAGGGACATAACAATTCCCACCCGCTGGGACTCTTTCCCTGACAATTAGGGTCATAATTTAAAAATAATTTGCAGATCTCCCTAAAAATTCTGAACTGGTCTTTCCAACATGAAAACTTATCAGGGAGTGCCACCACGGGTTCGTGGAGCTCAATTGTACGTCAGTCATTCCAGAAGTCATGCCTACAGTCGGAAGTGAGAGGTTCTGGGAAGTATCCAACTTACTAGAAAACTGCCCTCGCAACTGAGTCTGAGAAGATTCTAACTTCTGATGCTCCATGGCTAGATCCTGGACCATCTGAGTCAAGTTCGCCACCTGATCACAGAGAGTACGAAATGCATCCATGGGTGGAGAAAAAAAAAGTCTGGCCAGTCATAAGGCAAGTCATTACTTACAGATAGTACAGACGGAATAGTAGTCAGGCAAGCCAGGGTCTGGTAACAGGAGGACACATATGGATACAGGGGCTACAGAGAAGCGTAGTCAGGTCACAATCCAGGGGTCAGAATTCCAGAAGGGCACATAATAGGTTGAGGGAGAAAACTGAGACGTAGTCAAATAATGTTCCAACGTCAAAAGCCAGGAGGTCACGACAGGAACAGTGAGTGGGCAGAGAGGAGTCAAACAACGGTACGGGGTCAAGAAACAAAGATCAGAACACATGCAGAAACACAGGCCAACAGCACAACTACAGAACCAAAATTATGACTGGCAAGGTTCTGGGAGAGCATTCTCAGTAAAGAAGCAAAGCAATTACCAGGAAGATGGAATACATGAGTAATCACCACCTCCCAGAACCTGCATGAAATCCAGCGCTGTCAATCAACGTGCCAGCTCAGTAGCTCAGGGAAACACAGCAAAGCATCTCCTAATATGCAAGATGCTCTGCACAGAGAAATTGTGTCATTGCCAGCTCAGTAGTCCAGAAGCGCAGCAGAGCATCTCCTAGTGTGAAAGATGCTCTGCACAGAGGAATCATGACAGTATGTAAATGTCTAGTTTCAACTGTATATATTACATAAAAGTAACTACCATGCTAAATAACAAATTAATTGTAAACATTAAAAACATTGTCCATAATGAATAGATAATGATTTGCTGCACAGGTCTAATATATTCCTATATAATTGAGTTGGGAGATTCATAGCATACTGGGAATTAGGAAGAATGAAAGGCAGAACATATAAGAGAAAATTTTTCACTTTCGTCTCATGCTCAACATCAAACTATTATTTAGTCTTTCAGATTACTCAGCTTATTTCCGAATGGAATCTAGTAAGTAAAATTTGTAAAGAATTGTAGGACAAAGCATCAGCATTTTCACTGTCTGTTCCATCAAGTCAATTTCCCAAAGTGAATTCCACTGCAAAAACACATTTTTTTAAAAACAATTGATGTGCAATTATCAAAATCAAGAAGGTTACTCAAAGAGGACGATAACTATATACTTTTCTAGAATAGGTATATTTTTGTAGAATATTTATATTACGAGGCTTGTAATAATATTGCTTCAGTAGGAGCTAAACAAAAACTTATTTTCCAAAGGTATCATTGTCCACCTTTAGAAAGCTGTATATTTAATGTTTATATCTATGTAACTAAGGTAATAACATTAACTTCTCCAGAATGACTACAAGAGAGAAGACAAGGCTCCTTTTTATTTTACCATCTTCTAACCATTCGGAATTGGAACTGTTTGGAGACAGGCGTAGAAGATCGGCAAATGGTCAACTCAACAAAAAGGTTACTCAAGGGGATGGACAACCATACATTTTTCTAGGATTACTGCTCAAAAATATTTTTGTGTAGCATGGTTTACTAGCATCTTAAAGAATCAAGCCAAGGGTAGGCGCTAACAAAAAGTAAGTTTTTGAAGGCACTGTTGACCACATTAGAGTGTTGTAGATAAAAGTAATATCAGAGGGCAAATAGTTTCAATATCGTAGTATCCTCTGTTTCAATGCTGATACGTTTGTAGCTAAAAAAAATTCTATAATGGTGGTCCTGTTTTTTATTGGGCAATCTTTCAAACTCTTAGACGTAATTACTTAAAAAATATTTAATGTCAAAAGCATTGTGTTTTGTTTTTTTATACAAGGAACCAACTGAATGTTATGGAAGATTCAAACCAAACATCTTCCCAAATGTTCATCTTACTTGGGTTGTCTACTGTCCCTCAGCTACAAGTCCTCTTCTTTGTCATATTTTTGATAATGTACTTAGTAACAATATTAGGAAATCTTCTGTTGATTGCTGCCGTTAGGATCAGTCCAACTCTACACAGTCCCATGTACTTTTTTCTGACCAACCTCTCCATCATTGACATCTGGTTCTCCACCTCTATTGTTCCTGTAATCTTAAAGAATACCTTAGCCAAAGACAGAAGAATTTCCTTATTCGGATGTGCGATACAGATGTACATCTCCTTAACTTTGGGTGCAACAGAATGTATAATTCTTGCCTGCATGGCCTATGATAGGTTTGCCGCTATTTGTAGGCCATTGCATTATAACACCATAATGAGCAGGACAATGTGTTTTTCCTTAGTTGCGTCATCATGGAGTGTCGGATTCATGAACTCCATTGTACAGGTGACCCTCACATTTCAACTTTCCTTCTGCAAATGTCTCAATATCAACCACTACTTTTGTGAGGTACCTGCTTTCATACAAATGTCTTGTGGAGATACTTTTCTTAATGAGCTTGCTATATTTATCACAGGAGGAATAATTGTTCTGTGTGCCTTCCTCTTGACTCTAATATCATATGTCCAGATAATATTCAGCATTCTTAAGATACATTCCACATTTGGGAGGCAGAAATCCTTTTCCACCTGCACCTCTCACCTCATCGTGGTCACGCTCTACTATGGGACAATTATGTTCATATATCTACGGCCACATTCAAATAAACATAAGCATTGCTCTGCAAAATCAGACAAGGTGGTCTCTGTTCTTTATACGGCAGTAACTCCGATGTTGAATCCTTTTATATATAGTATGAGAAACCAGGATGTGAAAAACACCCTTATTAATTATTTGAAGAGGAATCAACGTTCCTAAAATTAGTAATTTAATGAGGTATTCATAAACTCGAAAATGCTCTCCTATTCTAGGGATAGGGGATAGCTTCATAGTCACTGGTGGGATACTAAATATTCTGACAGGAGCATTGGTTAATAATACGCATCCTTGCTCCATTTATTCTTAATATATCCAACAGATTTTGCCAAGTTCCTCACTGATCTTCAGCACTTTCATGAGACTAAATATGTGCATAATCAACCTCTACTCCATTCACATGTCTTATTAGAGCCCTTATTCTTGAGATCGCTAGAAGTTCCAAGGATGGGGAAGTTATCACTTAACACATGAAACTTGAAATTACCACTTTAAAGGCTATAAGTAATGTTAAACATTTTTCTGACTTGATTCAAGACTTTCACAAATTCCGAAAGACAAGGTATTTTAACTTCAATCAGCAACAGTGCTTTTTAGACTCCTGTTTAAAGTAACCACTTCATTTATGAAGTTCCTTCAATCTAGATTTCAAAGGGGCTTCCAGTTATGAAATATATCAGTAGATATTGAAAAGTTATTGACACAAGATGTGATCTCAGAGGTCTCTGGGATCAGAAGGCCACTGCGTATTGTTGATCACAGGTCTGCTTTAGTGTTCATTTGTCATCTACCTTGAGTTGGAGTGTGTTTAATTCCATCAAGTACTGAAGGGGCTAAGGTTCATTTCTATCCTGCAGTGATCTAACCTAGTTGTAACCTCAACTGCATCCACTCCCTTCTGCTATAAATATTTGCTCTTCACACATCCCTTTTTTTAACTTTAACTCAAATTTATGCTGTACACTTGGAAGGATCCAGTCTCTGGAGGAAACTGAGGTATCACTTCAGTTGCAGCTGAGAAGTTCCTGCAGGAGTTATATTTGTTGTGTCTTTTTCCCTTGTTTGTTTTTTCTTCCTCGTGCTATGTCAGTAGTGAGACTAGCGTCCTGCTCGCCTGCACTAGCCAGGGCCATTTTTAGGGTCAGTGAGGTCCTAGGCACGTTATCGGCATATTGGGGGAATCCTCTCAGGCAGACAGCAGTACAAAAGCATCAATTGCCCCCCTCCCCATAGAACCTTAAAAGAGCAAGGAGGTATAGTCCATGCACACAGGCTGTGGCCCGGCATTTTAATTTTAAAAATAAAGACATGCCTGAGTGGCAGGTGTAAGCCTCTTGCTCCAGAAGATTGGCACTACTCACAAGACACAACTGTGACACCCAACTTGGAGTCTCGATATCTAAAAACCTTTAAGGCAGACGTACAGTACAGTAGCATCAATTGCCCCCTCCCCTTAGGGCATTAATAGAGCAGGGAGGTATGGTCAATGCAACATACAGGCCTTGGCCTGGCATTTTAATTTTAAAAATGAAGACATGCTTGAATAACCTCTGTAGGACTCTTGCTCCCAGAAGACTGGCTCTACCCAAAATACACAACTTTGAGACCCATGTTGGAGTCTCGACAGTCAAAAACCATTCAGGCAGACAGTAGTACAGTAGCATCATTTTTCCCCCCTCCCTATAGGGCATTAAAGCAGCAGGGAGGTACAGTCCATGCAACAGAAAGGCTGTGCCCCAGAATTTCAATTTTAAAAAGTGAGCACACAGTGACCGTGCCTTGTGCAGCAGTGCATACAGGATATATTAGTGACCTAAACATTTTTGTACAACCAGGTTGATCTATGCAGTGCATATTTGATGTCGCCCAGGCGTAGTGCCGCTACTAGGTTTGCACCATAATCGCACATGGCCTTCCCTGGAGACAGCCAATTATCAAACTCAGCCTGGATAGTGTTTCACAGCTCTGCAGCTGTTTCACTGTATTCTCTGATGCATACTAATTAAAGCACTGCCTAATTGCATTGACTTACACACAGGATGTTGCCTGGCATTTACATTTTAAAACACAACAGAAAAGTTTAAAAACATTTCAGTGTCATTTTAGTGTCTTTGCACAGCAGGGAGGCATGGTTCATACAACACACAGGATGTGGTTTGGCATTTAATTAAAAATCAAGAGATGCATGACAGACAGGTGTAGGCCTCTTGCTCCTAGAAGACTAGCACTACAGAGAAAAATTTCTTTACGTGTGAGGTAGAAAGAAAGGGTATCTCTTTCATGTAGACTGTAACAACATCATCAGAATTGGAGTGACTCATTTTCACCCTAGTTTGGCAGCAGTGCTGCCCTTGCATACACAGGTGAATGAAGACTCCATTTGGAAAGGCCGCAGCTCAGCGATCAAGAGTGCATGCAGGTGTTTCTGCAAATATGATGAAGAAAAGGACCTTTCACAAGAAACATCTAAGCAATACAGGACCAAGTAAACCAATTTCTCAACTAAGAAAAAATATTTTAGGTTGCAGGATACAACATGCCTTGAAAGCGGGCAGTGGTCCAATAACTCTTTTAGATCAAGTACCAGTCAACCCTTCTATTTATCTTATAGAATACTAGCTGTACTACCCGGCTTCACCCGGGTTAATAACTGCTGTTAACAAAATAGAATGTATTAACAAAAATGTATTCTGCACACAAAAACCACAAAACAAATAGATATAAATGTAAGTATTAACCCCTTAACGACCCTTGACGTACTGGGTACATCATGGTGACATGGGTAAGTGCAATCGGTTCACACAAACCTTAGATTCGGGGAGGAGGGGACTTCTGCCTGACCTCAGGAGGGGTGGTGCCTCCTCCTCGGACCTACGGAGGCTGTGATTGGATGACAAACACCGCTCAGCCAATCACAGCCACTGTAATGGGTGAAACATTGAAATCCAGCCATATCAGTGCAGCTGTAGCACTGATTATTGGCTGGAGCTGAGCTGGGTGATCGGTGCTTCACCTGCCCCCAGCTCTGATAGGAGAGGTCGGCCTTGTGACCGATCTCTCCAATCACCGTGGATCTGGGGCCGGTGACCACTCCCCTCCGCTTTACTCTGTCTGGAAGATGAGGGGAGCGATCCCTGCAAGTGCCCTGGTAAGCCCCTGCCCCCGATCTGCTGCAACCGCTGCCACCACCGCCGATCCACCGCCAATCTCCCGATCCGCTGCCACCGCCACCGATCTCCTCTATCTGCTGCAGCCGCCTCCATCTGCCACCGCTCTCTCCCATCAGCCGCTGCCCGCCTCTGTGAGCTGCTGCCCGCTCTCTCCCATCCTCATCTGCTGCCCGCCTCCGCCATCTCACCTTCCCGATCTGCTGCCCGCTGTCCGCCATCTCACCTTCCCGATCTGCAACCGCTGTCCGCCATCTCACCTTGCCGATCTGCTGCCCGCTGTCCTCCATCTCACCTTCCCCATCTGCTGCCCGCCTCCGCCATCTCACCTTCCCGATCTGCTGCCGGCTGTCCGCCATCTCACCTTCCCGATCTGCTGCCCACTGTCCGCCATCTCACCTTCACGATCTGCTGCCTGCTGTCTGCCATCTCACCTTCGCGATCTAATGCCCACTGTCCGCCATCTCACCTTCCCGATCTGCTGCCCGCTGTCCGCCATCTCACCTTCCCGATCTGCTGCCCGCCTCCGCCATCTCACCTTCCCGATCTGCTGCCCGCTGTCCGTCATCTCACCTTCCCGATCTGCTGCCCACTGTCCGCCATCTCACCTTCCCAATCTGCTGCCTGCTGTCCGCCATCTCACCTTCGCGATCTAATGCCCGCTGTCCGCCATCTCACCTTCCCGATCTGCTGCCCACTGTCCGCCATCTCACCTTCCCGATCTGCTGCCCGCCTCCGCCATCTCACCTTCCCGATCTGCTGCCCACTCTCCACCATCTCACCTTCCCGATCTGCTGCCCACTCTCCCCAGCTCACCTTCCCTATCTGCTGCCCGCTCTCTCCAGCTCACCTTCCCGATCTGCTGCCCGCTCTCTCCAGCTCACCTTCCCGATCTGCTGCCCGCTCTCTCCAGCTCACCTTCCCATTCTGCTGCCCGCCCTCCACCATCTCACCTTCCCGATCTGCTGCCCGCCCTCCACCATCTCACCTTCCCGATCTGCTGCCCGCTCTCCACCATCTCACCCTCCCCGATCTGCTGCCCCCTCCCCCATCTCACCCTCCCTGATCTGCTGCCCCCTCCCCCATCACACCCTCCCTGATCTGCTGCCTGCTCTCCCTCATCAGCTGCTGCCCCCCTCCCTGATCTGCTGCCCCCCTCCCTGATCTGCTGCTTCCTCTCTCACCCTCCCTGATCTGCTGCCTGCTATCTCCCATCCTCTTCATCTGAAGCCCCCTCCCCTACCTCTCACCCTCCCCGATCTGCTGCCCCCTCTACCACCTCTCACCCTCATCTGCTGCCCGTCCTCTCCCATCCTCCACCACTCTTCCATCTGCCGCGCCCTCTCCCATCCTCCGTTGCGCCCTCTCCCATTCTCCGCCACGCCCTCTCCCATCCTCCATCCATCTTTTTTTTCATCCCACCTAGTCCCCCCCTTTTTGCAGCACATCCGTGCATGCGTCCTGATTTTTTTTCTGTAACCTAAGAAAGAAATATAAATAAACTTAGTTTAGGGCCAGTAAAATTATACTGTAGTAATCGGCAACTACAGTATTTTTTACTAAATATTGTAAGGGTCAGCCCAGTGCCACACGTGAGAGCGATGCACGAGTCTCACATCGCATCATCCGGCACGGTCGCTCTCTTCCAGACAGGAGTGTGCAGATGTGCTGGATGATGCGATGCAAGATTCGTACATCGCTCTCACGTGTGGCACTTGCCATAGTGTCAGTTGCAGGCGCTCAATATTTTATTATTTTTTTTTACTGACGTCCGTATTTTTTATTTCGCCAAACTAATTTTTTTGTATGGGGGAGGGAGTTTCCAAAATGGGGTCACATGTGGGGGAGCTTCATTGTTTATGCACCTCAGGGGGTCTCCAAATGCAACATGGCGTCCGCTAATATTTCCAACCAATTTTGCTGTGAAATGGCGCTCCTTCTCTTCTGAGCCCTGCCATATGCCCAAACATTCGATTTCCACCACATATGAGGTATCTGCGTACTCAGGAGAAAATGCACAATACAATTTATGGTGCATTTTTCCTGATACCCTTGTGAAAATACTAATTTTTATGGCTAAAGTATCATTTTTGTGTAAAAAAGTAAAATTTTCATTTTTTCCTTCTGCATTGCTTTGGTTGCTGTGAAGCTCCTAAAGGCTTAATAAACTTCTTGGATGTGGTTTTGAGCAGAGTGAGGGGGGCAGATTTTACAATGGGGTCACTTTTGGGTATTTTCTGTTGCCTAGGTTTCTCAAATCACTCCAAATGTGATGTGGTACCTAAATAATTTTTTTTGTAAATTTTGTTAGAAAAATGAGAAATTGCTGATGAACTTTGACCCCTTCTAACTTCCTAACGGAAAAAAAAATTTGTTTCAAAAATTGCTCTGGTGTAAAGCAGACATGTGGTAAATGTTATTTAGTAACTATTTTGTGTGACATATCTCTCAGATTTCTGGCCATAAAATTTAAAATTTTAAAAAATGCGAAATTTTCAAAATTTTCACCAAATTTCCGAAATTTTCACAAATAAATGCAAAACATATAGGCCTAAATTTTCCACTGACATGAAGTACAATATGACACGAAAAAATAATGTCAGAACCGCCAGGATCCGTTGAAACTTTCCAGAGTTATAACCTGTCAAAGTGACACTGGTAAAAATTGCAAAAAATATCCGGGTCTTTAAGGTGAAAACACGCTGGGGGCTGAAGGGGTTAAAAGGCAAAAACTAAGCTAATAGAACCATTTCACAACATATATTTCAACACCACACATATTCCACACAGATTTCACTAAATTGGCCAAGTAATGTCCTCCGTCTGTCTCTTTCCAGATCTGTCTTTTTCCCCGTCTGTCTCTTTCCCCGTCTGTCTCTGTCTGTCTCTTTCCCCGTCTGTCTCTTTCTAGGTCTGTCTCTTTCCAGGTCTGCCTCTTTCCTTGTCTGGCTGTCTCTGTCTCTTTCTTTGTCTGTCCCTATCCCTCTGATTCTTTCCCCATCTGTCTCTTTCCAGGTTTGTCTCTTTCCCAAGTCTGTCTCTTTCCCCGTCTGTCTCCCCGTTTCTTTGTCTGTGTCTTTTCCTGTCTGTCTCTTTCCCTGTCTGCCTGTCTTTGTCTGTCTCTAGTTCTCTGTCTCTTTCCCCGTCTGTCTCTATCAAGGTCTGTGTCTTTCCCCATCTATCTTTGTCTGTCTCTCTTGCTGTCTCCTCCTTCCCTGTCTGTCTGTCTCTGTCACTGTCTGCATGTCTGTCTGTCTCTTTCCCCATCTGTCTCTTTCCAGGTCTGTCTCTCTTTTTCACTGTCTGTCTCTGTCTGTCTCTTTCACCGTTTGTCTCTGTCTGTCTCTATCTCTCTGTCTCTTTCCCTGTCTGTCTCTTTCCCTGTCTGTCTCTATCTCTCTGTCTCTTTCCCTGTCTGTCTCTGTCTGTCTCTCTCTGTCTGTCTCTTTCTATCCGTCTCCCCACCGACATCTTATTACCTCCCATATAAGCTTCTTATACTGTGAATGTCTTTTGTTCCTATAGCAACCACTCACAGCTCCTACTAATAACCTGTAGTTCCAGGCTCCATTTACTTTAATGAAGGCATGTTTTTTGGAGAGTAACTGTAAAGCGCGGGGTCACATTTTCCTGTCAAAACATAGTCTATGATGTTCCCTGGGTCACATGAGGTGTCTGTGCAAAATTTTGTGATTGTAAATGCGACGGTGCGGATACACTTTTCATTTCACTTTTTCCCCATTATGTAGATAGGGGCAAAATTGATTGGTAAATTGGAACGTGCGGGGTTAAAATTTCGCCTCACAACATAGCCTATGACGCTCCTGGGGTCCAGACGTGTGAGTGTGCAAAATTTTGTGGCTGTAGCTGCAACGGTGCAGAGGCCAATCCCGGACATACACACACACATATATACATACATACAAACATTCAGCTTTATGTATTAGATGATGGATTTGATTGTGTGTATGGACATGAGATTCACAAAGATGAAAGGGTGTCTGCTCTCAAAGTTTTTTCAAGGTAGAGTTGCATCATCCCGAATCAGCGATGCCAATCTAGCAGGGGGGCGGCATTTGGGGCTCCTGCAGGGAAGACCTCCATGAAGACTATCTGCCTTTTGGTGGCACTTCACGATTGAAAATCTCTTTGCATGTGAGGTGGAAAGTAAGAGTGTCTTTTTCATGTAGACTGTAATGACATAATCAGACTTTGGGTGACTCATTTTCACCCTAGTTTTGCAGCATTGCTGCCCTTGGATACACATACAGTTAGGTCCAGAAATATTTGGATAGTGACACAAGTGTTGTTATTTTAGCTGTTTACAAAAACATGTTCAGAAATACAATTATATATATAATATGGGCTGAAAGTGCACACTCCCAGCTGCAATATGAGAGTTTTCACATCCAAATCGGAGAAAGGGTTTAGGAATCATAGCTCTGTAATGCATAGCCTCCTCTTTTTCAAGGGACCAAAAGTAATTGGATAAGGGACTCTAAGGGCTGCAATTAACTCTGAAGGTGTCTCCCTCGTTAACCTGTAATCAAAGAAGTAGTTAAAAGGTCTGGGGTTGATTACAGGTGTGTGGTTTTGCATTTGGAAGCTGTTGCTGTGACCAGACAACATGCGGTCTAAGGAACTCTCAATTGAGGTGAAGCAGAACATCCTGAGGCTGCAAAAAAAGAAAAAATCCATCAGAGAGATAGCAGACATGCTTGGAGTAGCAAAATCAACAGTCGGGTACATTCTGAGAAAAAAGGAATTGACTGGTGAGCTTGGGAACTCAAAAAGGCCTGGGAGTCCACGGATGACAACAGTGGTGGATGATCGCCGCATACTTTCTGTGGTGAAGAAGAACCCGTTCACAACATCAACTGAAGTCCAGAACACTCTCAGTGAAGTAGGTGTATCTGTCTCTAAGTCAACAGTAAAGAGAAGACTCCATGAAAGTAAATACAAAGGGTTCACATCTAGATGCAAACCATTCATCAATTCCAAAAATAGACAGGCCAGAGTTAAATTTGCTGAAAAACACCTCATGAAGCCAGCTCAGTTCTGGAAAAGTATTCTATGGACAGATGAGACCAAGATCAACCTGTACCAGAATGATGGGAAGAAAAAAGTTTGGAGAAGAAAGGGAACGGCACATGATCCAAGGCACACCACATTCTCTGTAAAACATGGTGGAGGCAACGTGATGGCATGGGCATGTATGGCTTTCAATGGCACTGGGTCACTTGTGTTTATTGATGACATAACAGCAGACAAGAGTAGCCGGATGAATTCTGAAGTGTACCGGGATATACTTTCAGCCCAGATTCAGCCAAATGCCGCAAAGTTGATCGGACGGCGCTTCATGGTACAGATGGACAATGACCCCAAGCATACAGCCAAAGCTACCCAGGAGTTCATGAGTGCAAAAAAGTGGAACATTCTGCAATGGCCAAGTCAATCACCAGATCTTAACCCAATTGAGCATGCATTTCACTTGCTCAAATCCAGACTTAAGACGGAAAGACCCACAAACAAGCAAGACCTGAAGGCTGCGACTGTAAAGGCCTGGCAAAGCATTAAGAAGGAGGAAACCCAGCGTTTGGTGATGTCCATGGGTTCCAGACTTAAGGCAGTGATTGCCTCCAAAGGATTCGCAACAAAATATTGAAAATAAAAAATTTTTTTTGGGGTTTGGTTTATTTGTCCAATTACTTTTGACCTCCTAAAATGTGGAGTGTTTGTAAAGAAATGTGTACAATTCCTACAATTTCTATCAGATATTTTTGTTCAAACCTTCAAATTAAACGTTACAATCTGCACTTGAATTCTGTTGTAGAGGTTTCATTTCAAATCCAATGTGGTGGCATGCAGAGCCCAACTCGCGAAAATTGTGTCACTGTCCAAATATTTCTGGACCTAACTGTATGAATGAAGACTCCATTTGGGAATAGCCAATCTAACCTCCTTGGCATCCTTCTCTTCCTTATATGATGAGCTACACAATGTGTGCCTCTGGGTTCACACCAAATGGAGTTTACAACTTCATAATCAGGCTCTATGTTGTCCCACTCCTCCTCTTCCTGACCTGACATCACAGGACAGTACATGTGCACTTCAGGCACACGCACTGCTAACTAGCAATACCTATAAATGTGTTTGCATAATTGTGAGCAGGCAATTAAAATTGGCAATAACCACTTTCTAGATAATTCCTTAGCAGCTTTTTTAGGCCACACACTGCTAACTAGCAATACCTATAAATGTGTTTGCATAATTTTGAGTAGACATTTAAAAATGGCAAGAACCACTTTTCACATACTTCCATAGTAACATTTTAGGCCAGGTACTGCTAGCTAGCAATACCTATAAATATGTGTTTGGAATTTTGAACAGGCAATTAAAATTGGCAAGAACCACTTTTTTACATACTTCCTGTTACGGGGGGACCGGCAGATTAGGACCAGGGGGTATATATCCTAATCGCCAGTCGGGTCCCACCGTGCTCCAGATGACAAAGGAGCTGCTGGCACCTGAGGGTTAGGCGGAGACTATAGAGCTGGATGGCTCTGAGATAACCCAGGAACTCTGGGAACCGGTCACGTGTGTTGGGACACGTCAGACCGGACGACAACCCGATTAGCGTTTTGGTGCACCTAGCGCTACACCAACCACGTGTGCAGGAAACACGTCAGGCCGGGTGGTAACCAGGTAGCATTGACCGGAAGACCACCACGAAAGCGCACTGTCGGCCACGTGTGTAGGACACGTCAGGCCGAGCAGTCCTCCGATTAGCGTTTCTGGCCACCTCTCGACTGGCCACGTGTGTGTAGGACACGTCAGGCCAGATGGGTACACCAGTTTCGTTGACCGGGAAGCCGAGGAAAATAAGGAACACCCTGTTAACTCCACAGGGGTCCTGGAGTACGCTGTCCGTGCGCGTAGGGGGCACAACTGGACAGGTGGCACAGCAGGTGCGTTGTCCGTGTGCGTAGGAGGCACAATCGGACAGGTGACGCAACAGGTGCGTTGTCCGTGTGCGTAGGGGGCACAATCGGACAGGAAGCACAGCAGCCGCAGCCCAGTTAACGCCACTGGGCTGCTATAGCAAGACTGGAACGGCAGGAGGGAAGCACGGCGCCTGACCCTGATGTGCCGAGCCACGAATCTTGGCGTGACAGGCACCGTTCGCCTAACCCTACCTACCTCTTCCCAACATAGGCTTATGCCGCAATGAGGCTCTAACATGGAGGTGTGCTCTGACTGAGCAAAAGTGAAGACTGCGCACCTCCATGTTGTCTCCAGCCCCTTTTATAACCTGGGTCCGCCCCAAACCCAAGGTGGAACCACCAAGGTCCAATAGCAGAGTGCCATGTCATCAGTGACGTCACATGCGACCTATCCGGAACCGCCACGTCATTGATGACCTCATGGCAGCCACGCCCCAAACATTTCACCAGTCATCGTCTGACGACCAATACTGAGGTGCCAGATCATAGGGGCGGGCCTCTGCGAGCCAGTCCGGAGTTGCCACGTCATCAGGACACCTGACACCCTCTGCCCTATCAGGGCCTGCCACCTCACGGACATGCTCAGTGAGGTCCTTACCGGACCTAGCCTCTGGTGCACTAAGTGGCTGAGCATGCCCAGTAGCCTGAGCAACAGGCTCAGAAAGCAGACTATCAGTTTGAGCATGCTCAGTAGGCACATCCCAGAACTTAGACACAGCACGAAGTCCAAGTACCTGTGCAAAGAGGCTGTTAGGGTTAATTGTGGGAGCATGCTCAGTAGCCTGAACTGAGGACTTAGTCTCAGACATAACACAATCAGGCTGAGCATGCTCACTAGGCAAAACACCGGGCTTAAACTCTGGCTGGGGTAAATCGGCGCACGCATGCGCACTAGCCGCCTCTCCACACTTAGACGTGGTGGAAGGAACAGCCAACTGGACGACCCGAGGCACGTTCAAGAACGGCAGCTGGCGCCTGGGCGCAACAGGAACCGCAGCAGGCTGCTTGCGGCTATGGCGGCGCCGGTTCGTAACACTTCCCTAGCAACTTAAGTTGTGTTATTTTAGCTGTTTACAAAAACATGTTCAGAAATACAATTATATATATAATATGAGCTGAAAGTGCACACTCCCAGCTGCAATATGAGAGTTTTCTCATCCAAATCGGAGAAAGGGTTTAGGAATCATAGCTCTGTAATGCATAGCCTCCTCTTTTTCAAGGGACCAAAAGTAATTGGACAAGGGACTCCAAGGGCTGCAATTAACTCTGAAGGCGTCTCCCTCGTTAACCTGTAATCAATGAAGTAGTTAAAAGGTCTGGGGTTGATTACAGGTGTGTGGTTTTGCATTTGGAAGCTATTGCTGTGACCAGACAACATGCGGTCTAAGGAACTCTCAATTGAGGTGAAGCAGAACATCCTGAGGCTGAAAAAAAAGAAAAAATCCATCAGAGAGATAGCAGACATGCTTGGAGTAGCAAAATCAACAGTCGGGTACATTCTGAGAAAAAAGGAATTGGCTAGTTAGCTTGGGAACTCAAAAAGGCCTGGGCGTCCACGGATGACAACAGTGGTGGATGATCGCCACATACTTTCTTTGGTGAAGAAGAACCCGTTCACAACATCAAATGAAGTCCAGAACACTCTCAGTGAAGTAGGTGTATCTGTCTCTAAGTCAACAGTAAAGAGAAGACTCCATGAAAGTAAATACAAAGGGTTCACATCTAGATGCAAACCATTCATCAATTCCAAAAATAGGCAGGCCAGAGTTAAATTTCTGAAAAATACCTCATGAAGCCAGCTCAGTTCTGGAAAAGTATTCTATGGACAGATGAGACAAAGATCAACCTGTACCAGAATGATGGGAAGAAAAAAGTTTGGAGAAGAAAGGGAACGGCACATGATCCAAGGCACACCACATCCTCTGTAAAACATGGTGGAGGCAACGTGATGGCATGGGCATGCATGGCTTTCAATGGCACTGGGTCACTTGTGTTTATTGATGACATAACAGCAGACAAGAGTAGCCGGATGAATTCTGAAGTGTACAGGGATATACTTTCAGCCCAGATTCAGCCAAATGCCGCAAAGTTGATCGGACGGCGCTTCATAGTACAGATGGACAATGACCCAAGCATACAGCCAAAGCTACCCAGAAGTTCATGAGTGCAAAAAAGTGGAACATTCTGCAATGGCCAAGTCAATCACCAGATCTTAACACAATTGAGCATGCATTTCACTTGCTCAAATCCAGACTTAAGACGGAAAGACCCACAAACAAGCAAGACCTGAAGGCTGCGGCTGTAAAGGCCTGGCAAAGCATTAAGAAGGAGGAAACCCAGCGTTTGGTGATGTCCATGGGTTCCAGACTTAAGGCAGTGATTGCTCCCAAAGGATTCGCAACAAAATATTGAAAATAAAAATATTTTGTTTGGGTTTGGTTTATTTGTCCAATTACTTTTGACCTCCTAAAATGTGGAGTGTTTGTAAAGAAATGTGTACAATTCCTACAAATTCTATCAGATATTTTTGTTCAAACCTTCAAATTAAACGTTACAATCTGCACTTGAATTCTGTTGTAGAGGTTTCATTTCAAATCCAATGTGGTGGCATGCAGAGCCCAACTCGCGAAAATTGTGTCACTGTCCAAATATTTCTGGACCTAACTGTACATACTTCCTTATCAACATTTTAAGCTAGACACTACTAACTAGCAATACCTATAAACATGATTGCATACTTTTGAGCAGGCAGTAGTAAGAAGCAATACCTATTTACATGAGTCACTGGCAACTCTTTAGCAGGCACTACAAGTACTAATCCCTATTTCTATCATGAAATGTGCCAAATTGTGGCACACACACACCTTTCCCTAAACTGTGCACCTGTTTATCTCAACTACCTAGCATTAAACCCATAGCTAAGCTAACTGTTTAGCAGCAGCGACAGGAGCACCGGTGGCAGCACCTTCCCTATCGTTTAACATTCACAAAATGGCACCAACGCAACATGTCCCTTAATATATATGGACATGTGACTTAGGCAGACAATCACAGAAGCCCTTCTGTCTGAATCTTTTAGATGTTTACTGTGCAGTGATTGGCTGCAGCAACATTCACAAATAAAGTTAAGAGACAAAATGGCACCAAAGGCCAAAAGGCTTCTTCCAGTCCAGAGTCCCCACCTCCTCCACTGATTTTACACATTCCCACATCAGTCAGCACCACAATTTTATGCAAAAGCAGAAATGCTATTACAAAAGCATTTTTGGAAATGCAGCCAGTGTTCGAGGGCAGAAAATGAACAAAAACTAACATTACTGACTGGAAAGTGCTCGGGGTTAACGAGCCCGAGCGAACAATCTAAGGGTCATACCAAATTTGAAATTGGTGAACCTTTAAGGCTGCTTTACACCAGACAATCTATCGTGCGATAGATCGTCGGGGTCATGGTTTTTGTGACGCATATCCGGCATCGCTGGCGATGCCGGCCTGTGTGACACCTCCTAGCGACGCAGTATCGCTCACAAATCGTGAGTCGGGTACTGCTCGCTAGGTTCCATAACATCGTTTCATTTAGTTGACCATCGTTTCCGTGGTAGCACACGCCGCTCCGTGTGACACCACGGGAACGATGAGCAGCTCACCTGCCTCCCACGGCCGCCGCCGGCTCTATGTGGAAGGAAGGAGGTGGGTGGGATGTTTACGTCCTGCTCATCTCCGCCCCTCCGCTTCTATTGGCCGGCGGCCGTGTGACGTCGCTGTGACGCCGCTGTGACGCCGAACGTCCCTCCCACTCCAGGAAGTGGACGTTCGCCGCCCACAGCGAGGTCGCACGAGAGGTAAGTATGTGTGACGGGGGTTACTAACTTTGTGCGACACGGGCAGCGATTTGCCCGTGACGCAAAAAGGACGGGGGCGGGTACGATCGATTGTGAAATCGCACAATCGGTCGTACCGTGTAAAGCAGCCTTTACCGTACAGGTTTGCTCATCTCTAGTTAGTCGTGGTGGGAAGTGAACAAAGTAATAGAGAATGGGGATAGCAAATTATTTGTAATTTAGTTTAACCAGAAGGTGCCACCCTCCACAATTGGACTTCTATAAAAAGAAGTTGAACAAGCTATATTCATAACCTATACACAAAAAAGGGACATGCTAAATATACAAAATAGCTTTATTGTACACAAAAATATGAAAAATTACATATGCAAATGTACTGTAAGTTATAATGATAACACCCACAGCACAGCTACATACTCTAAACATGACCGTTATGCTACTTAAACAATAAACTTCAAATTTATAAAGCATTATCAGGAGAGAAGAGATAATCATTGGCTCCACAGGTGCAAAATTCTCAGGTATAATTGACTTGGGACATTCAACAACATAGCAGGAATTAGAGAGAATTAATGGCAAAACATATAAGAGGACATTATTCTCATTCACCGCAAGGATATTTTGAGATAAAGTTATTAACCCATCAATCAAGATTTCGTGACTTATTTCAGAATGGATTGTTGTAAGTAAAATTTTTCCTAAACTATAAGTGTAAGACAAAGCATTAGCCTTTCATTTATTTCATCAAGCCCTAAAAAATGAGAATTTGTGAATTTTTTTTGGGAAGATTAATGAAGGTTTTAAGAAAGTGAAATATATCAAAGAAATATTAACTAAAAGAACCTTGAGATGTTTGAAGATAGCTAAAGGTCAACTCAACCAGGCGGTGGATCAACATATATTTTTGTAAAATTAGTTTTCAAAATATTTTGGGTGTTATAGTTTATCATCTTAATGAAACCAACTGAGAATATTTCTTGTATAAGGCGCAGCATATCAATATTGTAGTAGGCACTAACCAAAAGTAAGTTTTCCAAAGGCATCATTGAGCACCTAAGATAAACTATGTTCAATATGGCAGCTTCCATTTTTCTTATGTTCACATCTTTGTAAGTAAGATGTTTCTACATTGGTGGTCACTGGTAAGTCTTGTTGGTAATTGCTTAAAAAATGTATTTAACATCAAAGTTAATGTATTTATATTTTATTTTTATATCAAGGATCACATAAATGTTATGGAACAGTCAAATCAAACTACTTCCCGAAGGTTCATCTTACTTGGGTTATCTACTGTCCATCACCATCAAGTCATATTCTTCATCATATTTTTGATAATGTATATAATTACTATATCATGGAACCTTCTGCTGATCATCATGGTGAGGACCAATCCAAGTCTACACAGTCCCATGTACTTTTTTCTTACCAACCTCTCTTTCATTGACATCTGTTTCTCCTCGTCTATTGTTCCTGTACTATTACTGAACACCTTAGCCAAAGACACAAGTATTTCTTTATTTGGATGTGGGGCACAGATGTACATCTCCTTAACTTTGGGGGCTATGGAATGTGTAATTCTTGCCGTCATGGCCTATGATAGGTTTGCCGCTATTTGTAGACCATTGCGTTATAACACCATAATGAGCAGGACATTGTGTTTTTACTTAGTTGCGTTATCATGGAGTGTCGGACTAATTGATGCTTTCTTGCAAGTATACCTAACGTTCCAACTTCCATTCTGTAAGAATCTTAACACCAACCACTACTTTTGTGAGGTACCTGCTTTTGTACGAATGTCTTGTGGAGACACCTTTCTCAATGAGTTATCTCTCTATATCTCAGGAGGATTGATTGCCGGGAGTGCTTTCTTTCTAATTCTGATCTCATATGTCCATATTATCTCCAAGATCCTGAAGATTACTTCAACACATGGGAGCCAGAAATCCTTCTCCACCTGCGCCTCACACCTCACTGTCGTCACCCTCTTTTATGGGACTATTATGTTCAACCCCACTCAAAAAATACCCAATACTCTATGGAAACAGACAAAGTAGTTCCCACTCTATATACGACAGTAACACCAATGTTAAACCCTTTCATATATAGCATAAGGAACAATGATGTGAAAAATGCTCTAATTAATCAACTGAAGAGGCAGCAATGTCACTTCTGACTTTGGTCTAGCCCTCCACCGATTATTAGAGGGCTAAGTAGCACTACATACTACTGTCATGAACCCCAGGCTTTCAAGTTGAGTAATCTTGTTGATCATTTCAGTGAAATAACATTGTGATAGGAAATTTTGGATATGAAAAGCTTACAATTTTAGTTGTGTTGCCATTGACTATTCTGTTCTATCACTATTTTCCAAAGAGCTGCCAAGCTGGCTTTATTATAGTCATAATGGTTCGCAATTATAATAGCTATTAAAAGGTCCACATGCACTTTACATTAAAGCCCCACCACATTTCAGGGAAATCTACCCTACTAAAACAAAGAAAATTTTGATCTTAGCGTGTGCAGCACTTTTTTTTATTAGCTATCTTGGCATGACATCATATTTGCATCACGCAACAACAATGTTGCACCAAGTCAGATTATCAAAAGAAGACCTGTGGACACCGGCAGTTAAGAGGCAGGACTCCTTCTCCCGTACAATCGCCACAGACTCCTTCATTGCCAATGGGAGGTATGAATCAATTCAAAGCAACGCTAGTCAAAAGTTTGAAGAACACATCCCAATGTGTGCACTTTTTAATTGCAATCCAGGACAGTTGTTCACCTCACCCTTTTACTTTAACCCTTCCCACCCCATGATCAACTATTAAGTTATAGAGCAGATATGGAAGTGTGGAGCTGTGTTACACAATCATGGAGCCTATTGGTGATAATAACCACATAAATAGTGCTGTACAGTCCAAGATCAGACAAGTCAAATCCTTATGCTTGTAAGGGAAGACAGGGGCTTCCCTGCACATTGTATTCTACTGAATGGACTTTGGCTGACATTAGTCTAATGTAACCTTTAGTTTGTCACTCTATTACCATAGAGTAGCTAAATAAACCTGGAAAATATGGTGTCCATCCTTATCTCATTATTAATATGTTCTGCAGTCAGTGATGCTTATCAGGTACTACGTTATAGTACACAATCATAAAACCATATTTAAAGCCATGGTTTTTAAGGAAATGTGTCTGTTATTGGCATCCTTGATCCAATCAGTATTAACATATGTCCTATTACTCTCAGTTTGTCTTTGTGTCCTCAAATAAACAATACCCAATAATGAATATAAAATATGGCTTTCAGAAGAATGCAGTTTATGACTTAAAGATGGAACCAGTTGATGATCATTAGGAAGGATGATTCCCTTCCATGGAAACACCAGTTGAATATTTTGCATCCTTGGTCAAAATTATTGTTATTGTTAACAGTTAGGAAAGAAATGAGCTCTAAAAGGTATAATGTTACAGATGAGACATTTCATTTGTATTTTAGGCACACAAAATAATATTTTCATCTTTTGCATTTTAAAAATTGCAAAAAGGAAAATGGGTCAGTGTAAAAGTTTGGGGAAACTTGGAGATTTGAGTGCTGACATAACTTTGACCAAGGTTTTAGACCTTAATTAGCCTGCTATAAAAGGTCAGGTGATGCAGATTTTGCAGCTTTTTGAAAAATCCTCCTCCTCTAAACTTGCACCAAAAAACAACAGCCATGGGTTCTTCTAAGCAGCTGCCTAGCACTCTGAAAATGAAAATAGTGGAGGCCCACAAAGCAGGAGAAGACTATAAGAAAATAGCAAAGTTTTTTCAAGTTGCTTTTTCCTGAGTTCAAAATGTAATTAAAAAAGGTAGTTAACGGAAACTTTGGTGGACAAAATAAGGTCTGGCAGACCTAGCAAAATTTCTTAAAGCTGTTCATAGGATTGCTAGAGAGGCAAATCAAAAAATCCCGCTGAGTGCAAACGACCTTTAGGAAGATTTAGCAGACTTTGGAGTTGTGGTACATTGTTCTACTGTTCAGAGACACCTGCAAAAATATGGCCTTCATAGGGGAGTCATCAGAAGAAAACCTCTCCTGTGTCCTCACCATAAAATTCAGTGTCAGAAGTCTGTAAAAGAACATCTAAACAAGCCTGATGCATTTTTAAAACAAGACCTGTGGACCGATGAAGTTAAAATAGAACTCTTTGCCCAAAATAATCAAAGGTATGAGTGTAGAAAAAAGGGCATAGAATTAAAGGATAAGACCATTTTGCAAACCATTAAGCATGGGGGTGGATTAATCAGACTTTGGGGATGTATTGCAGCCTATAGCAAAGGGAACATTTCATAGGTAGAGGGAAGAATGGATTCAATTACATATCAACAAATTTTTGATGCAAGCATAACACCATCTGCAAAAAAAGGTAAAGTTAAAAAGAGGATGGCTTCTACAAATGGATAATGATCCTAAACACACGTAAAAATCAACAATAGACAACCTCAAAAGGCGCAAGCTGAAGGTTTTACAATGGCCCTCGCAGTCCCCTGATCTGAACATCATTGAAAATATGTGACTAGACCTCAAAAGAGCAGTGCATGCAAGACGAGCCAGGAATCTCACAAAACTGGAAGATGTCTTCAAGGTAGTGCAGTGCATGCAAGACAAGCCAGGAATCTCACAGAACTATGAGACAAGCCAGGAGTCTCACAGAACTGAAAGACTTTTCCAAGGAAGAATGAGGAAAATCCCTCAAACAAGAATTGAAAAACCCTTGGTTGGTTACAAGAAGAATTTACAAGCTGTGATACTTGCCAAAGAGGGTGCTACTAGATACTAACCATGTAGGGTGCCCAACCGTTTGCATTGGCCCACTGTTCTTTTTTGTTAATTTTAAAAAGTAAAAATGTAAAATAATTTTTTGCTGCTTAAAATACAAAGGGAATGTCTCATCTTTAACTTTATGCCTTTTAGAGATCATTTCATCTTCAATTTTCTTAACTATTCACAATAACAGTAATTTTGACCAGGGGTGCCCAAACTTTTTCATGCCACTGTATATTGCAGAAAATTCTCGGGGTTTCCCTACCATTCTATTCATAATTTATATCTGTGTTTGTGGCACCCCCACTTATCAGATAATGGTGGTGCTTATCGAGGGGTGTGTCAAGTGTTGACTGTGGATCTTCAATAATTAAGTCACACTCGTCCGGTCATACAATCACCAGCAGGCCATTTTTCCATAGGTCACCCTGTAGTATAAGTAATGATCTTATTCGATTACTGCACATTATTTCATTAATTTTATTATTTTTGTTGTTGGATTTAGACAACTTTTCTTCTTTGTAATTTCTTTTTGCCAATAAGCTATTGTAACGACAATAAGCTAAAATTTATGGGAGAAGTTTTCTGCTTAATTAATCTTTATTAATTTCATAGAAGTTAAGAATAAAGCATAGGATAAAACAAAGTAATAAAGAAATGGTCAAAACGGAATAAACTGTTAGAGTCGTCGCCATTTTGTATGTCTTTATACTCCCTTTTGCACACTTTCAGCTAATTATGGTATGTTATTTATTAGAGTTGAGCAATTTTTGTCATGACACCCAGACACTTTTCTTACAAGCTTGAAATTTAAAAGATAAACCCCATAAGTTTGGCAGGTTATATCGCTGCACTAGTTAGTGGGTATAATGCCTTGTATTTCAGGAGTGTGTAGCTGGATATGACTTGTAACTGCCGGATGGTTATGCCTTGATGTTGGATTTTGCATGTACATTGTGCCTTGTACACTATTACCTCTTTAGGTAAACATGGACCCAACAAATAACAGCCTATTGAGTAGAGTTGAGCGCGGTTCGCGGTTCGAGGTTCTCCAGTTCGTGGCACGAGTGATTTTGGGGGCTGTTCTAGATCGAACTAGAACTCGAGCTTTTTGCTAAAGCTCGATAGTTCTAGATACATTCGAGAACGGTTCTAGCAGCAAAAAGACCAGCTAATTCCTAGCTAGCTTTCCGCTGTAATAGTGTAAGTCACTCTGTGACTCACACTATTATGAAATTTCAGTGTATAGTGTGCGGGAACAGCGCATTCAGATCACTGCTGTATGGATAATGGCGATCGCCATTTTTTTTTTTTTCCTTGTCTTCCTTTCCTAAGCGCGCGCGTGTAGTGGGGCGGGCCAGCATGTCAGCCAATCCCAGACACACACACAGCTAAGTGGACTTTTAGCCAGAGAAGCAACGGCATGTGTGATAGGATGTCCATGTCACATGTCCCTGCATTATAAAACCGGACATTTTCCTCCAGCACACCATTATCTGCCTTCTGCGTCCTTGGTGTCAGTCATCACTGGCGCAGCTCCTATCGCCGATACTGCTGTGTACGCTCCATACACAGCGCTGTACAGCATAGGGATAGCACTTTCTATCAGTCCTTTTAAAGGCTCATACCGGCAGGGTCAGAGCCATAGGTGACAGGTCCGTGAAAACAGAGTTTAACAGCTACACAAGATGACAGCGTCTGTGTAACTAAGGTCAGGGATTTCCTCGCTGCATTTCCCCATTAGGAAGGATAGAAAGGCAGGCTTCCTTTCCTGTACCCAGAGACCCACAACCTTGCCACTGTACCCTCCTGCCCTTTGCACACTCAAACTCATTGTTACTAAGCCATTATACTAGCAAACACTGAGTGAACTTAGTGGCATCCTAAACGTGGCTATTGGACTTCTGTATAGTCCCAGTAGTGCAAAGATATTTGCAGCACGTCTGCCTGCATTCCACTCTGAAACTCATTGTTACTAAGCCATTATACTAGCAAAAACTGCTGCAACTTAGTGGCATACAAAAAGTGGCTGTTGTACTCCATTTGTGCCCCACAGGTGCCAAGCTATTTACAGCACCTCTGCATGACACCCTCCTGCTCTGTTTTTAAAAGCTATAATAATAGCAAAAACTGCTGCAACTTAGTGGCATACAAAAAGTGGCTGTTGGACTTCTGTATTGTCCCACTAGTGCAAAGATATTTGCAGCACCTCTGCCTGCATTGCACACTCAAACTCATTGTTACTTACTAAGACATTATAATACCAAAAATTGAGTAAACTTAGTGGCATACAAGAAGTGGCTGTTGTACTCTATTAGTGCCCCACTGGTGCAAATCTATGTGCAGCACCTCTGCATGACACCCTCCTGCTCTGTTTTTAATAAGCTAACTGGCTGTTGTATTTCATTAGTGTACCACTGGTGCCAAGCTATTTCTAGCACCTGTGCAGGACACCCTCATGCACATTTTGCTACGCTAATGTTATAGCAAACTCAGGGAATTCCTTGCTGCATTTGATCATTCGGAGGGATAGAAAGTGAGGCTTCCTTTAGCTTTTCTTTCTGTTCATAGACAGCATCTACAAGTAAACACCCGAAGAGCAATTTCTCCTCCACGTGTAAGTGTGGAGAGGCAGCTAGTGCGCATGCGTGTGCCGATTTACCCCAGCTGCAGCCTAACTACAGTGTTTCGCCTAGTGAGTATGCTCAGCCTGACTGTGCCATTCCTGAGGCTAAGTCTTCATTTCGGGATACAGCGCATGCTCCCACACTTAGTGCGAAAAGCCTCTTTGCACAGGTACTTGCATTCCGTGCCGGGTCTAAGTCCTGTTTTGTGCCTAGACACCATGCTAAAGCTGATAGTCTTTTTTCAGAGACTCTATTTCATGCAACTGACCATGCTCAGGCACTTACTGCATCAGAGACTAGGTCCGGTAATGAACTCTTTGACCCTACCCCTGATGTGGGGGGGCCCATATAGACCACAGGGCATCAGGTGTCCTGACGATGTTGCCAGGCCACTCCCAAATGGCTTGCAGAGGCCCGCCCCTATTACTTGTCACCTCATTATTGATGGTCAGACGATGACTGGTGAGGTGTTTGTGTTGTGGCAGCCATGAGGTCATTATTGAAGTTGCGGTTCCAAATAGGACGCTAGTTATGCCACTCATGACGTGTCACTCTGCTTTTGTCTCCAGGAGGTGCATTGTGGTCCACCCTGGTTTGGGGCGGACCCAGGTTATAAAACGGGCTGGAGCCAACAAGGAGGTGCGCAGTCTTCTATTATGCTACGAAAGAGCACACCTCCATGTGTTGAACCCATTGCGGCTTTAGGCCAGAGGTCGGCAGGGATAGGGCGTCGATGCAGGCCGCCACCACAGTTGGTAACGCAGAACGGTTAAGACCAGCTCCTGTCCTACAAGTCCTGCTTGTGCAGCCCAGTGGCATTAACAGGCCTGCTGCTGCTGATGCGCCTGCAGTCCACAGGTGTGGCCCCAATGCACACGGTCAGCGTACTGAATGGCCCCTGTGATGTTAACAGGGAGTTCCTGGGCTGGGTGGGCGTGTGGACCCTGTGACGCTAACAGGGCTCCCAGTCTCCAGATCCGAGTGGCGTCTAACTCGGTTCAGGCAACTATTAGTTTCATAGCCACACGGATCTGTATCCTCCACCTAACCTTCCAGTTGCCAACCTCTCCTTTTCCATCTGGGAGCACGGTGGACACTGACTGCTGATGGGGATATATACCTTTCTCTTTCTTTTCTTATTAATTTTCGTTATATAGCGGTAACATAGTATATACCACCTTATCCAAATCTGCCAGTCCCACCGTAACAGATGGTGTTTCTTCATCAAATGTTACTTTTGCTTAACCAACAAACCCACGGACAAAAACTTTTTTCCCCTTTCCAACACACCTGTTCCCCTTTTCACCAGCATCTGTCCTTTTTCAACTCATTTGGTATATGACCAAAAGTGCAACTCTGCAGGGACACCGTACTCAATGCCATCTCAGCACAGCAGCCAGCCCTCGGTCCCTCAGATGTGGACAAGTAAAAGACCATTTCCTCCTATCCATGACAAAGTGTTGAGATTCACTCTGTGCAGCACTGGTGTTTACTGGAAAAGCAGATCTAAGAATCCGTACCACCTTCTGCAGATACTCCTGTATATGTCAAGCTCCCCGGCTCCCCTGCCATGCTCCCCGACTCCTCTGCCATGCTCCCCGGCTCCCCTGCCTTGCTCACCGGCTCCCCTGCCACGCTTCCCCGCTCTCAGGTCACGCTCCGCCGCTCCCGTGCCAGGCTTCCCTTCCCCCGCTCCACAGCCTTCATGCCCCATCACCTGCGGTCCCCAGGAAGCCCAGTCCCCGCTCCCGGCGCCCATCGGCAACGCTGAGCCAGCCCGGCACTCCTGCCTCCTGTGTACCACTCCCTGCTCTGGCTTCTGGCACCCGGGCCTTGCGCATGTGCATTAGGGCGCGCGCGCGGTCATTGACCCTCTCTTAAAGGGCCAGTGTCCTCCAACAGGATATTGAAGAATCAGGTACAGGGTATATAGGGGGATCCTTTCCAAGTGGGCGGGGCCTGTTCTTCATGTTTGCTAAGCTAGGAGTCAGGTCTCCCTGTGTCTTGTGCCATACTTACCTATCTCTCTTGTAGAGTCGCTCCTGTCACGCCAACCGGTCCTGACGATTCCCGAACCCTGAACGGTGACTGTCTGCCATCCCGTCAGTCCCTACCATCTCCAATCCCCGGATCCGTGTGGTGACCCACCTCCTCGCTCCGCTCCGAACCTGAGCTCCGTCACCCAGACTACCTTCAGAGACTCCGTGGTCCCAGGGACTTCTTCACTTCACTCCTCTGAACGGACTGTCCTGCTACCCGTAGTGCTCCGGCTACCGGGCACCTTGCCCTCAGTGAGGTGTTCAGCCCAGTGGATCCACCTCCTGGGCCTACCCGTCCACCTGGTCCTAACAGTATACGTGCGTCCCTTTCTATGGCAGGAATTATTTCGCCAAATTTTGTCTTGTACCGGGGATCTAACAGTGTGGCAACCCAGTAGTTAGCATTACTTCGAATTCGTACAATCCGAGAATCATGTTGTAGGTAGTGCAGCAAGAAGGCGCTCATGTGTCTTGTGCATCCAGGAGGACCAAGTCCTTGGTGTGTTGGTGGCAGAGAGGTGAGAATCGTGCCTCCTTCCTCTGCCCTCTCCCCCCAACCTCGCACAACCTAAATGTGAGCAAGCTCTCACTCACCTGCTGAGTCTTCCATGCCCATCGCCAGTTCGTCCTCCATTTCTTCATGGGCTCCTGCACCTTCCTCAACAATTTTTGCAGATACTATGCGACCTTGTTAATCCCTCTCCCCCACCGTCCCTTGACTTCCGCCTAGGTGCCGCTCACCGTCTGGACCTTGTAGATCTTATTATCCCTTCTGCATATGACTCCTCCTGTACTTCCTCCCCTTCCTCTTGGACCAACACCTGACTCCGAATAATGCATACAGTGTGCTCCATCTTGTAGATGACCAGAATTGTCACGCTGAGAATGGCATCGCCAGTGCTAAAGATCTTCGTCGATATTTGTAAACTGTGTAGAAGGGTGCATAGGTCCTTGATCTGACACCACTTCAGCAGCGTGATCTGCACCACCTCTGGATCAAGTTAGCCCAGGGTATACGTCATACCGTATTTCAGCAGGGCTCTGTGGTGCTGCCACAGACGCTGCAACATGTGCAGATTCAAATTCCTGCGTGTCGGAACATCGCATTTCAGGCGTTTAACCGCCAGACCCTAAGACTTCAGGAGCGATGAAAGTTGTTGAGCTGCTGGGTGCGAAGGATGAAAGTGAGCACATAGCAGCGTGCCCGCTGCACAAGGCCATGTAGACCGGGATGGTATTTTAAAAATTGCTGGAGAATCAGATTCAACATGTGAGCCATACAAAGCACGTGTGTCACATTGCCCTGACGAAGGGCCGCAGACAGGTTTGCATCATTGCCGCACACGGCTGTTAAGTCACCAACGTAGTCCACTCAATCAATTTGTACTCCGGTTGCCAGGTGACAACGTGTTCCTTTCGTGCATAGTGCTGATGATGGGAAAGGAGTCGATGCCAGCGGCGCAGGTGGACGCTGGTTATGCTCACCCACTGGGCTGCGTTACCTTGACAGATGCAGAACCACAGGCTGAATGTAGGTGGTGGGTATCTCACAGATGAAGTACCATCATTCAGCTACAACCAATGGGAATACACCGCACCCTTTTTTAGGCCCCTCCTGTCTGCAGACCACTGCCAGACAAAGCTATGAACCTCTTGTTACTGTTACCCCAGTTCAGTTTTATGAGTTTGTGTGCTTGTTACCTGTGACTACTTTTCCTGCTTGCTGTTTATGTACCTCGTTGGCCGATCTGCATTTCACCTCTGCTTGTTTTCTGATTAAGTCCTGGCCATCCCATTCTGTTCCTCTTCCTCAATTAATGTTTTGACCCTGCATGACTACTATTCTCTGGAACTGCAGCCTTCCACAGGTATTGATCAACTTGGGCCCTGTGTAATTCCAAATCACTGTATAGGGGTTAAAGGGTTTCAGGGTTCTGGGTGTCCAGCTTGGTGAGTGGCTTCCCACTAGCCTATCCTTTACAGCCCATCTGAGTGTGTCGATCCAGGCAGGCGTTACACCGTGCCCTAGTCAGAAGGCCATGTAGGCCGGGATAGTGTTTTAAAAATTGCTGGACAACCAGGTTCAACACGTGAGCCATACAAGGCACGTGTGTCACATTCCCCTGAAGAAGGGTCGCAGACTGATTTGCATTATTGTTGCACCCGACCTTCCCTGGCTGTTGGTTGAGTGGAGACAACCATTGATGAAACTCGGTCTCACTCTCCAGAGCTAACCGTCCACAAATCCTCAGCGGTGTCTCACATTTCCCCTACATTTCAAAGTAAACATTTGACCGCCTGATGGCCTTGAGCTCTGCTGCCAGCATAGTAAGGAGGTGTGTGGGATTCCTTGGACGCAGTTACAAGGAAGGGTGGACTGACCACACAGGGTTTGGGCCGAGGTGGAGGACCCACACGAGGTTGAGGAGGCAGAAGCAGTGGAGGAACTTGTACATACAGAGGAAGGATTGACACACAAGTCGTGGGGACGGCAAGACTTGTACAGCAAACCCTTCTCCATCTCTCACCATAGTTACCCAGTGCCCAGTCAGCAACATGTAACTCCCCTGTCCATGCTTACTGGTCCAAGTATCTGTGGTGAAATGCACCCTGTCACACACAGAGTTTCTCAAAAAATCGGTGAGGTTGTGTGCAACCTGCTGTGGTAGCGCGGGCATGCCTTTCTTGGAGAAGGAGTGACGACTGGCCATCGGCTCTTGGGGCACTGCAATGGGCATAAGGTCTCGAAAATCCTCGGTCTCAAAAGGGTGTAAAGGCAGCCTTTCTGTTGCCAACAAGTTGCAGATGATGAAACTCAACCTCTTAGTCATGTCATGCCCTTCGAAAATCATATAAAACACAGCGAGGGGACTCCAACCACAGTCTCCCTGGTTTCCACTAATTGGGCCACACACACCCCACTTGACTGGCATCACTTGATCCCCCTTTTCAAAATGAAAAAGATGCTTTGCATGAAGCACTCTCAAAAATACGCGTGCCTTTCACATCCCCTGGATGACCCAGGGGAAGAAAAGTCCTTTGAAAGCCATGACTTGTTCATCTTGGTTCTTTTTTCAAAAGCGAGGGAACTCCAACCACAGTCTCCCTCGTTTCCACTAATTGGGCCACACACACCCCATTTGACTGGCATCACGTTATCCCCCTTTTCAAAATGAAAAAGATGCTTTGCATGAAGCACTCTCAAAAATACGCGTGCCTTTCACGTCCCCTGGATGACCCAGGGGAAGAAAAGTCCTCTGAGAGCCATGACTTGTTCATCTTGGTTCTTTTTTCAAAAGCGAGAGGACTCCAACCACAGTCTCCCTCGTTTCCACTAATTGGGCCACACACACCCCACTTGACTGGCATCAGTTGACCCCCCTTTTGAAAAAGAAAAAGATGCTTTGCATGAAGCACTCTCAAAAATACGCGTGCCTTTCGCCTCCCCTGGATGACCCAGGGGAAGAAAAGTCCTCTGAGAGCGATGTCCACATTGTCAGTGGACAGACACGTGTGCTTATCTGCCAACAGACCCCCAGCAGCACTGAAGACAGGTTCCGAGAGAACGCTGGCTGCAGGACACGACAAGATCCCCAAGGTGTACGTGGCGAGCACTGGCAATTTATCCAGATTGGAAGCCTAAAATGAGCAGGGCTCAAGTTGCACAGTAATGGCATCGACGTTTCCTTGCATATACTCATATATCTGTGTGTCCTCCTCTTTTTCCTTGTCCAGCTCTTTTGTTTTTGCATGAGTATATGTCCTTGTCACTTTCCCATGTGTTTATGTTGTGTTGTGAGTTGTTTGTCACCTTTTGGACACCTTTGAGGGTGTTTTCTAGGTGTTTTTATGTGTTTGTGAATGCCTGCCATTGTTTCCTATGCAGTTCGAGTTCGGTTCGTCAAACGTTCGACGAACCGAACTCGAACGGGACCTCCGTTCGGCGAACCGAACTCGAGCCGAACCACGACCGGTTCGCTCATCTCTACTCTTGAGTACTTCAGCTTGAATTCTTAGGTCTCATGTGATCTGGTTCAATTTTCAAACCCAATGGCACTTCTAAGAGGAAATTGAAGCTATTTTGGAGGATATCATCTAGATGTTGTTGCTCAATATTTGTAACATGCCCACAGATCCCCATGTTATTTATTTTCCCTTATTTTCAGCAGTAACCAAAAGGTCTGCTAGTAGCAGAGTTTGATTGCGGCGAGATACTATAGCTGTATCACATACATCGACCCTTGTGGATAGAGTAATCATAGTTGTATTGACCCTTGCCTCTAGTTGCTAAAAGTTGAAGGGCAATTTTCACCTTATATGAAGCTTCTAAGCACAAGGTATAATTCTCCATATTTTCCATGGTCAAAATTGCCTAAATGTGATTTAAGTGGTCTCCAAGTCAGCCATCAAACAGACGTGATAAGCATGCACATAGTCTGTATTACTCTAACCCTCTATCATGGCAGCAGATAAGTCTGATTAGACTGATGGACTCCATTCTAGACACATGAAATATAAATGGTGTAGCTGAGATGGGGCCTGTGCTGCATGGCTACAAGGGGGTGGGGAGAAGACAGTACTTGGTTATACAACTGACCCCGGCCAACTCTTGCTGATTACATTGTGCAGCACTAATCTATTGTATAGGTGCAGTTTGAGAATCTGTGGTGGCCATGTCATTTAAAGGGAACCTGTCAGGTGCAATATGCACCCAGAATCACGAGCAGTTCTGGGTGCATATTGCTAATCCCTGTCTAACCGTCCCTGTATACACTAGCATAGATAAAGAGATCTTTAGAAAAAGTATTTCTAAAGATCTTATATCACATGCTAATGAGCGTGGTGTTTAGTCACCTGGGCGTTAGTTCCCTTGGCTATTCGGCCCCATTAGCATGTTAGCACACCCACAGGGGTGTACTAACATGCTAATGAATGCGCAGCATCAGAGGATGATCTCACTCACCTTTCCATTGCAATCGCCGCCCGATGCCGGATTTCGGCTCAGTATATGCAAGTAAGTATATGCAAGCCATGTTTTTCACAGGAAAGCAAAACCACCAAGGTTTTCAGGACAAAGAAGAAGGAAACAGTAGGTACATTGTGCAGTGGTGGACAAACAAGTACAGTATTCCTATTCCAGCCTAATTACTGTTTGTCATTGGAGGCCCTTGTGATGGGGACTCCCTGCGTCAATCATGACTCAGGCCATAGGGCTAATTTTTGTAAACACAAGGCACATTGTGCAGTGGTGGACAAGCCAGGACAGTACTCCCACTCCAGCCTAACTACTATTTGTCATTGGAGATCCTTGTGATGGGTTGTCCCACATTCCAACCGGGGAGAAGAAAGCTCATGCATAATGGACGCGCAAACCACAAAGTGAGACCATAATACTAGGATTGTAAATAGAAAAATAATGATTTTATTGAACAAACCCAAAACACACAGTATCATTAAAATCACTTAAAATCACTTAAAACCATGATTCATGGTTTTAAGTGATTTTAATGATACTGTGTGTTTTGGGTTTGTTCAATAAAATCATTATTTTTCTATTTACAATCCTAGTATTATGGTCTCACTTTGTGGTTTGCGCGTCCATTATGCATGAGCTTTCTTCTCCCCGGTTGGTGTCTGTTTATTCATGCAGGACGCAGCATCCTTTTTGTTGATTACTTGCATCATTGGCTGTGCACCCAGAATTTTCATGTTCAAGGGTTGTCCCACATTGTGACTGAGATAAGCGATAAATATTCAATAGAAATGTTCTGTCAATCACTATAGCTGGCAAAAAAACATCTCTGAGTTGTCTCACATTGTGACTGAGATAGGGGATACATATTTGATAGCAATTTACAATGATTGTTAATGAACAACTAATGGCCCTCTGAAAACTTAAATTGAGGGCTGCAGAATGACATGGAGGAGGGTAAAGCCCAACGCTATAATGAGCACATTGTAAACTGAATATTTATTCCCCTATCTGAGTCTCAATGAGGGAGGGACCACCCAAATGTAGAAGTAAAAGCAGTCCATCCCAAACATATGTTACTGGGCCAGCTCTGGGTGATCACCAAACTCAGGTTTACTGACACCTGCAGACAATGTGAAAACTTGAATTGAAAGCCACAGAATGACATGGAGGAAGAGGAGCAGGAAGAGGATAAAGCCCAATGTTACAATAGGCGCATTGTAAACTGCTATGGAATATTTTTTCCACTATCTGAGTCTCAATGAGGGAGGGACCACCCAAATGTAGAAGTAAAAGCAGTCCCTCCCAAATGTATGTTACTGGGCCACCTCTGGGTGCTCACCAAACTCAGGTTTACTGTCACCTACAGGCCCTCTGAAAACTTTAATTGAGAGCCACAGAATGACATGGAGGAGGAGGAAGAGGAGGAGGGTAAAGCCCAACGAATACCAATGATTTTTCTTGAACCTTCTTTTAAAGAATTATCCCTGTGGTCTGCGGTGCTAAAATAATAATATCCTATGGTCTACGTTAGTGAAATTTTTCATTATAATATTCCTTGCAATTTAAGATAGTGAAAGGATTAAAAGAAACCATTAGCTCCACATAACCCCCCTTTCAGCCAATCGTAGGACACGTCAACTGATTAAACCCGCCATGTAACTGGCTGATAGAGGCTGTGCAAAGGGTCATAGGAAGTGGGTATATTGAGAAATTTTTAACTATTTCCACTATTTTCCCAACTGCACAAATAGACCATTATACAGCAGAATAGACTGAAAATACTACATAATCTAAACATGAATATTATGCTCCAGACGCAAAAAATAAACTGTTAGTAGAACAAAAAAAAAAGTATCATCAGAGAATAGATAATAATTTGTTCCACACATCCCAGACGTCAACATCCTCCTGTATAATTGAGCTGAGAGATTCAAAGACATACTGGGAATTATGAAATATCAACAGTAAATCATATAAAAGGTCATTTTTTTATTCTATTTCAAGACATCAACGCTACTATCTCATCCATCGAGATTACTTGGCATATTTCAGAATGGATTCTGGTAAGTAGAATTTGCACAGAATTGTAGGACAAAGCATCTTCATTCCCACCATTTCTTTGATCCAGGTCTCTAAAATTAGTTATTTTGATTTTTTGTTTTTTGGCAGCTCAGTGAAGGATTTTTTTTAAGACATTTATTCTTTTCTTACTGAAATCTCCACCTCCTGCCTTTTTCCAGCTCCAAGAACAGTGAAATACTATATCAAATAAATATTAATTATAAAGGAACCCTTAATCTGTTTGGAGATGAGTGATGGTGTTTGGCAAATGGTCAACAAACCAAGGTGAATAACCACGTTCAATAATTTTCTAGGCTTACTTTTAGAAAAAAAATTCTCATGTGGTAGGGTTTAACGTAAAGAAGCCAACTAAGACTATTTTTAGCCTCTGCAGTAAAAACTAACCAAAAGTTCTGTAAATAAAGGCCATATCATCACTTCCAAGACTCATTTTACTTCTTTACGTTGAAGGTAGTTCTTAATGATATTGGCTATATGTTTGGGGTTATTGTCTTGATACAAAACTATTTTTGGACCCTATTGGATGCCTTATAGTTCTGAGCTGGTGCCACTGCTGGACATCTGATTTCAAAGGGAAATAAGAATGATGGGTCTTACAGCTACTGCACTAAAGTAGTTTGGTCAACCACTGAGTCTACGGTTATGAACATTGCCTTTTATTGATGTCCTCAATGCCTAGAAATACAGACAGATACTTGAAGTCAAGGCCAAAAGTGTTGGCAGTGGCACCCCTGAAATTGTTCTTGAAAATGAAGCATTTCTCCCAGGAAATAATTACAATTACACGTGTTTCGTCATACATATGTTTATTTCTTTGAGTGTATTGGAACAACACAAAAAAAGAGAAAAGAAGATAAATTGGACATAATTTCACAGAAAGCTCCAAAAATGGTCTAAAAATAATTGTGGGCACCCTCAACATAACCCCTTCACTACATCTGCCGTACATGTATGGCGCATATCAGAAGTGGGTGTATTGAGCGGGCTCACTAGGTGTAACGCCACATTCAGAAATGTCTGCTCTATCAAAAGATAAAAAATTTAACCCAATCAATAAACACTATAATAAAAAAAAAAATCAAGAACGCCAAAATTAAATTTTTGGGGTCTCTGCAATACCACAAAATCTATCACAAAATGGTGTTAATAAAAATGTTGTCTCACCCCACAAAAAATAAGTAATCACACGGCTCCATAGACTGAAAAATGAAAACATTATGGGTCTTGGAATACGGCAACACAAACCTCAACATTTTTTTTTATAAACTTCTGATTTTTTTTCACCTTTAAAATAATAAAAAATCTAGACTTGTTTAGTATTGCCGTAATCGTACTGATGAGGATAATCATATTGAGAAGTCATTTTTATCACAAAATGTACACTGTAAAAACAATTCTACCAAAAAAAGTCATAATTGTGTTTTTCCAAAATTTCTTTACAGTTGGAATTTTTTCCCTGGGTTTACAGTATGCAATATGGTAAAATGAATGGTGTCTTTCAAAAGTACATCTTGTCCCACAAAAACAAGCCCTCATATGTCTCTGTGGGCAAAAAAGTAAAAAATATATGGCTTTCAAAAGAAGGGAAAGAAAAAGCAAAAATGCAAATTTGAAATTCGTAGTGTCTTGAAGGGGTTAATATTTGGTTGCACACCCTTTAGAATAAATCACTGCAATCAATTGCTTCCTATAACCATCCACAAGCTGCTTACAACTCTCTGCTTGGAATTGTGGAGTCTTCTTTATAAACTGCTCCAGATCTCTTATATTTGAAGGCGTCTTCTCTTCTCCCAAAAGCAATTTTCAGATCTCTCCACAGGTGTCAATGGTATTTAGATCCGGACTCATTGCTGCTGCCACTTCAGAACTCTCCAGCGCTTTGTTTCCATTAATTTCTGGGGTCTTCTTGAATTATGTTTCAGGTCACTGTCCTGCTGGTAGACCTATAAGCTAAGAAGGAAACCCAGCTTTCTGACACTGGGCACTACATTGTCACCCAAAATCTTTGGTATCTTCAGATTTCATGATGCCTTACACATAGTCAAGGAACCCAATGCCAGAGGCAGCAAAACAACCCCAAAATATCTTTGAGACTCCACCATATGTGACTGTAGGTCCTGTTTACGTTTTGTAGGCCTCATTTCATTTTCAGTAAAACGTAGAATGATGTGCTTTACCAAAAAGAATGATCTTGTTCTTCTCTCTCTACAAAATGCTTTCCCAGAAGTATTCTGGCTTAATCACATACATTTTGGCAAATGTCAGTATAGCTTATTTATTCTTTGTGTCAGCAGTGGGTCATTCAGATGTGGACAGATAGTTCACGCTGACACTTATGCCCCCTGAGCCTGCAGTACTGCTTTAATTTCTTTAGAACTTGATTGGAGCGGCTTATCCACCGTTTTAGACAATCCTGTGTTACAACTTTTCATAATTTTTTCTCTGCCGTCCAGGGAGATTTTCTATAGTGTCATGGGCTGTAAAGTTCTTGGTTATGTTACACACAGTGGACAAAGGAACATCAATATCTTTGGAGATGGACTTTAACCTTGAAGTTGTTGGTATTTTTCAACAATTTTAGTTCTCAAGTCCTCAGATAATTATTTTCTTCTCTTTCTGTTATTTATGTTTAGTGCAACATACAAAAATTCACAATGCAATGATTTAGTCAACTTCTCCCCTTTTATCTAGCTTCAGGTGTGATTTTCATATTGCCCAAGCCTGTTACTTGTCACGGGTTAGTTTGAATGAGCATCCCATGCTAGAAACAAAGTTGTTGAACAACAATTTTGGAAAGGTGGCAACAATTTTGTCTGGCTCATTTTGGGTATATTGTGGGAAGTTATGTCCAATTTGCTCTTTTCTGTTTCATTTTATTTGAGTTGTTCCAATACACACAAAGGAAATAAACATGTGTATAAAAATGTGTAATTGCAATAATTTTCTTGGAGAAATACTTAATTTTCTGGAACAATTTCAAGGGTGCCAACACTTTTGGCCATGACTGTATCCTTCATGAGATACTAATCGGGAGGCATCTGATTGGCTCTAATTTATTTTTCAGTAGGTCTAATTTATTTTGCCGTAGGTCAACAACCCCAAACATACAGCCAATATCATTAAAAACAATGAGTCCTGGAAGTCATCAGGCCACAAAGAAGTCTGATCTTAATATCTAGCTTGTCCGAGATAACAATGTACTTGAATAGATAGAAGAATTTGCACAAGTCGACATTAACATAAGATCTGTGGTTAGTTCTTGCCACGTTCCTTCAAAACAAGTCCACTTAGAAAAATGGATGAAGGCAAAGAGAGGTCACCAAATATTATTGCAATTTAGATTTCTCTTTAGTTCATTCACTTTGCATTTTGTTAATTAATAAAAAAATAAAGTATTAACACTTCTATTACATACAGTTCTATATGTCTGCTTATTCATTTGCTTTTTCAACCACATTCTTAAACTATGATCTCGGTCTGTTTGGAGATGGGTGTGGAAGATTGGCAATGAGGTGGCTCAAAAAGTTTTAGTACCATTTTTTTCTCGAATAACAATTAAAAAATATCTTGTGTGGTATGGTTTATTATCATCTAAAAGAATCCAACTGAGAACATTTTTAGTACAAAGCTTTGCACACTAGCACGGCAGTAAGCACTTAGCAAAAGTTTTCCAAAATGCATTGTTGACCACTTTATACTAGTGTAGATATAAGTAATATCTGCCAAAGAGTTTTAACATTGCAGCATCTATCAGTCTAATATTAATATCTTTGTAGCTAAGATAATTCTACAGAAGATCGAAGCAGAAGCAGAAGAGACTCTTTTTTTTGGGGGGGGGGGGGGGGGGGGTGGTAGCAATCCATGTACTGTAAAAAAAGGGGGGAAGTATACCAAAAATTGGGATCACCAACACAATAATATAAGTAAAAAACTGGTTTTTATTATAACATTATCTCAAAAACAAACTGTGGACATAGCACGGCTCCAGGGACAGGCAGGAGCACACAAACAGACAATTAAAAGCATTTAAAAAGCCAGAATGGCAAAAATCCCCAACACGCCAGCCTCCAAAAGTTATAACAATATGAAATGATACCCCTCACAAGGTAAATAAACCCCGCAGACAGTGTATTACAGGTGACAATGCTCCGGATGTATCCCATATAATAAAGGGAACCAAAGGGAACCTATCAGCTATACCTTATAAGTAAACTCTACAGACAGTATATTGCAGATGACAATGCTCAGGATATATCCAATATAGTGAAAGGAGCCAGTGGAACCTATCAGCTATACCTTATAGAGTGTCATATACCTATTAATAGTAACCACATAAATGAGAGGGTTAACTGGTGTAACTCATGAGGTATACAAGTACAAAAATGTGGCTAATGTACCCAAGTTATGCATCTAGAGGAGAGGATTAGATCGTATATTGGTCATGCTATGTTATAGTAGCAGACCGTAAACACAAACCCCTGATGCAAAATGAGCAGTCACCTAGAAATATATGACAAAATTCATGTCAGTGCAGAGTCTGAAGCAGGTGTAAGGGTAACCTGAATAATCAGTCAGATAGACAAGGAACCATACTTACACCTGACAGACCTGCAGCAATACCAGGGAAAGTGAGGAGGGTAAGTGCATAATAAGAGGTAGGTGGCGTGTGTCCCCACGCGTATCGCCACCGCACGTGTGGGTGCATTTTCTCTCCCCTGAGGAAGCCACACGTGCGTGATTATTCAGGTTACCCTTACACCTGCTTCAGACTCTGCACTGACATGAATTTTGTCATATATTTCTAGGTGACTGCTCATTTTGCATCAGGGGTTTGTGTTTACGGTCTGCTACTATAACATAGCATGACCAATATACGATCTAATCCTCTCCTCTAGATGCATAACTTGGGTACATTAGCCACATTTTTGTACTTGTATACCTCATGAGTTACACCAGTTAACCCTCTCATTTATGTGGTTACTATTAATAGGTATATGACACTCTATAAGGTATAGCTGATAGGTTCCACTGGCTCCTTTCACTATATTGGATATATCCTGAGCATTGTCATCTGCAATATACTGTCTGTAGAGTTTACTTATAAGGTATAGCTGATAGGTTCCCTTTGGTTCCCTTTATTATATGGGATACATCCGGAGCATTGTCACCTGTAATACACTGTCTGCGGGGTTTATTTACCTTGTGAGGGGTATCATTTCATATTGTTATAACTTTTGGAGGCTGGCGTGTTGGGGATTTTTGCCATTCTGGCTTTTTAAATGCTTTTAATTGTCTGTTTGTGTGCTCCTGCCTGTCCCTGGAGCCGTGCTATGTCCACAGTTTGTTTTTGAGATAATGTTATAATAAAAACCAGTTTTTTACTTATATTATTGTGTTGGTGATCCCAATTTTTGGTATACTTCCCCCCTTTTTTTGCATGTTCTGTCATATACCTGGAGATCCCATTTGGTGGTGCCCTTTCTATTCCCTTTTGTCAATCCATGTACTGTACATCTTAGTGATAAGTGCTTTTAAAATCAAATGTAACCTCAAAAAAAATGTGTCTACATTTTTATTTATAACAGGGTCTACCTGAATGCTATGGAACCTTCAAACCAAACTGACTCCCAAAGGTTCATCTTACTTGGGTTGTCTACTGTCCCTCACCTACAAGTCCTCTTCTTTGTCGTATTTTTTGTAATGTATTTAATGACAATACTTGGAAACCTACTGTTGATAGCTGCTGTTAGGATCAGTCCAACTCTACACAGTCCCATGTACTTTTTTCTCACCAACCTCTCCATCATAGATATCTGCTTCTCCTCCTCCATTGTCCCTGTTCTCTTAAGGAACACCATATCCAAAGATACAAGTATTTCCTTATTCGGATGTGTGGCACAGTTGTACATCTCCTTAACTTTGGGTGGGACAGAATGTATAATTCTTGCCTTCATGGCCTATGATAGGTTTGCCGCTATTTGTAGACCGTTGCATTATAACACCATAATGAGCAAGACCTTGTGTTTTTCCCTAGCTGGATTATCATGGAGCGTTGGAATCATTAACTCCATTGTGCAGTCGACCCTCATATTTCAGCTTTCATTCTGCAAGTGTCTCCATATCAACCACTACTTATGTGAGGGACCTGCTTTAATACGTATGTCTTGTGGAGATACCTTTCTTAGTGAGCTAGTAATGTTTATCACAGGAGGAATCATGGTCCTATGCTCCTTCCTTTTGACTCTAATATCATATGTGCATATTATATTCAACATTCTTAAAATACATTCTTCAGGAGGAAGGCAAAAAGCTTTCTCTACCTGCGCCTCTCACCTCACTGTGGTCACGCTCTACTATGGGCCAATTATATTCATGTATCTTCGGCCACACTCAAATAAGCATACAAGTTGCTCTGTTAATTCCGACAAGGTGATTTCTGTTCTCTACACAACAGTAACACCAATGTTAAATCCCTTAATATATAGTATGAGAAACAAGGATGTGAAAAAGACCCTTATGAATTACTTGAAGAGGAAGCAACGTTACTAAAATTGGTTCTTTAAAGTCTTCGAGTAATGTTAACATTTTTTAACTTGAACCAAGACATCCAGCAATTCCTAAAGTCTAGTTATAACCAACTTGGTAAACTATCATTGGTTTTAGTGATAGTAATGCTACTGTTCCTGACAATGCCTTCATTGTCTTCAGCTCACAGATATATCAGAAAATGTTTGAAGGTTATCATCAAGCCTTTTGAATGACAATTACATTATCATATATAAAATTTAATCCAGACACCTACACATTACATCTACATTTTTTATGAGCTCTCATTCTAAATTCGTAAACATTAATATTAAGTTTGGTTTCTTTTTGAAGATATAACAGTTTCCCTTCTTCTATGAATGTTTTCTTCATGATTTTGAGGTGTTTATGTGGGAGTTTTTCTACATTCATGCAGAAGAGTGGTCAAACACTGATGTTGCATGAGAAGACCATGCTCACAATCTCCATTTAAGTTCATCCCAAAGAAGTTGGGTGGCTTGATATGAAGGCGTTGTGTGCCAGTCAAGATCTTCTACATCAAAGTCCACCAATCATGTTTTCATTGACCATGACAAATATAAAGGGGCCTTACCCAACTGTTTTCACAAAGCTGAAAGTTACAAATGCCCAAAATCTATTGCATGTTAAAACAATGAGATTTCCCTTCACATTAATTAAAAGGCCAAGGCCTACCCTTGAAAAACAACCAATACCATTATAGGTCCTTCACCAAACTTTACAGCAAGCACATTGCAGTCAGGTGGCATTCAACAAACCTAGACTCATCCATCAGATGCCAGATAGAGAAGTGCATCGGAGCCCATTGGACTCTGGATACATCAATGCCTCTGTAATCAGGAACTCTCTTCTAGACACCAGAGAACTTGTTTGAAAAATTTTGCAACTCTCAAGTTCGGCTTGAGGTTTGTCCATTCGGATTCAGATTCAGATTCCTGAACACTTTTCTCAAAATTGGCAAAATTCGGCCTTTGTTTGTTAACTGTTCACATTTATATTATTGCAGAAACCATCCACTTTAAGCCCCTCCACAGTCATGTCAAGTATTGGCATGGCTGTGATTGGCAGGGAAATCAACATAAAAAAGCTGCAAAATGGTAAAAGCAGGACATACATACAGAATATTTCCATGGCTGTAACACTACTTTCGAAGTCTGCTCATTATCCCTTAGCGAAGAAAAAAACAAAAAACCCAGCTCAACTCAAAAATGGCATGTATTATAAGAGATGCACTGCACTAAAAACTCCAAACTGTACTCTTTTAAAATTTGAGATTTTTGGCAAAAAATTGCAATTTTTTTAGCTACCCGGCCACATCACGGCAAATCTCTTTGGGGCAGTTCTACTCTAAAATATTTTTATTTAAAATGTGCCATACGGCCACACATATGAAAAAGTAGAAATGTTTATAGTAGCACTTACCTGGTGCTTTTCAATCCCGTACTCATGACAGAATCATTACTGTGGGACTGCCACAAAGAGATTTGCCGTGACGTGGCGGGGTAGCTCAAAAAATTGCAGTTTTTTGCCAAAAATCTCAAATTTTAAAACAGTACAGTTTGGAATTTTTAGTGCAGTGCACATTTTATAATACATGCCATTTTTGAGCTGAGCTGGCTTTTTTGTCTTTTCTTCATTATGCCACATGCAGATTCACTGCTTTCTCCATCCACCATCCATGAGAACGTTTGTGATTGGCTGCAGTCGGACTGCTGGTGTGTCGGCGTCTTTTATTAGTTGCCCTCACAGAGGATTCCTGGTTCCCCTAATATAGTGTACAAATAAATACATTAAAAACATGGCATAAGGTCCCCCATATATTGATACCCAGCACAAATAAAGCAGATGGCTACAGGCTGCAGCCCTCAGCCGTGCACATTATCTTGTCTGTGTATCAAAATACGAGGGACCTCATGTGGCTTTTTTAAATTATTTAAATAAATAATTTTAAAAAGCTACATGTGATCCCCCCAATTTTGATACTCAGCCAAGATAAAGCCGACAGCTGGGGGCTGGTATTATCAGGCTGGGGTGGCACATTGTTATTAGGGCCCCCAGCCTAAAAATAACAGCCTGCAGCAGCCAATAATTGTTACATTCATTAGATGCAACAATACCGATGCTTTACCTGGCTCATTCCTAATGCCCTGTTGCGGTGGCAATCAGGTTAATATAATGGATTAATGACAGCTGTCATTAATTAGAAATCCCATAAGTCAAAATAGAGAAACACAAAACACACAGAAGAATCAGATATTTCTCCAATTTTTTAACTCCAAAACCATCCTACATGTCAGACGTAATCCACACCACGATGATCCCGACTCTGTTACATACTGAAGTCGCAGCGCACGGGCACATCTGAGAACATGACCGCTTGCTGCGACTTCAGGCAGACACTGACTGAGTTGCAGCTGTGAGCAGTGACACCACTGAGTTTACCAGCAGTCACAGCTTGAGTTTCCCACAATATTCCACCTGTGAGCACAGATAAACTCACCTCAGGTGAACTTATTGAAATCAGTGACTTCACCTCAGTTCAATGAGACCTGCATCTTCTGGCAGAAAACCGCTTTTTTCTTTGCCATGAGATGCAGATATGGTGCTGGAATTTATACACCAAATACCTGCACCAAATTTGTATCTCCTGGCAAAAAAATGCATCAAATCGTATCGCGTTTTGATGCGTTTTTTTGCCAGCAGATGCAGATTAATTTGGCATAGAAATTTCACCACCAAATCTGCCACTCCTGGTAAAAAAAAATTGCAGTGTAGGTGCAATTTTCTGCCAGGAGATGCAGATCTGGTGCAGAGATGTATATAGTACACCAGATTTCTGCACCAAATTTGCATCTTCTGACTGAAAACCGAAACGGTGTCAAAACCACAGTTTTTGTGTGGGGGTTTTGCCAGGAGATGTAGATTTTGTCCTGGAATTTATACACAAAATTCCTGCAACAAATCTGCATCGCCTGGCAAAAAAAAGCATCAAAACTGCATTGTGTTTTGATGCATTTTTTTTTGGCAGAAGATGCAGATTTGGTGCAGGAATTTATATACCAAATTCCTCCACGAAACCTTTGTCTTCTGGCAAAAAAAAACACATCAAAATCACATCGCGTTTTGATTAGTGATGTGTGGACTCACAGATATCCAGGATCAGCAGGTCTAACCGGATTTTTGAATTGATCCCAAATATCTGGCCAAACGCCAGTCCTCATATAAGTCTTTGTGGACCAGAATCCAGACCTTAAAAATTGTGGTAGAAGGGATAGGGGGATTAGTGCAAGAGCGCTATACTTACCGGCATGACTGTAACTGCTTTCGGGCCGCTCACTCTTCTTCCGGGGCCGCTCATTTACCTTCATGTATATTCATTGCTTCACCCACCCACCGGCAGTGCTGACATCTGTGATTTGTTTCAGTCAAATTCGCCCCCAGCCTGTGTGACAGAGTGTCATACTGCTTGCACTCACAGACCTTGTGGGTCACTGTAGATTGGTGTAAAAAAAGAAATGAAAAAACTGGCATAAGGTCCCCCATAATATGATACCCAGTACAGATAAAGCACATGGCTACAGGCTGCAGTCCCCAGCTGTGTGCTTATCTTGGCCTTGTATCAAATAAGAGGAACCGCATGTGGCATTTTAAAAAAAAAATATTTACATAAATGATTTTAAAACCTGGAATGATGTCCCCCAATATTGATACCCAGCCATGATAGAGTCATGATAAAGCCCGACAGCTGGAAGCTGGTATTCTCAGTGACATCGCTGCTCACAGCTGCAACTCAGTCAGTGTCTGCCTAAAGCAGGTGGTCATGTCCTCTAATGTGACCATGCACTGCAACCTCAGATGTAGCAGAGCTGGGATTCTCATAGGACACTGTGATGTGGATTATGTTGGTCTTGCAGGGTGTTTTGGGTATTAATAACTTGGAGAAAGAGAGTGGTTTTTTTTTATAAAAGATTTTTCTTTGTGTTTTGTGTTTCTTTTGATTGACAGGGTCATTAATTGGGGTCTCCTAGACCCCTACCCATTACAAATCCATGGTTTAGTGGCAGCTGTGATTTTTAACAAATTACAGCTGTCATTAACCCCTTATATTACCCCAATTGCCAGCACATCAGGGCAATCTGGATGAGACGGATAAAGCATCGGTATTGTAACATCTGATTGAAGCAGCAATTCTGTGCAGCTTCAGGCTGCTCTTTTTAGGCTGTAAGGGTCCAATAACCATAAGCCTCCCCAGCCTAAGAATACCAGCCCCCCACTGTCGGCTTTATCTTGTCTGAGTATCAAAATTGGGAGGACGCAATGTAGTAGTTTTTTAATTATTTACTTAAATAGTGGGAAAAAAAGCTGCATGGGGTCCCTGATATTTTGATACACAAACAAGATAATGTGTAGGGCTGGAGACTGGGGCCTGTAGCCAACTGCTTTATATGCACTGGGAATCAATATACGGGAGACCCAAAGTATTTTATTTTACTTTATTTTTACACGACAATAGGAATGCAGACAGCATGTGTGATTCCAACCAATCACAGATGCTGTCACAGAGGGTGGAGGCGCGGTCTGACTGCAACCAGTCACAGACATCTGGACTGACGATGGGCAGAAGAAGCAGTAAATATGTATAAGAGCTAATGATCAGACCCAGAAGAAGATATTTTACACCAGAAAAACAATGAAATAGCAGACAGACATTGTGAGATTCTGGTTAGTAGGGAGGTGATGTCAGGTCCAGAAAGGTAGATCTGCGTATCATCAGCATAGAGATGATACTGAAAGCCGTGGGACTCTATGAGCTGTCCTAGGCTGAAGGTGTAGATGGAGAACAGCAGGGGTCCAAGAAATTAACCTTGGGGGACACCGGCAGATAGGGGGTGAGATGAGGAAGGGGTGTGAAAGTGGGAGATGCTGAAAGTTCGGTCAGTTAAGTATGAGGAGATCCAAGATAGTCTGTGATGCCCAGAGACGAGAGAATCTGTCGTAGAAGGGAATGGTCTACTGTGTCAAAGGCAGAGGACAAGTCCAGGAGGAGGAGAACAGAGTATTGTCGCTTGGCTTTGGCAGTTAGTAGGTTGTTAGTGACTTTGGTTAGGGCAGTTTCAGTGGAATGATGCGGTCGGAATCCAGATTGTAAACGGTCAAAGAGGAAGCAGGAAGAGAGGTGGGAGGACAGTTCAAGATGTACATGCTGTTCCAGTAGTTTTGAGGCATAGGGGAGAAGTTATATGGGGCAGTAATTTGACACAGAGGAAGGGTCAAAGGAGGGCTTTTTGAGGATGGGTATGATGGAGGTATGTTTAAAGCATGAAGGGAATACACCAGTTGTTAGTGATAGGTTGAAGAGATGGGTTAGGGTTGGCATGAAGACAATGGCAAAATTGGGGATGAGATGGGATGGGAGTGGATCAAGCAGGCAGGTTGTGAGTTCTGATCTTGAAAGTAGAGTGGAAAGATGATCTTCTATCTATGTGCTGATTGTGGGCCAAAGCTTGCTCTGATGTTGTCAATCTTCTGCTTGAGGAAAGAGGCAAAGTCTTCAGCTGAGATGAGAGGAGAGGGAGGTAGTGTCAAGGGACTAAGGAGAGAGTTGAAAGTGTTGAATAGCTGTTTAGGGTTGTGAGATAGAGAAGATATGAGAGATGAGAAGTAGGTTTGTTTTTCAGCAGTGAGTGCAGACTTGAAAGTGGTGGGGGTCTGTTTGTATGCGACGAAGTGCTCTGCAGAATGAGACCTCTTCCAACTGCGCTCAGTGATTCTGGAAGCCCGTCTCAATTCTTTAGTCTGCCTCGTGTGCCAGGATTGCCTTTTGATTGTGCGGGTTTTGGTGTGTGTGAGAGGGGCAGCTGATTCGAGAGCTGCAGAGATGGTGGTGTTATATAAAGTGGCAGCTGCATCTGCATCATGTGAAGAAGTAATGTCTGCAAGAGGGAAAAGAGACTGAGAAAATGAGTGTAAATCAAGGTGATTAAGATTTCTGCGAGGGTGTGAAAGTTTGTGGAGGGGGGTTGTGTACTTGGAGAAGAGATGGAAGAGCATGTGAGTAGGTTGTGGTCAGATAGGGGGAGAGGCGAGTTAGAGAGGTTAAATAGAGAACAGAGATGAGTGAAGATGAGGTCCAGCGTGTGGCCATCTTTGTGAGTAGCTGCAGAGGACCATTGGGTTAGGCCAAAGGAGGAAGCGAGTGTTAGAAGTTTAGAGACAGATGAGTGAGAAGTGTCAATGGGAATATTAAAGTCACCCATGATGATGGTGGGGATGTCGGTGGAAAAAAAATGTAGTAGCCAGGTGGGGAAATGGTCAATAAAGGCACTGGCTGGCCCTTGGGGGCAATAAATGACAGCTAGTTGGAGATTGGAGGGGGAGTAGATGCATACGGAGTTCACCTCAAAAGAGGGGAGAGTAACATAGGGTGGAAGTGGAATTGCTGTAAAGGAGCATTGGTCGGACAGGAACAAACCAACACCTCCACCATGCTTGTTACTGGGATGGGCGGTGTGAGAGAGATGGAGACCGCCATAAGAAAGTGCAGCAGGAGAGACCATGTCAGAGGGGGTGAGCCAGGTTTCTGTGATGCCAAGGAAGGAAAGTTTATTAGTGATGAAAAGATCATGAATGTAAAAAAGTTTATTGCAGACAGAGCGAGCGTTCCATTGGGTTCCTGTTAGTGGGGGTGTGGGGGCTGGGTGAATGGGTATAAGAGTAGAAGGAAATTTGTGTTAGAGTGTGGATGGCAGTTAGATGTGACAATGGGGATGTGGTGAGGAGGACCAGGATTTAAGGAGAAGCAGAGAGAGTGTTAGTAAGTGGGAACAGGAGAGGCCATGAGGTGGTCGTGTGTATCTGGAGACACAGGGTGTAATGTGGAGGAACAGATCTGAGAAGAAGGTAAGATGGGTGGAGAGGATGGAGGGAGAGGTGAATTGTTCATTACAGGGTGTAGGGATCAGAGGGGTAAATAAAAAGTGAAGTATTATAGGAGTGAAAGTAAAAAGACACACAAACATTGTTTAAAGTGACTATGTATTAAGTTACCTTCCAGTCCCTTCTGGTCCAATTCGGCCTAATTCATTGTAGCACACTTATCAATCTATTCTTAGGGATACACACGCCGACAATGTCTAAGCCGATAATGTGAGCCACACATACTGTATAGTGTTAGAAAGCACTCAATTGGATCAAAGAAGGGAGGGGCTGATACTCATCCTGATTACTTAAATCACAGACCCAAGATGTACGATAGCATAGGCACAGATAACAAGGAGGTCATAAAGAAAAGTGAGAATGGGGTGGTCATTACACACATACCAGATGCAGAGAAAGCAGGAGACATAAAAGGAAAAGAAACTCATGGGAAAGATGGGTAGTTGTCACACATACGAGATGCAGAGAAAGCAGGATACATAAAATGAAAGGCAACTCATAGGAAAGATGGGTAGTTGTCACACATACCAGATGCAGAGAAAGCAGGATACATAAAATGAAAGGCAACTCATAGGAAAGATGGGTAGTTGTCACACATACCAGATGCAGAGAAAGCAGGATACATAAAATGAAAGGCAACTCATAGGAAAGATGGGTAGTTGTCACACATACCAGATGCAGAGAAAGCAGGATACATAAAATGAAAGGCAACTCATAGGAAAGATGGGTAGTTGTCACACATACGAGATGCAGAGAAAGCAGGATACATAAAATGAAAGGCAACTCATAGGAAAGATGGGTAGTTGTCACACATACCAGATGCAGAGAAAGCAGGATACATAAAATGAAAGGCAACTCATAGGAAAGATGGGTAGTTGTCACACATACCAGATGCAGAGAAAGCAGGATACATAAAATGAAAGGAAACTTATAGGAAAGATGGGTAGTTGTCACACATACCTCTGAAAAAAGCAGACATGATGATTATATGATGGAGAGTAGAAATGATGAATGAATAAGTGCATAATGTGGAATTCGGCTTAATTCATTATCTGGACACTTATAGATCCACATTTACGGATACACACTACTCTCAACTAAAGTCTTCTTTGAGCATCCGTTTCGGCTTTTCCCTATATTTCTGTCTCTCTTTTAGTCATGTTTATAGTTGTTTTATGCTTTCTATGATAAATTTTTGTTCTATAATATAGATATGTTATGTACTGTAAATCATGTTTGTACACTAAATCACAAAATATCATTCATGTAAAAGTATATACAGTATCTCCAGAGTACTAATTAATCATGTATTTCTAGCAATGAATTCTGCAGAGACTAGTAAATAACTAGGGAGTTGCAGAAATTGTTTTTTCCACAATTCTATAATACAACTTGCATATAATTAATACAACGTGCATATAAAAGGGATTTCTAAGCCCAGGCTTATTCTTTCTTTATGGAAAGTGCCATTTCCATAATTCGATCTTATCGAGCCTTAATAATGGTCATGTATACATGGGCTGGAGGTTAAAAAAAACATTAAGCCAAAAATAAAGTTTGGCCAATGATTTACTGGAAACCAAATTCGGTTGTGGTAAGTTACAAATATTTTCAAATATCCACCAATATTGAATTTCTAACATTACATTTTTGAAAAATTTACTGTATTTGGGTTTTATTATTTTCTGACCTTCAGTTTTAGAAAGGATTTTGTGTTGAATGAATTTTATGGCAAATCAAATGGATACTTTATGCTGCAAAGTCTGATCAGTGGTTCTTCAACGGCCACAAATTTATTCTGAGAATGGGTTGCCCGGTCAAATTTTGCAAATAAAGACCAACTATATTCAGTCATTTATCTTTAGGGTATGTTCACATGTGTTACATTTTCATACTGAAATTCTTACACAATTATTTACTACAGACACTGACTCATATTTCTTCTTTAGATCAGCAATTTTCAGTTTAATGCACCTCGGATACACAAGGATTAACTCAATTTTACGAGACTAAAGTACAGTAAAGTCAAATTCTCTGACTTTTCATGTGCAATCTAAATAAATAAGTACAATACTACATATTATTTTATCTAGCAAATTTCCATAGCACGTGAACTGGAATATGTAATTGTAAAGAATGCAGAATATTGTTATTTATATTTCAGAGAATTTCTGAAAGGATTCTGTACCAAAAGCTACATAAAATTCTGAAAGTGTGAATGGCTCCTTCTAGTCTATGGGAGCAATGAAAACGGGCAAGAGAGCAGGTTCAGGTAACTCCAGTGTCCGGTGCTAGCTATACAGTCAATGGTACCTGCATCATCCACCTCCATCCACCAGTGCCACATTGTACAATAAGAAACAATACATTTTAAATATAGGCTAAGTAATAAATAAAAACAGCCAAGAGAATGCGTTTGGTGATATTTCCCATCAGGAACTCATCCATCACTGGACTAGAAGGACACATCACTTGCCTAATGTCTCAGATCTCCCAACACCAGTAATAGGCAAATCCTTCTCGTCTGTATCGACCAAGTTCACACACAATGGGTAAGTGAAATAATGCAAAGTGAATAAAAAAATACAGCACATCATCAACCGTTACCTACAGGCAGCATTGGACTGGCTACCGGAGGAATCTCCAGTAATGCCAGGCCTGGATTCAGTTACCTACACTGAACTCCGAAGCTCTCATGTGAGCTCCGGAGTGCAGCCTAGACTGCACCGCAAGCGCCGAGTGATTGATTCCTCGGCGATTGCGGTTCAGTTCATGACAGCTGCAGACAGACCGGGCTGATCTCCGGTGCTCTCACCTGAACTCCAGAGATCAGCCCGGCCTGTCTGCAGCTGTCATGAACTGAACCGCAATTGCCGGGGAATCAATCACTCGGTGCTAGCTGCTCAGTCCTGCAAACTCTGAGATCAATCCAGGCAGCAGGTGAGAGCTCCGGAGTGCAAAGCAGTTAACTGAATCCAGGCCTGGCATTACAGGAGATTCCTCCGGTAGCTAGTCCAACGCTGCCTACAGGACAGTCAAAAGATGCATACAGGATTAGAGATGAGTGAACCCAAACAGAAAAATCACAAAAAATTACAAAAAAAAATCAGTGTTCGAGTTCGGGAGCTGTATGTATGCTATCCACTGCAGCCCGTATCGCTGTGCTCACGTATGCTCGGTGCCCGGCCCAGGGAGAGCCACTTTCATTGTTCGAATCATTCTCAATGGGGGCAAAATCAGCATTATCAGATGTAGTGTATACAAATAAAAATGAAAAAAAAAACCACCCTCCCGGCAAGTGCTTTGTTTATGGTTGGCTGTAAGTGGGTGGAGAGCCGAATTGCCCAATCAGTGACTTCCAATAGGGTTCAGGTCAAGTTCGGGTCCCAAATTGAACCGTCCGAACCAAATTACAACAGGTCTGCATATCTCTATACAGGATATATTAATAATATATCAATATAACAAGCAAAAATAAATACGCAGAATAAACCGTCGCTATGATTTTAGCTGCGGTAGCTCCTTGTTGTACTCCTAACAAAAACAGATTTTATGCAATAAGAGTAGGCTTAACCTTTTGAATTTGTAAATTAACCTGGGCTCCTCCATTTTTTGTCTAACACAAACTTCTCTCTAAGTCCCTTTACACACTGAAACTTTCTAGCAATCCCACCAGCGATCTCGACCTGGCCAGGATCGCTGGAAAGTCTCTAACAGTTGCTGGTGAGCTGTCAAACAGGCAGATCTGGCCAACGACGCAGCAGCGATACGGACCTGCAGAACGACTTCGTTGGAAAGGGAACGCTATAGCACGCCTATGGGCTGGGTCGCTAACGATGTCGTTGTAACGGTGTCAAACACCGATACATGCGCAGCGGGAAACTAAGGACCAAAGAATGGTCCTGAACGACTTGTAGCAATCAGTGACCTCACAGCGTGGGCCAGGTCGCTGATGCATGTCACACACTGTGTTACGGGGGACCGGCAGATTAGGACCAGGGGTATATATCCCAATCGCCAGTCGGGGCCCACCGTGCTCCAGATGGTAATGGAGCTGCTGGCACCCTGTGGGTTAGGCTGAGACTATAGAGCTGGATGGCTCTGAGATAACTCAAGGAACCGGTCACTGTGTAGGGACACGTCAGACCGGACGACAACCCAGTTAGCTTTTCGGTGGAGCGGACGCTACTCCGACCACGTGTGTAGGAACACGTCAGGCCGGATGGTAACCAGTTAGCGTTGACCGAGAAGACCGCTGCGACAGCGCCCTGTCGGCCACGTGTGTAAGACACGTCAGGCCGAGCGGTCCTCCGATTAGCGTTTCTGGCCACCACTCGACTGGCCATGTGTGTAAAGGACACATCAGACCAGGTAGTCACACCAGTAGCATTTGACTGGGAAGCCGAGGATGATAATAGGGTTCACACACCCAATCCAGGAACACCCTGTTAACTTCACAGGGGTTCTGGGGTGCGCTGTCCTTGCGCGTAGAGGGCACAACCGGACAGGTGGCGCAGCAGGTACACTGTCCGTGTGCGTCGAGGGCACTCTCGGACAGGTGAAGCAGCAGGTATTCTGTCCGTGTGCGTAGGAGGCACACCTGAACAGGTGACGCAGCAGCCGCAGCCCAGTTAACGCCACTGGACTGCTCTAGCACAACAGGAACGGTAGCAAGGAAGCACGGCACCTGACCCTCATGTGCTGAGCCACGAATCTTGGCGTGACAGGCACCGTTCACCTAGCCCTACCTACCGCTTCCAACAAGGCTTATGCCACCAAGAACTCTAAATGAAGACTGCTCACCTCCATGTTGTCTCCAGCCCCTTTTATAACCTGGGTCCGCCCCAAACCCAGGGTGGAACCATCAAGGTCCAATAGCAGAGTGACATGTCATCAGTGACGTCACATGAGACCTATCCGGAACCGCCACGTCATTGATGACCTCATGGCAGCCACGCCCCAAACACATCACCAGTCATTGTCTGACGACCAATGGTTAGGTGCCAGATCATAGGGGCGGGCCTCTGCGAGCCAGTACGGAGTTGCCACGTCATCAGGAGACCTGACACCCTCTGCCCTATCAGGGCCTGCCACCTCACGGACATGCTCAGTGAGGTCCTTACCGGACCTAGCCTCTGATGCACTAAGTGCCTGAGCATGCTCAGTAGCCTGAGCAACAGGCTTAGAAAGCAGACTATCAGTTTGAGCATGCTCAGTAGGCACATCCCAGAACTTAGACACAGCACGAAGTCCAAGTACCTGTGCAAAGAGGCTGTTAGGGTTAATTGTGGGAGCATGCTCAGTAGCCTGACCTGAGGACTTGGTCTCAGACATAACACAAACAGGCTGAGCATGCTCACTAGGCAAAACACCGGGCTTAGACTCTGGCTGGGGTAAATTGGCGCACGCATGGGCACTAGCCGCCTCTCCACACTTAGACGTAGTGGAAGGAACAGCCAACTGGACAACCCGAGGCACGGCCAAGAACGGCAGCCGGCGTCTGGGCGCAACAGGAACCGCAGCAGACTGCTTGCGGCTATGGCGGCGCCGGTTCGTAACACACTGCAATGTTGCTGGGGAGGTCGCTATTACGTCACAAAACCGGTGACATTACAGTGATATCGCTAGCGATGTTGCAGTGTGTAAAGGGGCCTTATCACTGATATTGCACTGGAATGTTATTTTCTCTCATTAATCTTTGTCCTTTGTCTACCCAGTAGTCTGGTTTTATCAGTCTACAAGGGACCTTAGCAGAGATAAGACAATTTGTAACAAATCAAGTTAAGAATTTCCCCCAAATTTTGGTTTCTAGCAAATCCAAAATTTTAGGGATTCAGTTCACAAAATTAAAAAATAATAGCAGCCTACCAGCCACAAATATGAATAATTATTTTCAGGGATGGGAAGGGAATAAAAAATAATAAAATGCAATAGGCAGCAGTCCTAGGGCTTCCCCTCGGTTTGTGGTCAGAGACGGCTCTGGAAGATTTGACTATTAAGTTGATAAAATAAAAGAGTGGAAGAGCTATGGCAGAAGAACAAATGAACGTCAAGCCAAATAAAGGTGAGTGTAAGCGTCTAATATTTAACATTTCAACTTGTGGTCTGGAGAGACTGCAGAGCATTATGTATGTCTTTCCAGGTGGTACTTTCAATCAATTTTGGACCAGATTTGATCTTCTGCTTCATTGAACGAATCTCCCTGAAACAAATTTTGGAATTTTGGTTGTTTGCTCACCCAGCTAAAATGTTTGATATATGTTTGATATGTCCTTGTTCTGGAATACCTTGTATTTTACATGCAAAGATTAATATTATATATATATATATATATATATATATATATATACACAGTGCGTATATATATATATATATATATATATATATATATATATATATATATATATATATATATACAGTTAGGTCCAGAAATATTTGGACAGTGACACAAGTTTTGTTATTTTAGCTGTTTACAAAAACATGTTCAGAAATACAATTATATATATAATATGGGCTGAAAGTGCACACTCCCAGCTGCAATATGAGAGTTTTCACATCCAAATCGGAGAAAGGGTTTAGGAATCATAGCTCTGTAATGCATAGCCTCCTCTTTTTCAAGGGACCAAAAGTAATTGGACAAGGGACTCTAAGGGCTGCAATTAACTCTGAAGGCGTCTCCCTCGTTAACCTGTAATCAATGAAGTACTTAAAAGGTCTGGGGTTGATTACAGGTGTGTGGTTTTGCATTTGGAAGCTGTTGCTGTGACCAGACAACATGCGGTCTAAGGAACTCTCAATTGAGGTGAAGCAGAACATCCTGAGGCTGAAAAAAAAGAAAAACTCCATCAGAGAGATAGCAGACATGCTTGGAGTAGCAAAATCAACAGTCGGGTACATTCTGAGAAAAAAGGAATTGACTGGTGAGCTTGGGAACTCAAAAAGGCCTGGGCGTCCACGGATGACAACAGTGGTGGATGATCGCCGCATACTTTCTTTGGTGAAGAAGAACCCGTTCACAACATTAACTGAAGTCCAGAACACTCTCAGTGAAGTAGGTGTATCTGTCTCTAAGTCAACAGTAAAGAGAAGACTCCATGAAAGTAAATACAAAGGGTTCACATCTAGATGCAAACCATTCATCAATTCCAAAAATAGACAGGCCAGAGTTAAATTTGCTGAAAAACACCTCATGAAGCCAGCTCAGTTATGGAAAAGTATTCTATGGACAGATGAGACAAAGATCAACCTGTACCAGAATGATGGGAAGAAAAAAGTTTGGAGAAGAAAGGGAACGGCACATGATCCAAGGCACACCACATCCTCTGTAAAACATGGTTTAGGCAACGTGATGGCATGGGCATGCATGGCTTTCAATGGCACTGGGTCACTTGTGTTTATTGATGACATAACAGCAGACAAGAGTAGCCGGATGAATTCTGAAGTGTACAGGGATATACTTTCAGCCCAGATTCAGCCAAATGCCGCAAAGTTGATCGGACGGCGCTTCATAGTACAGATGGACAATGACCCAAAGCATACAGCGAAAGCTACCCAGGAGTTCATGAGTGCAAAAAAGTGGAACATTCTGCAATGGCCAAGTCAATCACCAGATCTTAACCCACTTGAGCATGCATTTCACTTGCTCAAATCCAGACTTAAGACGGAAAGACCCACAAACAAGCAAGACCTGAAGGCTGCGGCTGTAAAGGCCTGGCAAAGCATTAAGAAGGAGGAAACCCAGCGTTTGGTGATGTCCATGGGTTCCAGACTTAAGGCAGTGATTGCCTCCAAAGGATTCGCAACAAAATATTGAAAATAAAAATATTTTGTTTGGGTTTGGTTTATTTGTCCAATTACTTTTGACCTCCTAAAATGTGGAGTGTTTGTAAAGAAATGTGTACAATTCCTACAATTTCTATCAGATATTTTTGTTCAAACCTTCAAATTAAACGTTACAATCTGCACTTGAATTCTGTTGTAGAGGTTTCATTTCAAATCCAATGTGGTGGCATGCAGAGCCCAACTCGCGAAAATTGTGTCACTGTCCAAATATTTCTGGACCTAACTGTATATATATATATATATATACATGTATATATATATATATATATACTGTATATATATTTACACACACAAGTGCATCTCGATAAATTAGAATATCATCAAAAAGTTAATTTACAGTTAGGTCCAGAAAAATTTGGACAGTGACACAATTTTCGCGAGTTGGGCTCTGCATGCCACCACATTGGATTTGAAATGAAACCTCTACAACAGAATTCAAGTGCAGATTGTAACATTTAATTTGAAGGTTTGAACAAAAATAACTGATAGAAATTTTAGGAATTGTACACATTTCTTTACAAACACTCCACATTTTAGGAGGTCAAAAGTAATTGGACAAATAAACCAAACCCAAACAAAATATTTTAATTTTCAATATTTTGTTGCGAATCCTTTGGAGGCAATCACTGCCTTAAGTCTGGAACCCATGGACATCACCAAACGCTGGGTTTCCTCCTTCTTAATACTTTGCCAGGCCTTTACAGCCGCAGCCTTCAGGTCTTGCTTGTTTGTGGGTCTTTCCGTCTTAAGTCTGGATTTGAGCAAGTGAAATGCATGCTCAATTGGGTTAAGATCTGGTGATTGACTTGGCCATTGCAGAATGTTCCACTTTTTTGCACTCATGAACTCCTGGGTAGCTTTGGCTGTATGCTTGGGGTCATTGTCCATCTGTACTATGAAGCGCCGTCCGATCAACTTTGCGGCATTTGGCTGAATCTGGGCTGAAAGTATATCCCGGTACACTTCAGAATTCATCCGGCTACTCTTGTCTGCTGTTATGTCATCAATAAACACAAGTGACCCAGTGCCATTGAAAGCCATGCATGCCCATGCCATCACGTTGCCTCCACCATGTTTTACAGAGGATGTGGTGTGCCTTGGATCATGTGCCGTTCCCTTTCTTCTCCAAACTTTTTTCTTCCCATCATTCTGGTACAGGTTGATCTTTGTCTCATCTGTCCATAGAATACTTTTCCAGAACTGAGCTGGCTTCATGAGGTGTTTTTGAGCAAATTTAACTCTGGCCTGTCTATTTTTGGAATTGATGAATGGTTTGCATCTAGATGTGAACCCTTTGTATTTACTTTCATGGAGTCTTCTCTTTACTGTTGACTTAGAGACAGATACACCTACTTCACTGAGAGTGTTCTGGACTTCAGTTGATGTTGTGAACGGGTTCTTCTTCACCAAAGAAAGTATGCGGTGATGATCCACCACTGTTGTCATCCGTGGACGCTCAGGCCTTTTTGAGTTCCCAAGCTCACCAGTCAATTCCTTTTTTCTCAGAATATACCCGACTGTTGATTTTGCTACTCCAAGCATGTCTGCTATCTCTCTGATGGAATTTTCTTTTTTTTTCAGCCTCAGGATGTTCTGCTTCACCTCAATTGAGAGTTCCTTAGACCGCATGTTGTCTGGTCACAGCAACAGCTTCCAAATGCAAAACCACACACCTGTAATCAACCCCAGACCTTTTAACTACTTCATTGATTACAGGTTAACGAGGGAGACGCCTTCAGAGTTAATTGCAGCCCTTAGAGTCCCTTGTCCAATTACTTTTGGTCCCTTGAAAAAGAGGAGGCTATGCATTACAGAGCTATGATTCCTAAACCCTTTCTCCGATTTGGATGTGAAAACTCTCATATTGCAGCTGGGAGTGTGCACTTTCAGCCCATATTATATATATAATTGTATTTCTGAACATGTTTTTGTAAACAGCTAAAATAACAAAACTTGTGTCACTGTCCAAATATTTCTGGACCTAACTGTATTTCAGTAATTCAACACATTATATAGAGTCATTACACACAGCGGGATCTATTTCACGTGTTCATTATATATTATATAGAGTCATTACACACAGAGGGATCTATTCCAAGTGTTTATTTCTGTTAATGTTGATGATTATGGCTTACAGTCAATGAAAATCCAAAAGTCATTATCTCAGAAATTTAGAATATTGTATAAGACCAACTGAAAAATGTATGTTACACTCAGAAATTGGCGCCTACTGAAAAGTCTGTACAGTAAATACCTCAATACTTGGTCGGGGCTCCTTTTGCATGAATTAATGCATCAATGAGGCGTGGCATGGAGGCGATCAGCCTGTGGCGCTGATGAGGTGTTATGGAAGCCCAGGTTGCTTTGATATCAGCCTTCAGCTCGTCTGCATTGTTGGATCTGGGGTCTTTCATCTTCCTCTTGACAATACCCCATGGATTCTCTATGGGGTTTAGGTCCGGTGAGTTTGCTAGCCAATCAAGCACAGTGATACTGTGGTTAGTAAACCAGGTATTGGTACTGTTGGCAGTGTGGACAGGGGCCAAGTCCTGCTGGAAAATGACATTTTCAATTCCCAAAAAGCTTGTCAGCAGAGGAAACCATGAAGTGCTGTAAAATTTCCTGGTAGATGGCTGCGCTGACTTTTGTCTTGATAAAACACAGTGGAGCTACACCAGCAGATGACATGGCTCCCCAAACCATCACTGATTGTGGAAACTTCACACTAGGCCTCAGCAGCTTGGATTGTGGCCTCTCCACTCTTCCTCCAGACTCTGGGACCGTGATTTCCAAATGAAATGCAAAATTTACTTTCATCTGAAAACTACACCTTGGACACTGAGAACAGTTCAGTTCTCTTTCTCCTTGGCCCAGGTAAGAAGCTTCTGGTGTTGCCTATTGGTCATGAGTGGGATGACACAAGGAACGCGACACTTGTAGCCCATGTCCTGGATACGTCTGTGTGTGGTGACTCTTGAAGTACTGATTCCAGCAGCGTCCACTCCTTGTGAATCTCGCCCAAATTTTTGAATGGCCTTTTCTTAACAATCCTTTCAAGGCTGCAGTTATCCCGGTTGCTTGTGCACCTTTTTCTATCACACCTTTTCCTTCCACTCAACTTTCCATTAATATGCTTGGATGCAGCACACTGAGAACAGCCAGCTTCTTTAGCAATGACCTTTTGTGGCTTACCCTCATTGTGGAGTGCGTCAATAACTGCCTTCTGGACATCTGTCAAGTCAGCAGTCTTCCCCATAAATGTGTAGCCTACTGAACCAGACTAAGGGACCATTTTAAAAGCTTAGGAAGCTTTTGCGGGTGTTTTGTGGTAATTATTCTAATTTTCTGAGATAATGACTTTTGGGTTTTCATTGGCTGTAAACCATAATCATCAACATAAATAAAGAATAAAACAAAGGAGCGCATGTGAAGGGTCTGGGAGATAGCGGTGAGAACAGTAATAGAATCTGCTCACCTGATGTGGTTGTGCAGCCCTTACACAACCACGGTGTAAAAGCCGCTTTACACGCTGCAATATCGCTATCGATATCGCTAGCATGCGTACCCGCCCCCGTCGGTTGTGCGTCACGGGCCAATCGCTGCCTGTGGCGCACAGTCGCAACCCATCGCTTGAACCTATCACACATACTTACCTGCCTAGCAACGTAGCTGTTGCCAGCGAAACGCCTCCTTTCTAAGGGGGCAGTTCGTTCGGTGTCACAGCGACGTCACTAAGCGGGCGCCTAATAGAAGCGAAGGGGCGGAGATGAGCGGGACGAACATCTCGCCCACCTCCTTCCTTCCTTATTGCGGGTGGCCGCAGGTAAGGTGAGGTTCCTCGTTTCTGCGGTGTCACACATAGCGATGTGTGCTGCCGCAGGAACGACGAGCAACATCGTACCTGCAGCAGCAACGATATTTGGGATTGGAGGAGCATGTCAACAAGCTCGTACATTTCACACGCAATGACATCGCTAACAAATTCCGTGACCCCCCACGACATCGCTTTAGCGATGTCGCTGCGTGTAAAGCGGGCTTAAGACAGGAGTGTGGTGTTAGCGCTCATCCAGAATGTTGGCCCGCGATGTCCATCTGGGGAAGCGAGTTCCTGGAAAGCTGGTAATGTGACAGGTCGCTGGACATTGCTGGTGAGCTGACCTTTCATGCCAAGCAACTCTTGCCGTGAACCCACAAAGGGGAAATCAACAGTAATGAATAGGAGCATGGTCTAATAAAGCACTAGGGAGGCCACAGTATTAAATTATTTTTAGTGGCGGATAGAAAATAATAAATTCTACAAAAATAATTTAATACTGTGGCCTCCCTAGCGTTCTATTAGACCGTGCTCCTATTCATTATTATAATCAACAAACATAACAGAAATAAACACTTGAAATAGATCACTCTGTTTGTAATGACTCTATATAATATATGTGTTTCATTTTTGTATTGAATTATTGAAATCAATTAACTTTTTGATAATATTCTAATTTATTGAGATGCACATACACCTTGAGCAGAATTATTAGGCAAGTTGTATTTTAGAGGATTTTTTTTATTATTGATCAACAACTATGTTCTCAATCAACCCAAAAGACTCATAAATATCAAAACTTAATATTTTTGGAAGTTGGAAGTGGTTTTTTTTTAGATTTGGCTATCTTAGGAGGATATCTGTTTGTGCAGGTAACTATTACTGTGCAGAATTATTAGGCAACTTAATAAAAACCAAATATATTCCCATCTCACATGTTTATTTCTACCAGGTAAACCAATATAACTGCACAAAATTTAGAAATAAACATTTCTGACATGCAAAAACAAGTGTTTTAATCATGTACAGATGATGATTCAGCTGTTCTTTTACTGTACAGATGGTGGATTGGTGCTGTATTCCTGTTCTGTTTGTGGCTCTTGTGTTGTGTTCCTGTACTAATGATAGTTCTGGCGCTGCATGGATGGTATTGTTGATGGATTGGTGATTTATTTCTGAACTGATAGTGGTTCTGGGGCAATTGATTCTGCTGTTCTTTTACTGTACAGATGGTAGTTCTAATGCTTCATTCTTGTATGATGTTTATGGTGGTGTATTCAAGAACTAATGGTGGTTCTAGTTCTGTATTTTAGTTCTGATGGTGGTTCTGGTACTGTATCTATGTACTGATGGTGGATTGGTGCTGTATTCCTGTTCTTATTTTGGCTGTTGTGTTGTATTCCTGTACTAATTATAGTTCTGGTGTTGTATTCCCGGTATTAGATTGGTGATTTTTTTTCTGAACTGATAGTGGTTCTGGGACAATTGTGAACAAATGTGAAAAAATGTGAACAAAGACAGCTTTAAGATTCTATTCAGTAGTTTGATGTGTAACTGAATAGATTCTGTAATTTCTTATATACTTTAGTTTAACAACTACTACATTATTATTGTAACTTAAACAAAGTATCACCATATGTTGTCATATTACATAAGACTGCAGGAAAATGTGTCTTTAATTTTAGTTATCATAACTTTCATTTTCTGAGTAAGAGAGAACAATAGAGGAAAATAGGTTTTTTTTAAGCCGCGCCAATGATCACTTCTCAGGTATTCAGATTAATGGATCTTTATTTTGCACAGGTCTACGCGTTTCTGGAGTCTCAGCTCCCTTCCTCAGGACCATCAGGCATAAGAACACATCAAATCTACCATAATGGAGACTAACACAGTATAAATACATTTGATGACATCACAAGACCGCCCCTGATAGAAAAAAAAAAAAGGGCGGGAAAGGGTGCATTGCAGTGAAGCATGACGCAATACAAGTAACTTCATGAAGGATGTGAAAAATAAAATCAATTATAGTGGCGATAACACACATCTCAGATCGTGAAATAATGAAATTACTCAAAACATAAAAACACCAAAAATAACAGATCTATGTGTGATCATGATTATTTCTCAAAAAATATATATATGTATGTATGTGCAGGGAGGACATAGGAAATGAGCCTAGAACTCATGTCAGTGCTGGAAAACCCGCAATGTAGGATAGATCGGTTCCTTCATGAAGTTACTTGTATTGCGTCATGCTTCACTGCAATGCACCCTATCCGCCCCTTTGTTTTTTTGTTTTTTTGGGGGTTTTTTTCTATCAGGGGCGATCTTGTGATGTCATCAAATGTATTTATACTGTGTTAGTCTCCATTATGGTAGATTTGATGTGTTCTTATGCCTTATGGTCCTGAGGAAGGGAGATGAGACTCCAGAAACGCGTAGACCTGTGCAAAATAAAGATCCATTAATCTGAATACCTGAGAAGTGATCATTGGTGCAGCTTAAAAAAACCCTATTTTCCTCTATTGTTCTCTGTTATCTGCAGTCTGGGTTGCTGCTGCCTTGATCAAAACTTTCCATGCCTGCATAGTAGTTGTGACTTTCAGAACTTCACTTGGTGAGTATTACTGCTCCCTGTCTCTACCCCGTGTGTTATTGGGGTAAAACCCTATTGCGCTTCTTCTCCACAGCTTTTTACTCATCATTTTCTGAGTAAGGGAGTGGCATGTATTTGTATGTGGTCTTTTTTTACAAAAATAGACAGAGGAAGGAGGACATCCAGAGATAGACAAGTATACAGTAGTAGGTAAAAAATAGCTTTTATTCCATACATTATAATAATAATAATATTTATTCATTTATATAGCGCCGTTAATTCCACAGCGCTTTACATACAATGGTAATACTGTCCCCACTGGGGCTTACAATCTAAAGTCTCTTAGAGTATGTTTTTGGAGTGTGGGAGGAAACCGGAGAACCCGGAGGAAACCCACACAAACATGGGGAGAACATACAAACTCATTGCAGATGTTGTCCTTGGTGGGATTGGAACCCAGGACCCCAGCACTGCAAGACTGCAGTGCTAACCACTGAGCCACCACAAGACTGCAGTGCTAACCACTGAGCCACCACAAGACTGCAGTGCTAACCAGTGATACATTCTAAAATCCAGAACACAGCTGGTAAATGCAGTTTTTTGCGCTAGACTACGCTTTTCGGCTACCAAGCTTTCATCGTCGTCCATACATCTAGCATATTTGGCTGCCATAAATACTTAAAAGGGGGAAGGAAAAGGAGGAAGTCACAATTATACAAATAAGAAAAGTCTATTAATTAAAATAGGGAGTAGTTCCTTGACTGCATATAGAAGATTCATTCACCCTCCAGAAAAATGCTGATCATAAATGGAAATTACTAAATAGAGAAAGCAAGTGAATTTTCAGTCTGAAAAGCCACATTCCTAATGGTTTTAACAGTAGACAGCATCTCATTGTTCAATATTAGGGAGCAGAATTACAACCCAGTGTTCTATATAATCCCAGGCTTTTGGATATTATCCCTTTATTTCTTATTTATTTTTTATAAAAAAAAAATTAAAGAAATAAATTGTTATACTTCTTCAGGTATAAGAAATATATATATATATATATATATATATATATATATATATATATATATATATATATATATATATATATACACTCAGCTCTTCTAAATATATATATCATGGTACTATTCAGCTCCTTCGATACATATTTTTTTTTCTCTAGGATTATTTTTTTTAAATTTTCCTACTTATTATGTTTTGATGGGTAAAATTCCTCATGAAATCTACTCTACTAACTACATATGTGTATATGTGTGTTATAAATGTGGCGCACCTGAGGTGTCAGGTGCCACAGTGTACTGTATCCAGTTACAGGTGCAGGTGCAGTACTTATCCAGGGTTTCTGGGAGTCCAGTGCATGTAAACACCAAACACCATTCAAAACACACACATTTATTTGCCCTTTTTCCAGACTGGGTAACAGGCTATAGACAGATCTGATAATGGCCACCTAATGGTCGGGACTTATCCAATCCCGCTAATCAGAAATCCGGAAGGGGGAAGGGCAAGTCTTAACAGTTAACAGTTGATAGGGACATTTGAAAGTCAGTCAGGGAGGGTGTGAGGAGATTCAGGTCCAGTGAGAAACACGAGGAATGACATCGGTGGGTAAAAAGGAGTGCGATCATCGGGAAGCGTATAGTGTTAGTACTCACAGGACCGAGCACAGGCGGGGTGCAAAGACCTAGTATGGGAATACACTTTAGGCTCACCTGTTAAATCTGCCTGGTGAGAGGATCATCAACAATCGTCACCGACTTTAGAGTCTGGGGCACAGTAGCAATGAGGGAACCTGGGAGCTTGGACAGAGGTCCAACCCATTGAAAGGTTCAAGCTGCCTGCCATTCAGGAAAGGACTGTGAGACCAGGAGGGGACCTCAAAACGCTTTAGGCCACAGGGATCCAGAAATTACAGAAGGGTGCATGGAGGAAGAACCCACCAGGTCACAACATCGGCACCAGAATCAAAGGAACACAGGATCACCTGAGACCCAGATTGGCAGAGACCAGCACCAGATGGGTGGCGGTACTGTACCGCCCCACGGGCTCGGCTGCGACCACCGAGCCGCTCGGATCCATGCTCGTACGGTGGGTGGTGGCTCGAGCCTCTCACGAACCTGGGGGTCACGTCGCTCTGCAAGGGAGTTGGCGCTACACGCAGGGACTTGACGGGGTGGTTCCATGGCCGGGGCTGCGGTGGTTTGGTTTGGGATGTAAGTTCGTGATGCCACCCACCCGTTGTGGTGAATAGATGGACACCACCGCTGCCGTTAACTAGGCCTCCCGGGGATGGTGTTGCGCAGCTTGGTGTTAACCCGTCTGTGGGTAGGGGGATGATGGTCCCGGGGGCCCAAGGGAGGTGACGAGGCATGGGAGCGGGTGCGTGCTGGGTGCTGATGCTGTGCAGCGCGGTGCGCGGCCCAAAGGCACTGGTGTACTCACTATGACACAATACACCGGAGTCTCTGGTAAACCAAACAGGGTGATGAATGGGGCCCGCAGCCGGCTGCAGCTTCTCCCGTAATAGGTTGGTGGTTTACGCCTTTCTCCTGCACCGCTTTGTAAGAATGTTCTGACCCCTATGCCTAAGCAACGGTAGTCCGTTCCCCAACTTGTATATGCCGTAGGAGCCCGTTTGCCCGCAGACACTGGCCCTTTGAGTCTCTATGCCTTGGAGGTGGCTTTACCCTGTATGGTTGGGCTGTTGTCTTCTAACGGGTCTTGTGTGGGAAAGGTCCTAAAGTCCAGTCCGCAATCAGTTGATTTGACTCGGCCCTGTCGGTTCAGGGCTTTGTATTGGGTCTGAGTACCCCTCCTGGTGCTCCGGTTTCCAGTCGGTTCCCCGGTTCGGTACCGGCGGGCCACCGCCCGACCCTGGTCCCTACGGTTCCACCAGCTGTAATCCCAGCTCCTGCAGGCGGCCACCACTGTCTGCCTCCTTGCCAAAGGTGACTGGACTCCGACCCAGCCACCGGGGTAGCTTGTTGGCAGGCCTGGACACAGGTCTACCCTTGAACTTGACTTCTCTCTACTCTGCACTACCACTTGTGGTCTCTGTTTTCCCGCCTCCAGGCCTGTGAACTCCTCGGTGGGCGGGGCCAACCGCCTGGCTCCGTACCCCTGTGTGGACATCAAACCTGGAGGGTGGTGACAAGGGTTTCTAGGTTGGCTGCTGTCACCTAGTCGGGGGGGTTGTGTGTGTGTGACTACCTGAGACGACCTGACTAGTCCAGGACGTCACAGTACCACAGAAACAGTGAGTAAAGAACAAGTTGAACCACAGTTCCTGTGTTGTTTGAATTCTTCCCGCACCTCTGCATCACCCACTTTCACTACACTACGACCATCATCATTTTTCCCTGGGGCTTAGCTCTAACAACTGCTCTTACCGCCAGTGTTCATACTGTTCTGGATTTTAGAATATGTGGAATAAAAGTTATTTTATACCTACTCCTTGATGATTGTCCTCCACTGGATTTCCTCCTTCCTGTTTCTATATTGTGTGGTGCGCTTTCGCCCTTCCATGTATGGACCTCCAGGTGCTTGAGAAGATCTTTACAGACTACATCTGCATTAACGAGCTGGCTATTTCTATTTTTTCTGATTTAAAAAAAATTAAAATAAAAAACCTAATCCAGTTGCTTAGTAACTGTTGCTCTTATTTCTTATAGACATCATGGGTCAACACAGTGTAATAGACACAGTTTTATTTGTTGAATATATCTACGCAAGTTATGACAGCTGTTTTCAAAGTCAACTTTTTCCACAAATGTATTCTTCACTTTCTTTCAGATACAGGCCATCATATATGAAGATGTTTAATCTAACAAGACCAAACTCATTCATACTACTTGGCATATCTACCATACCTTACATTCAGATGATCTGTTTCATTGTATTTTTAGTGATGTATATAATTATACTTTCAGGAAACCTTTTACTAATTATCGTGGTGAGGTGTAACCCAACCTTACACACCCCCATGTACTTCTTCTTGAGTAATCTCTCTTTCATTGACATCTGTTTCTCCTCCACCATAGTTCCAGTACTCCTAAAAAATACTTTATCCAAAGACAGAAGTATTTTCCTTCTGGATTGTGGTTTTCAGATGTTCTTCTCATTGGTTCTTGGAGCAACAGAATGTATTTTACTTTCAGTGATGGCTTATGATAGGTTTGCAGCCATCTGTAGACCATTACATTATAACACTATCATGAGCAAGAAGGTGTATTTTTGCTTAGCTCTTGTGTCATGGAATATAGGTGTAATAAATGCCATCATACATGTGACACTTCTCTTTCAACTACCTTTATGTAGTATTTATGTCAACCACTTCTTTTGTGAAGTGCCTCCTTTCTTAAGACTATCCTGCAAAGATCCTTGGCTCAATGAGGTTGCAATGTATGTGGCAGCTGGGATCATCGCTATGTGTGCCTTCTTTTTGACCGTAGTTTCATATGTCCACATAATTTCCACCGTTTTGAAGTTTCGCTCCTCACAAGGAAGACAGAAAGCTTTCTCGACATGCGCCTCCCACCTCACTGTAGTCACCCTCTATTACGGTACCATTATGATTGTGTATTTTCAGCCTCGATCTGCTTTCTCTCCAGAGACGAACAATGTTTTATCTGTTCTCTATACGGTGGTCACTCCCATGTTCAATCCCATGATCTACAGCATCAGAAACAAGGATGTTAAGAAATCATTACTAAAGCATGTAAGCAAAAATATTAAATCTTAATGGTCCCATAGGAAAATTCAAAATGGGCCATCAATAAAGTGTCATATTTTGCCAAAGAATAAAGAAGGGAATCACACTCAGTCCTAATTGGATCCATCACCTTTTGCTAATGGGTGGAGAGAACTTTTATTGGGCTCCATTAGAATTGTAATGTTAAAAAACAGAGATGAGAATTGACTTTTTTATGACCCTTGGAGCAATTCTCCATATATTTCCTAACTATCTATTAGCAAAGATGATGCTACTACCTAAGGTTAAGACTTTGCTCAAGGAGCCTCATATCACAGCAGTTTGATCTACAGTACATACTAAAAGTTTGGACACACCTTCTCATTCAAAGAGTTTTCTTTATTTTCATGACTCTGAAAATTGTAGATTCACATTGAAGGGATCAAAACTATGAATTAACACATGTGGAATGAAATACTTAACAAAAAAGTGTGAAACAACTGAAAATATGTCTTATATTCTAGGTTCTTCAAAGTAGCCACCTTTTGTTTTGATTACTGCTTCGCACACTCTTGGCATTCTTTTGATGAGCTTCAAGAGGTAGTCACCGGAAATGGTTTTCCAACAGTCTTGAAGGAGTTCCCAGAGATGCTTAGCACTTGTTGGCCCCTTTGCCTTCACTCTGTGGTCCAGCTTACCCCAAACCATGTCGATTGGGTTCAGGTTCAGTTTCGGGGTATTGCCCCTCATCACTGTGGAGTAGGATTCTGGCCAGGTGGGAGCAATGTCTAGTAGACCAACAAGACAAAACAATCACTTATCTCGGGGAGACCAGCCAGAGAAAACACTGCCAGCAGCCAACGAGGGCGCTCAACACAGTGAAATCCTAGGTGCATTGCCCTTTGGGAAATATGCAAATCAAAAAAGTCCGTGGAGCCTCTGTTAGGAGTCTTGACACAGAAACCCAGGGGGCAATGCACCTAGGATTTCACTGTGTTGAGCGCCCTCGTTGGCTTCCGGCACTGTTTTCTCTGGCTGGTCTCCCCGAGATCAGTGATTGTTTTGTCTTGTTGGTCTACTAGGCATTGCTCCCACCTGGCCAAAATCCTACTCCACACTGATGAGGGGCAATACCCCGAAACAGCTGTCTGTGGATGGATACCTGGTCTTGGTATTTCCGTTGTCATATCTTTATACTTGTCAAAAAGTTGGATATTCACTAAAAGGGCCACTTAATATGGTGGTTATAGTGGTCTCCTAAAAAGAGCCACTCCTTGGCTAGGTCCTTCCCGGAGGGATAGCCGGCAAGTTTCTGTGTCAAGACTCCTAACAGAGGCTCCACGGACTTTTTGATTTGCATATTTCCCAAGGGGCAATGCACCTAGGATTTCACTGTGTTGAGCGCCCTTGTTGGCTGCTGACAGTGTTTTCTCTGGCTGGTCTCCCTGAGATCAGTGATTGTTTTGTCTAATATAATAAAAGAAAATTTTACAAATGACGTTGAGGTAAAGCAGACATGAGGTAAATGTTATTTATTAACTATTTTGTATGGTGTGACAATCTGGATTAAAGGGATAATCAAACTATGAAAATTTCCAGGCAAACATATATATATGAGCTCACATTATCAACCCATTAGATACACCAGCATTTGAAATAGAATGTAAATGTATATTCGATATCAGAGAGAGGTTGAAATAATGAAAATGGCAGTAAGGTTTGGTGCAGTAACTAGATACTAAGGATTGGGACACAAGGGCATTGGCTATTATCTTTAAAAATCTTACAGGTGAGTGGTGACCAGCTTTCAATTTACATGTAACCTTGCCACCAGCGTTCCCCACTGTCCTGCCTACTGACCAAATACAGAACGTGTGAATGTGGCTTAAGCTGGTGTCACACACAGCGACAACGATAACGACGTCGCTGCTACGTCACCATTTTCTGTGACGTTGCAGCGACGTCCCGTCGCTGTCGCTGTGTGTGACATCCAGCAACGACCTGGCCCCTGCTGTGAGGTCGCCGGTCGTTGCTGAATGTCCAGCTTCATTTTTTGGTCATCACTCTCCCGCTGTGACACACACATCGCTGTGTGTGACAGCGAGAGAGCGACGAAATGAAGCGAGCAGGGAGCAGGAGCCGGCGTCTGGCACCTGCGGTAAGCTGTAACCAGCGTAAACATCGGGTAACCAAGGGAAGACCTTTCCCTGGTTACCCGATATTTACCTTCATTACCAGCCTCCGCTCTTGCTGCCAGTGCCGGCTCCTGCTCTGTGCACATGTGGCTGCAGTACACATCAGGTAATTAACCCGATGTATACTGTAGCAAGGAGAGCAAGGAGCCAGCGCTAAGCAGTGTGCGCGGCTCCCTGCTCTCTGCACTGTGACATGTAGCTGCAGCACACATCGGGTTAATTAACCCGATGTGTACTGTACCTAGGAGAGCAAGGAGCCAGCGCTAAGCGCGGCTCCCTGCTCTCTGCACATGTAGCACAGCGACGTTATGATCGCTGCTTCTGCTGTGTTTGACAGCTAAGCAGTGATCATAACAGCGACTTACAAGGTCGCTGTTACGTCACCGAAAATGGTGACGTAACAGCGACGTCGTTGTCGCTGTCGCTTAGTGTGAACCCAGCTTTAAGGAGTATGCTAATCTCTGAAAGTCTCCATACCTGAATTCCTAGGTGTACACCTCTGTTTCCCCATAAGTACATTTAAGTTATAGAAGGTCTAGGATTCTGTTCTTTGCAGCAATGAAACATAAGTGGAACTCTTTTGGCCCTGTGGATCAGCAGCATGTCTGGTGGAGAAACAATGAAGCATATGTTAAAAATAGCGCCCTGACCACACTAAAGCATATTGGTGGCTCAGTGATGCATACAGCGAAACCTGATAGTAGCTCTGTGATGCTTACAGTGAAGCATGGGGAATATATCAGCGATGACTACAGTGATGAATAGTGGTGGCCAGGCCATGCCTACAGTGAGAATGGCAGTGGCTTGGTGAAACCTACAGTGAACCATAGCAGTGGATTGTTGATGGCTCCAGTGAAGCAGGAGGGGGATTGGTGATGTCTATAGTAAAGCATAGTGGTGGATTGTTGATGCCTACAATACAGCATGGCAGTGATTTGGTAATGCTTATGGTGAAGCATGGTGGTGGCTTAGTGATGTCTATAGTGAAGCATGGCAGTGGATTAATTATGCCTAAAGTGAAGAATGGCAAAGGCTCGGGGAAGCCTATAGAGAATCATGGTGGTGGCTTGGTGATGTCTATAGTGAAGTATTGCAGTGTATTGCTCATGCCTACAGGGAAGCATCGTGGGGCTTGATGATATCATAAGTAAAGCATGGCAGTGACTTGGTGATGTCTATAGTGAATAAGGTCAGAAGATAACTCGGGCACACAGTAAAGGTAAGAGTCCGAAACAAATGATATTTGAATTGAGTGAGGGGTATGAGTAAAATAGAAAGTATGGGAAACGTGGAAAATATGAAGCCAAAGGGAGCAGAAGAAGAAAAAGAAAAGGTCAGAGAGGGGATTGTGGAAAAATCAGTCGCGGAATGTATAGAAACAAGTAAGGAGGGAACGGAAAAGAGGGAAAGCATGTAACAGAACAGAACATAGGAAACGAGGAGAGGGAGGCAGACCCAGAGGAAAGAAAGCATGACAAAAGATGAGTGGAGGTAATGAAAATAGGAAAGAAAGAGAAAAGGAAGACAAACACTGCATTCTACAAAAGAAATCAAATATAAATACCTTTGTAAACATCAAAAGATGCAGTAGATTACACACCGGTAATATATAGGTAATACCAGGGGTCAGCTTATGTGGTACTATGAAAAAAAGGTTTGTAAATTGTAATCAATAATGGGTTTCTATCATGCTGGTATAAGATACTAGATGTGACTACTATAGATGTATACCTATCTAATCAAAGGATATGAAGTGAACACAGGACTGCCAGTCTAACAGGTGCTTATACCATTGTCAATATCAAAAGTATAGACTTAAGGTACCGTCACACTAAGCAACTTACCAGCGATCCCAACAACGATAGGGATCGCTGGTAAGTTGCTAGGAGGTTGCTGGTGAGATGTCACACTGCGACGCTCCAGCGATCCCACCAGCAACCTGACCTAGCAGGGATCGCTGGAGAGTCGCTACACGAGTTGCTGGTGAGCTCACCAGCAACCAGTGTCCCAGCCCCCAGCGCCGCGTGGAAGATGCTGCGCTTGGTAACTAAGGTAAATATCGGTAACCAACCCGATATTTACCTTGGTTACCACTGCACGGAGCTACACGTGCAGAGAGCAGGGAGCAGCGCACACTGTGCGCTGCTCCCTGCTCTCCTAGTACAGCACACATCGGGTTAATTACCCGATGTATGCTGCAGCTAAATGTGCACAGAACAGGGAGCAGCGCACAATGCTTAGCGCTGGCTCCCTGCTCTCCTACTTACAGCACACATGGGGTTAATTACCCGATGTATGCTGCAGCTAAATGTGCACAGAGCAGGGAGCAGTGCACAATGCTTAGCGCTGGCTCCCTGCTCTCCTACTTACAGCACACATGGGGTTAATTACCCGATGTATGCTGCAGCTAAATGTGCACAGAGCAGGGAGCAGCGCACAATGCTTAGCGCTGGCTCCCTGCTCTCCTACTTACAGCACACATGGGGTTAATTACCCGATGTATGCTGCAGCTAAATGTGCACAGAGCAGGGAGCAGCGCACAATGCTTAGCGCTGGCTCCCTGCTCTCCTACTTACAGCACACATCAGGTTAATTACCCGATGTATGCTGCAGCTAAATGTGCACAGAGCAGGGAGCAGCGCACAATGCTTAACGCTGGCTCCTTGCTCTCCTAGCTGCAGGACACATCAGGTTAATTAACCCGATGTGTCCTGCAGCTAGCTACATGTGCACAGAGCAGGAGCCGGCAGCACAGGCAGTGAGAGAGGCTGGTATCGAAGGTAAATATCGGGTAACCAAGGACAGGGCTTCTTGGTTACCCGATGTTTACATTGGTTACCAGCCTCTGCAAAAGCCGGCTCCTGCTGCCTGCACATTTAGTTGTTGCTGTTTCGCTGTCACACACAGCGATCTGTGCTTCACAGCAGGACAGCAACAACTAAAAAATGGCCCAGGACATTCAGCAACAACCAACGACCTCACAGCAGGGGCCAGGTTGTTGCTGGATGTCACACACACCAACATCGCTAGCAACGTCACAAAAGTTGTTCGTTAGCAGCGATGTTGCTAGCGATGTTGCTTAGTGTGACGGGGCCTTTAGTGTGATCTAAATACCTGAGCATAGGTTGCATCTACTAGTACTGTCCTTGTAAGATAGAGAAAGCATATAGCAAAGGGAGTGCACCTACCGCTTAATGAGAATACTGAACAAAAAAGATTTCTTTCTTTCTCTAGAGATCGGGACAGTGCCCAAAGGTGCAAAACATCTAATGTTTTTAGTCTGTGGATGCACAAAAAAGTATGGAAATGTAAGTCTATGCAACCTGGACTATTATCACTAGAAAAACATGTTATAGTGGATAACAAACCTTAATCCTATTAGGAAGTGTGACCAGACAATCCTGAAGCAGGAGATAATATGATTAGAAGAACGAGATAAGTTCCTGAGAGAATAAAGCAAAGAGCAGGTTGAAAAAACAGATCCTAGCCAGTATGACAGAAAGAGAGCAATCTATACCTGGTGGTGGAGAAACTCCTGTGTGAGTACCGGTGTGAATCCTGTGGTGCACATGGCAGCAGGAAGTAAGACCTATTTAAGAGGTGCATAATTGCTAAAGGGGAGTCACCTCTCGGTGAAAGCCAGGACCGGACCGTGGTACGCAAGAGGCCCAGGCGCAGAGAGACCACAAGGATCAATCTGCGCATGCGCCAACAGCGGCCACAGCCGGTCTGTGTGCGTGATCGATGACGAGCCGAACATGTGATCAGGAAGCAGAGTGGTGAACCGCTATCGTGGAGCGCATGAATCACGCATGCGCAGAAGGGCCAGCAGGCCGATCAGCGCATGCGTAAGCAGCGGTCACGATGTGCAAGTGATGGAAGGAGTGGGCCGGGCGCGAGCGCAGACCGGCCGGTGATCCGGCCGAGACCGCGCACGCGCAGGTACACTGACGTCCAGGAGATGGTGGATGTTGCCGACAGGGATACAGTGCCGTGACGAAATCATGGATGAATTAATTACAGCGCCTGAAAGATAAAAGAAACATGTAATGATAAATAAGAGCCTGTGTGAGACGCATAAAGAAAATAGTATAAAGGAGCACAATATAAACAGAAATCAGAGAAAGATAATATAGAGAGTAGATCAAAGAATGAAGGGATCAGATAAGTGAAGGATATATGGAAAATTACAGTCTAGATGAAAGTTATGCATGATACGAGAGAAGGAAGAATTTTAATAAAAAATCTCATATTCACGATTCAAACCTAAAGGCTCTAATGTCTGTAACGTATATATCCAATAAGCTTCGCGCTCCTTCAGCCTCTGTATTCTGTTACCCCCCCTTCTGGGTGAAAGTACTTGTTCCAAAACCTGGTACCGTAACTGCGCTACAGTGTGACCAGCTTGTACAAAGTGAGCAGGAATGGGTAGGAGTGTTTGCTTACACCTAATTGTCGATTTATGCTTACTTATACGGTCTCGGATATGTTGGGTCGTCTCCCCAACATATCCGAGACCGCAAGGACATTTGATCAGATAGACCACGAACGATGAATCACATGTAAAAAAGTCTTTGATATGAAAGATACGCCCCGTCCGGGGATGAGTGAAGGTGCTACCCTTTGGGATGTTGGAACATTGGATGCAGTGTAAACACGGATAATTCCCGGTGCGGGCTGTCTGTAATGTCATCTGTCTTTTTTGTTTCTTTGGAGAACCAATGTCCGCCCGTACTAACGTATCCCTCAAATTTTTGGGGCGCTTGTTGCAGAAAAGGGGTCTATTGATGAATTCCGGAATATTAGGATAGGCTTGGCCTAAAAGTGACCAATGTTTAAGAATGGAACCCCTCACTTGCGCCTGAAAGGGATGATAAGTGGCTACAAAAGGTACTCTGGGACCCGATTGTGCACCGGACAGTCTAGTGACAGGTTCTGGTGTGGCAATTCGCTGGGGGTAACCCCTAGCAAAGAACTTATCACTCATCTCTGCCATGCGTCTTTCTCTTAAATCAGGATCCGACACTATGCGTTCAACTCGTTTAATCTGAGATGCCGGAAGTGCCCGCTTGATGTGACTAGGATGGGCACTAGTAAAGTGCAGCAAACTATTCCTATCTGTGGACTTAGTATATATATCAGTAGAAATAACTCCACTAGGGGACTTCAAGATGAGTACATCGAGAAAATTGATTTTTTGTAAATCTGAGTGTAAAGTGAAACTCAAATTGGGCAGACAGCTATTAAGGTCAGAGTAAAATGTGTTAAGACTAGAGGAATCCCCATGCCATATCATGAAAATATCGTCTATGTATCTCCACCATGTGATAACATGTGACGAGAACATACGATGAGGATAGAAGAAGGTGTCCTCAAAATGCGCCATAAAAATGTTGGCGTATGGGGGCGCTACATTTGATCCCATCGCAGTCCCTTGAATTTGCAAGTAAAATTGATCTTGAAAAAGAAAAAAGTTGTTATGTAATACTATCGATAAGAGGTCAATAACCAACTTTCTTTGATGGGTGGATAGTGTGTCTTGCCGCTCCAGGAAAGAATCCACAGCCTCAATGCCTTGTACATGATTTATGCTCGTATAGAGACTTGTCACATCAAGAGTAACCAAAATATCATCACCAGAAATGTTGTTAGTTGTCCTAAGAAAATGCAGAAAATCATTAGTATCCTTGATGTATGATCTTATAGATGGTACAAAAGGGTTCAGAATTCTCTCAAGTGTGATGGCCAAGGGTGATAAAATGGAATCTGTGTAAGCCACAATGGGGCGCCCAGGTGGTCGATTCAAATTTTTATGAATTTTGGGTAATGTATAAAATACTGGTGTGATGGGGGACTCTTTCACCAAAAATTCAGACAGTTTTTTATCTAAGGTCCCAAGGTACATGTTCTGTGATCATGTTACTGACGAGTTCCCTAATCCTAGGTGTTGGATCCCGCGAGATAGGCTGGTATGTAGTATGATCATCAAGCTGGCCCTGTATCTCAGATATATAGTAGCTTTTATCCATCACCACAATGGCACCCCCTTTATCTGCTGGTTTAATGATTAATTTCTGGTTACTCTTGAGGCCTTCAATGGATTGAGACTCCTTGTTACGGTTGCTGCGAGCACTGGAGACTAAGTCCAGATTTCTTGCTACTGCACATGTGCGAGCACTGGAGACTAAGTCCAGATTTCTTGCTACTGCACATGTGCGAGCGCTGGAGACTAAGTCCAGATTTCTTGCTACTGCACATGTGCGAGCACCGGAGACTAAGTCCAGATTTCTTGCTACTGCACATGTGCGAGCGCCGGAGACTAAGTCCTATCTTGGAGCCATTGCACATGTGCGCGTGACATCATCGCTGACACGAGGTCACATGTCTCTGACACCTTCTATGCCGATTGGTCGCTGGTCATGTGCTTGTGATGCCTTGCTCGGTGATAGGCCAGCATGATGTCACTCCTGTCGTTCTGGCAGCGGATTGGCTCTGGTGTCCTCCATCTTGAATGAGGCACAGAGTCTATATAAGACCCTGACACACGCCGCATGGCGCTCAGTCCTCTTGGTTCATGCATAAGAGTAGACGCTCTGTGCGCGTTCCTCTAGGCATTTCTCTGTCTATGCTAGGTGAGCGCTACCGGCAGGGTAGCGTTCTTATACCTTACAGCTTCGGCTGCTGTCCGTATCCTTACCTCTTAGGGGAGCGGACATAGGCAGGTGCCTGAGGCACATGGTCTGGCTGGGCCTTGTGGTTCGACTCATAGGTGGACGTTGCCACTAGGGTAACGTTCCTTTTACTGCGACTAGCAGTTGTTCGTATCCTCGCACACTAGGGGAGCGAACAGAGGTAGGAGCTTTGTGCGGCTTACGCTGCTGTTCGTCTCTTTTGCACCACTAGAAGAGTGGACCTAGGCAGGTGCCATATCTAGTGGTTCGTGTCCTCGCACACTAGTGGAGCGAACGCAGGTAGGAGCTTTGTGCGGTTTACGCTGCTGTTCGTCTCTTTTGCACCACTAGAAGAGCGGACCTAGGTAGGTGCCATTTCGCACACATTGCCTTTGTCTCTGTGATTATTAACAGAGATCATTCCACACACCCTCCAAGTAAGGGAGGAATTGCTTTACTTACTTATTATATCCTTCTGTGAGTTAACAGAGGTATTGCACTCTGCCATAGTCTGCAGCAGAGTCTTTGCACGGTGGACCCTGACTGTCTGATACTCCTTTAGGTTATTATCAGACAGCCCCCCGTAACATTAGGACTGAGCCAAGGGTCTGGCAGTTATGGCAGAATATCAGCAGTTACACCGTTACATACAAGTACGAATTATGATTGAGGTCATTGTCCTGCTGGTAGACCCATAAGCTAAGAAGGAAACCCAGCTTTCTGACACTGGGCACTACATTGTCAACCAAAATCTTTGGTAATCTTCAGATTTCATGATGCCTTGCACATAGTCAAGGAACCCAATGCCAGAGGCAGCAAAACAACCCCAAAATATCTTTGAGACTCCACCATATGTGACTGTAGGTCCTGTGTACGTTTTGTAGGCCTCATTTCATTTTCAGTAAAACGTAGAATGATGTGCTTTACCAAAAAGAATGATCTTGTTCTTCTCTGTCCACAAAATGCTTTCCCAGAAGTATTCTGGCTTAATCACATACATTTTGGCAAATGTCAGTATAGCTTATTTATTCTTTGTGTCAGCAGTGGGTCATTCAGATGTGGACAGATAGTTCACGCTGACACTTATGCCCCCTGAGCCTGCAGTACTGCTTGAATTTCTTTAGAACTTGATTGGAGCGGCTTATTTACCTTTTTAGACAATCCTGTGTTACAACTTTTCATAATTTTTTCTCTGCCGTCCACTTCCAGGGAGATTTTCTACAGTGTCATGGGCTGTAAAGTTCTTGGTTATGTTACACACAGTGGACAAAGGAACATCAATATCTTTGGAGATGGACTTTAACCTTGAAGTTGTTGGTATTTTTCAACAATTTTAGTTCTCAAGTCCTCAGATAATTATTTTCTTCTCTTTCTGTTATTCATGTTTAGTGCAACATACACAGATTCACAATGTAACGATTTAGTCAACGTCTCCCCTTTTTATCTAGCTTCAGGTATGATTTTCATATTGCCCAAACCTGTTACTTGTCACAGGTTAGTTTGAATGAGCATCCCATGCTAGAAACAAAGTTGTTGAACAACAATTTTGGAAAGGTGGCAACAATTTTGTCTGACTCATTTTGGGTATATTGTGGGAAGTTATGTCCAATTTGCTCTTTTTCTCTTTCATTTTATTTGAGTTGTTCCAATACGCGCAAAGGAAATAAACATGTGTATAAAAATGTGTAATTGCAATAATTTTCTTGGAGAAATACATAATTTTCTGGAACAATTTCAAGGGTGTCAACACTTTTGGCCATGACTGTATCCTTCATGAGATACTAATCGGGAGGCATCTGATTGGCTCTAATTTATTTTGCAGTAGGTCTAATTTATTTTGCCGTAGGTCAACAACCCCAAACATACAGCCAATATCATTAAAAACAATGAGTCCTGTAAGTCATCAGGCCACAAAGAAGTCTGATCTTAATATCTAGCTTGTCCGAGAAAACAATGTACTTGAATAGATAGAAGGATTTGCACAAGTCGACATTAACATAAGATCTGTGGTTAGTTCTTGCCAAGTTCCTTCAAAACAAGTCCACTTAGAAAAATGGATGAAGGCAAAGAGAGGTCACCAAATATTATTGCAATTTAGATTTCTCTTTAGTTCATTCACTTTGCATTTTGTTCATTAATAAAAAAATAAAGTATTAACATTTCTATTACATACAGTTCTATATGTCTGCTTATTCATTTGCTTTTTCAACCACATTCTTAAACTATGATCTCGGTCTGTTTGGAGATGGGTGTGGAAGATTGGCAATGAGGTTGCTCAAAAAGTTTTAGCTGAATTCCTTCTATATTTTACTTACCAGAGACAAGTGCAGGGGAGGAAGGTACTACAGAACCTGACTTGCACTGGGTCGAAGGGGACCTGGAGGTGAAACCAGCCGACCTCGGGCAACCAGTTAACATAACAAGTGAGTAAACCAGTTGCACTGAACACCTGTTTGGACTCCCTTCTTCCAACGCCCACTGCACCATACACCCGCTGGGGCAAAACCCTACTTGCGGAGGGACTACCATACTAGCTGCTGATACTACCAGCTCCGGTAGAGATATTCTGCAGTGGCGGTGCCCTACACTTAGCCGCAACACCGCCATTGGTGTCACATATAAACTTTATTCAACAATCCCATGTAAATATCCCCATTACAAAAAGGGCCCAGGGCATGGAACCGGGTAACAGCCACCACCATGACATCCCCAAGAGAGACAATGCCCGGAACCGAGTACCCCATATCCCTGGGTGCTACATCTACAGTGAAGCATAGCATAGCAGGGGCTTGGTGATATGTACAGTGAAGCATGGCAGTGACTTGGTGATGCATATAGAGAAGCATAGCAATGACATGGTGATGACTTTAATGAAGCATGGCAGTGGCTCAGTGATGCCTATAGTGAAGAATGGTGGTGGCTTAGTGATGTTTACAGCGGAGCATGGCATTGACTCAGTGATGCCTACAGTAAAGCATGGCAGTAGCCTATTGATGAAGCAAGAAAAAAATGTTTCATTCAGCACTTGAAGATATAGTATCCCAATTCCACGAAATTTACGGACTTGATAAAAACATTATTGATTTTATTGGTGGAGAAAAGTACAAATAATTAAAATCATTGAGTCTTACTCGTTTCAAGCCAAACAAGGGCTCTTACTCATAGCATGCTTGCTATCAGTAAGAGCCCTTGTTTGGCTTGAAACACATAAGACGCAATGATTTTAATTATCTAGAGGTGAGCTGACCCTAAAAATTTTCTTTGATTAGTAGCTTATTGATGCCTACAGTGAAGCATGGTGATGGCTTTTTGATGCCTACAGTGAAACACTGCAGTGGCTTGAAGACATCCACGGTGAAGCACGTCAGGAGCTCTGTGATAGCTACCAAAAACCATTGTGGAGGCAGAGTGATTCCCACAGTGAAGCACTGAAGTGGCCCAGTGATACTGTGACTGTTTTGCTTCCTCTTGGCACTGGAAACATGAAGCGTGCGGAGTGCAAGATGGATTCAGTCAAGGATCAAGAAATCTTTGGTAAAATGTTATATTTTTTATGAGACTGCAGTACTCATCAAAAGTGTCATTTTGTGTTAAACTTCGAAAACCACATATTTTATTAGTAGTGTTGATCAGTTTACATAGATTTTTGTTACATTGATCTGTTGCAAAGTTTTTACATTTCTCTAATAAACCAAATTTTCATTGGAGAGGTGAATAACTTTGATTGCAACTGTAAAAAAGTTGAACTCCCCCAAACTGCAGTTACTGGGGTTGTTTGGCTTCCGGGAGATTTCTATTAACGCTAGAAATATATCAATCAAGCATTTAAGGTGTGTAGTGTCGTACTGTTTTGAGCAACAATCGCAAACTTCCCCCACCAATGAATTTCTGTGGAATCCAAAGCCCTGTTGAACGCACTCATGTCTTCCAAGTTGGTATGCTATCCATTGGAGACCATTATTTTACCGATGTCTTGCAGCATATACAACAAGCTATAAAATGTTCTCGGGTTCAGTAAGTGACTAGAAAAATGAAATGAAAAATGTTTTAAAGTCTAAAATAAATCTTAAAAAAACCACAAAAAATGTGAACCACCTGATTTTCTCTCTCTATGAAAATTAATTGACAAATGTAGAAGACAACCATATTTGTCATTGCATCCATAAAAATTAATTCTAACAAAACATAAAATTGTACAGCCTGTACAATAAAAGCAATAACGCAAAAGAAAACCAAAAACACAAGAGTTAAAAGTTTTTTGTGAGCGGAAAGGAAATAAAGGTGATCAGAGGAAAAAAGCCACCCCTTGCAGTAGTGTAAGAAGCAGGAGGAATAGCAGGCCTGTTTTTTTTTTTTTAAGGCCAGAGTCACACTTGCAATAGACTCGCATCACTTCACCCGGCACAGCCGCACACTCTCCGGACATGAGTGTCTCAGCTACATAGAAATACATGCAACCGACCAGCTCCTGTCAGGAGAGCGTGAGGCTGTGCCGGGTGAAGTGATGCGAGTCTCTCGCAAGTGTGACTCTGGCCTAACACAGATTTCCTGTTAGCTGAGATCAAAGAAGATTGTAGCAATTGTAGACCATATGAAAAATGGAATTTCAGAGTCTCTTTGGATAAATTATGAACAGAGCAATGAGCCACAATGGCAATCAGTCTCGAAAAAATTAGCAGTCACAAATGGAGAGCATTGGGTTTGCAGCTTTAGACCTTGGAAGTGCCGCACTCTTGCTTTGCGCTGCACTTTGCTTGGTGCATGGGGACCACCCTAGTGCCGGATTACGGCTGTCCTCTATGCCATCCCTTTCTGTCTCATATACAGCTCGGGTGGTCTGCCGACTCCACCAGTTGCTGTGATAAAGCCAGCTCCTATGTACCTCTCTGCATATTCCCCAAGACAAAAAACTTCTCATGCGCACCCTGTATACTCTTCCCTATCTATATCCCAAACAAAGGTTCCTAGCTTCTTTGCTGGACACTAAAGAGAATTTTTGTCGCCAACTACTGGTCACTGCAGGTATATGTCTCCTTTTTGTTCTAGGGATCACACAGTGAATCAGTTTTGCAAAATATGTCTCCTAAAGGATTCCCTTAGTTTGTTAATATATATTATTCTGGTTCCGATATATGGCATAATTGTATGTCTAACATGAGCTTGTTGTCTTTGATGCAGTCTCAGGATATGAGCATGCATCTTTGCCAGCAGATGATGGCCAAATTATTTGCCTCTAATGGGCATGAGTGACATGAAACAGAAGTTCGCTAGTGACAGTTAACCGCTAGTGATCTGTAAAAGTAGCATTTACAGCATGCGGCCCTGGGCACTTTTTTCTGACCACTAGTAATGAGCAAGTACCATACCTCCCAACATTCGAAGAACAGAAAGAGGGACAGAGTATGACCACACCCCTAGCCACACCCATTTGGTAGTAAGGATTGTTCAGCAGATGCCCTAGACCAGTGATGGCGAACCTATGGCACGCGTGCCAGACTGGGCACGCAGAGCCCTTTTTGTTGGCACGCGCGCTGTCGCCACACTGCACCAATTTACACTATCGGTGTGGTTGCGCCGACAGTGCAAATTGGTGTTTAGCAGAGGACATCTCTGCTCCTTCTGACACGCCCCCTCTCCTGGGCCGCAGGCCTGTTGCCTAGGAGACGGAGGAGCGTCAGTAGTCGGTGCCGGTGTCTTGTGGCCGCGCGGGAACTGAACTGAGGACGCAGCGATGGCGCGGGTGTTGCAAGGTGAGTTTTTTTTTTTATTTTTAAGCTGTGTGCGGCTGTGCCAAGGTGTGGGGGACAGAGCCAGCACCGGGGGAACATGGGAGCACAGGGGACAGAGCCAGCACCGGGGGAACATGGAAGCACAGGGGACAGAGCCAGCACCAGGGGAACATGGAGCGCACGGGGGAACATGGGAGCACAGGGGACAGAGCCAGCACCGGGGGAACATGGAGCACAGGGGACAGAGCCAGCACCGGGGGAACATGGGAGCACAGGGAACAGAGCCAGCACCGGGGGAACATGGAGCACAGGGGACAGAGCCAGCACCGGGGGAACATGGAGCACAGGGGACAGAGCCAGCACCGGGTGAACATGGGAGCACAGGGGACAGAGCCAGCACCGGGGGAACATGGAGCGCACGGGGGAACATGGGAGCACAGGGGACAGAGCCAGCAACGGGGGAACATGGAAACACAGGGGACAGAGCCAGCACCGGGGGAACATGGAGCGCACGGGGGAACATGGGAGCACAGGGGACAGAGCCAGCACCGGGGGAACATGGAGCACAGGGGACAGAGCAAGCACGGGGCAAACATGGAGCGCACGGGGGAACATGGGAGCACAGGGGACAGAGCAAGCACGGGGCAAACATGGAGCGCACGGGGGAAACATGGGAGCACAGGGGACAGAGCAAGCACGGGGCAAACATGGAGCGCACGGGGGACACATGGGGAGCAAACATAGGAGCACGGGGGCAAGCAAACAGAGCCCGGGGCAAACAGAGCACGGGGCATACATGGCTGCAAAGATGGGGGAAACGTGCAAGGATGGGGGAAAGATGACTGCAAGGATGGGGGTAAACATGGCTGCAAGGATGGGGGGAAACATGGCTGCAAGGATGGGGGGAAACATGGTTGCAAGGATGGGGGGAAACATGGCTGCAAGGATGGGGGGAAACATGACTGCAAGGATGGGGGGAAACATGGCTGCAAGGATGGGGGGAAACATGGCTGCAAGGATGGGGGGAAACATGGCTGCAAGGATGGGGGTAAACATGGCTGCAAGGATGGGGGTAAACATGGCTGCAAGGATGGGGTAAACATGACTGCAAGGATGGGGGTAAACATGACTGCAAGGATGGGGGTAAACATGGCTGCAAGGATGGGGGTAAACATGGCTGCAAGGATGGGGGGGAAACATGGCTGCAAGGATGGGGGGAAACATGGCTGCAAGGATGGGGGGAAACATGGCTGCAAGGATGAGGGGAAACATGCCAGGATGGGGTACATTTAGCAGGAAGGGGAACATGCCAGTAAGGGGTACATTTACCAGGATGGGGGATACATTTACCAGGATGGGGGGAAATATGCCAGGATGGGGGTCCATGAACATGCCAGGATGAGGACAAATGCCAGGATGGGGAACATTTAGCAGGAAGGGGTACAATTACCAGGAAAGGAGACATTTACCAGGAAAGGGGACATTTACCAGGATAAGGCCACATGCCTGGATGAGGTACATTTACCAGGATGGGGTCATTTAACAGCATGGGGGAACATGCCAGGATGGGATACATTTACAATGATGGGGTACATTTACCAGAGTGGAGGACATTTACCAGGATGGGGCCATGATGGGGACAAATATACCAGAATGTAGGAAATATATATATCAGGATGCGGGTGATGTTTACCAGGAAGTGGCAAGGAAGGGGGACAGAACTACACAATGAAGGGGAGGGGGCAACTCGTACATCTTTATGGGATTTCAGGATGTTCAGACTTTGAAATGTAGATGTGGATTACAGGGTGACATCTGATTGCATTCCATGCTAAAATCTCTGTCTAATATGCTGCAATTTTTTCCAGAAAGATCAATCCAACTGCTGTGTCTGGAAAGGGCAGCGGCTCAGCTTCAGTGTGTAGTAAGCATGAGTGTGATGTCCCCTGCTGAGGAGAAGACGGCAAAGGTAAGGTTACAATCAATTCTTTATATAATAGGATTGGTTGGCACTTCGGAAAAAAAAATGGGTTTAGGGCTACAGTTTGGGCACTCGGCCTGTAAAAGGTTCGCCATAACTGCCCTAGACGATTCGTTTCAATCAGAACTGTCTCAGATACAGTATATACAAACTTCACTATATGACATGTTGCCTTTTTGTGTCTGTAAGGCCATGTTCACATTTTGCAGAAATCCAGTGTTTTTTGTTTTCTGTTGCTGTCTGCAGCAAACTACACATTAACACTCTTCTCTGCATTTTTCCTGCATTTTTTATGCCTTTTCCCCGTTACTTCATGTGGTTTTGGTGCATGTGTGAATCTGCGTTTTTAAATGTATTTATAATACAGAAAAGCTTTGATTCTGCACTGTATAAAGTCACTGCAGTTTTCTCCATGCGTTTTTTAAGCAGAAGAAACTAGGGGGAAATAAAGCAACAAAACCGCAGAGTTCAGCAGCGTCTTTTCATGGAATCACATCCACTTTGCTTAGTCAGTTAAACACAGCAGAATTTATGTGCAATAAAAGCAGCAGAAAAAGTGCAATATTTACACCACATGTGAACACAGACTAAATGTCCAAGCAGAGTGGATGTGATGTCATGAAATCTCCGCCCTCGGTGTGTCTAAAGACGCTGCTGAACTCTGCAGTTTTGGAAGGTTTTTTTCTTCATAAGTTTCTTTGTGGAGCCTCTAAAAAAATGCAAGCAAAAAAAAATTCCATTGCATTCTTAAACACAGACTCAAAGCTTTTCTGGGGTCCGAATGAGATCCAGCGAGTCACAAACTGAGGCCCAGGCAGAAATGTCTCATCACTGTATTTACTAGAAGGGATAGGGGAGAGGCTCAAAAGGAAATGCGTTTACAATCTCTCCCCAGTCACTATTATTCTCCTTTACATAGACAGGCTATACGCCATGGTCAGGGTGTTCGCTCCAGAGATCTTTCCAATGTGTATCACGAACTGCAGGAAAAAATTTACCTATGGATCCTATGTGGAACAAACAGCATCTTCCTAACAAACAGGGTGCAAATTCAATGGGTGTAACTTATTGAAGATCTCTGGATTTATCACTCCGGCTTACAACTTACCAACACTAAACATCCCAAATGCAAGTGCATTTGTCCCAGCCGCTCGGCCCAGTCAGCGTCCGCTCTCTGCAGCCTCAACCACCAACCTCCATCAAACTCTCAGCTCTTCACACACTTGCTGGAAATCCTTCTGCTCTCTTTCCTGCAGTTCTCCCCTCACAGCAAAGCCACTGTCCTTCCTCAGAAGCAGGCCCCCACCTTTGGCAGGAAGGAGTTTCCCAGGTCCTGTAGCTCCTACTGTTCTATCCATACACATAAGGAGTCACACACAGGAATGTCAGCGTTTGCAGAATTTTGTCGCCTGTTACATGGACACCTGCAGAATCATGTATATAAAATCCTCTCTCTAATGTTAGCAGAGTTATGGCTCAACAGCTACGGCTGCTGTAATGTTTTTGAAAAGCTGCTGGTTTGATTCCAAGGGGGGGGAATAAAATTATATTTTTGTCTTTTATTCTCATTTCTTTATAGTTGTTGTATGGGAACAAAAGAATCTGACTTCTTCCTTCACCTACATAAAGATACAGTATAAATCTATCTACAGTGTGTCCATCCATATCCTGTCCACCGCCATTAACTTGAGAACAGCGGCAGCTATTGGCATAGAAGTGGTGTATAGTAAAGTAGCCATGCGCTACGCAATGAAACCACCTATAGCGCCACCTGGTGGAAAACAACGGAGTTAGTATTTTTTTCTCGAAAACGGAACGAGATAGAGGAAAAAAGTTAAATGAAAAAATTGTAGAACATCATCAATTCAATACGAATCGACACCTTGCATACAGAAATGCTATGATTAGAACGTGTAAAACTCACAAGGCTACGAACGTGAAGCGATACCTCATAGTGACCTTCCTACAAGTCATTGGGTACGGTGGCTGCGTGGAGTGGCCTCCACGCTCACCTGACCTGACCCCATTGTCCTTCTTCCTGTGAAGTCACATCAAACAGCAGGTGTATGCGACCCCTCCACCAACATTGCAGGACCTACGACGACGTATCACAGATGCTTGTGCAAACGTGTTACCTACCATATTGCAAATTGTGCAGCAAAAACTACACTATGCTGTCCAGAGTCCAGATGTCCATTGCAGCTGATGGTGGATACTTTTAGCATCAAAGTTAAATGAGTGCCATTTGCGTGACCAGCATTCAATGTTTTGGGGGGATCATGGATTTCATATCATAGCATTTCTGTATGGAAGGTGTCGATTCGTATTGAATTGATGATGCCCCACAATTTTTTACTTCACTTTTTTTGTCTATCTCGTTCCGTTTCGAGATAAAAATTCTACCTCTGTTGTTTTCCACCAGGTGGCACTATAGGTGGTTTCATTGAGTAGCGCATGGCTAATTTACTATACCTAGACACCACTTCTATTCCTATAGCTGCCGCCTTTCTTAAGTTAATGGCAGTGGACAGGATATGGGTGGACACACTGTATATCTCTATGTAACTAAATAATTAGCTCCTGACTAGAGATGAGAGAACCGGTCGCGGTTCGGCTCGAGCTTGGTTCGTCGAACGGAGGTCTAGTTCGAGGTCGGTTCAGCAAACCGGTTCGGCGAACTGCTCGAACCCATAGGAAACAATGGGAGGCAATCACAAACACATAAAAACACCTAGAAAACACCCTCAAAGGCGTCCAAAAGGTGACAAACAACTCACAACACAACACAAACACATGGGAAAGTGACAAGGACATATACTCATGTGAAAACAAAAGAGCTGGACAAAGAAAAAGAGCAGGAGACACAGATATAGGCATGGCATGCCCTTCTAAAATGATGTAAAACACCGCAAGGTGACTCAAAGCGGAGTCTCCCTTTTTTCCAAAAATTGGGCCACACAGACACCCCTTCAGTGGCAGCACTTGTGCCCCAGTTGTACACTTCACAGGTAGATTTGCATCAAGCACATTCAAAAATACGCCATCCTTAACCGTCCCCAGGATGACACCAGGGTAGGTAGAAAAGTCTTTGCTGAACCATGACTTGTTCATCTTGGCTCCTTTTTAAAAACACTTCAAGCAAGGGTTACTGCAAGCGGAGTCTCCCTTTTTTCCAAAAATTGGGCCACACAGACACCTCTTCAGTGGCAGCACTTGTGCCCCAGTTGTACACTTCACAGGTAGATTTGCTTCAAGCACATTCAAAAATACGCCATACTTAACCGTCCCCAGGATGACACCAGGGTAGGTAGAAAAGTCTTTGCTGAACCATGACTTGTTCATCTTGGCTCCTTTTTAAAAATACTTCAAGCAAGGGTTACTCCAAGCGGAGTCTCCCTTTTTTCCAAAAATTGGGCCACACAGACACCCCATCAGTGGCAGCACTTGTGCCCCAGTTGTACACTTCACAGGTAGATTTGCATCAAGCACATTCAAAAATATGCCATCCTTAACCGTCCCCAGGATGGCACCGGGGTAGGTAGCAAAGTCTTTGCTGATCCCAGATCTATTCATCTTGGATGATTTTTAGAAACACTGCAAGCAAGGGTTACTCCAAGCGGAGTCTCCCTTTGTTCCAAAAATTGGGCCACACAGACACCCCTTCAGTGGCAGCACTTGTGCCCCAGTTGTACACTTCACAGGTAGATTTCCATCAAGCACATTCCAAATCCACAAGAATTTACTCCCCCCAGGATGACACAGGGGTAGTAAATTCCTTGTAGACCCATGACTTGTTCATTTTGATGAACGTTAGTCTGTCCACATTGTCACTGGACAGACGTGTGCGCTTATCTGTCAGCACACACCCAGCAGCACTGAAGACACGTTCAGAGACAACGCTAGCAGCTGAACACGACAAGATCTCCAAGGCGTAACTGGAGAGCTCTGGCCATTTTTCAAGATTTGAAGCCCAAAATGAGCAAGGCTCCATTTGCAAAGTCATGGTATCGATGTTCATTTGGAGATACTCCTGTATCACCCTCTGCAGCTGTTGACTATGTGTCAGACTTCTTGTCTCTTGTGGCCTTGCAAAGGATGGTCTAAAAAAATTATGAAAAGATTCAATAAAATTGCTGTTGCCAGCACCAGATACGGTGCTGCTGGTACGGGTAGACTGTTGAAGATGACGAGACCGTCCCATGTTTGTCGAGTTACAACTGGGAGATTCACTCAGTGCACCACGGGTGTTTGGTGGAAAAGCCGAGTTAAGATCGAGTAACAGCTTCTGCTGATACTCCTGCATATGTGCGTCCCTTTCTATGGCTGGAATTATGTCACAAAATTTGGACTGGTACCGGGGATCTAATAGTGTGGCAAGCCAGTACTCATCCTCACTTCTAATTTTGACAATACGAGGGTCATGTTGGAGGTAGTGCAGCAAGAAGGCGCTCATGTGTCTTGCGCAGCCATGCGGACCAAGTCCACACTGTGTTTGTGGCATAGAGGTGCTAACCGTTCTTTCTTCCTCTGACATCTCCCCCCAACCTCTTTCAACTGAAATTTGACCAAGGTCTCCCTCATTTGCTGAGTATTCCATGTCCATGGACAGTTCGTCCTCCATTTCTTCATGTTCTCCTGAACCTTCCTCAACATTTCGCCTGCTACCATGCGCCCTTGTTGATCCCTGTCCCCCATGGTCCCATGCCTGCCGCCTTGGTGATGATGAACGTCTGGACCTTGGTGATGTTGAGACACAGAAACATTGAACCAAAGCACATCTCGCATCAAAAATCAACGCCACTCCATATGGCACATAAGCATAGAAAGAAGAAATGGAGCTTGCAAGGCTATTAGTGTAAAATATCCAAAATTTTATTATACAAATTTCTTATTAAAATGGTTTCAATCACTATAGAAAAAGTACATATGCGGTGCTAATAAAGAAAAAGGTGAATTACCACACATAAGTGGGAGAGCAAAAGTGATAAACACCCCAAGTAAACATAAATTACTAGCAAGGGCAAAGGGTCATAAATAAACATAAGTGGCTGGCTGATAACTATGGTGTCTCTGTCTTGGCAGGAAACGTAATTATATATAGCCAAATCAGCATAAATCCCTAAAACAGGACAGAGGTTCCAAATATCGGACTAAAAAAGTCAAAAAATGACCACCAAGTATGGCGCCTCCACCCTGACCGGGCACATGAAGTTGTGCGGCCAAATCGGCATAGGTCCGTTTAAACAGGGCAGGGGTCACCCAATAACAAGCCAGTCACATGAAAAAGACCCTAAGAACCCATAACTTACACATGATTAAGAAGGGGGGGTGAACACCAGAGCGTCCCACGACAGTGCAAAGAGCCTTCCTACGCGCGTTTCGCACGGATTACATCTGCTGGCTTCATCAGGGAAGGTGTACGGCAATTGCCGTTCAAGGACCTTATGTAGGAAGTCACATGACTTCATTGGGCAGACCAAGACCTGGAAAATGTGTCCCAGCCAATCGGATCCCCGCCGACGCACACGCGCACCGCGCGCCCAACATCACACGCCCCTCAGCCGTCCAATGGGAGAGGGAGCCCGGAGCACAGTACACGTGCTCCAAGGCCACCCCCACCCAGCAAGGACGGCCAAGGGGCGGGCAAGGAAGGCGAGCGGTGCACATGGGTCACGGAGATCAGAGGGCGGGACACAGCTCCCAGCTAGAGTCCGTCAATCAGCCATCGGGTTGCCATGACGGCGCGCACGCCAAAGCACGGTGAGAGTCCGCACCACGTCCCCGGCAATCCAGTGAGGGGGGACGCGGCGGACCCCCGGGCCCAGGGGTCCGCAGCATCCACCCCCACCAAGAAGGACGCCGGGCAAGCAGCGGGGACAGACCACCGCGCGATGGGAGCGCGCACAGCAACCAGAGGGCGGGACAGGCTAATAGCTGGAAATGAAAAATATGAACAATAAATAAGTATCCTTGCCATCCCATAAATAAGACCACAGAAATGAGATAACAATGGCATCAATCATATTACATAAAAACAAAGAACAGGAGAATTATTATAAAGAGATCTTCTTAAAGTGACAGTACGTCCATGTCATAAGGGAATCATGTGCGAACAATTTTTCCAAAAATCGATGTCAGGTCCAAGTCCGACATGTAGACCACAATGGATAATAACTAGACAAGGTCCTATGAAGGCAAGAGAATTAAATTAGGAACACTGAAAATTAATAATGGGGCCAAAAAGAAACCAAATAAAAAATAATTAAAAAATACCCTAAATTAAAAAGGAAAGGAATGGTGCAGTACATGACAAGAGCCACTCATAGAAACGGGGCGAAGTTTAGAGCCTCATTAAGGCCCTTTGGTGTGACTGTGTCCAAAATGGTAATCCATTTCAGTTCACGTTGGGCCAAAAGCTTTTTGACATTTCCCCCCCTAATCCCACAGTGAATCACGTCAATACCCCTGACCATAAAAGATCTGGGGTTGCATCCATGGACCAATTTAAAGTGGCGCGGTATAGTTTTTAATTCTGCCACATTGGTCGCTGTGGTTGCCGCCCGAATGTCCCTCACATGCTCCCTTACTCTTACTCTTAATTCCCTTGACGTCATACCTATATAGATCTTATTACAATCACATGTTGCATAATAGATGACGTTGATGGTAGTACAAGAGATATGTTCTCTTATAGGGAAATTTTTTCTCCCATCACTGGTATGAAAAGAGGAGCAGCGGGAGACATTCGGGCAGGAAACACAGCGACCACAAGGGAAGCAACCTTTGATGGGTCCAGACGAGCCAAAAGGACTACTGGTCACTGGTGGTATGTAATGGCTTTTGACCAGGTAGTCCTTAAGATTTTTACATCGCCTGGCGGTCATCAGAGGTACAGAGGGCAGACGTGACTTCAAGGTGGGATCCGATTGAAGGATCGGCCAGAATTTAGTTAAAATTTCTCTCATCTCCTGCCATTTAACATTAAATGTTGAGATGAACCTTATATTTTCCACAGGCCGGATTTCACCTCTCCTCCCATGAAGCAGATCATCCCTAGACACCGATCTTGCTCTCTGATAAGCTTGTTTCAGAGTGCGATTCCCATAACCTCTGTTTTTGAACCTCATCCTCAAATCATCTGCCTGTTGTTTAAAAACGTTGTCCTGAGAGCAGAGTCGTCTCACCCTGAGATATTGGCCAATTGGGATGGCGCGTACAGTGGAGTTGGTGTGGGCAGAGGTGGCATGGAGTAGGGAGTTTACAGACGTCGGTTTTCTATACACATCCGTCTGCAAAGCCCCAAACTCATCTGCAGTAATTTTAATATCCAAAAACTCAACTCCACTGTCGCTGAAACTATATGTCAATTTGATGTTATAATTATTTGTATTGAGCTGGTCCATGAAAGACTTGAGTTGAGAGATGGTACCCTGCCAGATGATCAGTAGATCATCAATGTATCTCACCCACATTGACACCATGGGGGCGGCCCATGCACCTCCGTCAACAAACAAACCCCTCTCCCAGAAACCGAGGAAGAGGTTTGCGTACGAAGGCGCACAGGCCGTGCCCATAGCGGTCCCCCGCCTCTGCAGATAGAATCTATCTTTAAAGACGAAGAAATTGTGGGTGAGTACATAGTCAAGAAGTTCCAGGACCAGCTCACAAATACGTCCATCCCAATTACTCATACTCAAGAAAAAACGAGCTGCTCTCAGGCCATCGTCGTGGCTGATACACGTATATAAAGACTCTATATCAGCCACCACCAAGAGGGTCCCTGGGTCCACATGGACCCCATCAAGTCTATTAAGAACCTCGGTCGTATCCCTAACGTAGGATGGAAGGGTCTCCACCAGGGGTTTTAGGTAATAGTCAATGAACTGACAGATGGGACTACATAACCCCTCCATCCCTGAAACGATGGGCCGACCGGGTGGATTGATGGGGTCCTTGTGGACCTTGGGCAATAGGTAAAAAGTTGGAATTTTAGGATATTTTACAAATAACCCATCAAAGACCCTCTTGGTAATAATCCCTTGGTCTAAGGCATCATTGAGGATGAGGTACAATTGGGCAGAGAATGAGGTCAAAGGTGAGGAGTCCAATCTACTATATGTCTCTCTATCTCTCAGCTGCCTGTGGGCCTCCCTTTCATAGAGATCCACCGGCCAAACCACGACATTACCCCCCTTGTCTGCGGCCTTAAATATGACATCCTTCATATCGCCCAGTTCTCTCAAGGCTTTCCTTTGGACTGCAGTTAAATTGTCCCGTGATCGGCGAGTGGAGATGTCACGCAGATTTTCACTAACAAGGCGGGTAAAAATCTCCACCGCCGGGCACAGAGACAAGGGGGGGAAAGTCGCGGATCTAGGCCTCAAGGAGGTGGGAAACTCACCTGGCAGCTGAGATGGTAATTCTTCTGAGAGATCCTCCAAAATTTGTGTCGCACTCTGTCCCATAGCAAGATCGGTGTCTCCTGTCGATGATTTAGAGTGTAACTTATGAAGGATCAGCTTCCGGGAGAAATTCTCTTGCCTTCATAGGACCTTGTCTAGTTATTATCCATTGTGGTCTACATGTCGGACTTGGACCTGACATCGATTTTTGGAAAAATTGTTCGCACATGATTCCCTTATGACATGGACGTACTGTCACTTTAAGAAGATCTCTTTATAATAATTCTGCTGTTCTTTGTTTTTATGTAATATGATTGATGCCATTGTTATCTCATTTCTGTGGTCTTATTTATGGGATGGCAAGGATACTTATTTATTGTTCATATTTTTCATTTCCAGCTATTAGCCTGTCCCGCCCTCTGGTTGCTGTGCGCGCTCCCATCGCGCGGTGGTCTGTCCCCGCTGCTTGCCCGGCGTCCTTCTTGGTGGGGGTGGATGCTGCGGACCCCTGGGCCCGGGGGTCCGCCGCGTCCCCCCTCACTGGATTGCCGGGGACGTGGTGCGGACTCTCACCGTGCTTTGGCGTGCGCGCCGTCATGGCAACCCGATGGCTGATTGACGGACTCTAGCTGGGAGCTGTGTCCCGCCCTCTGATCTCCGTGACCCATGTGCACCGCTCGCCTTCCTTGCCCGCCCCTTGGCCGTCCTTGCTGGGTGGGGGTGGCCTTGGAGCACGTGTGCTGTGCTCCGGGCTCCCTCTCCCATTGGACGGCTGAGGGGCGTGTGATGTTGGGCGCGCGGTGCGCGTGTGCGTCGGCGGGGATCCGATTGGCTGGGACACATTTTCCAGGTCTTGGTCTGCCCAATGAAGTCATGTGACTTCCTACATAAGGTCCTTGAACGGCAATTGCCGTACACCTTCCCTGATGAAGCCAGCAGATGTAATCCGTGCGAAACGCGCGTAGGAAGGCTCTTTGCACTGTCGTGGGACGCTCTGGTGTTCACCCCCCCTTCTTAATCATGTGTAAGTTATGGGTTCTTAGGGTCTTTTTCATGTGACTGGCTTGTTATTGGGTGACCCCTGCCCTGTTTAAACAGACCTATGCCGATTTGGCCGCACAACTTCATGTGCCCGGTCAGGGTGGAGGCGCCATACTTGGTGGTCATTTTTTGACTTTTTTAGTCCGATATTTGGAACCTCTGTCCTGTTTTAGGGATTTATGCTGATTTGGCTATATATAATTACGTTTCCTGCCAAGACAGAGACACCATAGTTATCAGCCAGCCACTTATGTTTATTTATGACCCTTTGCCCTTGCTAGTAATTTATGTTTACTTGGGGTGTTTATCACTTTTGCTCTCCCACTTATGTGTGGTAATTCACCTTTTTCTTTATTAGCACCGCATATGTACTTTTTCTATAGTGATTGAAACCATTTTAATAAGAAATTTGTATAATAAAATTTTGGATATTTTACACTAATAGCCTTGCAAGCTCCATTTCTTCTTTCTATGCATACCTTGGTGATGTTGTTGTCCCTTGCGCATATGAATCCTCCTGTACTTCCTCCCCTTCCTGTTGTCCCACCCCCTGACTCCGAATAGTGTTTAGCGTGTGCTCCAGCATGTAAATGACTGGAATTGTCATGCTGATAATGGCATTGTCAGCGCTAAACATATTCGTCGCCATGTCGAAACTGTGCAGAAGGGTGCATAGGTCCTTGATCTGAGACCACTCCATCAGGGTGATCTGCCCCACCTCTGCATCTCGTTGGCCCAGGCTATACGTCATGACGTATTGCACCAGGGCTCGACGGTGCTGCCACAGTCTCTGTAACATGTAGAAAGTCGAATTCCAGCATGTCGGCACATCGCATTTGCGATGCAAGTCGCTCAGCTGCGGCGGTTAAATGGCGGAAGTGAGCAGACAGTTTTCGTGCCCTGTTCAGAAGGCCATCTAGGCCAGGATAGTGTGTTAAAAATTGCTGGACAACAAGGTTCAACCCGTGAGCCATACAATGCACATGTGTCACCTTGCCCAGGCGAAGGGCAGCACCCAGTTTGCAGCATTGTCGCACATGGCCTTACCAGGCTGCAGGTTGAGTGGCGACAACCATTTACCAAACTCAGTCTCCAGAGCTGCCCACAACTCAGCAGCTGTTTGACTCTTATTTCCAAGACATTTCAAGATAAAGACCGCCTGATGCCGTTGCGCTCTGCTGCCAGCATAGTAATGAGGGGTGCGTGTTTCTTTCTGTGCAGTTACAATGCTGGTGGCCTGACCAGGCAGGCTTGGGGTGGAGGTGGAGGACCCAGACGAGGTTGAGGAGGCAGAAGCAGTGGAGGAACTTGGACAGACAGAAGATTGACACACAAGTCATGGGGACGGCAAGACTTGTGCAGCAGACCGTTCACCATCTATCACCATAGTTACCCAGTGCCCAGTCAGCGACATGTAACGTCCCTTTCCATGCTTACTGGTCCAAGCATCGGTGGGGATATGCACCCGTTCACACACAGAGTTTCTCAAGGAAGCGGTGATGTTGTGTGCGATATGCTGGTGTAGCGCAGGCACACCTTTCTTAGAGAAGTAGTGGCGACTGGGCATCTGGTACTGGCGCACAGCGACAGACATAAGGTCTCTAAAATCCTGTGTGTCCACCAGGCGGAAAGGCAGCATTTCGGTAGCCAAGAGCTTACAGAGGGATAAAGTCAACCTCTTAGCTTTGTCATGGGTCGCAGGAAATGGCCTTTTATTTGTCCACATCTGAGGGACAGAGCTCTGGCTGCTGTGTGTAGACGGTGGTGAGTAGGGTGTCCCTGGAAAAATGCTGCAGCCGAGCCGCTCGGATCTGGGCTCGCTGGTGGGTGGCTCAAGCGTCTCCGGACCCGGGGGCCCTGTGGTCACTTCGATCTGAAAGGGGGGCTGGCGGTTAGGGGAAGTAGGTGTACGGCCGGAGTCGTGGTTAAGTTCGTGACGCCACCCACGGGATGTGGTGAAGGTGGACACCACCGCTGCAAAAAAGGGGCACCCGGGGTAGATGTTATGCAGCAAGTTGTTAACCCCTCCGTGGGCAGGGATGGTGGCCTCGGGACCCGTTGGGGGTTTTTGGTGGTGCAGGGAGATGGGAGGCCGGAGGGCACTGGTGTACTCATGATTAGAAACACACATAAGTCTCTGGTAAACCAAGGTGATGGTGGTCGGTGCCCGCAGCCGGCTGCAGTCTGGTCCCCCACCCAGTTGGTGGTCTCTGCCTTTCTCCTGCACCTGTTTTGTGTGATGTTGGACTACCTGAACTTGCAATACAGGGGTCCGCTCCCCGGCTTGTGTATGTCGGAGGAGCCCTTTGCCCGCAGACACTGGCCCGCGGGATCTCTCTGCCATGGCGGTGGCTTTCTGTCCCCTTCATTGGGCTGTTGTCTTCAGTTGGGACTTTTGGTGGGAAAAATCCTATAGTCCTTGCCGCAATCATTAGCTAGCCCCCAGTAGCTTCTAGACCTAGCTTCAGGGTCTGAGTACCCCCACTTGTGCTCCAGTTTCCAGTCGGTTTCCCGGGTCGGTAACGGTGGGCCACTACCCTGTCCTGGTCCACCACGGTTCCACCGAGCCATCTTCCTGGCTCCTGCAGGCAGAGGCCTCCGTATGCCTCCTAACCAAAGGTGCCTGGGCTCCAACCGTGGCACCTGTCAGTCTGTTACAGGCCTGTCACACAGGCCTGTCCTCCTCCACTGCACTCTCAAACTGAACTCAAAACTGAACTGTTTTCTTTTTCCTGACTCAGGCTCTCTGAACTCCTCGGTGGGCGTGCCAACCGACTGGCTCCGACCCCCTGGTGTGTCCATCAAGCACTGAGGGAGGTGACTAGGGTTTAAAGTATTTGGCTGCTGACACCTTGTTAGGGGACTGGTGTTGTGCGGGGCTCTATCTGTGACTACCTGGCTGGTCCAGGGCGTCACACAGATCTGTGATTCCCAGGCTATAGTGTGACTGAACAGCTCTGCAGACTTAACCATCTCTGTTACCCCATACTCTGCAGGGTGGGTGGAGACTTGAGAGCAGGTAGAAAGCAAGTGCGATTGGGGTGACAACTCAGAGGACTGGAGTCTTTGGGATGTTGAAGTTGAGGTGGAGGAGAGGCCACTTGATGGAGCACTTGAGATCCATTCAAGCATCTGCTGTTTTTGTGCCTCATCTACCTTTGGTAGCAATGGTCGTTTCCGTAACAATCATATCAGATTGTCCAAGGGAAGTAGTAGACATCTTACTTTGGCTGGAAGATGGTCTTTCTTCAGCAGATGTTACTGTTGCTTTACCACTTACCCCAAGGACACAAACTTTTTTTCCCTTTCCAACATGCATGTTCCCCTTTCCACCAGCATCTGGCCTTTTGCCACTCATTTTGTTTGTGAACAAATTGGACACTGTTTGTTGCAGTTAAAAATTGGATAGTAGAATTGGAAAGGTGGTGTAGCTTTCTTGACAGCAGTGATAGGTCACTGACTATCATAGACACTGATACTATGCCCCAAAAAATTGCCTGGACTACCTGCAGTTAAAAATTGTCTAGCAGAAATGAAGAGGTGGTGTAGATTTCTTGACAGCAGTGGTAGGTCACTGACTATCACAGACACTGATACAATGCCCCAAAGAATTGCCAGAGCTGATTTAGATAGACGCTATGAAAAACCCTTGCACAGCTCTGGCACAGACCTGCCTAGCAAAATTGGCTATGAACTGCTCTAATCTAGCCCTGAAAAGGGCTGAAATTACAAGTAGTCCATAATCCCTAAACCGATGTAGATTGTACTGTATAAGTGTATAGCGCCCACAGCAGCAGCAGCAGCTGGAGCGGTGACTGACACACACCCGCAGCACTGAGATAATGGCGGCGATGGGGAAAATGGCCGGGTCTTATAGGGCAAGGACATGTGACATGCACAGCCAATGAAACATGCCCTTGCTTGTCTGGCTTTGACTTTGCTGTGTGTGTCTGTGATTGTCTGACAGCCTGCCCTGCCCCACTGTACGTGCAGTTAGGAAAAAAAATGTTGATCGCCATTCTTTCAGCACTCAGCAGCACTGATCTAAACCCCATCCACCCCGCACACTATACGCTGAATTTTGATAATATCATTAGTAACAGTGACTGACAGTATTACAGTGAAAAGCCAGCTAGTAACTAGCTACGCTTATGGTGATCGAACCATTATGTTAACTCGAACGGTTGAACATTAAGCAAATCGTTCGAGTTCGTCGAACAACTCGAACACCACCCAAAACAACTCGAATTTGGCGAACGGTTCAATTCAAACACCGCTCATCCCTACTCATCTTGTGTACTGAGTATAATGGAAGTCAATGAGAAAGATCTGCAGGAAAAATGCTCAAGTTTCCCATTGATTTCCATTATACTCGGTACTCGAGTCGAGCCTATCCAAGCATCTGACCTGCTCGTTTTGTGTACCTGAGCATGGTAGTGCTGGCTCATCACTACTAACCCAGTACATTTGTCACATGAGGAATTACACAGTGGAATGATCTTGTAAGGAAAAATCTCTTTTTTAATAAGCTCAAATTAATTGGTTAATATACAGTATTAATCCCTTACCAAAATATGACATAATGCTGTCTTTGATACAGGCTCAGGCGTTAAGCATGCATGTTTCCGGTGAGATGATGGCTGTATTATTCATCTCTACCAGCCATGAGTGAAGCGGACTAGAGCTTCACCGGAGGCTGATGATGACCTATTAAATGCCGCTTATGATCTGTTACAGTAGCATATAGACAGCTCTAGCTGTTCATCTGTACCCCCGGTGCGTGATTGTGGATCTCCGATTGACTGCAAAGAAAGCAGGGGGTCTGCTGAAACTCAGCCCATGCATAGTGTTTCTGTATTGCATGCCTGTATTGCTACACATAGTACCGTGTTTTTCCAAAAATAAGACACTGTCTTATTTTTTTTTTGCCCCCCAAAAAAGCACTAGGGCTTATTTTTGGAGGAGGTCTTATTCTTGGAGAAACACGGTTGGGGCTAAGTTTACCCCCCAAAAAAGCAGACCCCACTTCCCAGGAGACTCATACTCACCAGACCACGTCTGCGTGGTTCCCAGGTCCTCCTGTGATCTCCAGTCGGTGCTGTACGCCATCCTACCCTGCTGCTGGCTGACATACTGACACACACAGCAGATCGCAGGCACACAGCAAATCACACACACAGCAGATCACACACACACACACACACATACACAGCAGATCACACACACAGCAGATCACACACACACACACACACACATACATACACAGCAGATCACACACACAGCAGATCACAGATATACACAGCAGATCACAGATATACACAGCAGATCGCACACAGCAGATCGCAGGCACACACAGCAGATCTCAGGCACACACAGAAGATCACAGGCACACACAGCCGATCACAGATACACAGCCGATCGCAGGCACACACACACAGCAGATCGCAGATATACACAGCAGATCACACACAACAGATCGCAGGCACACACAGCCATCACAGATACACACATCCAATCGCAGGCACACACAGCCGATCACAGATACACACAGCCGATCGCAGGCACACACTGCCGATCACAGATACACACAGCCGATCACAGATACACACATCCGATCACATGCACACACAGCCGATCACCGATACACACATCCGATCACAGGCACACACAGCCGATCACAGATACACACATCCGATCACAGGCACACACAGCCGATCACAGATACACACAGCCAAATGCAGACATACACAGCCGATCACAGAAAAACAGTCGATCGCAGACACACACACAGCCGATTGCAGACACACACAGCAGATCACACACACATGCACACACACATCACATCACATCACATCCAGCACTTACAGCAGCAGGGAATGAGAGCAAGTCACGTGTCCGGCGGCAGGTCCTGTTCGTTGCGCTCCACTGCACTGCCTCTCAGGATTCTCCCGGCGAGAAGAGATCGGTGTCGCTGGATGAGATGAGTGTGTATGCGATCTGATGTTTGTGTGTGTGATTTGATGTTTGAGTGTGATCCGATGTTTGTGTGTGCGATCTGATTATGTGTGCGATCTGACTGTGTGTGCGATCTGATTTTTGTGTGTGAGATCAGACTGTGTGTGTGTCTGTGTGTGTGTGTGAGAGCTGATGTGTGCGGGTGTGTGATCACTGCAGGTCCTGCCGCTCAGTGTCGGGTGAGTGTGATTGCCGGGTTCCGCTGTGTATAATGAAGTGTCCTGCAGTATCTGTAACTTTTTTAGCTGCACGGACACTTCATTATTGATCCGCGACTAGGGCTTATTTTCGGGGGAGGGCTTATATTTAAGCCTTTCTCCGAAAATGCTGAAAATCCCTGCTAGGGCTTATTTTTGGGGGAGGTCTTATTTTTGGAAAAACACGGTATTAGTGGTTGTCGGACTGCAGGTACAAGGTCCCTCTTAAAATTCAGTAAAGACTAAAAAAAAGTTTTTCAAAAATACTAAACTTTGAATTCTCCTATTAAAAATACATAAAAAAAAATGCACATACAGTATGTGGTATTGGTATATGCGTAAAAATCTGGTCTATCAAATAAGTAAGAGGAAAACAAATAAATGCCATATTTGCTGGGTTTTTTGTCTGCAAAAAAATGGAATCAAAAGCGATCAAAACATTGTATCTGCCCCAAAACAAAATCAATAAAAATATCAGCTAAGGCTGCAAAAAAAGCCCTCACCCAGCTCCATAGATTGAAATTTGAGAACGATACCAGTCTCAGAATATGGTGACACATGCAAAAAAAACTGTTTCACTACTAAAAAAAAATTATGCATATTCCATATCGCCATATTTATACCGAACTGAAGAATAATATTGTCAGGTCCATTTTACCAAACAATCAAATCTGTTAAAACAAAACCCAAAAAACAATGGTGTAATTGAGCTTTTTTCCTAATTTTACCACAGTTGGATTTATTTTTGTACCTCTTTCCAGTACATCACATGGTGTTGCTCAAAAATACAACTTTTTCGGCAAAAAAAGTTGACTGAATAATTTTAAAAAATTATGGCTCTTGGAACAAAGAGGAAAAAACTACAACGAAAAATGTTAAATTATCTATTTTTAAAGAGGTTATCTTCATTGGTCCAGGGTTGTAATGGTTCGCCTTTTTGGCGACTAATACAACACAAAAACTAGCAAGCAAGAAATTTTAATTTCTGTAATAGTTTTATCTTCAGAGAACTAATTTATGACTCTTGTATCTCAGGAGACCAATAAATAACAGGGGATTTTCAGAAATTACTTTTGGCTCCGCAATCCTACAATACAACTAGTCACGAATCATCTATATAAGAAGGATTTCTAAACCCGACCATGCTTTTTCTCCATGGGATGAGTCATTTCCAGAACATTCCGGAATTGCCGGTTGAAGAATGATTTAAGTGAGGACCCCTCTGTGCTCTCGTTCTGACATTTTCTTAGATGATATATAATCATCATCAAAGCATTAATATTGGTATTGAATTTATATCAATATTACATTTTGAAAATGTGTAGTTATGTTATGTTCCTTCTGACATCTCTAAGGTCTTTAAGATTTATCATTGCCTTTGTGCTTGTCTTTTGTTTACTTTTTTACGTTTTCATTTGCTCCTAATTCTTCATGTATTTTGTGCTTTTTTTTAACTCTACGTTATATGTGTTCCCATGGTTTTTTTTATGTTCACCATTGTGGAATAAGTTTAGAATTTCTAGGTGTTTCATCACTTTATCAAAAAGTCACAAAATTGGGTAAATTTACTCTAGTGTCCTCGTATTTTAGTGCATTTTTTTGGAATTTCATTTCTAGTAATTTAATATGCATTTAAATAATTGTTAAGATGATTTCTCATTTATAAGGTTACATACACCTATACAAACCTATAATTTCTGCTAAAATATTTGCCCAGAAACTCATAGGTCTATTTACACTGGAGATCAAAATTAGAGAACAATGTATGATCACTTGATTTTTTCAGAAATAATGTAATCTACATTGCTGAACATTTGAATAGTTTTTCTAAGGGGTGCACCATGCCACTGGAACAGGGTTTTACAAAAGATCCAAAGTTATCACCATAAACCCTTTATTTTGCCCAAAATCTGAGGATCATAATTAGAGAGCAGCAATGACTGTAGCACAGAGAAAGATGATAAGTAAATTTTCTGCAGGTAACAACAGTCACCAATCAGTAGGACTAGCACCGGTCATCGCTGTGAATGACTTCAGCACATCTGCAGCCACAGGACATCACTAGTCTCTCACACTGCTCTGGTGGGATTTTGGTCCACTCTTCTTTCATTATCTTCGACAGTTCTTTGACTGTTGTGAGTTTCTTGGCCATAACTTTGTCACCAAGGATTTTCCAGAGGTTTTCTATTGAGTTTAGATCAGGACTCTGGGTGGCCATTTCATTGTTTTCTGTTTCAAAGAACTGCTTTGCCCATTTTGCTGTGTGACAGGGGACATTGTCTTGCATGAAAATTGCTGGCTGATTGAGAGATGAACACAAGTAAGGAACCAGGTGTTGTGATGAAGGTTCTGATCCAGACTTGCATTCACTCTGCCATGTAGCTGTATGAGAGGTTCAACTCCTGCTGCACAAAACATTTCCCAAACCATGACACTCCCTCCACCACCTTTCACTGACCTCTTAATACACTTTGGGTTCAGTATTTCACCGGTTTGTCAATGAACATAATGTTTCCCATCAGACCCCAAAAAAATTTCCTTTTATCACTAAAATGAACTGTGGACCACTTCTCTGTCCACACAGCATGCTCCTCACCAAAGGTGAGTCTAGCCTTTTGATTCTTTATGCTAATGAGGGTATTGGTCACAGCAGAGTGTGATTTCAGTCCAAAATGCTCTTACACGTCGTGACACTGTGTGACGAGACAGATCCTTACCATGTTCATAGCTGAACTGCTGAGAAATTCCAGTTAAAGTGTGGAAACAATAACTCATGGAGATTCTGTGCATTATCCTGTCTACTCTTGCATTTGTCTTTTGAGGGTGACCAGTGTTCTTGGGGGAATTGAAAAAATGTGTGATGTTGTAAAGATGCAATATTCATGAAATCACTGACTTGGAACGACCAAATTCTCTTGGTATGGCTGATACGGTCACCCCTTTGGCCTTCATCTGGACAAGCAGCTGCTGGAGGGTTTCAGTCAATTTGGAATGGCACATCATTTTTGCAAAGTCAGTGCAAACTGGAAACTTAGGCTGCCAGTTAAATAATGTTTGTCAGACAGTTAAGGAAATTAGCACCAGGTGCAGATTAACACCAATAACTTGCAGTGATCTGAAAGTGTTCTCTAATTTTGATCAGTGTTCTTTTTCATTTATCTAGTTTAGATTTTTTATTATGTGCTTTTGAAAAAATTCAATTTATGAAATAAGTTTAAAATACTGCAAGTTTCCTCCTGTTGAATATAATCACATAGGACGACACATTGACTGCAACATTTAAGAAATTGTGTGTTTTCTAATTTTGATCTCCAGTGTATATCTAACTTTTGCTTTCCATTGTAGGTATGGATCTGGAACAATTTGAAATTCAAAATTAACAGATTCACTGAATTTTTTCCACAAAATAAGATTTACAAAATTTTAAAGGATTCTGTGTAACTGTCACGCTCCCCAGCTCCCGTGCCACGGTCCCCGGCTCCCCTGCCTTGCTTACCGGCTCCCCTGCCACGCTTCCTCGCTCTCAGGCCTCGTTCCGCCGCTCCCGTGCCAGGCCTCCCGGTCCCCCGCTCCACAGCCTTCCTGCTTCATCGCCTGTGGTCCCCAGGCAGCCCGGTCCCCGCTCCCGGCGCCCGTCGGCTACTCAGCCCCAGCCCGGCTCTCCTGCTTCCTGCTCGATATACTCACCTCTCTCTCTCCTAGAGCCGCTCCTGCCTCGCCATCCGGTCCTGACGATTCCCGAACTCCGAACGGTGACTGTCCGCCATCCCGTCAGTCCATACCATCTCTGATCCCTGTGGTGACCCGTCTTCTCGCTCCGTCGGTTCCGGACTCTGCCTGACAACATCTCGGCCTCCGAACCTGAGCTCCGTCACCCGGACTACCTTCGGTGACTCCGTGGTCCCAGGGACTTCTACACTCCACTTCCTTGAACAGACTCTCCTGCTACCTGTAGTGCTCCGGCTACCGGACCCCTTGCCTTCAGTGAGGTGTTCGGCCCAGTGGATCCACCTCCTGGGTCCGCCCGTCCACCCGGCCCTAACAGTAAGAACAGGCCACGGTCCCTGGTTCCTCTGCCTTGCTTACCGGCTCCCCTGCCACGCTTCCTTGCTCTCAGGCAGCGCTCCGCCGCTCCCGTGCCAGGCTTCCCGGTCCCCCACTCCACAGCCTTCCTGCTTCATCGCCTGTGGTCCCCAGGCAGCCCGATCCCCGCTCCCGGCGCCCGTCGGCTACTCAGCCCCAGCCCGGCTCTCCTGCTTCCTGCTCACCGCTCCCTGCACTGGCTTCTGGCACCCGGGCCTCGCGCATGCGCATTAGGGCGCGCGCGCGGTCATTGACCCTCTCTTAAAAGGGCCAGTGTCCTCCAACAGGATATTGGTGAATCAGGTACAGGGTATATAGGGGAATCCTTTCCAAGTGGGCGGGGCCTGTTCTTCGTGTTTGCTAAGCTAGGAGTCAGGTCTCCTTGTGTCTTGCGATATACTCACCTCTCTCTCTCCTAGAGCCGCTCCTGCCTCGCCATCCGGTCCTGATGATTCCCGAACTCCGAACGGTGACTGTCCGCCATCCTGTCAGTCCATACCATCTCTGATCCCTGTGGTGACCCGTCTTCTCGCTCCGTCGGTTCCGGAATCTGCCTGAACCTGAGCTCCGTCACCCAGACTACCTTCGGTGACTCCGTGGTCCCAGGGACTTCTACACTCCACTTCCTTGAACGGACTCTCCTGCTACCTGTAGTGCTCCGGCTACCGGACCCCTTGCCTTCAGTGAGGTGTTCGGCCCAGTGGATCCACCTCCTGGGTCCGCCCGTCCACCCGGCCCTAACAGTAACACTTTGATGCCTCCTAGCTGAAGGTTGAACAGTTTTTTAAGTTCTAACACAATCTTAGTAATTTGACCTCTACATGTATGGCTATGGGTAAATGGATGGGTGCTGTGCTGTCACACACACTTTCTGTAATGTTTATTCAGTGTTTTATGGCTATTTCTCTATTGATAAGATTCACCACAAAATGGCTGCTGCATTCCCTGCTTCTGCTTTTATAGAGGCTTTAATAGTCTTTCCTATTTGGCTGCACAATAGAAGTATACATTCAATTAGATGGATACCTCTGATGATGGACTTTGATGTACGGTACTATGTAGCCACTGAAAATTTCATAGTCTTTTGAAACTCACCAAGGCATTTTGGTGCAGCCATGACTGAGGTCAGTGTTCTGACTTGTGTACAGTGGCAGTGAGCATTTTTTTTTCTATTTTCACTAATTGAATAGCAAATTGATCCAATTCACTGAATCCAGTGAATTTCCTAAAATGAATTTGTTCCACAACAATTCAATTTAATCATCTTTATTACCATTTAATGCCCTACTGTGGTTGCCTATAGGACCCCATTCATATACTGTAAACCATACAATGTGTTAAATATATGTGTTACATTAGCCTTATACCTCAGCATGGAATAGACTAGTTGACTACACTTTATACCTAAATAACACCTTCCCTATGAGTATGTTTGGTTGATGCACTGTGAGCGTTCCTTAAACATACTGTTATGGGGTTGTCGGATTGAAAGGAAATAATAAATTCCCAATCGCAACCTTGGGTCCACGGTGCAGAGATGAAATATTGCAGCCAATAGCACAAAGGGCAAAGCGGACACAACATCTGAAAGTAGGTACAAATGCACACCTGATATACTGTGTTGATGACACACCGGAGTATGGGGTATGTGCGATAACCACTGTTTCCTCACAAAGGTTAAAATAAACAACCTGAAGCTATAACCGCTGTTGACCTCACAGAGGTTATAATAACTAAGCATGTAAAGAAAGAGAAGATCAGCAGTACACTAACGGCGCTGCCGAGGAAGAGAAGAAGAGAGGAAAGACGCAAATTCAAGCGTTCTATTATTGCCCACACCTACACTCATAAAAGCTACACTTAACCAGCAACCAAGGAGTAGTAGTGAAGTTTGTCATACATAGCCAGTGTGCATACCGAGCATAGAACAAGACAGCATCTCTAGATAACCTAAGTGAGAGTTAGTACTCACTAGGTCACAGTGTGCTACCAGGGAGCAGAAATGGCGGATAGTCAGACACCCTTACACACTAATACAATGTGACAACTATGCACCCATGTGCACCAGTGGGAGAGTTAAATAACCTTAGTACCGCTCCAAACAATTCACGCCCAGTCAGCATGGGTGTTGTCCATGGACCAATCCGACTGTGCCACGTCATTAGACCTGCTCACGTCCGAGGACCAATGACCTGATTCCACGTTACAGGACCTGCTAATGTCAGACAACCAATGAGACACTGCCACATCACGCGCATGTGCAGTGAAGCAATTCTCAGACTTAGTTGCAAGAGACCAAATAACCAACAGCGCATCACGGGAACAAGCTAAGTGCTGAGATCAGCATCCAGGCTGAGCAGCAGCCAAGTCAAAATGGGAGACGGAGTCACCTGAAGGCACCCGTGATATGACAAAATAATAGCAGGGACTAAAACTTAACTTTTACTCAATAGCTAGATAAAATCAGTAATGATAATAATAAAGTGCTTGTGCATAAATAGTGCAAACAATAAAGTGCCACATGGCAGCGCATAGGCTTGATCTCACCCAAATTTCATCCATGGGCTGGACTGCACATCGGTCCCAAGGTGAGAGGTCACAGGCCGGAAGAATAAGGTGGACGGGTATGGTACAAAAAACCCTGTTGTGCCCCATGGATAAACTTCCTCCCTGACAAGGGCAGCACCCAAATAAGATGTCTGCCCCGCAACCACAAAAACAACCAAATAATGCCTCCCGACGCGTTTCCCTCTCAGTAATAAGAGTTCCTCAGGGGAGACGGAGGAAAAAATTCTTAGGGAGAGATCCACCTGCAGTGGAGGGATCAACACAGGCCAAAAAGGTGAACCTATGTGTGCTGGGCAAATGGTGACGTCATCTCTCCCTAAGAATTTTTTCCTCCGTCTCCCCTGAGGAACTCTTATTACTGAGAGGGAAACGCGTCGGGAGGCATTATTTGGTTCTGCCACTGCAGGTGGATCTCTCCATAAGAATTTTTTCCTCCGTCTCCCCTGAGGAACTCTTATTACTGAGAGTGAAATGCGTCGGGAGGCATTATTTGGTTGTTTTTGTGGTTGCGGGGCAGACATCTTATTTGGGTGCTGCCCTTGTCAGGGCGGAAGTTTATCCACGGGGCGCAACAGGGTTTTTTGTACCATACCCGTCCACCTTATTCTTCTGGCCTGTGACCTCTCACCTTGGGACCGATGTGCTGTCCAGCCCATGGATGAAGTTTGGGTGAGATCAAGCCTATGCGCTGCCATGTGGCACTTTATTGTTTGCACTATTTATGCACAAGCACTTTATTATTATCATTACTGATTTTATCTAGCTATTGAGTAAAAGTTAAGTTTTAGTCCCTGCTATTATTTTGTTTATGATTTTTGGACTATTGGGCATCATTATTCTGCTTGGCAGACCTGCTATTATACAACCCGTGATATGACCCATGATGAAGGAGAACCGCGGCGCATAACACATAGATTAAACATATATTATAATTGAAGCGGGAATAGAGTTTTACTTTTTAACAACATCTAAGCTATGGATGATGTTGTCATAGTGAACTTTATCACCAATTCTGTGCTCCTCATGTTTTCTTTCAGATACATGAAAAAAATATATGGAGAACTCAAACCAAACAAGTCCAAACTTTTTCTTTCTACTTGGCTTATCTACTGTTCCTTACCTTCGGAATTTATGTTTCCTTATAGTATTGGTGATGTACATGTGTACATTTTCAGGAAACTTTTTACTTATTATTGTGGTGAGCACCAATCCAACCTTACACACCCCCATGTACTTCTTTCTGAGTAATCTCTCTGTTATTGATGTCTGCTTCTCCTCCACCATTGTTCCTGTACTCCTCATAAATACTTTATCCAAGGACAAGAGTGTTTCGCTACTTGGCTGTGCTTTTCAGATGTTCTTCGCATTGGTACTTGGGGCAACAGAATGTATCTTACTATCAGTCATGGCTTATGATAGGTTTGCAGCCATCTGTAGACCATTACTGTTACGGTTGCTGCGAGCACTGGAGACTATGTCCAGATTTCTTGCTACTGCACATGTGCGAGCGCTGGAGACTAAGTCCAGATTTCTTGCTACTGCACATGTGCGAGCGCTGGAGACTAAGTCCAGATTTCTTGCTACTGCACATGTGCGAGCGCTGGAGACTAAGTCCAGATTTCTTGCTACTGCACATGTGCGAGCGCTGGAGACTAAGTCCAGATTTCTTGCTACTGCACATGTGCGAGCGCCGGAGACTAAGTCCAATCTTGGAGCCATTGCACATGTGCGGGTGACATCATCGCTGACACGAGGTCACATGTCTCTGACACCTTCTATGCCGATTGGTCGCTGGTCATGTGCTTGTGACGTCTTGCTCGGTGATAGGCCAGCATGACGTCACTCCTGTCGTTCTGGCAGCGGATTGGCTCTGGTGTCCTCCATCTTGGATGAGGCACAGAGTCTATATAAGACCCTGACACACGCCGCATGGTGCTCAGTCCTCTTGGTTCATGCATATGAGTAGACGCTCTGTGCGCGTTCCTCTAGGCATTCCTCTGTCTATGCTAGGTGAGCGCTACCGGCAGGGTAGCGTTCTTATACCTTACAGCTTCGGCTGCTGTCCGTATCCTTACCTCTTAGGGGAGCGGACATAGGCAGGTGCCTGAGGCACATGGTCTGGCTGGGCCTTGTGATTCTACTCGTAGGTGGACGTTGCCGCTAGGGTAACGTTCCTTATACTGCGTCTGGCAGTTGTTCGTATCCTCGCACACTAGGGGAGCGAACAGAGGTAGGAGCTTTGTGCGGCTTACGCTGCTGTTCGTCTCTTTTGCACCACTAGAAGAGCGGACCTAGGCAGGTGCCATATCTAGTGGTTCGTGTCCTCGCACACTAGTGGAGCGAACGCAGGTAGGAGCTTTGTGCGGCTTATGCTGCTGTTCGTCTCTTTTGCACCACTAGAAGAGCGGACCTAGGTAGGTGCCATTTCGCACACATTGCCTTTGTCTCTGTGATTATTAACAGAGATCATTCCACACACCCTCCAAGTAAGGGAGGAATTGCTTTACTTATTATATTTACTTACTTATTATATCCTTCTGTGAGTTAACAGAGGTATTGCACTCTGCCATAGTCTGCAGCAAAGTCTTTGCACGGTGGACCCTGACTGTCTGATACTCCTTTCGGTTATTATCAGACAGCCCCCCGTAACATTAGGACTGAGCCAAGGGTCTGGCAGTTATGGCAGAATATCAGCAGTTACACCGTTACATACAAGTACTTGAGTCACGGCTCAAGAGTATAGAGGATAAACCTCAGACCATGGTGACATCTGCACATGATCCTCGACTTGCTCTGCCAAACAGATATTCTGGCGATGCCAGATCATGTCGTGGTTTCATTAGTCAGTGTCAGATACACCTAGAGGTCAACTCTTCTCGCTTCTCTACGGAGAGGTCCAGAGTAGGCTTTATCATCTCCTTACTTCAGGACAAAGCCTTAGAATGGGCGACTCCCCTATGGGAGCGCTCTGATGTGGTTACTCTGAGACATCAAGACTTTCTTGATGCTCTTAAGGCGGTATTCATGGGTCCGCAGGTTACCCATGATGCGGCCCTGAGACTGTTAGATCTATCTCAGGGTTCGTTATCCACTAGTTCTTATGCCATTGCTTTTAGAACTCTGGTGGCAGAACTAGATTGGCCAGAGAAGGTGTTGATTCCTATCTTCTGGAGAGGGCTGGCAGGCTATGTCAAGGATGCCCTTGCTACTCGTGAGGTCCCTGCTTCTCTGGAGGACTTGATCACAGTAGCAACGAGGATCGATGTACGCCATAAGGAACGTAGACTCGAGGTCTCTTCCTCACGCCCTAAGCATCGGGCTATTCCAGTTGTTGAGGGTCCACTACCATCTTCCTCAGCATCTGAAACATCTCCCACTCCTATGGAGTTAGGTCATACGTTCTCCAGACTACGCAAGTCTGGTCCTCCTATATGTTACGTATGTCGTCAGGCTGGGCACTATGCCAACAAGTGTCCTAGTCGTCAGGGAAACTCCCTGGCCTAGTAACCATTAGAGGGGGGTTACTAGAGACGTCTTCTGCACCCTCTAAGTGTTGTATCCCAGGTCAGCTCTCGTTATCTGAGAATACATGGCCTATTATGGCTTTTGTGGATTCCGGAGCTGACGGGATTTTTGTGTCCTCAGGATTTGTAAAGGGACACAATATTCCCTCTATCATGTTAGAGGCACCTATTCCTGTCCGTGTTGTTAATGGAACTATGTTGTCTGACTCCATTACATTGAGGACAGTTCCCTTGCGCCTTTCCCTGTCTCAGGGTCACATAGAGGAGATTTCTTTTCTTGTTTTGCCTGAGGGTATAGACGACGTCCTTCTGGGTCTTCCATGGCTTCGGACTCATGCTCCTCACATTGACTGGGAGTCTGACAGCATTATTAGTTGGGGTTCGAAATGTCAGTCCCGATGTCTTCCCTTACCACCTAAGGTCGTTGCGGTTGCATCAACTGATCTCTCTCCCATACCTACACCCTATTTGGATTTCGCTGACGTGTTCTCCAAACAGGGTGCTGAGGTTCTTCCACCCCATAGGCCGTATGACTGTGCCATAGACCTTATCCCAGGTTCGGTTCCACCTAAAGGCAGGGTTTACCCCCTGTCGATACCTGAGTCGGAGGCCATGTCGACCTATATAAGAGAGAGTTTAGAGAAGGGGTTCATTCGTAAGTCTGTCTCTCCCGCGGGAGCTGGGTTTTTCTTTGTTCGGAAGAAAGAGGGTGATTTGCGTCCCTGCATAGATTACAGGGGTCTCAACGCAATCACAATAAAGAACAAATACCCATTACCTTTAATTTCGGAGCTCTTTGACAGACTGAGAGGAGCTCAAGTTTTTACAAAGTTGGATCTGCGGGGTGCGTATAACTTGGTACGAATTCGAAAGGGTGACGAATGGAAGACCGCTTTTAACACCCGAGACGGTCACTATGAATACCTCGTCATGCCTTTTGGGTTATGTAATGCACCCGCAGTATTTCAGGACTTCGTAAACGATGTGTTCAGGGATTTACTGTTATCCTCAGTAGTGGTGTATCTAGACGACATCCTGATTTTTTCTCCTGATCTGGAGACTCATCGTCAGGATGTCGTTCGTGTCCTTTCCCGTTTAAGGGAGCACTCATTGTTTGCTAAACTCGAGAAATGTGTATTCGAGCAGTCCTCATTGCCTTTTTTGGGTTACATTATCTCACAAGAGGGTCTGGCTATGGATCCTGCGAAGCTCTCTGCTGTCCTGCAATGGTCCGAACCTCATTCCTTGAAGGCGGTGCAACGCTTCTTAGGATTCATAAATTATTACAGGCAGTTCATACCCCATTTTTCTACTTTGGTGGCCCCTTTGGTGGCCTTGACTAAGAAAGGTGCTAATCCCAAAGCCTGGTCTACTGAGACATCTCAGGCTTTTGAGGCAGTAAAAAGACACTTTTCAACTGCTCCCGTTCTTCAAAGACCCGATGAGAATAAGCCCTTCCTCTTAGAGGTTGATGCCTCTTCAGTGGGTGCTGGTGCGGTCTTGTATCAAAAGAACGGTGCAGGTAGAAAAAGGCCGTGTTTCTTCTTTGCTAAAACCTTTTCACCGGCAGAGAGAAACTATACCATTGGGGATAGGGAACTGCTCGCCTTGAGATTAGCCTTGGAGGAGTGGCGTCACTTGCTGGAAGGAGCGAAACATCCTTTCCAGGTCTATACAGACCATAAGAATCTGACGTACTTACAAACCGCTCAGCGTCTGAATCCTCGCCAAGCCCGCTGGTCCTTGTTTTTCTCCCGCTTTCACTTCTCCATCAACTATCTGTCTGGGAGTAAGAATAACAAGGCAGACGCCCTGTCTCGCTCTATGCTTTCTACCCAGGAAGAGATTGACGAACCTCGTCTTATCCTTCCCTCCAGGGTTTTTCATACGCTCTCCCCTGTGACGTTAGACCAAATCCCATCGGGCAAGACCTTTGTTCCGCCTGATCGACAGAATGATATACTGTCATGGGCCCACACCTCAAAGGTGGGTGGGCATTTTGGTATTAGGCGGACACGAGAGTTACTGGAGAGGTGGTATTGGTGGCCACACTTAGCCAGCCACGTCAAGAGATATGTCGGTTCCTGCTACTCGTGTGCTCGCAACCGTCCATTACGGCAGAGACCGGCTGGGCTCTTGCATCCTTTACCAGTGCCAGATAGACCATGGGAGGTGGTAGGCATGGACTTTGTGGGTGATCTTCCATGTTCACAGGGACATAGATTTGTGTGGGTCATTACGGACCATTTCTCCCGGATGGTTCATCTCGTACCGTTATCGAGAATCCCATCTTCCAGGGTACTAGCCAAACTATTCCTCAAGCATGTCTTTAGGCTTCACGGGATGCCAGATCGTATCATTTGTGATAGAGGCCCGCAATTTACTTCCCGTTTCTGGCGAGATCTTTGTAGCCTTCTGCAAATTGAGTTGAATCTCTCTTCGGCATACCATCCGGAGACTAATGGTTTGGTTGAACGTACCAATCAATCTATGATTATATACCTTCGACACTTTGTTGCTGAGAACCACGATAACTGGTCCTCCCTCCTACCCTGGGCAGAATTTGCCCTTAACAATTCGCTGGCTGAGGCCACTGGGCAGACACCGTTCGTACTCAATAATGGGCAACACCCTAGGGTACCAGTACCGTTTCCCGCTGCTGCACCTCCTCCTCTTGTGGCCGACTGGGCAACTAATGCCAGAGAGGTTTGGGATCGGACTCAAGAGTCGATCCAAGCAGCTAAGGACCGTATGAAGACGGTGTCCGATCGGTTTCGTCGCCCGGCTCCTGTCTTTTCTCCAGGGGACTTTGTGTGGCTCTCTGCAAAACACGTGAGACTTAGAGTGAGCTCTGTCAAATTTGCTCCTCGCTTCCTGGGTCCTTATGAGGTTCTTCGACAGGTAAATCCTGTAGTCTATCAATTGAAGTTACCTGTCCATCTTAGGATTCATGACAAATTCCATGTCTCACTGCTAAAGCCGGCTATTTTACCTCACGCTCGTGAAGTGCACTCTCCTGCCTCTGATTCCTCTCGCTCTAGCTATGAGGTCCGAGCCATAGTTGGTTCTAAGATGGTTAGAGGGCGCAGGTTCTTCTTGATAGATTGGGAGGGCTATGGCCCGGAACATCGCTCTTGGGAGCCTGAGGAGGCTGTCCATGCTCCCGACTTAGTTGCCGATTACCTGCGTCGCCGGGAGGGGGGCCCTTGAGGGGGAGGTACTGTTACGGTTGCTGCGAGCACTGGAGACTATGTCCAGATTTCTTGCTACTGCACATGTGCGAGCGCTGGAGACTAAGTCCAGATTTCTTGCTACTGCACATGTGCGAGCGCTGGAGACTAAGTCCAGATTTCTTGCTACTGCACATGTGCGAGCGCTGGAGACTAAGTCCAGATTTCTTGCTACTGCACATGTGCGAGCGCTGGAGACTAAGTCCAGATTTCTTGCTACTGCACATGTGCGAGCGCCGGAGACTAAGTCCAATCTTGGAGCCATTGCACATGTGCGGGTGACATCATCGCTGACACGAGGTCACATGTCTCTGACACCTTCTATGCCGATTGGTCGCTGGTCATGTGCTTGTGACGTCTTGCTCGGTGATAGGCCAGCATGACGTCACTCCTGTCGTTCTGGCAGCGGATTGGCTCTGGTGTCCTCCATCTTGGATGAGGCACAGAGTCTATATAAGACCCTGACACACGCCGCATGGTGCTCAGTCCTCTTGGTTCATGCATATGAGTAGACGCTCTGTGCGCGTTCCTCTAGGCATTCCTCTGTCTATGCTAGGTGAGCGCTACCGGCAGGGTAGCGTTCTTATACCTTACAGCTTCGGCTGCTGTCCGTATCCTTACCTCTTAGGGGAGCGGACATAGGCAGGTGCCTGAGGCACATGGTCTGGCTGGGCCTTGTGATTCTACTCGTAGGTGGACGTTGCCGCTAGGGTAACGTTCCTTATACTGCGTCTGGCAGTTGTTCGTATCCTCGCACACTAGGGGAGCGAACAGAGGTAGGAGCTTTGTGCGGCTTACGCTGCTGTTCGTCTCTTTTGCACCACTAGAAGAGCGGACCTAGGCAGGTGCCATATCTAGTGGTTCGTGTCCTCGCACACTAGTGGAGCGAACGCAGGTAGGAGCTTTGTGCGGCTTATGCTGCTGTTCGTCTCTTTTGCACCACTAGAAGAGCGGACCTAGGTAGGTGCCATTTCGCACACATTGCCTTTGTCTCTGTGATTATTAACAGAGATCATTCCACACACCCTCCAAGTAAGGGAGGAATTGCTTTACTTATTATATTTACTTACTTATTATATCCTTCTGTGAGTTAACAGAGGTATTGCACTCTGCCATAGTCTGCAGCAAAGTCTTTGCACGGTGGACCCTGACTGTCTGATACTCCTTTCGGTTATTATCAGACAGCCCCCCGTAACAATTACATTATAACACTATTATGAACAGGAAGATGTGTGTTTGTTTAGCTCTTTTATCATGGGGTATGGGTGTAATAAATGCCCTCATACATGTGATCCTCATTTTCCAATTACCTTTCTGCAAGTCTCATCAAGTCAATAATTTCTTTTGTGAGGTTCCTCCTTTCTTAAAATTGTCCTGCAAAGAGCCTTGGCTCAATGAAGTTGCAATGTATGTAGCAACCGGGATCATTGTTATGTTTGCTTTCTTCTTGACCGTAGTTTCATACATACAAATCATTTCAACAGTTTTAAACATTCGTTCCTCAAAAGGAAGACAAAAAGCTTTCTCTACATGCGCCTCTCACCTCACCGTTATCACCATGTATTATGGAACCCTCATGTTCGTGTATCTTCAGCCTCGATCTTCTTCCACTTCAGAGGCAGACAAGGCAGTTTCTGTTCTCTATACGGTAGTCACTCCTATGTTGAATCCCATCATCTACAGCATTAGAAATAAGGATGTTAAGAATGGTGCATTAAAACTTTTAAAAAATAAAATCAAATCTCCTTAAAACAAACAGGGCATTTGCATGTCAAGCATCAAAATGGACACCACGAGTAGGACCAAATTTTGCCACCCAATAAAGAATTAAAGACAACCTGGCAATTAACCTTAATCAGTACGAACTTCTTTGCTTAAGGTCATCAGAACCTACATTGCGCTCCATATCAAAGTAATGTTAGAAAACAGAGGGGAATGAGATTTAGCCATCATGACTAGAGATGAGCCACCCCCCTGGAGTTCGAGTTCGGTTCGTCGAACGGTGCCCCGTTCGTCGAACAGTGCCCCGTTCGACGAGCCGTTCGACGAACCTCTCGAACCCCATTGAAAACAATGGGAGGCAATCACAAACACATAAAAACACATTATAAATGTACACATACAGTTAATAAACATTGCCATAACACTTACCGGTGCCCGTGATGCGTCCTGCACTCTGTCTCTTGCCGCTTTCGCTGCATCCTCCTGGTAACCAGCAGTGATGCAGGACCTATCGTGACGTCAAAATAGCCATGTGACCAGTCATGTGTCTATTATCTCATTGGCTACAGACTGGTCACTTGGCTTTGACATCATGCTAGGTCCTGTCATTGCACTCTCTGGTACACGGTGGACGTTTATGTATCGCCGTGTACCGGCGACATGCTCTGGCACATGGTCGACTCCCCGTTTTGCTTCCCCGTTTCATTTTTGACCGGCTAACACAGCCGGTAAATAACGGAGATCACCGTTGCCATAGCAACGCGCCTGTTAGCGGTGACGTCACCGCTAACAGCCGCAGCTGCACCGGGAATCACGTGATCGGAGCACCATTGGTATGGCAACCTGTCTGTCAGCGGGGTCGGTACCGCTAACAGCCAGCAGCACTGATCACTCACGGAGTGAAAAGCTTGCACGGGGAGCAGCAGCGTCTTTCTCCCATGCAGTGCTGCTGATGTAGCAGAGCTGCATGTGTTGAAGGAGAAAGAAGACAGAAGACCATGGATCGTGGAGGGATAAGAGGGAGTAATAAAGATGGAGTCTCTAATGTGTCTGTGTATTTATTTCTATTAAAGTATTTTTTCTCTGTGTGGTGTCTTTTTTTTAACCCTTTATTGGAGATTCTTAATGGCCGGATCAAACTTGCCTGACATTAAGAATCTCTGGCTTAATACTAGCTAGTAAAACAAAGCTAGTATTAACTCATTATTACCCACTATATATATTCGATATTCAGGGCTGCTGGAAGAGTTGGATACAGCGCCAGATGATGGCGCTTCTATGAGAGCGTCATTTTCTGGGGCGGCTGCGGACTGCAATTCGCAGCGGAGGGGCCCAGAAACATCGGGCTAACCTGTGCTGCGGATCCAATCCCCCGCTGCCTAGTTGTACCCGGCTGGACACAAAAATGAGGCGAAGCCCACGTGTTTTTTTTTTTTTAATCATTTTATGAAATTCATGAAATAATTAAAAAAAGGGCTTCCCTATATTTTTAGTTCCCAGCCGGATACAAATAGGCAGCTGGGGGTTGGGGGAAGCTGTACCTGCCTGCTGTACCTGGCTAGCATACAAAAATATGGCGAAGCACACGTCATTTTTTTGTAGTTTTTTGGCAAAAAAAAAATAAAAAATGATTCCCTGCATTTTCCATTGCCAGTGAAGGTAACACCAAGCAGTGGGGGTTAGCAGTCAGTAGCTGCTTGGATTATCCTTAGCTAGCAATACAAAAAAATGCAGCGGGAGCCCATATATATTTTTTTAAATTATTTATTTAAATAACTAAAAGAAAAAAGGGCTTCCCTGTATTTTGATTGCTGGACATCACAGTGCTGTAAAAAGAAATCTTTAAAAAAAAGACGTAGCCCTCCGCGGTATTTTTGATTCTCAGCGCAGATAAAGCAGACAGCTACGGGTTGCCACCCCCATCTGCCTGGCGCGACCTTGGCTGGCAATCAAAATACAGGGAACCCCATTAATTTTTTTTATTTAAAAAAAATATTTAAAAAAAAAAAAATACGTTGGGTCCCCCCATTTTTGATAGCCAGCTAGGGTAAAGCAGACAGCTGTAGCCTGAAAACAACAGCTGGCAGATTTACTGTGGTTGGGGATCCAATGTGGAGGTCACCCCAGGCTCTTTTTTATAATTATTTTATAAATATTAATAATTACAAAAAAAATGTAGGTTCCCCCCCAAATTGGATCACCAGCCATAGTAGAGCGGACAGCTGTGGTCTGGTATTCTCAGGGTGGGAAGGTCCATAGTTATTGGCCCTTAAAATAGCAGGCCACAGGTGCCCCAGAAGTAGCGCATCCACTAGATGCGCCAATCCTGGCGCTTTAACCCAGCTCATCCCGTGCCTTGGTGCAGTGGCAAACGAGGTAATAAATGGGCTTGACACTAGCTGTAAGGTCACCTGACATCAAGCCCAGCAGTTTGTGATGTGATGGCGTCTATCACATACCCGATATCACAAACTGTCAGTACTAACAAAACACATAGACAAAAAAAAATGTATTTGAAAAAACACTCCCCAAAACATTCCCTCTTTCACCAATTTATTGTAAGGAAAAAAAATAGAGGGGTCCCACGATGACTCTGGACCGTCTAGAATATGGGGGGACACGCTCAGGGAAGGTATCCCTCATTTTCTAGGAGTGCAGACCCTCCATGTGAGGAGTGTGGAAGCAATGAATCTGCACCCACTCTCCCTGGGTCCACAGAAGCAGAGTCCATGTCGTAAGTGTTGCTACCAAAGCTGAATGCCCTGCTCATGAGGTAAGGGCATGCCTAATCAGGAGAACTATTCTACATTTCCAAATATTGGTATTTGCTGATATTATTGCTATTCCACCTACTATATATTGGGGATAGGATCTTGGAGATGGAATACTGCTTTAAGTCCAGTTATCCAGATGAATGAATACTAAACAACAGAGCTCGCTATTTAGACATGTTTTTTTGTGGCGTATAATGGACTCTCATGTTTGGTAGTCGTTCAGCAGGGCAACTATAAAATCAAATACCTCCATTTGGAAATGTAGTATAGCTCTCCTGATCAACTATGTTCCTTATCTCATGAGCAGGGCATTGCAGTAGCTTACAGATGCATGGTTACCACCACTCACTGTGTCTGAACACAGCAAGCTGAGCTGACAGCCGCTCTGTGCATGCGGCAGCGTCTATTGTGAAGGAGGGGGCTGCGGGGGATCAACACTGCACAGGTACTGTAGGACACCGGGTAACACCGGTGGGATTATAGAGGGTGACCTGGCAGGGCCTGGGGAGGAGTGCCATGACACATGCGACAGAAATCAGAGGAGTAGAGTGAATGCGGCCGGCGCGCTGCTGTGCGCGCGGCCAGCTTGGATTTCCGGGATGGGGTGGGGGGGCACTTTGGCGACATCGGGGGACCAGGGAAGAGATTTAACTCCCATCTGACATGTTTGTTCATGCCAGATGGGAGATAAATAATTTTTTACCGGCGCTGTCATTTACTGTAACGTGATCATTGGTATACGGTGTATACCGGTGATCACGTGAGCGGGAACAGGAAAAACCGGCCTGAATCATGATCTCCAGGGTCTCAGCTACCCCCTGAAACCCCGGAGATTTTCTGACGCTGGGGGGCGCTATTCACTTATTTCTGCCTGCTGTTTATAAACGGCAGATCAGAATAAGGCTTCATTCACACTACCGATCCGTTTTTGCGGTCCGCAAAAAACGGTCTGTTTTTTTCACGGGTGCATCCATGTGGCATCCGTTTCCGTTCCGTATACGGTCCGTATGTCCTCCGTTTGTCATCCGTGTGCCTTCCCTTTTTTTTTTGCGTACTGCAAAAAAACTGAAGGAGGGAAAATACATAAATTTACCCAGGATCCGTAGCTTCAACCTACATGAGGCGGTCACATGTTCACTCCAGTGCCATTTTCTACTGCTTTTCACAGCGTAGAGCTCTCTGGTAATTTTCTTGTGCTTGTACACTTCATATCAGTCTTTTCTGTCATTATAATGGCAGAAAGACACATAATGTCCCACTCTCCTGCATTTTGTAATTTTGCACCCTTTGGTGCCTTTCATGTGGCACTAAGGGGTGCTTAGCCTTGTATTTAATAAAAAAAAAAAAAAATAAATTTGAAAAAAAAAATGATGTGGGGTTCCCCCTATTTTTGATAGCCAGCAAGGGTAAAGCAGACGGCTGCAGCCTGCAGACCACAGCTGGCAGCTTCACCTTGGCTGGTAATCCAAATCTGAGGGCACCCCACGCTGTTATTTTTAATTAAATAAATAATTTTTAAAAAAAACACGTGGGGGTCCTCCCAAAATTGGATCACCAGCCAAGGTAAAGCGGACAGCTGGGGTCTGATATTCTCAGACTAGAAAGGTTCATGGTTATTGAACTCTCCCCAGCCTAAAAATAGCAGGCCACAGCTGACCCAGAAGTGGCGCATCCATTAGATGCGCCAATCCTGGTGCTTCGCCCCAGCTCATCCCGTTGCCCTGGTGCGGTGGCAAAAAGGGTAATATATGGGGTTAATACCAGATGTGTAATGTCACCTGGCATCAAGCCCTGGGGTTCGTGAGGTCAGGCGTCTATCAGATACCCGACATTACCAACCCAGTCAGTAATAAAAAAAAATAGACGACAAACACATTTTTATTTGAAAAAACACTCCCCAACACATTCCCGCTTTCACCAATTTATTAGAAAGAAAAACAAATCCAGGTCTGCTGTAATCCAAGGGGTTCCCATGACGATCCATACCATAGTCACTATCCCAGTCAATGAAGAACAGAATGTTCCCCATTGGCTGGGAGAGCAGTGCAGTGACATGAGCTAACATCAATAGGTCAGCCCAGGTCACTGCAGGGCATGAAAAGTGCTGCTGTCAGGAGCGAGGTACATTACCTGCGGTGACGATCTCCTGCACTGCTGACAGCAGAGCTGTCACTGACTTCAATGACCGCCGCCTTCACAGCCAAGTATCGCCGGAGCCTGTGACATCACCGCTAGTCACAGTCTCGGGTCGGCAGAGAGAGGAAATGTAAAGCGGCAGCCATGGCGGACAGTGACAGCGCTGAGGTCGGGAGGCCAGGACTTCATCACCGCAGGTAAGCCGAGCGGGGCCATGTGTGCGGAGTGCGAGGTGGGTGGAGCCTAGCGGGGTAATGTGTGCGGAGTGCGAGGTGGGTGGAGCCAAGCGGGGCCATGTGTGCGGAATGTGAGGTGGGTGGAGCCTAGCAGGGCCATGTGTGCGGGCGGCAGAGTGTGAGGTGGGTGGAGCCTAGCAGGGCCATGTGTGCGGGCGGCGGAGTGCAAAGTGGGTGAAGCCTAGCAGGGCCATGTGGCGCTGAGGACTAGAGATGAGCGAACCGGTCGCGGTTCGGTTCGAGTTCGGTTCGCCGAACGGAGGTCTTGTTCGAGTTCGATATCGGCGAACGTTCGACGAACCACTCGAACCGCATAGGAAACAATGGCAGGCAATCACAAACACATAAAAACACCTAGAAAACACCCTCAAAGGTGTCCAATAGGTGACAAACAACTCACAACACAACACAAACACATGGGAAAGTGACAAGCACATATACTCATGCGAAAACAAAAGAGCAGGACAAGAAAAAAGAGAAGGAGACACAGATATAGGCATGGCATGCCCTTCTAAAATCATGTAAAACACCGCAAGGTGACTCCAAGCGGAGTCTCCCTTTTTTCCAAAAATTGGGCCCCACACACACCCACCCCTTCAGTGGCAGCACTTGTGCCCCAGTTGTACACTTCTCAGCTAGATTTGCATCAAGCACATTCAAAAATACGCCATACTTAACCGTCCCCAGGATGACACCGGGGTAGGTAGCAAAGTCTTTCCTGATCCCAGCTCTGTGCATCTTGGATCATTTTTAAAAACAATGCAAGCAAGGGTTACTCCAAGCGGAGTCTCCCTTTTTTCCAAAAATTGGGCCCCACACACACCCACCCATTCAGTGGCAGCACTTGTGCCCCAGTCGTACACTTCACAGCTAGATTTGCATCAAGCACATTCAAAAATACGCCATACTTAACCGTCCCCAGGATGACACTGGGGTAGGTAGCAAAGTCTTTCCTGATCCCAGCTCTGTGCATCTTGGATCATTTTTAAAAACAGCGGAGTCTCCCTTTTTTCCAAAAATTGGGCCCCACACACACCCACCCCTTCAGTGGCAGCACTTGTGGCCTAGTTGCAAACCGGATGTTTTGTTCTGCATCAAGCACATTCCAAATCCACAAGCATTTACTCTCCCCAGGATGACACAGGGGTAGTAAATTCCTTGTGGATCCATGACTAGAGTTGAGCGCGGTTCGTGGTTCGTGGTTCTCCAGTTCGCGGCTCGAGTGATTTTGGGGCATGTTCTAGATCGAACTAGAACTCGAGCTTTTTGCAAAAGCTCGGTAGTTCTAGAAACGTTCGAGAACGGTTCTAGCAGCCAAAAAACAGCTAAATCATAGCTTGGTTTCTGCTGTAATAGTGTAAGTCACTCTGTGAATCAAACTATTATCACATTTCAGTGTATAGTGTGCGTGAACAGCGCCTTCAGATCACTGCTGTTTCTATAATGGCGATCGCCATTTTTTTTTTTTTTTTTTCTTGTCTTCCTTCCCTAAGCGCGCGCGTCTTGTGGGGCGGGCCAGCATGTCAGCCAATCCCAGACACACACACAGCTAAGTGGACTTTGAGCCAGAGAAGCAACGGCATGTGTGATAGGATCTGCATGTCACATGTCCCTGCATTATAAAACCGGACATTTTCTTCACGGACGCCATTATCTGCCTTCTGCGTCTTTGGTGTCAGACATCACTGTCGCAGCTCCGTCTTCCTGAGTCCTATAGCCGATACAGCTGTATGCGCTGCATACACAGCGTTAGACAGCTTAGGGAGAGCACTTTATAGCAGTCCTTTTAAGGGCTCCAACCGGCAGGGTCAGAGAGCCATAGGTGACAGGTCCTGCAAACAGCAACAGCGTCTGTGTAGCCCAGGTCAGGGATTTCCTACCTGCATTTCACCATTAGGAGGGAATAGAAAGGCAGTCTTCCATTCCTCTACCCAGAGCACCACAATCCTGCCACTGTACCCTCTTGTCCTCTGCACACTCCAACTGATAACTAAGCCATTATACTAGCAAACACTCAGTGTACCTAGTGGCATCCTATACGTGGCTATTGGACTTTGCTATAGTCCCACTAGTGCAAAGACATTTGCAGAGCGCGTCTGCCTGCATTGCACACTACAACTCATTCTAACCAAGCCATTATACTAGCAAACACTCAGTGTACCTAGTGGCATCCTATACGTGGCTATTGGACTTTGCTATAGTCCCACTAGTGCAAAGACATTTGCAGAGCGCGTCTGCCTGCGTTGCACACTACAACTCATTCTAACCAAGCCATTATACTAGCAAACACTCAGTGTACCTAGTGGCATCCTATACGTGGCTATTGGACTTTGCTATAGTCCCACTAGTGCAAAGACATTTGCAGAGCGCGTCTGCCTGCGTTGCACACTACAACTCATTCTAACCAAGCCATTATACTAGCAAACACTCAGTGTACCTAGTGGCATCCTATACGTGGCTATTGGACTTTGCTATAGTCCCACTAGTGCAAAGACATTTGCAGAGCGCGTCTGCCTGCGTTGCACACTACAACTCATTCTAACCAAGCCATTATACTAGCAAACACTCAGTGTACCTAGTGGCATCCTATACGTGGCTATTGGACTTTGCTATAGTCCCACTAGTGCAAAGACATTTGCAGAGCGCGTCTGCCTGCGTTGCACACTACAACTCATTCTAACCAAGCCATTATACTAGCAAACACTCAGTGTACCTAGTGGCATCCTATACGTGGCTATTGGACTTTGCTATAGTCCCACTAGTGCAAAGACATTTGCAGAGCGCGTCTGCCTGCGTTGCACACTACAACTCATTCTAACCAAGCCATTATACTAGCAAACACTCAGTGTACCTAGTGGCATCCTATACGTGGCTATTGGACTTTGCTATAGTCCCACTAGTGCAAAGACATTTGCAGAGCGCGTCTGCCTGCGTTGCACACTACAACTCATTCTAACCAAGCCATTATACTAGCAAACACTCAGTGTACCTAGTGGCATCCTATACGTGGCTATTGGACTTTGCTATAGTCCCACTAGTGCAAAGACATTTGCAGAGCGCGTCTGCCTGCGTTGCACACTACAACTCATTCTAACCAAGCCATTATACTAGCAAACACTCAGTGTACCTAGTGGCATCCTATACGTGGCTATTGGACTTTGCTATAGTCCCACTAGTGCAAAGACATTTGCAGAGCGCGTCTGCCTGCGTTGCACACTACAACTCATTCTAACCAAGCCATTATACTAGCAAACACTCAGTGTACCTAGTGGCATCCTATACGTGGCTATTGGACTTTGCTATAGTCCCACTAGTGCAAAGACATTTGCAGAGCGCGTCTGCCTGCGTTGCACACTACAACTCATTCTAACCAAGCCATTATACTAGCAAACACTCAGTGTACCTAGTGGCATCCTATACGTGGCTATTGGACTTTGCTATAGTCCCACTAGTGCAAAGACATTTGCAGAGCGCGTCTGCCTGCGTTGCACACTACAACTCATTCTAACCAAGCCATTATACTAGCAAACACTCAGTGTACCTAGTGGCATCCTATACGTGGCTATTGGACTTTGCTATAGTCCCACTAGTGCAAAGACATTTGCAGAGCGCGTCTGCCTGCGTTGCACACTACAACTCATTCTAACCAAGCCATTATACTAGCAAACACTCAGTGTACCTAGTGGCATCCTATACGTGGCTATTGGACTTTGCTATAGTCCCACTAGTGCAAAGACATTTGCAGAGCGCGTCTGCCTGCGTTGCACACTACAACTCATTCTAACCAAGCCATTATACTAGCAAACACTCAGTGTACCTAGTGGCATCCTATACGTGGCTATTGGACTTTGCTATAGTCCCACTAGTGCAAAGACATTTGCAGAGCGCGTCTGCCTGCGTTGCACACTACAACTCATTCTAACCAAGCCATTATACTAGCAAACACTCAGTGTACCTAGTGGCATCCTATACGTGGCTATTGGACTTTGCTATAGTCCCACTAGTGCAAAGACATTTGCAGAGCGCGTCTGCCTGCGTTGCACACTACAACTCATTCTAACCAAGCCATTATACTAGCAAACACTCAGTGTACCTAGTGGCATCCTATACGTGGCTATTGGACTTTGCTATAGTCCCACTAGTGCAAAGACATTTGCAGAGCGCGTCTGCCTGCGTTGCACACTACAACTCATTCTAACCAAGCCATTATACTAGCAAACACTCAGTGTACCTAGTGGCATCCTATACGTGGCTATTGGACTTTGCTATAGTCCCACTAGTGCAAAGACATTTGCAGAGCGCGTCTGCCTGCGTTGCACACTACAACTCATTCTAACCAAGCCATTATACTAGCAAACACTCAGTGTACCTAGTGGCATCCTATACGTGGCTATTGGACTTTGCTATAGTCCCACTAGTGCAAAGACATTTGCAGAGCGCGTCTGCCTGCGTTGCACACTACAACTCATTCTAACCAAGCCATTATACTAGCAAACACTCAGTGTACCTAGTGGCATCCTATACGTGGCTATTGGACTTTGCTATAGTCCCACTAGTGCAAAGACATTTGCAGCACGTCTGCCTGCGTTGCACACTCCAACTAATTATAACTAAGTTGCATTGTCAGGGATATTTATTCTTTATTATTCTGCTGTTAATAAAGCTAGACCACCACTGCAATCTTCACCACCTCTCAATTTTTACTACCACATTTTCAGTCCACAATCTTGTCGCAATCAACATGAGTGGCAAAATGACAGATGCTGGTGGAAAGGGGAAGAGGCGTGGTGGAAAAGGCAAAAAAGGTTTTGTCCGTGGGGAAGGTGGCAAAGCTCCATTATCATCTGCTGAAGATAGACCATCTACCAGCAAAAGTAAGATGTCTACTACTTACCGTGGACAATCCGATGTGCTCCCTTTTTTACGGACACGAACAACAGGAAGAAAGGTAGATGATGGGCAAAAAAGGAAAATGCTTGAATGGATCTCAAGTGGTCCAACAAGTGCCCTCTCAGCCACTTCAAGTACCGCATCCAAAAAACACCAGTCCTCTGAGTTGTCATCCCAATCACACTTGATTTCTCCCAGCTCTGAAGTCTCCATCAGCCCTGCACAGTATGGTGGAACTGAGATGGCTGAGTCTGCAGAGCTGTTCAGTCACACTATAGCCTGGGAATCAGAGGTCTGCTCCCAAGCTACAGTGAGTACAGAACAGGAAATGGTCTGCAGTGATGCCCAGAACCTTTGTGACTCAGATTCAGGCCGTGAGGACCAAGTTTCTGAGCATAATGTTGACCCTTTGTCACAAACTGTAACACCTGTGGTTATAGACAATGAGGAACATACTGATGAAGATGAGACGCAGATACCCGATTGGGATGACAACTTAAATATTCCGTCAGGGCAAGAAGAGGCTCGGTCTGAGGGGGAGGGGAGTGCAAACACAACAATTGATGATGACGTTCTAGATCCCACCTACTGTCAACCCCCAGTCAGGCACTCGAGGAGGTCAACAGAGGCGGTGGAGGAGGATGCAACCGACGACGAAGTTACCTTGCGCCTTCCTGGACAGAGTCGGAGCACTGGTAGCACGTCTACAACTGCATCCTCAGCCACCACTCTGCCTATGAGCATTATTCGGGGTGGATCAACAGGTCGCATGGCCTCTAAGCCTTGCCTAGCCTGGTCCTTTTTTCACATCGAAAAAGATCGCCCAACTCATGTGATATGTAACATTTGTCATGATTCTCTTAGTAGAGGTCAAAAGCTCAGCAGTTTGACAACTTCTTCCATGAATCGTCACATGAATAAATATCATAAGTCCCGGTGGGAAGCTCACCGTGCTGCAATGCGGCCTAGCGGAGCGAACCATCCACCGCCCGCCCCTTCCACTGCATCCGCGCGCTCTTCATCTTCTAGGACTGTGGGGACAGCTGCCACACCTGTTTTTCCACGCAAAACTTCCACCACTGTAACCGCAACAGGCAGTTTGCTTGTAAGGTCGTCAGTTGGTTTGGAAGGGGAAACAAGTGAGTGTGTACAGCTCTCTCAGACATCGATAGCACCAACGTTGGATGAAGGCAACATCATGTCTCCGCCTGCACTTTCCTCACAAACCTGCATTTTTCCAGGGACACCCTACTCAACACCGTCTACACACAGCAGCCAGATCTCTGTCCCTCAGATGTGGTCAAATAAAAGGCCACTTCCTCCGACCCATGACAAAGCTAAGAGGTTGACTCTATCCCTCTGTAAGCTGTTGGCTACCGAAATGCTGCCTTTCCGCCTAGTGGACACACAGGATTTTAGAGACCTTATGTCTGTCGCTGTGCCCCAGTACCAGATGCCTAGTCGCCACTACTTCTCTAAGAAAGGTGTGCCCGCGCTACACCAGCATGTCGCACACAACATCACCGCTTCCTTGAGAAACTCTGTGTGTGAACGGGTGCATTTCACCACCGATACTTGGACCAGTAAGCATGGACAGGGACGTTACATGTCGCTGACTGGGCACTGGGTAACTATGGTGATAGATGGTGAAGGGTCTGCTGCACAAGTCTTGCCGTCCCCACGACTTGTGTGTCAATCCTCTGTCTGTCCAAGTTCCGCCACTGCTTCTGCATCCTCCACCTCATCTGGGTCCTCCACCTCCGCCCCAAGCCTGCCTGGTCAGGCCACCAGCGTTCTCACTGCGCAGAAGGAATCACGCACCCCTCATTACTATGCTGGCAGCAGAGCGCAACGGCATCAGGCGGTCTTTAGCTTGACATGTCTTGGTAATAAGAGTCACACAGCTGAGGAGTTGTGGTCAGCTTTGCGGTCCGAGTTTAATAAATGGTTGTCTCCACTCAAACTGCAGCCTGGTAAGGCCGTGTGCGACAATGCTGCAAACCTGGGTGCGGCACTTCGCCTGGGCAAGGTGACACACGTACCTTGTATGGCTCACGTGTTGAACCTTGTCGTGCAGCAATTTTTAACACACTATCCCGGCCTAGATGGCCTTCTGAACAGGGCACGAAAACTGTCAGCTCACTTCCGCCGTTCAAGCGCCGCAGCAGAGCGACTTGCATCGCTCCAGAAGTCTTTCGGCCTGCCGGTTCATCGCCTGAAATGCGATGTGGCGACACGCTGGAATTCAACTCTCCACATGTTACAGCGACTGTGGCAGCACCGCAGAGCCCTGGTGCAATACGTCATGACGTATAGCCTGGGCCAACGAGATGCAGAGGTGGGGCAGATCACCCTGATGGAGTGGTCTCAGATCAAGGACCTATGCACCCTTCTGCACAGTTTCGACATGGCGACGAATATGTTTAGCGCTGACAATGCCATTATCAGCATGACGATTCCAGTCATTTACATGCTGGAGCACACGCTAAACACTATTCGGAGTCAGGGGGTGGGACAACATGAAGGGGAGGAACTACAGGAGGATTCATATGCGCAAGGGACAACAACATCACCAAGGTCCAGACGTTCATCATCACCAACGCAGCAGGCATGGGACCATGGGGGACAGGGATCGACAAGGGCGCATAGTAGCAGGCGAAATGTTGAGCAAGGTGCAGGAGAACATGAAGAAATGGAGGACGAACTGTCCATGGACATGGAAGACTCAGCGGATGAGGGAGACCTTGGTCAAATTTCAGTTGAAAGAGGTTGGGGTCAGATGTCAGAGGAAGAAAGAACGGGTAGCACCTCTATGCCACAAACACAGCATGGACTTGGTCCGCATGGCTGCGCAAGACACATGAGTGCCTTTTTGTTGCACTACCTCCAACATGACAGTCGTATTGTCAAAATTAGAAGTGATGATGACTACTGGATTGCCACACTATTAGATCCCCGGTACAAGTCCAAATTTTGTGACATAATTCCAGCCATAGAAAGGGACGCACGTATGCAGGAGTATCAGCAGAAGCTGTTACTAGATCTTAGCTCGGCTTTTCCACCAAACAACCGTGCAGGTGCAGGGAGTGAATCTCCCAGTTGTAACTTGACAAACATGGGACGGTCTCGTCATCTTCAACAGTCTACCCGTACCAGTAGGACCTTTTCTGGTGCCGGTAACAGCAATTTTATGGAATCTTTTCATAATTTTTTTAGACCCTCTTTTGCAAGGCCACCAGAGACAACAAGTCTGACACATAGTCAACGGCTGGAGAGGATGATACAGGAGTATCTCCAAATGAACATCGATGCCATGACTGTGCAACTGGAGCCTTGCTCCTTTTGGGCTTCAAACCTACAAAAATGGCCAGAGCTCGCAACTTACGCCTTGGAGATTTTGTCGTGTCCAGCTGCCAGCGTTGTCTCTGAACGTGTATTCAGTGCTGCTGGGTGTGTGCTGACAGATAAGCGCACGCGTCTGTCCAGTGACAATGTGGACAGACTGACGTTCATCAAAATGAACAAGTCATGGATCCAGAAGGAATTTACTACCCCTGTGTCATCCTGGAGAGAGTAAATGCTTGTGGATTTGGAATGTGCTTGATGCAAATCAAAACATCCTGTTTGCAACTAGGGCCCAAGTGCTGCCACTGATGGGGTGGGTGTCTGTGTGGCCCAATTTTTGGAAAAAAGGGAGACTCCGCTTGGAGTAACCCTTGCTTGCTGTGTTTTTAAAAGAAGCCAAGATGAACAGAGCTGGGATCAGGAAAGACTTTGCTACCTACCCCGGTGTCATCCTGAGGACGGCTAAGAATAGCGTATTTTTGAATGTGCTTGATGCAAATCAAAACATCCTGTTTGCAACTAGGGCCCAAGTGCTGCCACTGATGGGGTGGGTGTCTGTGTGGCCCAATTTTTGGAAAAAAGGGAGACTCCGCTTGGAGTAACCCTTGCTTACATTGTTTTTAAAAGAAGCCAAGATGAACAAGTCATGGGTCAGCAAAGACTTTGCTACCTACCCCGGTGTCATCCTGGGGACGGCTAAGAATAGCGTATTTTTGAATGTGCTTGATGCAAATCAAAACATCCTGTTTGCAACTAGGGCCCAAGTGCTGCCACTGATGGGGTGGGTGTCTGTGTGGCCCAATTTTTGGAAAAAAGGGAGACTCCGCTTGGAGTAACCCTTGCTTGCTGTGTTTTTAAAAGAAGCCAAGATGAACAGAGCTGGGATCAGGAAAGACTTTGCTACCTACCCCGGTGTCATCCTGTGGACGGCTAAGAATAGCGTATTTTTGAATGTGCTTGATGCAAATCAAAACATCCTGTTTGCAACTAGGGCCCAAGTGCTGCCACTGATGGGGTGGGTGTCTGTGTGGCCCAATTTTTGGAAAAAAGGGAGACTCCGCTTGGAGTAACCCTTGCTTACATTGTTTTTAAAAGAAGCCAAGATGAACAAGTCATGGGTCAGCAAAGACTTTGCTACCTACCCCGGTGTCATCCTGGGGACGGCTAAGAATAGCGTATTTTTGAATGTGCTTGATGCAAATCAAAACATCCTGTTTGCAACTAGGGCCCAAGTGCTGCCACTGATGGGGTGGGTGTCTGTGTGGCCCAATTTTTGGAAAAAAGGGAGACTCCGCTTGGAGTAACCCTTGCTTGCTGTGTTTTTAAAAGAAGCCAAGATGAACAGAGCTGGGATCAGGAAAGACTTTGCTACCTACCCCGGTGTCATCCTGGGGACGGATAAGAATGGCGTATTTTTGAATGTGCTTGATGCAAATCTAGCTGTGAAGTGTACAACTGGGGCACAACTGCTGCCACTGAAGGGGTGGGTGTGTGGGGCCCAATTTTTGGAAAAAAGGGAGACTCCGCTTGGAGTCACCTTGCGGTGTTTTACATGACTTTAGAAGGGCGTGCCATGCCTATATCTGTGTGTCCTCCTCTTTTTCCTTGTCCAGCTGTTTTGTTTTCGCATGAGTACATGTCCTTGTCACTTTCCCATGTGTTTGTGTTGTGTTGTGAGTTGTTTGTCACCTTTTGGACACCTTTGAGGGTGTTTTCTAGGTGTTTTACTGTGTTTGTGATTGCCTGCCATTGTTTCCTATGGGCTCGAGTTCGGTTCGTCGAACGTTCGACGAGCCGAACTCGAGCCAGACCCCCCGTTCGGCGAACCGCCTCGAGCCGAACCGGGACCGGTTCGCTCATCTCTATCCATGACTTGTTCATTTTGATGAACGTTAGTCTGTCCACATTGTCACTGGACAGACGCGTGCGCTTATCTGTCAGCACACACCCAGCAGCACTGAAGACACGTTCAGAGACAACGCTGGCAGCTGGACACGACAAAATCTCCAAGGCGTAAGTGGAGAGGTCTGGCCATTTTTCAAGATTTGAAGCCCAAAATGAGCAAGGCTCCATTTGCAAAGTAATGGCATTGATGTTCATTTGGAGATACTCCTGTATCATCCTCTCCAGCCGTTGACTATGTGTCAGACTTGTTGTCTCTGGTGGCCTTGCAAAGGAGGGTCTAAAAAAATTATGAAAAGATTCAATAAAAATGCTGTTGCCAGCACCAGATACGGTGCTACTGGTACGGGTAGACTGTTGAAGATGACGAGACCGTCCCATGTTTGTCAAGTTACAACTGGGAGATTCACTCCCTGCACCTGCACGGTTGTTTGGTGGAAAAGCCGAGCTAAGATCGAGTAACAGCTTCTGCTGATACTCCTGCATACGTGCGTCCCTTTCTATGGCTGGAATTATGTCACAAAATTTGGACTTGTACCGAAGATCTAATAGTGTGGCAAGCCAGTAGTCATCATCACTTCTAATTTTGACAATACGAGGGTCATGTTGGAGGTAGTGCAGCAAGAAGGCACTCATGTGTCTTGCGCAGCCATGCGGACCAAGTCCATGCTGTGTTTGTGGCATAGAGGTGCTAACCATTCTTTCTTCCTCTGACATCTCCCTCCAACCTCTTTCAACTGAAATTTGACCAAGGTCTCCCTTATCCGCTGAGTCTTTCATGTCCATGGACAGTTCGTCCTCCATTTCCTCACCCTCAGACCAAGCCTCTTCTTGCCCTGACCGAATATTTAAGTTATCATCCCAATCTGGTATCTGCGTCTCATCGTCATCAGTATGTTCCTCATTGTCTATTACAACAGGTGTTTCAGTTTGTGAATAAGGGTCAACATTATGCTTAGAAACTTGGTCATCACGGCCTGAATCTGAGTCACAAAGGTTCTGGGCATCACTGCAGACCATTTCCTGGTCTGTACTCACTGTAGCTTGGGAGCAGACCTCTGATTCCCAGGCTATAGTGTGACTGAACAGCTCTGCAGACTCAGCCATCTCAGTTCCACCATACTGTGCAGGGCGGATGGAGACTTCAGAGCTGCGAGAAAGCAAGTGTGATTGGGATGACAACTCAGAGGACTGGTGTTTTTTGGATGCGGTAGTTGAGGTGGAGGAGAGGGCACTTGTTGGACCACTTGAGATCCATTCAAGCATTTTATTTTTTGGCCATCATCTACCTTTGTTCCAGTTGTTCGTGTCCGTAAAAAAGGGAGCACATCGGATTGTCCACAGTAAGTAGTAGACATCTTACTTTTGCTGGAAGATGATCTATCTTCAGCAGATGTTAATGGAGCTTTGCCACCTTCCCCACGGACAAACCCTTTTTTTCCTTTTCCAACACGCCTCTTCCCCTTTCCACCAGCATCTGTCATTTTGCCACTCATTTTGATTGCGACAAGATTGTGCACTTAAAATGTGGTAGTAAAAATTGAGAGGTGGTGTAGATTGCAGCGGAGGTCTATCTTTATTAACAGCAGAATAAACAACAATAACTATCCCTGACAATGCAACTACGGCCCTTAAACTGGCAGCATAGTTTGCTAGTATAATGGCTTAGTAACAATGAGTTTGAGTGTGCAATGCAGAGGTGCTGCACATAGGTTTGCACCAGTGGGACACTAATGGAAGTCCAACAGCCACTTTTAGGATGCCACTAAGTTTACTCAGTGTTTGCAAGTATAATGGCTTAGTAACAATGAGTTTGAGTGTGCAATGCAGAGGTGCTGCACATAGGTTTGCACCAGTGGGACACTAATGGAAGTCCAACAGCGACTTTTAGGATGCCACTAAGTTTACTCTTACTCAGTGTTTGCTAGTATAATGGCTTAGTAACAATGAGTTTGAGTGTGCAATGCAGAGGTGCTGCACATAGGTTTGCACCAGTGGGACACTAATGGAAGTCCAACAGCCACTTTTAGGATGCCACTAAGTTTACTCAGTGTTTGCTAGTATAATGGCTTAGTAACAGTGAATTTGAGTGTGCAATGCAGAGGTGCTGCACATAGGTTTGCACCAGTGGGACACTAATGGAAGTCCAACAGCCCCTTTTAGGATGCCACTAAGTTTACTCAGTGTTTGCTAGTATAATGGCTTAGTAACAATGAGTTTGAGTGTGCAATGCAGTGGTGCTGCAAATAGCTTTGCACCAGTGGGACACTAATGGAAGTCCAACAGCCACTTTTAGGATGCCACTAAGTTTACTCAGTGTTTGCTAGTATAATGGCTTAGTAACAATGAGTTTGAGTGTGCAAAGGGCAGGAGGGTACAGTGGCAGGGTTGTGGGTCTGGGTAGAGGAAAGGAAGCCTCCCTTTCTATCCCTCCTAATGGGGAAATGCAGCAAGGAAATCCCTGACCTTAGCTACACAGACGCTGTCATCTTGTGTAGCTGTTAAAATCTGTTTTCACGGACCTGACTGTCACCTATGGCTCTGACCCTGCCGGTATTAGCTCTTACAAGAACTAATAGACACTTCTATCCCTATTCTGTATAGTGCTGTGTATAGAGCGTACACAGGAGTATCGGAGACAGGAGCTACGCCAGCGGTGACTGACACCAAGACGCAGAAGGCAGATAATGGCGTGCTGGAGGAAAATGTCCGTTATTATAATGCATGGACATGTGACATGGACATCCTATCACACAGGCCGTTGCTTCTCTGGCTAAAAGTCCACTTAGCTGTGTGTGTGTCTGGGATTGGCTGACATGCTGGCCCGCCCCACTACACGCGCGCGCTTAGGGAAGGAAGACAAGGAAAAAAAAAAATGGCGATCGCCATTATCCAAACAGCAGTGATCTGAATGAGCTGTTCCCGCACACTATACGCTGAAATTTCATAATAGTGTGAGTCACAGAGTGACTTACACTATTACAGCGGAAAGCCAGCTAGTAATTAGCTTCTCTTTTTGCTGCTAGAACCGTTCTCGAACGTATCTAGAACTATCGAGCTTTAGCAAAAAGCTCGAGTTCTAGTTCGATCTAGAACAGCCCCCAAAATCACTCGAGCCGCGAACTGGAGAACCTCGAACCGCGAACCGCGCTCAGCTCTACTGAGGACGTCAGTGCCGGGGACTGCATGGCTGGGGACAGGTGAGTGTGAGTGTGTGTGTAGATGCCGCGTGCAGGAGGGGGCGGAGCCCAGCGGGGAAGTGTCGGCTCCCTGCACACGTAACCACGGTAAATATCGGGTTACCAAGCAAAGCGCTTTGCTTGGATACCCGATATTTATCTTGGTTACCAGCTTACGCAGGCTGCCAGCGATGGCTCCCTGCACACTGTAGCTATAAAAAGCCCTGCTTTTGATGATCGAGCCGTTCTCGAACGTAACTCGAACTGTCGAGCTTTTAGCAAAAAGCTCGAGTTCGAGTTCGATCTCGAGCACCCCCAAAATCACTCGAACATGAAATTGGCGAACCTCGAAAATCTCTCATCTCTAATCATGACTCTCTGATTCCCACCCCACTCTAATCATGACATTCTCACCCCAGTTTGACTAACAATGTAAATTCTTTGGAGACAAAAGTCCTGAGTGTGCTCTCACCATCTAGTAACAAAAGTGATGAAACTTATTCTTATTGGCTCACCCGGTGTCGAGGATTAAGCCTAAGTCCCTGCATGAGAAGCAGAAACAGGAAGCAACAGTGCAGCAGAGCAGTTGTAATAAAATACTAAAATTGCAACAGGTCAACAGATAATAGATGCACTATCACAGAGAAGTAATAAAAAAAGTAATAAAAAAGTAAAAGGACAACAGGGCAACAGTTAATAAAAGTAATAAAAACGTAAAATGGCAACAGGGCTACAATTAATAGCTGCACAGTCACAGAGAAGTAAATGCAGTCTGAAATCTACCAGCAGGACAATAGGTAATAGCAGTAATGTAACAGAGAAATAATTACAATATGGTATTTTTCAGCAGGGCAATCTTGTTTAACAGCACTATAACAAAGAAGTAAATACATATTATTATATATATATATGTATATATATAATATTATACATATTATTTATGGTGAGCTTCCCACTGGGACATATGATATTTATTCATGTGACGATTCATGGAAGAAGTTGTCAAACTGCTGAGGTTTTGCCCTCTACTAACAGAATCACGACAAATTTAACAGATCACATAATTTGGGCGATCTTTTGCTATGTCAAAAAAGGACCAGGCTAGGCAAGGCTTAGAGGGCATGCGACCTGCTGAGCCCCCCCGACTAGTGCTCAGAGGCACAGTGGTGGCTGAGGATGCAGTTGTAGACGTGCTACCAGTGCTCCGACTCTGTCCAGGAAGGCGCAAGGTAACTTCGTTGTCAGTTGCATCCTCCTCCACCGTCTCTGTTGACCTCCTCGAGTGCCTGACTGTGGGTTGACAGTAGGTGGGATCTAGAACTTCCTCATCAATTGTTGTGTTTGCACTCCCCTCACCCTCAGACCGAGCCTCTTCTTGCCCTGACCGAATATTTAAGTTGTCATCCCAATTTGGTATCTGCGTCTCATCGTCATCAGTATGTTCCTCATTGTCTATAACCACAGGTGTTACAGTTTGTGACAAAGGGTCAACATTATGCTCTGAAACTTGGTCCTCATGGCCTGAATCAGAGTCACAAAGGTTCTGGGCATCACTGCAGACCATTTCCTGGTCTGTACTCACTGTAGCTTGGGAGCAGACCTCTGATTCCCAGGCTATAGTGTGACTGAACAGCTCTGCAGACTCAGCCATCTCAGTTCCACCATACTGTGCAGGGCTGATGGAGACTTCAGAGCTGGGAGAAAGCAAGTTTGATTGGGATGACAACTCAGAGGACTGGTGTTTTTTGGATGCGGTACTTGAAGTGGCTGAGAGGGCACTTGTTGGACCACTTGAGATCCATTCAAGCATTTTATTTTTTTGGCCATCATCTACCTTTGTTCCAGTTGTCCGTGTCCGTAAAAAAGGGAGCACATCGGATTGTCCACGGTAAGTAGTAGACATCTTACTTTTGCTGGTAGATGGTCTATCTTCAGCAGATGTTAATGGAGCTTTGCCACCTTCCCCACGGACAAACCCTTTTTTTCCTTTTCCCACACGCCTCTTCCCCTTTCCACCAGCATCTGTCATTTTGCCACTCATTTTGATTGCGACAAGATTGTGCACTTAAAATGTGGTAGTAAAAATTGAGAGGTGGTGTAGATTGCAGCAGTGGTCTAGCTTTATTAACAGCAGAATAAACAACAATAATTATCACTGACAATGCAACTACGGCCCTTAAACTGGCAGCAGTGTTTGCTAGTATAATGGCTTAGTAACAATGAGTTGGAGTGTGCAATGCAGGCAGAGGTGCTGATAATATCTTTGCACTAGTGGGACTATACAGAAGTCCAATAGCCACGTTTAGGATGCCACTAGGTTCAATCAGTGTTTGCTAGTATAATGGCTTAGTAACAATGAGTTTGAGTGTGCAATACAGGCAGAGGTGCTGCAAATATCTTTGCACTAGTGGGACTATACAGAAGTCCAATAGCCACGTTTAGGATGCCACTAGGTTCAATCAGTGTTTGCTAGTATATTGGCTTAGTAACAATGAGTTTGAGTGTGCAATGCAGGCAGAGGTGCTGCAAATATCTTTGCACTAGTGGGACTATACAGAAGTCCAATAGCTACGCTAAGGATACCACTAAGTTCACTCAGTGTTTGCTAGTATAATGGCTTAGTAACAATGAGTTTGAGTGTGCAATGCAGGCAGAGGTGCTGCAAATATCTTTGCACTAGTGGGACTATACAGAAGTCCAATAGCTACGCTAAGGATACCACTAAGTTCACTCAGTGTTTGCTAGTATATTGGCTTAGTAACAATGAGTTTGAGTGTGCAATGCAGGCAGAGGTGCTGCAAATATCTTTGCACTAGTGGGACTATACAGAAGTCCAATAGCTACGCTAAGGATACCACTAAGTTCACTCAGTGTTTGCTAGTATAATGGCTTAGTAACAATGAGTTTGAGTGTGCAATGCAGGTAGAGGTGCTGCAAATATCTTTGCACTAGTGGGACTATACAGAAGTCCAATAGCCACGTTTAGGATGCCACTAGGTTCAATCAGTGTTTGCTAGTATAATGGCTTAGTAACAATGAGTTGGAGTGTGCAATGCAGGCAGAGGTGCTGCAAATATCTTTGCACTAGTGTGACTATACAGAAGTCCACTAGCCACACTTAGGATGACACTAGGTTCACTCAGTGTTTGCTAGTATAATGGCTTAGCTACAATGAGTTGGAGTGTGCAATGCAGGCAGAGGTGCTGCAAATATCTTTGCACTAGTGGGACTATACAAAAGTCCAATAGCCACGTTTAGGATGACACTAGGTTCAATCAGTGTTTGCTAGTATAATGGCTTAGTAACAATGAGTTTGAGTGTGCAATGCAGGCAGAGGTGCTGCAAATATCTTTGCACTAGTGGGACTATACAGAAGTCCAATAGCCACGTTTAGGATGACACTAGGTACACTCAGTGTTTGCTAGTATAATGGCTTAGTAACAATGAGTTGGAGTGTGCAATGCAGGCAGAGGTGCTGCAAATATCTTTGCACTAGTGGGACTATACAGAAGTCCAATAGCCACGTTTAGGATGACACTAGGTTCACTCAGTGTTTGCTAGTATAATGGCTTAGCTACAATGAGTTTGAGTGTGCAATGCAGGTAGAGGTGCTGCAAATATCTTTGCACTAGTGGGACTATACAGAAGTCCAATAGCCACGTTTAGGTTGCCACTAGGTTCACTCAGTGTTTGCTAGTTTAATGGCTTAGCTACAATGAGTTTGAGTGTGCAATGCAGGCAGACGTGCTGCAAATATCTGTGCACTACTGGGGCAATACAGCAGTCCAACAGCCACGTTAAGGATGCCACTAAGTTCACTCAGTGTTTGCTAGTATAATGGCTTAGTAACAATGAGTTGGAGTGTGCAAAGGGCAGGAGGGTACAGTGGCAGGGTTGTGGGTCTCTGGGTAGAGGAATGGAAGCCTGCCTTTCTATCCCTCCTAATGGGGAAATGCAGCGAAGAAATCTCTGACCTTAGCTACACAGACGCTGTCTTCTTGTGTAGCTGTTAAACTCTGTTTTGAATTCTGTCACCTATGGCTCTGACCCTGCTGGTATGAGCCCTTAAAAGGACTGATAGAAAGTGCTATCCCTAAGCTGTCCAGCGCTGTGTATGGAGCGCATACAGCAGTATCGGCGATAGGAGTTGCGCCAGTGATGTCTGACACCAAGGACGCAGAAGAGATAATGGCGTGCTGGAGGAAAATGTCCGTTTTTATAATGCAGGGACATGTGACATGGACATGCTATCACACATGCTGTTGCTTCTCTGGCTAAAAGTCCACTTAGCTGTATGTGTGTCTGGGATTGGCTGACATGCTGGCCCGCCCCACTACACGCGCGCGCTTAGGGAAGGAAGACAAGGAAAAAAAAAAAAATGGCCATTATCCAAACAGCAGTGATCTGAATGCGCTGTTCCCGCACACTATACACTGAAATGTCATAATAGTGTGAGTCACAGAGCATTACATTACACAGAGCTATTACAGCGGAAAGCCAGCTAGGAATTAGCTGGTTTTTTTGCTGCTGGAACCGTTCTCGAACGTATCTAGAACTATCGAGCTTTTGCAAAAAGCTCGAGTTCTAGTTCGATCTAGAACAGCCCCCAAAATCACTTGAGCCGTGAACTAGAGAACCTCAAACCGCGAACCGCGCTCAACTCTAATTATGAGTCTCGGAATATGTTGACACATGCATGCATATTCTTTATCGCCATATTCATACTCACCTAAAGAATCATATTGTCAGGTCACTTCTATCAAACAATCAAATCTGTTAAAACAAAACCCCAAAACGCAAAAACAATGGTGTAGTTGAACTTTTTTCATTATTTTACCACACTTGAATTTTTCGTTCCCAATTCTAGTAAATCACATGATAACATAAATGGTGATGTTCAAAAAATACAACTTGTTTGGCAAAAAAAAGTTGACTGAATAATTTAAAAAAAATGATAGCTCATGGAAGAAAGGGAGGAAAAATAAAAAACAAAAAATCATCCAGTTGCAAAGGGGTTAACCAATGCAAGGGTTTTAATGGTTCACTTTTTTGGTTCCTGTCTAGCCAATAATACTACATAAAAACTAGCATTTCTGTAAAAGTTTTTATCTCCAGAGTTCTAATTTATGACTTAATTCTCAGGAGTCCAATAAATAACAGGGGATTTTCAGAAATTACTTTTGGCTCCGCAATCCTTCAATACAACTAGAGTCACAAATTGTCTATATAAGAAGGATTTCTAAACCGACTGTCCTCTTTCTCTATGGGATGAGTCATCTCCTGAACGTGCCGTAAGTGTTGGCTGCAGAATGAGTTAGAGACCATCAGTGTGCTCTTTCTGACACATTTGTATGCGCACCTTTCAGCTGATATATAACCACCATCAAAAGCATCAATATCGGTATTGAATATATATCAATATTACATTTTGAAAATGTGTACCTATGTTATCTTATTTCTGACATCTCCAAGGTCTTTAAGATTTATTATTGCCCTTGAGCTTGACTATTTTTTAGTTTTTGTTATTTTTTACATGTTTTCATTTGCTCCTAATTCTTCATATAGTTTGAGCTTTTTAAAAAAAAATATCTACTTTATACGTGTTTCCTGGGTTTTTTTTTGTATTCACCATTGTGAACGGAGTTTTGAATTTCTAGTTGTTTCTGGGTAGTTAACCAATTTTTCAAAAAGTCACAAAACTTGGGGTAAATTTACTTCAGTGTCTTGCCTCTGTGTGCTTTTGAGTAGACCGGTATTTTTTGGCTTTCATATCTTTCATATCTAGTAACTTAAAATGCCTATCATTTGTTCTAAAATTTTTGCTTCTTAGGTCCTATATAGATATGACCTTTGCTTTCTATTGGACGTACGGATCTGGAATAATTGGACATTCAAATGTAACAGATTCACTGAATTTTTTCCACAAAATAAGATTTGCACAATTTTCAAGCACCTGAAAAGACATGTGTAACACTTTGACGCCTCCTACCTCTGTATTGAACACCTTTTAAGTTCTAACACAACCATAGCAATTTGACCTCATCATGTATGAGCTGAAATTGCTATGGTTGTGTTAGAACTTAAAAGTAAATTGTTGGGAGCTGTGCTGTCACACACACTTTATGTAATGTTAATTCAGTGTTTTATGGCTATTTCTCTATTGATAAGTTGTGAACTGTGACGTCCTCTCGCTATCCAGGTTCACCACAAAATAGCTGCTGCCTTCCCTGCCTCTGCTTTTATAGAGGCTTAAATAGTCCTTCCTATTTGGCTGCACAATAGAAGTATACATTCCATTAGATGGATACCTCTGATGATGGATTTTGACATACGGCACTATATATCCATTAGAGATTTCATAGTCTTTTGAAACTCACCAAGTCATTATGAGGAACTCTGTGCGGCCATGATTGAGGTATTTTGAGCTCTCTGTAGCTGAAACAGTGTCTGTCTTGTGTACAGTGGCAGTGAGCATTGTTTTGCTATTTTCACTTATCGAGTAGCAAATTGATCCAATTCACTGAATCCAGTAAATTTCCTAAAATGAATTTGTTCCACATCAAACCGATTTCATTGTCAAGAATGGCATCATACCATTTAATGCCATACTGTGGTTGCCTATAGGACCCCACTTATATAAAACATACAATGTGTTACATATGGTTTTCGCCTTATACGTCAGCATGGAATAGCATATTTGACTACACCTTATACCTAAATGACACCTTCCCTATGAGTATGTTTGGTTCACGCACTGTGAGCTTTCCTTAAACGTACATTAAACATATATTATAATTGAAGTGTGAATAGAGTTTTACTTTCTAACAACATCTAAGCTATGGATGATGTTGTCATAGTCAACTTTTTCACCAATTTTGTGCTCCTCATGTTTTGATTCAGATACAGGAAATATTATATGGAGAACTCAAATCAAACAAGTCCGAACTTTTTCTTTCTACTTGGCTTATCTACTGTTCCTTACCTTCAGAATTTATGTTTCCTTATAGTATTGGTGATGTACATGTGTACATTTTCAGGAAACCTTTTACTTATTATTGTGGTGAGCACCAATCCAACCTTACACACTCCTATGTACTTCTTCTTGAGTAATCTCTCTGTTATTGATATCTGTTTCTCCTCCACCATTGTTCCCGTACTCCTAAAAAATACTTTATCCAAGGACAGAAGTATTTCCCTTCTGGGTTGTGGTTTTCAGATGTTCTTTGCATTGGTACTTGGGGCAACAGAATGTATCTTACTATCAGTCATGGCTTATGATAGGTTTGCAGCCATCTGTAGACCATTACATTATAACACTATTATGAACAAGAGGATATGTGTTTGTTTAGCTCTTTTATCATGGGGTATGGGTGTAATAAATGCCCTCATACATGTGACCCTCATTTTTCAGTTACCTTTCTGCAAGTCTCAAGTCAATAATTTCTTTTGTGAGGTTCCTCCTTTCTTAAGATTGTCCTGCAAAGAGCCTTGGCTCAATGAAGTTGCAATGTATGTAGCAACCGGGATTCTTGTTATTTTTGCTTTCTTCATGACCGTAGTTTCATACATACATATCATTTCAACAGTTCTAAAGATTCATTCCTCCAAAGGAAGACAAAAAGCTTTTTCTACATGCGCCTCTCACCTCACCGTCATCACCGTATATTATGGAACCATCACATTTGTCTATCTTCAGCCTCGATCTTCTTTCACTTCGGAGGCAGACAAGGCAGTTTCTGTTCTCTATACGGTGGTCACTCCTATGTTGAATCCCATCATCTACAGCATTAGAAATAAGGATGTTAAGAATGGTGCATTAAAACTTATAAAAAAGAACATTAAATCTCCTTAAAACAAAGAGGGCATTTGCATGTCAAACATCAAAATGGATACCCTTTGTAGCACCAAATTTTACCACCTAATAAATAATTAAGGAAGGCCTGGCAATCAACCTTAATCAGTACTAACTTCTTTGCTTAAGGTTGTCAGAACCTACATTCAGCTGCATATCTAAGTAATGTTATAAAGCTTAGGGGAATTGTATTTAGCCATCATTACTCTCTGAGTCAATTACCAATCCAGATTGGCTAACAATGTAAATTCTTTGGAGAGCAGAGACCTGAGTGGGCTCTCACCATCTAGTAACAAAAGTGATGAAACATTCTTATTGGCTCACCTGGTGTCGGGGATTAAGCCTAAAGGCCCCGTCACACTAAGCAGCATCGCTAGCAACATCGCTGCTAACGAACAACTTTTGTGACGTTGCTAGCGATGTTGCTGTGTGTGACATCCAGCAACAACCTGGCCCCTGCTGTGAGGTCGTTGGTTGTTGCTGAATGTCCTGGGCGATTTTTTAGTTGTTGCTGTCCCGCTGTGAAGCACAGATCGCTCTGTGTGACAGCGAGACAGCAACAACTAAATGTGCAGGCAGCAGGAGCCAGCTTCTGCGGAGGCTGGTAACCAATGTAAATATCGGGTAACCAAGAAGCCCTGTCCTTGGTTACCCGATATTTACCTTTGTTACCAGCCTCCGCCGCTCTCACTGTCAGTGCCGGCTCCTGCTCTGTGCACATGTAGCTGCAGGACACATCGGGTTTATTAACCCGATGTGTGCTGTAACTAGGAGAGCAAGGAGCCAGCGCTAAGCGATGTGCGCTGCTCCCTGCTCTGTGCACATGTAGCTGCAGCACACATCGGGTAATTAACCCGATGTGTGCTGTAACTAGGAGAGCAAGGAGCCAGCGCTAAGCATTGTGCGCTGCTCCCTGCTCTGTGCACATTTAGCTGCAGCACACATTGGGTAATTAACCCGATGTGTGCTGTACTAGGAGAGCAGGGAGCCAGCGCTAAGCATTGTGCGCTGCTCCCTGCTCTGTGCACATTTAGCTGCAGCACACATCGGGTAATTAACCCGATGTGTGCTGTAACTAGGAGAGCAGGGAGCCAGCGCTCAGTGTGTGCTGCTCCCTGCTCTCTGCACGTGTAGCTCCGTGCGCTGGTAACCAAGGTAAATATCGTGTTGGTTACCCGATATTTACCTTAGTTACCAAGCGCAGCATCTTCCACGCGGCGCTGGGGGCTGGTCACTGGTTGCTGGTGAGCTCACCAGCAACTCGTGTAGTGACGCTCCAGCGATCCCTGCCAGGTCAGGTTGCTGGTGGGATCGCTGGAGCGTCGCAGTGTGACATCTCACCAGCAACCTCCTAGCAACTTACCAGCGATCCCTATCGTTGTTGGGATCGCTGGTAAGTTGCTTAGTGTGACTGGACCTTAAGGCCCTGCATGAAAAACAGAAACAAAAAGTGACAGTGCAGCAGAACAGGTGTTATTAAAAAGTAAAATTTGTCTGGTATCTTCCTTCAGGACAACAGTTAATAGCTGTAATATCACAGAGAAGTAAATGCAATCTGGCATTAACCAGCAGGACAATAGATAAGAGCAGCAATGTAACAGAGAAATAATTATGGTATGGTATTTTTCAGCAGGGCAATCTTGATTAGCAGCAATATACCAAAGAAGTAAACACAGTCTTGCCTCTTCCATCAAGGGAAGAATTCATATCAGGAATACAATGAAGTATGGGTAAACTGGAGATTAGCATAAAGAGATACATTACTTTGATTGCAGAGGTCAGTGTGAAGAGTTGCAAAAAGTTGGTAAGTTGCTGATAACTTGTTGTGGAAAACACCTAAATAAACAGGGCTAGGCTTGGAAATATAACTGGTTGTAGCATGTACGTTAGGAGAAGCTGAGGAGAAGACAGACACTTGGCTAGAGCTGGACCAAGTAAAGTAGTAGCAAACGTTTGACAAACTTGAGGTAGCTAAAACAATGCTGCTTAATGCTTAAGCATGAATGAAAGAAAGTCAGCCACAGGAGAAGGGAACCAGGCCTGGTGCTGGAGTTGAGACAGTGAATAATACTAATTTATGGTTGAGTCCATGCTCTCCAAGCGTCTTTATCACAGCTGCATGATTTGACTCTATGGCATTTACAGCCCAATGGCAGAAATTACATCAAAAGTTCTAAACTTCCTCAATCAATATTTCCAGTTTAAATACTTCAAGCCATGGCCATTTTATAGGGTTTTTTTGTTTTGATTTATTCTTCCCTTTGTTCAAGAGCCATATCTTTTTAATTGTCAACTTACATTGTAATATGAGGGCTTGCTTTTTGCGGTATAAGTTATATGTTTGAATGATATTGTTCATTTTATTATGTGATGCAGTGAAAATCAGGAAAAAAATTTCCAGTGCACTGAAATTGCAAAAAAATGGGATTCCACAATTGTTTTGGGAATTTTATATTTACGGTATTTACTGTTGAGAGAGAATACTATCCATTTTATTTCAGTTTGGCGAGACTATAGGAAGTTTATAATTACAAAATCTCTTTATTTCGAATCCCTGAAGGGTGGATCCTTTATTGTATGCTGCATATAAATCATGCATAAATAAAGGCGTTCATAGCATAGTAGCAAATAGTAAAGCACATAACTGCATAATAAAGTAGACACTCTCAGTATACACCCAGCTTAGCCAGGTCCCTCTCAATAACTCTTTCTTTCAAAGTTGAAATCCCACTCCCTATAAACTTTTTGGGAGGTTTTCCTTGCATTAATAACTAAAACATTTAAATAGTATATTCGCTTCATCAGACATCCAATAAATACAAGTCAGATTTAAATATGTGAAAACCTTGAAAAATTGGTAAATAGAAATATATAACTGCCCATATAAAATAATCAGTATTTTAAAGTCCTGCAGCATTATATCTGACAGAATAGGGGAGGTACAGCGGGGAAAAAAGTATTCAGTGACATCATAGATAGACCTCAACTATGAGAGACAAAATGAGAAAACAAATCCAGAAAATCACCGCGTCTGATTTGGCAAGATTTTTTTTTACAAATTATGGTGGAAAATAAGTATTTAGTCATTTAAAAACATGCAAAATTCTGGCTCTCACAGACCTGTAACTTATTCTTTAAGAGGCTCCTCTGTCCTCCACTCATTACCTGTATCATTGGCACCTGTTTGAACTTGTTATCAGTATAAAAGACACTTGTTTAGAACCTCAAACAGTCACACTCCAAACTCCACTATGGTGAAGACCAAAGAGCTGTCGAAGGACACTAAAAATAAAATTGTAGCCCTGCACCAGGCTGGGAAGACTGAATCTGCAATAGGCAAGCAGCTTGGTGTGATGAAATCAACTGTAAAAGCAATAATAAAAAAATGGAAGACATACAAAACCACTGATAGTCTCCTTCGATCTAAGGATCCACGCAAGATCTCACCCCGTGGAGTGAAAATGATCACCAGAACTGTGAGCAAAAATCCCAGAACCACACAGGGGGACCTAGTGAATGACCTGCATAGAGCTAGGACCACCGTAACAATGGCTACCATCAGTAGCACATTACACCGCCAGGCACTCAGATCCTGCAGTGCCAAATGTGTTCCCCTGCTTAAGCCAGTATATGTCTGGGCCCACCTGAAGTTTGCTAAAGAGCATTTGGATTATCCAGAAAAGTATTGGGAGAATTTCACATGGTTTCATGAAAATAAAGTAGAACTATTTGGTAGAAACACAACTCGTCGTGTTTAGAGGAGACAGAAAGCTGAGTTGCATCCAAAGAATACCATACCTACTGTGAAGCATAGGGGTGCAAAAATCATGTGTTAGGGCTGTTTCTCTGCAAATGGACAAGGATGACTGATCCATGTACATGAAAGAAGGAATGGGGCCATGTATTGTGAGACTTTGAGTGCAAACCTCCTTACATCAGCAAGGGTATTGAAGACGAAATGAGGCTGGGTCTTTCAGCATGATAATGATCCCAAGCACACCACCAGGGCAATGAATGAGTGGCTTTGTAAGAAGCATATGAAGGTCCTGTAGTGGCCTTGCCAGTATCCAGATCTCAACATCATAGAAAACCTTTGGAGGGAGTTGAAAGTCCATGTTGCCCAGCTACAGGCCCAAAACATCAATGCTCTAGAGAAGATCTGCATGGAGGGATGGGCCAACATACCACCAACAGTGTGTGACAACCTTGTGAAGACTTACAGAAAACGTTTCTCCTCTGTCATTGCCAACAAAGGATATATAACAAAATATTGAATTGAACTTTTGTTATTGACCAAATACTTATTTTCCCCCATAATTTGCAAAAACAATGTTGTGAAATCAGACAAGGTGATTTTCTAGATTTGTTTTTTCATTTTGTCTCTCATAGTTGTGGTCTACCTATGATGTCAATTACAGGCCTCTCTCATCTTTTTAAGTGGGACAACTTGCACAATTGGTGGCAGACTAAATACTTTTTTCCCCACTGTAAATATGCAGTATATCTTTATACAATGTTAGCTAATCCAAAAATCTTAAAGGACTTACCGCAAAGAGATGATAGAAGGTATTTTATCCATTTGTAAAAGAATTAAATAGATCCAATAGAGATGTGTTCTCAAGGGCAAAGATTCAAAAGAACTTTTTTTTATTTGGCTGAGGGGATAAACAGAACCTGCTTCAAACTTAAAACAGAAAAGTTTTTTTAATACTCTGCCCAAAAAGTAGGAGGGAAGAGGAGCAGTAGTTTTTTTTCTCAAACTCTGAAAAAAGTCAGATAAGATTGGAATGCAACCCCTCCCAACATGTAGAGCAAGGTCTTATTGTCTGTTCAACTTTTAGAATTAAGAAATTGACAAAACAAATTAACAATAGTTTGTTTTTATTTTACTGATCCTATCCAATGATTAAATTAATTTTGCAGGCACAATTAGATGTCTTGAGGTATGATAGGTTTTTTTGTTGGAAATCATCTAAGCATTTTATAGTGATTTACTTGGAAAATACATTTTTTTTTGTGTCTCTGCTCACAGACTAACAGTATTTTATTTTGTTTTCCTTTCACAGATACAGTTTACAGTATACACAGAATGTGTTATCACAAGGTGCCCAAAATTCACCAGCAATGTATATTGTTGCAATGACATAAATTCTGAAAATAAATATATTTATATATAAATGTACCTTGCTATATCCAGAGCTTGTGTTGCTTTAGCTTATATTTTTTTGCCTGCTGTCCTATTCACATCATACAAAATTAATTACTTATATTCGGGTTTTTTTTATTATTTCAACAGAGGAAAGTAAGGTTACAGAATCACAGCCTAAAGAGGCCATAAACTGTAGACCTTGTTAAATTGATTTTTTTATAAAAAAAAAAAAATAAAGGAAAAAGAGCGGTCTTGCAAATACCAGACAATAATGTAGTAACACAAAGTAAAATATGCTGTAAAATTGCTTTTCTGAATGGCACAGGCCTGCTGATACTATTTTACAAAACATGCATTTGCGCACACATATTATACAGTTAGGTCCAGAAATATTTGGACAGTGACACAATTTTCGCGAGTTGGGCTCTGCATGCCACCACATTGGATTTGAAATGAAACCTCTACAACAGAATTCAAGTGCAGATTGTAACGTTTAATTTGAAGGTTTGAACAAAAATATCTGATAGAAATTGTAGGAATTGTACACATTTCTTTACAAACACTCCACATTTTAGGAGGTCAAAAGTAATTGGACAAATAAACCAAACCCAAACAAAATATTTTTATTTTCAATATTTTGTTGCGAATCCTTTGGAGGCAATCACTGCCTTAAGTCTGGAACCCATGGACATCACCAACCGCTGGGTTTCCTCCTTCTTAATGCTTTGCCAGGCCTTTACAGCCGCAGCCTTCAGGTCTTGCTTGTTTGTGGGTCTTTCCGTCTTAAGTCTGGATTTGAGCAAGTGAAATGCATGCTCAATTGGGTTAAGATCTGGTGATTGACTTGGCCATTGCAGAATGTTCCACTTTTTAGCACTCATGAACTCCTGGGTAGCTTTGGCTGTATGCTTGGGGTGATTGTCCATCTGTACTATGAAGCGCCGTCCGATCAACTTTGCGGCATTTGGCTGAATCTGGGCTGAAAGTATATCCCGGTACACTTCAGAATTCATCCGGCTACTCTTGTCTGCTGTTATGTCATCAATAAACACAAGTGACCCAGTGCCATTGAAAGCCATGCATGCCCATGCCATCACGTTGCCTCCACCATGTTTTACAGAGGATGTGGTGTGCCTTGGATCATGTGCCGTTCCCTTTCTTCTCCAAACTTTTTTCTTCCCATCATTCTGGTACAGGTTGATCTTTGTCTCATCTGTCCATAGAATACTTTTCCAGAACTGAGCTGGCTTCATGAGGTGTTTTTCAGCAAATTTAACTCTGGCCTGTCTATTTTTGGAATTGATGAATGGTTTGCATCTAGATGTGAACCCTTTGTATTTACTTTCATGGAGTCTTCTCTTTACTGTTGACTTAGAGACAGATACACCTACTTCACTGAGAGTGTTCTGGACTTCAGTTGATGTTGTGAACGGGTTCTTCTTCACCAAAGAAAGTATGCGGCAATCATCCACCACTGTTGTCATCCGTGGACGCCCAGGCCATTTTGAGTTCCCAAGCTCACCAGTCAATTCCTTTTTTCTCAGAATGTACCCGACTGTTGATTTTGCTACTCCAAGCATGTCTGCTATCTCTCTGATGTATTTTTTCTTTTTTTTTCAGCCTCAGGATGTTCTGCTTCACCTCAATTGAGAGTTCCTTAGACCGCATGTTGTCTGGTCACAGCAACAGCTTCCAAATGCAAAACCACACACCTGTAATCAACCCCAGACCTTTTAACTACTTCATTGATTACAGGTTAACGAGGGAGACGCCTTCAGAGTTAATTGCAGCCTTTAGAGTCCCTTGTCCAATTACTTTTGGTCCCTTGAAAAAGAGGAGGCTATGCATTACAGAGCTATGATTCCTAAACCCTTTCTCCGATTTGGATGTGAAAACTCTCATATTGCAGCTGGGAGTGTGCACTTTCAGCCCATATTATATATATATAATTGTATTTCTGAACATGTTTTTGGAAACAGCTAAAATAACAAAACTTGTGTCACTGTCCAAATATTTCTGGCCCTGACTGTATAACATTCTCTATGGGAGCCGACTAAATTATTATATACTGAATATATATATATATATATATATATATATATATTTAGCCTAAATAAATTGCCCAAGTCTAGATGCAATGTGCCTTTCCTCATGACATAAATGTAGGACTCAACTGATACACAGTTTTGAATCCAGTTATACAAAGGATACTGAATTCAGAAAGGGGGGAAAGATGTCACCTACCATATTCTTCAACAGTGGAGGGCACAGCAGACATACATACTAGATAGACTCTGAAACTGGTCCTTCCCAAACAATTGATTGCTGCTTTTGCATGTTGTCCTGAAGAAGGGGACTGAATCCCTGAAACACGTAGACCTATAAAATAAATGAATTTATTATTAATCAAAAATTTCTTCATTCGGTGGCAGTGCAGCATTAACCCCGCTTCTTCTCTCCAGCACCAAATGAGAAAGTGGAAAATCTTAACCATCAACTGTATCATAGTCAAAACTAAACTTAGAGAATAATCTAATGCATATTTTTAGTTTTTTTTCATAGATGGAACAAAATGATAAGATGTTGGTCAATTCTACACTGGATATGCTACGGTTTACACAACATGAGGTAAAAAAAGCCGAACCACTCCCTCCCCTCCTATTAGTACAGGAGGCAGAGATGAAGATGCCCTCTCTAGGACATGAGAGAGAGGGGAGCCAGCAGGATCTGAAAATGGCATGCATCATAAAAAGTGCAAATTCACAGATTTATTCCAACTGTACTGTAATATAAATGAGATTTTTAGCAAATAATTGATCAATTCTTTGAGCCACCCCTGCCAACGTCACGGCAAATCTCAATAGGGGGGTCCTACACTATATTCTGTATTTCATGTGCCATACGGCATCCTAGATAAAGTTAAAAGCAGAACCATAATGGAGCACACATACCTGTAACCTGTATATATAACCACTTCTATGTTGCAAAAGAGGCAATTGTGGATAGAGGCCAGCCCAGGTCACAGCATGTGCAGCAAGCTCTACACATACCAGGACTATATCAGAACTGACCCTCCCAGTGCCAGACAGCAACCATTAATAAAGGAGAATCAGATCCAAGTATGATGCTTAATTAGCAATGCCTGTGGAAAGGGTGAGGCAACTGAATGTGAACAGCTACCAACAGGAGGAATACATTGCAATCCAAAATCAGGCGTGCATGGTATGGTGATGGTCAGTCACCAGAAATTGCTCAAAAATGTGGAAGCCACACAATGAAGTGTAAGATCCACTAAATTTATTGATTACACATTAATCAAACATACATTTAAGAGAGAGAAAAAACTCTGTAAGTAATGCGCTGTAGAAGAGACTAATAAGGAGGTAGTAAATCTCAACAAGGTGGAGACCAAGTCATTACAAAATTATTCATAATCAGGAAAGGTCTGGGGGAGCACGGAGCAGCAATTACACACAGATTGCAGACATTCATAAATCCATCTCCCACAGACCACAACTCCAATAATATTCCGCTGGTAATAGGGGGCTAGCCATATATACTGCTGCAAACTCCCATCCCAAATAATACATAAACACAATTCCCAGTGGTAATTACCTTAGGGACGTACAGAGTACAGTATTGGTTGCCCTCCCAGAAACCCAGCAGGAACAAGTGATGACTGGTCCGAGCCCGACGCGCGTTTCGTGATCCTTCTTCAAGGGCCACCAGACGTTGTCTGGTTGAACTCAGAGGCTATGTTTTTATATTCCAAAATTCCTGCCATGGAATAGCTGTAGCTATTTTAACTATTTAAATCCTTTTTTACTGTATTTATTAGTCTCTTTACAGGACTTGAACCTGCAATCACTCGATTGCTTGTACTATACACTGCAGTGCCACAGCACTGCTATGTATAGTGAAAATCACAATCTCCTATGAACACCAGCTAATGGGTTGGCTTTCACAGCAGAATCGTCAAGATAAGAATAGAAGTCTTCAGCAGATCCTTGGCTGTGATGACAACTCACTGGCACCCCACGATCACATCATGGACACGTGGAAAGAAATGCCCTTCTGCCAGCACAAATTAAATGCCGCTGTCAGAGGTTGGCGACAACATTTTACAAGTTGACAGCCATCATCCCAGAGAAAAATGCAAGTCCAGCTTGCGAGCCTGCATCAAAGTCAGGGAACTGGCATGTGACATATCTGTAAGTCATGTTGGAGTTATACATGGTTCTACTAATTTCATGACTATGCTTTCAAAAGATGTTCTGGACCATTTCTTTGATTTTATTTTAGCTATTTTTGCACTTCCCACATAGAGGGGCTTAGGTCACCCTTTTTGGGCTATGTATTTAGTCAATGTAGCTTTCCACAGGCAGGTGTATAATCACTCGTGCCCTAATCCTGCTCATACCCTGTATATTTTGAGTTATGCTGGCACATAACGAGGTGAGATGCAAGAGTTAGGCTACTTTCACACATCCGGGTGTAGCAGTGCGGCACAATCCGGCACTCTGCTGAAGAAATGAAACAATTTTTTTTTTTGCCACCGGTTTCGTTTTTTCCAGCATTGACTTGCATTGGCGCTGCATTGTGCCGCATGGGCTTGCGTTCCATCTGGTTTTTGCCGTATGCGACAGATTTAGCCGATGCGGCGGCCGGATGGAACGTTACCTTGGCACGTTTTTTGCTCTGGCAAAAAAAACGCATCGCACCGCATCCGGCCGCTGCGGCGCATTTTTCAATGCATGCCTATGGACGCCGGATGTGGCGCGATGTGGCAAAAACCGCATCCGGCCGCCGCATGTGGTTTCTTCCACTGTGCATGCTCAGTAGCGTGCCGCAACCGGAAAAAATCGGACGGGCCGCATGTAAAAACTTATGCAAAGGATGCGGTGTTTTCGCTGCATCCGTTGCATAGGTTTCACAGCCGGATTGAGCCGCACTGCTCAAACTGGATGTGTGAAAGTAGCCTTATGGACCATCCTGAATGAGGACACCTTGTGGCGTTAGGATGGCTTTTTTTCCCTTTCCTCATGTCAACTAAGTGCCTTATGTGATTTACATATTCTATTATTATGTATTTTCTCACTGCAGGGTATTTGCTCATGTGATTTTATCCTCAATAAAAAACTATTAAAATTGTCCTGTGATCAAATTAACCAATAAAACTCAATGTCAGTGTGCTGTTGATAGCATTTTATTAGTTAATGGGTATGAGAGGCTAATCGGCTAATCTTTTTTTCCATGAGAAAAACAAATGCAACGAAGAGTGTAAAAGCTGAAACATGGACAAAAACGTGGATCCTCCACACTGGAAAATATGGACCGTTTTTCACAAAATTGATTTGTGAAATTGGAATAAAAAATAATGTATCTTTCATACTCTGAATTCAATAGATTTGCTCAAATTCAACCAAGAAATGTAATTTTCAGTGAACTGATTTGTCTTTGATTGAAATTACTCGAAAGATTCTAAATACCCTGTAAAGATTTGCGTGACATTCTTTTAGTACTATATCTGTTATGAGCTCTACTGGTGAGGTGGATTCTCTAAGCATTAGGTCATAGTGAGCACGACTGACGAAATGTAATGATGCAGGACAGCTGGATTTGCCGGACATTAACGAGATCAGCATCTGCCTGAGCATGCTCAGTAGGCACAACACAGGACTTAGACACAGCACGAAGTCCAAGAACCTGTGCAAAGAAGCTTTTCACACTAATTGTAGGAGCATGCTCAGTAGCCTGAACCGAGGACTTGGTCTCAGAAATGGCACTATCAGGCTGAGCATGCTCACTAGGCGAAATACTGGACTTAGGCTCTGGCTGGGGTAAATCGGCGTGCGCATGAACACTAGCCGCCTCTCCACACTTAGACGTGGAGGAGGAAGCAGCCAGCTGGACGACCCGAGGCACGGCCAAAAAGGCAGCCGGCATTGAGCTCAACTGGTGAGGTGGATTCTCTAAGCATTAGGTCATAGTGAGCACGACTGACGAAAGGTAATGATGCAGGACAGCTGGATTTGCTGGATGTTAAAGAGATCAGCAAAGACCAGAACAGCAGGGAATTCAGGACAGCAAATGGGAAGCAGAGCTGGAATCACTTAATGCTGCTGAGCCAGTAGATGAACAGCAAAGATGTATATGCAACTGGTATCTTGCTAGAAGAGGGCAGTTGAACACAAAATTAGCAGAGATGTATAAGGAAACTGTTAACTTGCTTGCAGAAGTGTAGTTTCCCACAGGATAGGGCAGGAACCCCTCAACAGCACTTGGCCTGGTAAAGGAGGCTAACATATCAAAATGCACACTTTAATTGCTTGTTAGATATTGATATTAAGTTCAGAGGTCAAGGGTAATAATAGTTAATATTTTTAGCTATTTTCTAGCCAATAAAATCATGTAAAAATAACAAATAAGTCATAAAGTTAAATTTCTGCTAAAGTTTTTATCTCCAGAGTACAGGTCCCTGACTATTGAACTCTAATAAATAACAGGGGAGTTTTGGCTGAAAAATCTTACAACACAATTAGACTCCCAAACTGTCTATATAAGAAAAACTTGCACACCAGACCCCGCTCTAAGAGAAGAGTCATTTCTTTATATAAGAAGAAAGTAAGAAGAACATGAGCAAACACTTTACCAAACCAAACATCAAGTTTCAACAATTCACTGGAAACCAAATTCTGTAACTGTAAGTTGATCACAAAATTCTAAAATAACATTTTTAAATATATTAAAGACTGAATTAATTGATAGCTTTAATACCAGTGTAGGATTTCACATGATATAATTTTAATTAATATATATTGTACATATATACTGTATATATGCTGTATATATATATATATATATATATATATATTGTATATATACTGTACATATATACTGTATATATGCTGTATATATATATATATATATATATATATATATATATATATATATATATATATATATAAACAGCACATCTTCTTATCATTGTGGCATTTACAGTCAATTTCTTCTTGTACAGGGTTTTGTGATGACTACGTTTTTTGCCAAATTTACTAAATATACAGAAATATGTTCTTATGGGGGTTCAGTTGCTAATGCAGTATCTATTTTGAGAATTAGGGGTCTTTCTGCAGGGAAGAAGAGGATGCGACACATCAATGGTTGCACACCATGAGGAAATTATGACAACTCAATTCTTGCACCAGGGAGGCAGAAATAATTTTCACCTACATGGAATTAGGAATGCTTCTATATTTTTTGTGGATTTAATTGCAAAATCCTGAAAATATGAATGAATCCTTGTGGTTCATTAGAAATATGACACAACCATAGGAGAGGGTTGAGCAATACTATTTGTCCCATTTATTTATTTCCTACCACCAGTGACAGTAAATACTTGAGCACTTCTCTGACAAGGAAGGGACAACTCCCCGCGATAATGTTATGGAGAAGCTAAATTTTTTTTTAAATTTATTATTGATTAGCCCTTGCAAAGTTATGAATCTTTGTAATATATTTCTCCACTGTAAAAACACAACGCTGAAAGTGTTGTTTTACTGCTTAATTTCTGCTTCTTAGATAGCTGCTTTTAACTGCTGGTCTAGTAAGAATCCATACACAGTCACTGTTTAATAGCACTCTTCATCCTTGAGCTTCTTTACTCTCCTCCATAACACTCACACAAAGAGAGTGTTTATAAACAGTGAGCAGCAGTTAAAATCAGCTACTAATATGCTCCTCCGCCATATTCACACAAGGATAGTTTTTAGAAACAGTGAACAGCAGTTAAAAGCAGCTACTAAACAAGCATGAATGAACCAATTAAAAGCATTTTTAAAATGCAAATTGGGAGAGAAGGAAATAAAATAAAGTAATGAATATAACATAGCCAGCACCAAATGTGCACTACTGCACTAAAAATTCCAAACTGTACTTATTATTATTAACATTTGAGATTTTTGGCAAAGTATTTTTATATAAAAATATTTTAGAGTAGGACTGCCCCAAAGAGATTTGCTGTGACATGGCGGGTTAGCTCAAGAAATTGCAATTTTTTGCCAAAAATCTAAAATTTTAATAAGTACAGTTTGGAATTTTTAGTGCTGTAGTGCACATTTAGTGCTGGCTTTTTATTTTTTCTTTGTTGAATTGGTCGGTGGCTGACCCCCACGTTACCTGTGCACCCCAATTTGGGATGTATTCCCCATGTCTAGATTTTGGCGGTTGGTGGCTGTTCACATTCAGTCATCAGGCCCTGTCCACAGACTATTTACTTCATGCAGCATTTGCTTGGGCCTCTCCTGCCCACAGCCATGATTCATTCATGGGTATGGGATTGAAAAACACCAAGTAAGTGCTGCTAAGAACAGTTCTACTATTTCATATGTGAGGCCTGTATGGCACATTTTTTATAAAAATATTTTAGAGTAGAACTGCCCCAAATAGATTTGTCGTGACGGGGCGGGGTAGCTCAAGAAATTGCACAAAAAATTGGCAAAAATCTCAAATTTTAATGTCTACAGTTTGGAATTTTTAGTGCCATAGTGCACATTTAGTGCTGGCTTTTTGTTTTTTCTTTATTTAAAATAAAGTAATGGAGTATTTAAAAAGATTCCTACATTTGTAATGACTAGATGATAATTATTATTAAATAAGTCCAAAATAGCTTAAAGGCATGACACTTCATTATAAGATTTTTTCAACAAACCATTATTAAATCAAACAATGGGAACAAGAGATTCATGCAAAAATTATTTTTAATGAAGATTTTTGTTACACAAAATAAGTAAACATCAAAACACAAAAACACTTCCTTGAGGGACTATGCATGCCAGACAATATATTCTATATTTTTAAACTCAGCTGCAATATATCCAATAAGTGGAACTAATCATACAAAGGCCTCCGATAGTCATATTTAGATGTATATAAATATAATACTGTGCAGTGGAAATAATTCCTCAAAAATATCGGAGATCTATATATTTTTTAAATAGCGGTAGTGATTATAAGAACCCTAATAAAATATAAGGAATATTCAAGAAAATATCCCAATTATTTAAGGATTATTCACTATGACTAAGCAAATGCGTTTATAGTTATATGCAACCAGTAACACAAAAATATCAAAAACTTATTTTCAGATAAATTGGTTTAGACATAGCCAAGTTCCATAGATAAAAATTAATCCTAAAGGTGCACACATACACGCATATCAAAGGAGAGTCAGCAATTGTCAATCTGGTTACATTGAACTACATAAGCAATACATGATCAAAGTCCTGTGCATATAACATCGGCCATGCATAAGGAGCAGCGAACATATAGTGTGCTGTAGGAATGATCATAAATACAATAGTGTCATAAAGAATGGATTTCACCACTTATACCTGATAACGGCTGAAAATTAGTCAGTCAAAAAGCCGCTGGCAACCATGTATGTCCCTCCACCTCGACGATCGTTTCACCTCTGGGCTTCACGTCACTTGGAAATATACATTTAGTGCATTTAGACTTTCGTGATTTATTTTATATTAGAAAAAATAAAAAATAGTAAATATTAAGCCAAGTCTACTATACTGTTCCATACCTTATGCTTACCATTCCATCATATGCCAAAATTTCACTCATTTGGTAAAACTGGGTCAACGGTGCCCTATGGATATGTTAGGTTTATGCACTTTTTTGTTTCTGAGTGTTAACATTAAACAGATTTTACTTTTTGACATTAACTAGACATTATGGATGCCATTGTCAAAGTCAACTTTTCAATAAAAATGTGCTGCTTACGTTTTGTTTTTTTGTGTTTGCAGATACTGGCAAAATGATATGGAGAACTTAAACCAAACAAGTCCAAATGTTTTTATTCTTCTTGGCTTATCTACTGTTCCTCAATTTCAGGTTATCTATTTTCTTATATACTTGGGGATATATATGATTACACTTTCAGGAAATATTTTATTAATTACAGTAGTAAGCACCAACCCAACCTTACACACCCCTATGTACTTCTTCTTGTGTAATCTCTCCGTTATTGATATCATCTTCTCCTCCACCATAGTTCCCGTAATCCTCATAAATACTCTATCCAAGGACAGAAGTATTTCCCTACTTGGCTGTGCTTTTCAGATGTTCTTCTCGTTGCTTCTTGGGGGAACAGAGTGTATTATACTTCCGGTCATGTCGTATGATAGGTTTGTCGCCATTTGTAAACCATTACACTATAACACTATTATGAACAAGAAGGTGTGTGTTTGTTTAGCTCTGGTATCATGGAGTGGAGGTTTGGTAAATGCCCTCATACAAGTGACATTGACTTTCCAATTACCTTTTTGCAGGTCTCATTACGTCAATCACTACTTTTGCGAAATACCTGCTTTCATAAAATTATCCTGCAAAGATCCTTGGCTCACTGAGCGTTCAGTTTATGTAGCAGCTGGGATCATTGTTATATGTGCTTTCTTTTTGACTGTAGTTTCATATGTCCAAATCATCTCCACCGTTTTGAAGATTCGCTCCTCAGAAGGAGGACAGAAAGCTTTTTCTACATGCGCCTCTCACCTCACTGTAGTCACCCTCTTTTATGGAACCATTATGTTCGTAAATCTTCAGCTTCGAACTTCTATCTTTCCAGAGTCAGATAAGATTATTTCTCTTCTCTATACAGTGGTGACTCCAATGCTCAATCCCATCATCTACAGCATCAGAAATAAAGATGTCAAGAACTCTGTCTTAAAGCTTGTAAAAAAGAAAAATACATTTTCTTAAAACATGATATGTCTGGTGGCATACAAACAAAATAAGGGTTTCATACCAAAAAAACAAAATAGGCCCTCATTGTAGTGCCATAATTTGTCACCCACGATAGAAGACAATTGGTTGATCCTACTTTCTTTGCTACTCTTAAGAAACTGTGTTAGGCTCCTTATCAAAAATAACTGAATTTTGAGCAAAACCAAAGAAATTAGCTACAGCATAAGTTAGTATACATGCAACACGTTGGCAAATGTTCACATTGTGGCCATTTAACAGACAAAACTTAAGAAAAAAAAACTAAATTACCATATACTCTCAGTAAGTAAATAGTTGTACAGATAAGTAATATGGGCTACTTAAGTCAACACTAGAGATGAGTTACCCCTCTAGTGTTCGAGTTCAGTTTGGTTCGTCGAACGGCGGGCGTGTTTGTCGAAAACCATCGAACCCCATTGAAAACAATGACAGGCAAACACATACTAAAACATAGAAAACACCTTTTAAGGTGTCCAAAAGGTGCCAAACAACTCAGAAGACACCACAAACACATGGGAAAGTGACAAGTACATATACTCATGCTAAAGAAAAGAGCTGGATGAGTAAAAGGAGGAGAAGACACAGATATAGGCATATCATGCCCTTCTAAAATCATGTAAAACACAGCAAGTGGACTACAACAAGAGTCTTCATTTTTTCAAAAAATTTGGCCACAGACACCACTTAAGTGTCATCAATTGTCCCACAGTTGCAAACTTAAAATGTTGATTTGCATGAAGCACAATCAAAAATACACAAGCCTTTACTCTCCCCAGGATGACACAGAGGTAGAAAAGTCCTTGCGGATCCATGACTTGTTCATCTTGATGAACGATTATCTAAAATACAGCAAGGGGACTCCAAAAAGAGTCTCCATTTTTTCAAACAATTTGGCCATAGACACCACTTAAGTGGCATCACTTGTCCCCCAGTTTCAAACTTAAAATGTTGATTTGCATGAAGCACAATCAAAAATCCACAAGCCTTTACTCTCCCCAGGATGACAGGGGTAGAAAAGTCCTTGCGGATCCATGATTTGTTCATCTTGATGTACGTTAGTCTGTCCCCATTGTCAGTGGATAGACGCGTGCGCTTATCTGTCAGCACACCCCCAGCAGCACTGAAGACACGTTCTGAGAGAACGCTGGCTGAGGGACACGACAAGATCTCCAAGGCATAAGTGGCAAGCTCAGGCCATTTTTCCAGATTGGAAGCCCAAAATGAGCAAGGCTCCAGTTGCACAGTCATGGCATCGATATTTACTTGGAGATAATCCTGTATAATCCTCTCCAGGCGTTGACTATGTGTCAGACTTCTTGTGTCTTGTGGTCTTGCAAAGGATGGTCTAAAAAATTCATGAAACAATTCCATAAAATTGCTGTTACCACCAGATTTAATGTTGCTAGTACGGTTTGAGTGATGATGACTCGACAGTCCCATGATTGGCAAGTTAGAACTGTGAGATTCACTCTGTGCACCACTGGTGTTTAGTGGAAAAGCCAATCTCATATTGTGTAACAGCTTCTGCTGATACTCCTGCATATGTGCGTCCCTTTCTATGGCAGGAATTATTTTGGCAAATTTTGACTTGTACCAGGGATCTAAGAGTGTGGCAACCCAGTAGTCAGCATTACTTCGAAGTCTGAGAATCCGAGGGTCATGTTGTAGGTAGTGCAGCAAGAAGGCGCTCATGTGTCTTGCGCATCAAGGAGGACCAAGTCCTTGTTGTGTTGGTGGCAGCGAGGTGAGAATCATGCTTCCTTCCTCTGCCCTCTCCCCCCAACCTCGCACAACAGAAATGTGATCAAGGTCTCCCTCATCTGCTGAGTCTTCCATGCCCACCGTTAGTTTGTCCTCCATTTCTTCCTGGGCTCCTGCACGTTCCTCAACAGTTTGGCTGCTACCATGCGCCCTTGTTAATCCCTCTCCCCCACGGTCCCATGCCTGCCGCCTTGGTAATGCTGAACATCTGGACCTTGTAGATCCTGGTATCCCTTCCACATATGAATCCTCCTGTACTTCCTCCCCTTCCTCTTGTCCCACCACCTGACTCTGAATACTGTTTAGAGTGTGCTCCAGCATGTAAATGGCTGGAATTGTCATGTTGATAATGGCATAGTCAGCGCTAAACATCTTAGTCGCCATATCGAAACTGTGCAGAAGGGTGCATAGGTCCTTGATCTGAGACCAGTCCAGCAGCGTGATCTGCCCCACCTCTGGATCTCGTTGGCCCAGGCTATACGTCATAACGTATTGCACCAGGGCTCGACGGTGCTGCCACAGTCATTGCAACATGTGGAGAGTCGAATTCCAGCGTGTCGGCACATCGCATTTCAGCCGGTGAACAGCAGGCCGAAAGACTTCTGGAGCGATGCAAGTCATTGAGCTGCAGGGTATGAACGGCCGAAGTGAGCACATAGTGACGAAGGGCCGTACCCAGGTTTGCAGCATTGTCACACACGGCCTTCCCTGGCTGCAGGTGGAGTGGAGACAACCATTGATGAAACTCGGTCTCTAGAGCTGACCACAACTCCTCAGCTGTGTGACTCACATTTCCCAGACATTTCAACGTAAAGACCGCCTCATGCCATTGAGCTCTGCTGCCAGCATAGTAAGGAGGTGTGCGAGATTCCTTGTGCGCAGTTACAATGCGGGTGGCCTGACCAGACAGGCTTTGGGCGGAGGTGGAGGACCCAAACGAGGTGAAAGAGGCAGAAGCAGTTGACTAACTTCTACATACAGAGGATTGACACACAACTCGTGGGGACGGCAAGACTTGTCCAGCAGACCCTTCTCCATCTCTCACCATAGTTACCCAGTGCCCAGTCAGTGACATGTAATGCCCCCGTCCATGCTTACTGGTCCAAGTATCTGTAGTGAAATGCACCCTGTCACACACAGAGTTTCTCAAGGAAGCGGTGATGTTGTGTGCGACATGCTGGTTTAGCGTAGGCAAACCTTTCTTGGAGAAGTAGTGGTGCCTGGGCATCTGGTACTGGGGCACTGCGAAGGACATAAGGTCTCGAAAATCCTGTGTGTCCACCAGACGGAATGGCAGCATTTCTGTAGCCAACAGCTTGCTGAGGCTGAAAGTCAACCTCTTAGCTTTGTCATGGCTAGGAGGAAATGGTCTTTTACTTGTCCACATAAGAGGGACCGAGGGCTGGCTGCTGTGCTGAGATGGCGTTGAGTAGGGTGTCCCTGGAAAACTGCTGGTCTGTGAGGAAGGGGCAGGCGGAGACATAATGTTACCTTCATCCAAAGGTGGTGCTCTCGATGTCTGAGAGAGCTCAACACCAGCAGCTGTTTCCACTTCCAAAACAACTGATGACCTGCCAATCATACTGCCTGTTGCGGGTAAAGAGGTGGAAGGTCTGCGTCCAAAAGCATGTGTGACTGCTGTCCCCACAGTCACAGAGGATGAAAAGCACATGGATGCACTTGAAGGGGCAGACGGTGATTGGCCCAGTCCGCTAAGCCGTATTGTAGCACAGTGAGCTTCCCACTGCAACTTATGCTTCATATCCATGTGACGCTTCATGAACGAAGTACTCAAATTAGTGATTTTTTGGCCTCTACTTAGAGATTGGCGACAAATCTTACAGATGACATGAGTTGGGTGATTCGTTGCGATGTCAAAAAAGGACCAGACTAGGCAAAGCTTAGAGCCCATGCGACCTGCAGAGCCACCCTGACTTCTGCTCAGAGGCAGAGTTGTGGCTGAGGATGCAGTTATTGACGTGCTTCCAGTACTCCGCCTCTGTCCAGGACGGTGCAACCTAACCTCGTCGTCAGTAGCATCCTCCCCCACCTCTTTTGCTGACCTCATCGACTGGTTGACTGTGGGTTGACAGTAAAGCCCGCTACACACGCTTCAATATATCTCACAATCCGTCGTTGGGGTCAAGTTGTAAGTGACGCACATCCGGCATCGTTTGTGAGGTATCTGCGTGTGACAGCTACATGCGATCAGGATTGAACGCAAAACCGTTGATCGCAAACACATCGTATCATTCTCTAGAATTGAGCGTTTTGTTGCACGAACCTAGTCAATTGTAACGTGTGACATCCCTCATACGATTTTGTTGTCTGATGCCATGTGCGCAGGTGTGCGCTCTGCACCGCAGCTTAAAAAAGGTCTGCTTCAGAGCGCAGCTGAAAAGCTGCGTTCTGAAGCGCCTCACAATGTCTGTCATGCACTAATCTCTGTCAGTCCGTCACTATCTCTGTCCCTCACTCTCAGTCCATGTCAGTCTATCCCCCTCTCTCATATACTCACCGATCCCCGATCCCCGATCCCCGGCGCTGCACGGCATTCACACTGCTCCGGCGGCTTTTACTGTTTTGAAAAAGCCGGCCGCCCATTAAACAATTTCGTATTCCCTGCTTTCCCCGCCCACCAGCGCCTATGATTGGTTACAGTGAGACACGCCCCCACTCTGAGTGACAGGTGTCACACTGCACCCAATCACAGCAGCCGGTGGGCGTGTCTATACTGTGTAGTGAAATAAATAATTAAATAATTAAAAAAAACGGCGTGCGGTTCCCCCCATTTTTAAAACCAGCCAGATAAAGCCATACGGCTGAAGGCTGGTATTCTCAGGATGGGGAGCTCCACGTTATGGGGAGCCCCCCACCCTAACAATGTCAGCCAACAGCCGCCCAGAATTGCCGCATACATTAGATGCGACAGTTCTGGGACTGTACCCGGCTCTTCCCGATTTACCCTGGTGCGTTGGCAAATCGGGGTAATAAGGAGTTATTGGCAGCCCATAGCTGCCAATAAGTCCTAGATTAATCATGTCAGGCGTCTATGAGACACCCTCCATGATTAATCTGTAAGTTACAGTAAATAAACACACACCCGAAAAAATCCTTTATTAGAAATAAAAACACACACATATACCCTGGTTCACCACTTTAATCAGCCCCAAAAAGCCCTCCTTGTCCGGCGTAATCCAGGATGATCCAGCGTCGCTTCCACCGCAGCTGCATGGAGGTGACCGGAGCCGCAGCAGACACAGCCGCTCCGGTCACCTCCATGCAGCAAATGAAGACAGCCGTGCGATCAGCTGCTGTCACTGAGGTTACCCGCGGCCACCGGTGGATGCAGCGGTGGCCGCGGGTAACCTCAGTGACAGCAGCTGATCGCGCGGCTGTGTTCATTTGCTGTGTGGAGGTGACCGGAGCGGCTGTGTGTGCTGCAGCTCCGGTCACCTCCATGCAGCAGCGCTGGATGCGACGCTGGATCATCCTGGATTACGCCGGACAAGGAGGGCTTTTTGGGGCTGATTAAAGTGGTGAACCAGGGTATATGTGTGTGTTTTTATTTCTAATAAAGGATTTTTTTCTGGTGTGTGTGTTTATTTACTGTAACTTACAGATTAATCATGGAGGGTGTCTAATAGACGCCTGACATGATTAATCTAGGACTTATTGGCAGCTATGGGCTGCCAATAACTCCTTATTACCCCGATTTGCCAACGCACCAGGGTAAATCGGGAAGAGCCGGGTACAGTCCCAGAACTGTCGCATCTAATGTATGCGGCAATTCTGGGCGGCTGTTGGCTGATATTGTTAGGGTGGGGGGCTCCCCATAACGTGGAGCTCCCCATCCTGAGAATACCAGCCTTCAGCCGTATGGCTTTATCTGGCTGGTTTTAAAAATGGGGGGAACCGCACGCCGTTTTTTTTAATTATTTAATTATTTATTTCACTACACAGTATAGACACGCCCACCGGCTGCTGTGATTGGGTGCAGTGTGACACCTGTCACTCAGAGTGGGGGCGTGTCTCACTGTAACCAATCATAGGCGCTGGTGGGCGGGGAAAGCAGGGAATACGAAATTGTTTAATGGGCGGCCGGCTTTTTCAAAACAGTAAAAGCCGCCGGAGCAGTGTGAATGCCGTGCAGCGCCGGGGATCGGGGATTGGTGAGTATATGAGAGAGGGCTGCTAACTTCAGTTACTCAGGAGATTAGCGGTCACCGGTGAGTCTTCACTGGTGACCGCTAATCAGGACGCGACACAGACAGAGCCGCAGCATCACAATGAAGTCGGGTGAAGTTCACCCGAGTTCATTCTGACAGTGCGGCTCTGTCTGTGTCTGCTGTCATCTGCCATTCAGCTCTGCTACATGGCTGTCTGTGTCTGCTGTTAGCGGCCATGTAGCAGAGCTGAATGGCAGATGACATAGTAAAAACGCATCCCTACACATTACACACGCTTGGCAAGTCAATAAATAAAAAAAAAAAAAAGGTGCTCAATGCATACGTCACAGAACACATGCTCTAAAGGATCGCACACAAAATTGACCAATTTAACATAGACTACTAACGCTCGTGTGACAGCAAATGAACGACCAACGTGAAATCTCATAGATCCCGTATGCAACCTGGGCGTGTCACATCGCAAATGCGATTGTACAACTAATTGCAACGTGTAAAGTGGGCTTTAGTGGGATCTCCAACCTCATCATCACCCTGTGTGTTCTCACTCCCCTCATCCTCAGAGCCAACCTCTTCCTGCCCTGAACGAATAGTCAAGTAGTCGTTCCAATCAGGTATCTGAGTCTCTTCGTCATCAGAATGTTCCTCATTGTCTCCACCAAGAGGAGTTAAGGGTGCTTTACACGCTGCGACATTGCTAACAATATATCGCCAGGGTCACTGTGTTTGTGACGCACATCCGGCGTCGTTAGCAACATCGCAGCGTGTAACACCTATGAGCGACCTTAAACAATCGCAAAAGAGGCAAAAATCGTTGGTCTGTGAGACGTTCATTTACCAAAATTCGTTGTCTGGTCAGTAGCGAGGTTGTTTGTCGTTCCTGCAGCGTCACACATCGCTATGTGTGACACCGCAGGAACGACGAACATCTCCTTACCTGCGTCTACCGTCAATGAGGAAGGAGGTGGGCGGCATGTTACGGCCGCTCATCTCCGCCCCTCCTCTGCTATTGGGCAGCCGCTTAGTGACACTGTAGTGACATCGCTATGACGCCAAACGCACCTCCTCCTTGAAGGAGGGATTGTTCGGCGGTCACAGAGATGTCGCTGCAAAGGTATGTGCGTGTGTCGCTGCCGTAGTGATAATGTTTGCTACGGCAGCGATCACTAAATGTTGCACGAACGACGAGGGCGGGTGCTATCGCTAGCTATCGCTAGCGATGTTGCAGCGTGTAAAGCACCCTTTACAGTTTGGTAATGAATGTCTACATTATGCTCAGAACCTTCTTCATCTTGGCCTGGATCCAACTCACAAAGCTTCTGGGCATCAGTGCAGATCATTTCCTTGTCTGGACTCACTGCAGCTTTGGAGCAGACATCTGATTCCCAGGCTATAGTGTGACTGAACAGCTCTGCAGACTCCACCATCTCTGTTACCACATACTCAGCAGGGTGGGTGAAGACTTGAGAGCTGGTAGGAAGCAAGTGCGATTGGGGTGACACCTCAGAGGACTGGAGTATTTTGTGATGTTGATGAAGTTGAAGTGGAGGAGAGGCCACTTGATGGAGCACTTGAGATCCTTTCAAGCACCTGCTCTTTTTGTGCCTCATCTACATTTGGTAGCGATGGTCGTGTATGTAAGAAAGGGATCATATCAGATTGTCTTCGGAAAGAAGTAGACATCTTATTTTGGCTGGAAGATGGTCTTTCTTCAGCAGATGTTACTGTTGCTTTACCACCTACCCCACGGACAAAAACGTTTTTCCCTTTTCAACACGCCTGTTCCCCTTTCCACCAACATCTGGCCTTTTGCCACTCATTTTGTATGTGAACAAATTGGCAACTGTTTGTTGCAGTTAAAAATTGGCTACTACAGATGGAGAGGTGGGGTAGCTTTCTTGACAGCAGTGCTACACCACTGACTATCACACACTGATACTATTCCCAAGAGATTGCCTGGACTAGCTGCAGTTAAAAACTGGCTACTACAGATGGCGAGATGGGGTAGCTTTCTTGACAGCAGTGCTATGCCACTGACTATCACACACTGATACTATGCCCAAGGGATTACCTGGACTAGCTCCAGTTAAAAATTGTCTAGCAGAAATGGAGAAGCGGGCTATGTTTGTGAAAAGCAGTGGTACATCACTGAGTATCACACACGCTGATACTATACCCCAAGGAATAGCCTAAACTCTTTCCAGTTACAAATTGTCTAGCAGAAATGGAGGAGTGGGCTATGTTTGTGGAAAACAGTGGTACGTCACTGACTATCACACACGCTGATACTTTGCCCCAAGGAATTGCCTGCACTTTTTGCAGTAAAAAATTGTCTAGCAGAAATGGAGAAGTGGGCTATGTTTGTGGAAAGCAGTGGTACGTCACTGAGTGAGTATCACACACGCTGATACTATGCCCCAAAGAATTGCTTGGACTACCTGCAGTTAAAAATTGGCTAGTAGAAATGGAGAGGTGGGGTAGCTTTCTTGACAGCAGTGGTACGTCACTGACTATCACACACGCTGATACTATGCCCCAAGGAATTGCCGATGCTGATTTAGGCAGATGCTGTGAAAAACCCTTGCACAACGCTGGCACAGACCTGCCTAGCAAAAATGGCTATGAACTGCTCTAATCTAGCCCTAAAAAGGGCTGAAATTACAAGTAGTCCCTAATCCCTAAACTGATGTGTAGATTGCAGTGTATAAGTGTATAGCGCCCACAGCAGCAGCAGCAGCAGGAGCGGTGACTGACACACACCCGCAGCACTGAGATAATGGCGGCGATGGGGAAAATGGCCGACCGGGTCTTATAGGGCAAGGACATGTGACATACACAGCCAATGAAACATGGCCTTGCTTGTCTGGCAAAAATCCACTTTGCTGGGTGTGTGTCTGTGATTGGCTGACAGCCTGGCCCGCCCCACTGTACACGCGGTTAGGAAAACAAATGGCGATCACCATTCTTTCAGCAATCAGCAGCACTGATCTAAACCCCGTTCCCCCCGCACACTATATGCTAAATTTTGATAATATTATTATTAACAGTGACTGACAGTATTACAGTGAAAAGCCAGCTAGTAACTAGCTACGCTTTTGGTGATCGAATCGTTATCGAACGGTAACTCAAACGGTCAAACGTTAAGCAAATCGTTCGAGTTCGTCGAACGACTCGAACATCGCCCAAAACAATTTGAATTTGAAATTGGCGAATGCTTTGATTCGAACACCGCTCATCTCTAGTCAACACTGTCTTTGAACAAAAAATGCATAAAAGCCATCCCACCATAGAAACATGTACCCCAATCTTGATGGTCCTTTCCTTAAAACTAAAACTTCACCTTGTGTGAATTGACCTCAATCCAGATAGGGCAGAGCAGGGCCGAGCCCAACTGTTCAGACACCTGCCCATGAGAAGCCATATAAACTAAATATCTAGCCCAAAGAGGGGAAGCCACACCCCTGTATGTACAAAGTACAAGAAACTACATCAAAACATAAGAAAGGAGCTGGAGCATAAGTTGGCATACATGCAACAAGTTGGAAGAGGTTCACACTGTGGCCATTTCAAAGACAAAACCTAGGATAAAAATAAAATGAACACAAATCCCACAGTCAGATCCTAGTCAGATACTAAGAGAGTATGTCATGGACTAAGGGAATAGACAAAAGTGTAGTCAGGTCACTGCCCGGGGACAGAATATCAGGAAAACAGCAGATAAAGCAAAAGGAAGAAGGCAAAAGAATGGTCAGAGGAGGTCCAAGGTCTGGTAGCAATAAAACATAACACAAAGCACAGATGAAAGAAACCAACATGCATAAATGGCCAAAATGCTACAACTGGAAGTAATCTGGAACTAACTGCTCAGCAAAGTAGCTGGGCTATCACAGAAAACAGCTGAAGAAGCTCAGTACTTCCCAGTCTTAGGTTGGACGACTGAGCTGTCAATCAACCCACTGAAAGCCCAGCATATCTCAGCACTAGATTGGACAACTGAGCTGTCACAATACTGATAGATCAGACTGGCCCTTATTCCATAGTGCAGCAAAACTATCACTCACTGCATCAAAGACACCCTAAATGGAGGGGTCATATCGAAAAAAAACTATAAAAAAATGGTATGGTATCGTTGTAATTGTGCTGCCAAGTAATTATTACTACACAACATATCCATGAGAATAATCCCCCAAAAAACAATGTCAGTGGGGTTTTTTTGCATTTTCATGGCACTTTGATACTTTTCCCCATTTCCAGTACATTATGTAGAAAAATGAATGGTGTAATTCAAACAGATAACTCATTCAACAAAAAAAACCCTCTCATATCTAGTGATGGGCGAACCCCCCAATGTTCGTATTTGGGAGACTCACCCCAGCTTTTTGTAAAGTTCTAGTTCGAGTTCTGAGATAACGTGAACTTGTGTCCGAACCCCGAACTTGAACTTTACAGTTATGTGATGGGGCAAGGGGGTCTGTAAAATAAAGAATATAGTTAATAATAAACATTATCATTACACTTACAGGACCCACAATGTGTCTTGCAGACCCACTCAGCCACTGTATCCCAGCCGCTTCTGCTTCCGATCAATGCTGTACCCCAGGTAATCACGACTGAAGACAGGACCTTCCATGATATCATAGGCATGTGACCAGTCTGGTGTGAATGGTTTACAGACATTGGCTAACAGACTGATCACATGGCTATGACATCATGAAAGGTCCTGTTAACTTCCGGTGGTATTCACTGCACTGCTCGTCACTCGGCAGTTTTCGGTTGTTTTTGGCCATGTTCACGGTGACGTCAGGAACACAGCCGAAAACAGCCGATGACTGCTGAGTGACCAGCAGTGCAGTTAATACTGATTGAACGTTGACTATCACTGCCAGTGTCAGCCTGCTTCTTGCTCTGTATAGACACTTGTCTTTACAGACTGATGAAGCAGAGCTGACATGGCTGTCCCTGTGGACTACGTTGGACAAAGGATTTTTTTATAATAAAGATCGAGTCTCTAAATGTTTTTTTTGTTTTATTTCTAATAAAAAAAAATTCTATGTGTTGTATTTTTCTTTTTACTGTTTACTAGAAATTCATGGTGGCAAAGTCTAATTTGGCATGACACCATGAATTTCGGGCATAGTACAAGCTGAGAATACAAAGCTGGTATTAACCCCTTTATTACCCAGCATGCCACCGCCATCAGGGCCACTGGACGAGCTGGGTAAAGCTCCTGGAATTAGTGCTAAAAAACATTGCGTTTTGTCCAGGGGCAGCTGCGGGCTGCGGAGAATCCCAGCCCCAAGCTGCCTGGTTTTACCTGACTAGCGATCAAAATATGGCACGAGCCCACACACATTTTTTTTTAATATATTTTTTTTTTTAAATGATTGAAAAAAAATGAATGGGCTTCCCTGTATTTTGATTGCCAGCCAAGGCAAAGCCAGGCAGATGGGGGTGGCAGCCCGTAGCCATCCGCTTTATCTGAGCTGAGAATAAAAAAAAAAACAGTGACGCAATGTCATTTTTTGTCTGTACAACATTCACACGAGACTCATAACATGGCTATGATGTCATGGAAGGTCCTGTAAGTCAGTGGTGGTTACCCAGAGGCACAGCAATTATCAGACGCAGAAGTGGCCAGGAGACAGAGTCTGTAGCATGCGCCACGGGACCTGTAAGTATAATCATAATGTTTTTTTAATAATGTGCTTTTTTTTTTTACAGCCCCTGGACCTGAACTGTAATACGAGCTTACCAGGAAAGCTCGTGTTCAGGATCATGTGGACAAACACTATGTGTCGGTATGGACCCCGAACTTTACAGTTTGGGTTCGCCCATCACTACTCATAGCTTTATGTAAACATAAAAATAAAAAAGTTATGGCTCTTGGAAAAAGGGGAAGGAAAAAAACACAAACAGAAATTGGCCATGGCGGGAGGGAGTTAACACTAGAGCTACTGAGATAGTCATTTTGACTACTTTGCACTATGTATTTCTATATAGGTGGCACAAGTCCAGTAGTTCTAGTGTTAAAGGATAAGCAACTTGCTTAACGACTTGCATATTAGACTGTTCGGCTTTTACAGTTTTACTGGCTTTTTGTTTTAGTGCATATTGATGGCTGCACAAAAAGTTATCTGACAATCCATTTCTGAGTTAATTCTGATGGAAGGCTTGTAAAAATTTAATCTTCCTTTTTCTGAGCTTCTGTCAGCTAATTTATGACCACATCAAAGTTCTGCTCTACTTGGACATGGTCTCTGTCATCACAAATCAGCACAAAAGAGTTCAACAACAGTGCCAGTGCATTGAGTGAGGCTGCACGTGTCTAGTCAAATGTGGCTAGAAGTATGTATACCACATATTTGCAGTCAGATGACTGCCTGCTTCCTGACAGTGTGCATGGTGTGTTTGTGCCAAACCTAGATGACCTATTTACTTAACTGCAGATCTGTGAGGGTCCAAGTGCTGTTAGCCCTACTATTCATCAAATAGGCACGTGAAGAATGCATGTCTCAAAGCCTATGATTTCTTTTGAATCTGTACTCTTCTCTGTGTGCATTTTCAGGCAGGAGTTGTGTGCTTCTGTCTTCTGAGTTGCACACTGTTTGAGAGTCTATTAAGTTAAAGTTTAGTTAATCTTCAAGGATATTACATTGATGAAAATATGGGTGGTGACATCTAGATTGGTGGAGATCCTGAGACTCCCACCGATCATCAAAATGGTGAGGGTAATGATAAGGATCTTACTTTGTGCCAAAATTTTGCACTAAAATTTGATGACTGCCAGGTCTTGCCACCAGCACCAGAGAATCCTGACAGAACTCATTGTGAGGAGTTATAAGACTCCAGTCACAGAGAGTGATTGCAGACATTCATGCCAATTCTAAACAACCCCTTTAATGTTCCTGCCAAACATAATCAAATTTAATTTACTGTTTTTGAAGACATATTACATCCAAGGTTTTTTTTAAAAAAAAGTATTAGAAACTTACAAACAACTTTAGAGGTAGTCATATCTGTAAATGCCTTCTTAGAATGATCCTCAGTGGTCTGGCTACTTTATCCGAAATAGCCCAGGGTGGACACTGATTTTCCAAATCAATCAAATGAATGTGGATAAGTTTTTGTAGAAGTTTCTAAACTTTTTTCAAAGTTTCTTTCAACTCTATGAATTAGATGAAAACAAGTATAAGTTAGGTAAATGTCAAGGGACTTATAATTAGTACTGGGAGATTTGAGCATTGTATTAATTCGTCATCCACTCATATACTTGATGAAGAAAGAAATGTGTGAAATGTGAGACTAAGCAATACCGTCAGATGTGGATGGACATATTATAAAAAAGAGAAAAAAAATAAGCATCTGGAAAAAAAATATTTCAAATATTTTTCAAAAACTCTTTTATTTCATTTTAATGTTAGCATCCTCTGATATTATTATACTGATATTAAACAGTCGCTAGATTGTTGGACTAATAACCAAATGGTCTTAAGGTAGGTAACAGTTAAAATTGTAAAAGGATATCATCTATAGATTGGAGATCTGGGAGCAGCCTTGATTTTTAACTTTTTAAGGATAAGCATTTTTATATTTTTTTTATAAATCTTCAGCTACAATCATTATTTACTATTAAAATAATTAGTAATATTATTAATAATGTATATGTAATTCATCAGTTATTATTAATATGATTATTAATATTATTCATATGATTAACTACTGTATTACAAAAGTGACAATTCCATCTCGTATTGTTAAAAAGATTTTAACACAAATATTCTAAATATATATTTCTGAAAGTCCTATTCTACTGGGGCAAATAATTTTTATGTTTATAAAGGGGCAATAGGGCAATAAATAAGATAAATGTCAAAAGGAAAGTTTTTATAATTATTGCTGTACATACAGTAAAAGTAATTCCTCCATTAGTTTTTTTCAGAATGTATATACATTTTCCATAAAATATTTTGAAAGTTATTTTTTAAAAAACCTGTATAACATAGAATACAGCAAAAGAAAATAGAGAAAATATTAAATATTATTATTTAGAGAACCTATATCTCAATGAAGATGCAAAGAGCTAAAATGACCAAGAAAGAGGATTTTTACATCTGCAGTGTAAGTCAAGGTGCATGTAGACAAATTATGTAGCATGAGAGTGAAAAATGCTTAGGTCCGATCCACATGGCTGGTACACATGAACAAGTCAACAGGTATAATCTGCAGCAGATTCTGTCCCGTGTGGACCCATATAATGAGGATAAGTTTGATTATGAGGTGTTGTTTGTCTATGTGTGGGTAGTTCAGACATACTTGCATGTTTCATGTGATATGTGCAGTTCGTGTGGGCAGAGTGTATATCTGGAGTGTACGTTGGTGTGTTGTGCGTATACAAGAGTGTAGTGTATTGAGTGTGTATATACACAAGGGCAAAATGTGTGGCTGGATTGTGTCAATGGTGTATTTGCTTGTGGAGTGCATGATGTGGAATGGAGTGTATGATAACAGAGTTTTCCCCCCTCTCTTCTTTTAAAGTGCATATGGCCACAGTGTGTTACTATATACAAACATAACACATATTTATTTGTGCATTCCCTGTCACTCCTACATTCTTCTTGCCATATCCCATGCCAGTCTCTTCTCCCTGTCTTCTTGCCTGGCTGGAACCTTGTCATTGCATCTAATCAGTGCCTACAGTATGGTTACGTTGGACTGACCAGGCACTGATTAGGCAAGCATAGAATACAAAGAGTCTGCTCTTTCATTTTTTTGTCCCAATCCCCCGCTACTCTCTTCTTCATGTCTTCCTGTCTGGCTGCCACTTGAATATTGTTGTTAATCAGCAGTTACAGTGGTGGTGCATTGGATTGACCTGGTGCCATTTAAGCAGGAAGAGAATGAAAAGACTCCGGCAGAACACTTGGCCAGCAGCACGAAGTAATAATGGATAATCCCCTGCAGCTACACAATTCCTCAGGCTAGGTTCTGGACAATCTCTTTTCCATGTTTTCCTGTTTGGCTATCCCCAGGCTATTATAGCTAGTCAGTGGTGGTGCATTGGATTAACCTGGTGCCATTTAAGCAGGGAGAGAATGAGAAGAGTCCAACAGGAAACCTGGCCAACAGCATGAAAGAGTAGTGGAAATCCTCCACAGCTACACAATTCCTTTGGCTAGGTTCCCTGCCAGTCTCTTTTCCATGTCTTCCTGTTTGGGTTGCACCTGGTCATTACAGCCAATCAGTGGTCATGGTGGTGGTACACTGGATTGACCAGGTACCAACCCGGCAGGTAGAGGAGAGAAGAGCAGCAGGAAGGATAAGGAGGAAGTGAAAGATCCACTGCTGCTACTCCTCCATTCCTTTAGACAAGTCCCTACAAGTTTCTTTCCTGTCTACTTGCTTGGCTGGAGCCATGTCACTGCAGAAAATCAGTGCCTATTGTTAGTGGTGGTGTGTTTGACTGATCAGGCACTGATTAGGCAAGCATAGAATGAGAAGAGACCGCTCTTCCATTTTTCTGTCTCGGTCCACTGCTGCTCTCTTCTTTATGTCTTCCTGCCTGGCTGCCACTTCAACATTAGTGTTTGTCCATAGTTACAGTGGTGGTGCATTGAATTGAACTGGTGCCACTTAAGCAGAGAGAGAATGAGACGAGGCCAGCAGGAAACTTGACTTGACCAGCAGCATGAAGTAGGAGTGCAAAATCCTTCACAGCTACACAATTCCTTTGGCTAGGTTCCCTGCCAGTCTCTTTTCCATGTCTTCCTGTTTGGGTTGCACCTGATCATTATAGTCAATCAGTGGTCATGGTGGTGGTGCATTGGATTGACCAGGTACCAATCAGGCAGGTAGAGAAGGAAAGGAGAGCAGCAGGTGGGATGAAGGAGAAATGAAGGATCTGATGCGCCTCCATCTATTCCTTTGGAGAAGTCCCCATCAGTCTCTTTCCTGTCTTCTTATTGGGCTGGAACCAGTTCACTGCAGAGAATCAGTGCCTACAGTGGTAATTGGACTGACCAGGTGTCGACTAGGCAAGGTGAGAAGGAGAAGATGCTGGTGAGTAACCCTGTCTGCAGAATGAAGGAGCAGTGAGGGATCTATGGGTGAGTACAGGGCCGCCATCAGGGCATTACTACTGTGCCTGTTGTAGGTGGCCCGGTGAAGAGAGGGGGCCCGGCCATGCCCGGGGTAAATAATTATCTTTATTAAGACCCCGGCAGGATGGGCCCCTTCTCTTCAGCTGGCCCCTGTCACAGCAGCAGCAGAGGTGCCCCGCAGCGTCGCACTCGCTTCACTTCCTGACATGACTAATTTGCTTGCGAAGGGGCGGTGCATGCAAATTAGCCATGTGCTGTAGTGGAGGCAGGGTGATTGGATCAGAGCAGAGCATTGGCGCATCATCGCTGGGCCGTGCAGCAGGAGGGGAGGTCATCACTCTGCGACCTCATTACACTCCTGCAACAGCAGCTGAGGTAGCGAGGACGCGGCAGTCAGCGGGGACAAGTAAGCGCTGTGAGCTGAAGACGATCGCCGGGGGGGCCCGCTGATCTCTGCTGGGGGGCCCTGATCTCTGCTGGGGGGGCGCTGATCTCTGCTTGGGGGGCCGCTGATCTCTTCCCAGGCCCGCTGATCTCTGCTGGGGGGAGCCACTGATCTCTGCCTGGGCCTGCTGATTTCTGATGAGGGGGGGAGGACGCTGGTTTCTGCCCGGGCCCTCTGATCTCTGTTGGGGGGGGCCGCTGATCTCTGCCCGGGCCCTCTGAGCAACGCTGGGGGGTCCGCTGATCTCTGCCCGGGCCCTCTGATCTCTGCTGGGGGGGCCGCTGATCTCTGCCCGGGCCCGCTGATCTCTGCTGGGGTGGGGGCGCTGATCTCTGCCCGGGCCCTCTGATCTCTGCTGGGGGGGCCGACCCCAGCTCCTGTCTTGCTTCAGCTAGATCAGGGGTGGGGAACCTCCACCCCTTGGTCTCCTGCCTCCCTCTGCTGTGGGTCTCCTGCCTCCCTCTGCTGCGAGCCTCCTGCCTCCCTCTGCTGTGAGCCTCCTGCCTCCCTTTGCAGGGAGCCTCCGGCTCCCTTTGCTGTGAGCCTCCTGCCTCCCTTCTGTGAGCCTCCTGCCTCCCTTCTGAGCCACCTGCAGCTCTGCTGTGAGCCTCCTGCCTCTCTGCTGTGAGCCTCCTGCCAGCCTCGCAGTGCTGTGTGCCACCCTCACAGTGCTGTGTGCCTCCCTCCAGTGCTGTCTGTGCTCCCTCAGTCCTGTTCATGTCCTCCAGTCCTGTTTGTGCCTAGTGTTGTCTGTGTCCCCGCCAGTGCTGTCTGTGCCTAGCAGTACTGTCCGAGCCCCAGCCCCTCCTATGAGGTATATATATGCCCCAGTCCCTCTTGCTGTGATGTGTGTATATGTCCCCAGCACCTGCTGTGTTATATACATATGCGCTCAGCCCCTCCTGTGATGTGTGTGCCTTGAGCGTCTCCTACCTGATGTATATGATTTACCAATCTGTTGACTGTGCTCCAGACAGAGACAAACTTGGAAAAGTAGTTGTGAGAAGCCACATGATCAATATCACTGAACACCACAGCCGCACCAAAGAGAAGTAGCTCCAGCCACCACAGTAAGGGTTAATTAATCAATTAAGCAAATATATTAGGGTAATTTTCAAACTGATAATTTTTTGCGGCCCCCGAAGGGTGCTAGAAATTTCCAAATGGCTCCCGGCAGAAAAAAGGTTCCCCACCCCTGGTCTAGATGCATGGGAGGGTGCTGAAATGGCTATTCAGAGAAGACGCCGTGCGACGTGGGAGCCAAGGAGGGTGAGCAAAATGTTTTTGGTTTTTTTTGTGCAGCAGACAAATATGCCAGGAGGCCCCCAAGATGGGACATATATACAGTACTGGGAGGAGAACATATTCACCAGGAGAGGCAGAAACCAGGCTGGAAACATATATACCCGCATGTGCCCAGGAGGGGGTTAAATAATAATAATTGCAATATATATATACGCACACACACCACGAGGCCCCCAGGATGTGACATCTATACCAGGAGCAAGACATATACACCATGAGTGGCCTGGGAAGGGGTCATATATACCATAAGGACATATGTGTGTGTATATATATATATATATATATTACATGTTTTTCCAAGAGTGGTAATGAGACTGTAGGAGGTTTGATGGGTGGGGGCGGAGCTGGGATGGAGCCTGGGCGGAGTCCCAAGGGGCCCCGAAAGTTTTGCCAGTATGGGGCCCTGAAATTCCTAGTGGCGGCCCTGGGTGAGTATGTGTTATTGTGTTGTTGTGTTACACATACACTGAAATGCATCTTGTTATGAAGCCATTAGATTAAAAAAATCAAAGCTCTTCTTGACTCATTGCTGTAAAACACAAATTATGTTCCGCTACATCTGATGATATATTGAATGAGTAATTATCAGTAGATACCTTCCAAGAGTCAAAATTTTTTTATTTTTTGATCAATATCATAATATCATAGTATCATAGTATCATAGTATCATAGTTTTTAAGGTTGAAGGGAGACTCTAAGTCCATCTAGTTCAACCTGTAGCCTAACATGTTGATCCAGAGGAAGGCAAAAAACCCCCAATGTGTCAAATAAGCTCCAATGGGGAAAAAATGTCCTTCCTGACTCCACATCCGGCAATCAGACTAGTTCCCTGGATCAATAAACTGTCATAAAATCTAATATACATAACTGGTAATATTAAATTTTTCAAGAAAGGCATCCAGGCTCTGCTTAAATGTTAGTAGTGAATCACTCATTACAACATCATGCGGCAGAGAGTTCCATAGTCTCACTGCTCGTACAGTAAAGAATCCTCGTCTGTGATTATGATTAAACCTTCTTTCCTCAACACGTAGCGGATGCTCCCGTGTTCCAGTCGCAGGCCTAGGATATATAACATCATGATGGCTTGTTTTTTGCGGGATGAGTTACAATAATAAATATTACATAGAAGGAAAAAAGATAGTTAGCCAAAAAGTTTAATAAGAGGTCTGACACCCAGACAATTCCATGTGTGGTTAGTGATTTACAACTGCGAAAATCAAAGGAGTTATTGAATTTTACAAGGTTTAGTAGTACAACTACCAGATACTCTTAGAATAAGTAATACACAGGGATACAAAGAGAAACACCTTATTTTTTTTTTTTTTTAAGGGTTATTCCAATCCCGATAAGGATATGCCATACAAATCTAAAAAGTGTGGGTCCTGCTAAAAAAGTAGACCTAGTGTCAGATTTCAATTTCCAGGGTAACTCAGCGTATGAACACATCCTTCCATAAAATGTTTCCAAAGTTTAGTCAATGTAAATTTCTACAACTTTGTTCTTTGTTCAAGATTTTGGAAAATTCAATGGAGAACTCCAACCAGACGCTTCCAAGTTGGTTTGTCCTCCTTGGATTATCTACTGATATTCATCTCCAAATTATATGGTTCATTGTATTCCTGGTGATGTATCTCGTCACATTGGTGGGAAACTGTCTCATTCTCTTTACAGTGAGGATCAGTCCTACGTTACACACCCCCATGTACTTCTTCCTGAGTAATCTCTCCTTCATTGACATCTGTTTCTCTTCCACCATAGTTCCTGTACTCCTCATAAATACTTTATCCACAGACAAGAGTATTTCAGTCGGTGGTTGTGTCTTCCAGATGTTCTTCTCATTAATACTTGGGGTATCAGAGTGTCTTTTACTCGCTATTATGGCTTACGATAGATTTGCAGCCATTTGTAGACCATTGCACTACAACAGTATTATGAACAAGAGGTTTTGTATTATCTTAGCCCTAATACCATGGACTGTTGGTGTCATAGACTCCTGTATACAAGTTAACATCACATGGAGACTTCCCTTTTGTAGGACTCATCATCTGAACCATTTCTTTTGTGAAGTGCCTCCCTTCTTACGACTGTCCTGCCAAGATACTTGGCTTAATGAGGTAGCAATGTATGTAACAGCTGGGATCATTGTTGTATGTTCTTTTCTCTTGACCTTGATTTCCTATGTTTATATCATCAAAACCATTTTGAGGATACGCTCATCACAAGGAAGACATGCAGCTTTTTCAACGTGCGGCTCCCACCTCACCGTCGTCACACTTTATTATGGAACCCTTATGTTCATTTATCTCCAGCCTCGATCTTCTCGCACTCCAAAGACAGACAGGATTATATCTGTTCTCTACACGGTGGTTACTCCAATGTTGAATCCCATCATCTACAGCATCAGAAATAAGGATGTTAAGAACTATATAATAAAGAATTTGAAAAAAACAAGCCAAACACACTAAAAAAATTGAAATGATCTAAGCTAAATTTTCACAAACTGGAATAAAGCAGATGAGTTGTCTGAAAACCATCCTGCTCGGTCTCATAGTATTTGTAAAAGTTCTGGAATTACTTAAAATTGGTTGACTCTCAGTATGGTTACTAAGAAATTGGGCACTCCAGCTCTTCTATCTCCTAGTGGTTACACTTAAGGCCTGGACTCAGCTATGGTGTTTTCCCTCTAAATTTGGAACCCCCAGAATTGTTCCTTTGTCCTTGCATTCTGAACATGTTTGCCAAGTCCCAGCTCTACTAATTAGCCTATGTTAGGTATCCTTATTATTGAAAGCAAGATATGCATCCTAAGTCTTGTATCTGTACCGTGAAATGCTAACAACTTTAGAACTTGATAATAAGAAAAATTGATAATTCTGATTATTAATTCTGTACCGTCACCCTGTAACCCAAATCCTGAATGTGGAACCCTACAATTGGAGTCTGTATCCTAAAGGTTTATACTTGTTCTGTACGAGTTACACTATTTGCCCCCTGATGAAGCGATGGCGAAACACGCATCGAGCACTAACATTTTAGATGATGTAATGTTTTAGACCAAGTCTTACCAAGTTTACCATTTACGTTTTTGCGCCTTGTGATCTCTTATGTGGACTCATCAGGGCTGGCTCACACATTATATAGTCCAGTCAAAATACGGTTTGACCCGGAACAAATTCCAAGAAAGTGTTTTATGATTTTTTTTATTCCTATTATATGTGGGGAACAACATATTAAAGGTTTTACAAAAATTGATCACCACAAAGGTCCTAACTATGACGTCATAAGACGATGACAGCCATCGCACTAAAAATAACAAATATTTCCCTATTTCAAAGCTGTAGCTGTAGGTTAAAGAAGAGTTCGCATTTTTTATACTATATATTTTCATATAACAATTTTTATACAAAGTTTTATACTAACTACATGGACAGGCGAGGTCATGATGTCATCAATGACGTCATGACATATATGTACAATTCTAGAAATTATAGAATTAATACACAGTGCATTTTAAGACCTACTTCATCACTGAATAACCGTGTCAGGTCAATAGTCACTATTTTCATCATCAGACACTGCTTCCTCACTCATATTGTCACAATGCCCTTCTTGACTTGGTCCGCACTCCGCATACCCGTGAACAGGTAAGTCCGTGTCTTTTGCAAGTGCACCGAAGTGTACTACAACCACGAGAACAATTGCAGTGAATTATTTTCAGAAGTGTTTCTGGCGTTTTTATTGAATGACATTGACACTGCTGCCTTAACAATCTCCACATCTGTATCCCCCTCTGATTGTATTACGTGGCAACCTCTGTCATTCATGCGCTGTGAAATGAGATTGATAAGAGACTGTTTGTTCTCCACATTCGAAAGGAAGTCCTCCTTTTTCGCGACAAATTTCATTCCTTCAGCAATGTTCACTTTGTTACTTGTTCGATTTTTGCACCGTCGCTGATGGGAAATGTCCTTAGTGTTTGGTCCTCCAATATACAGTTAGGTCCAGAAATATTTGGACAGTGACACAAGTTTTGTTATTTTAGCTGTTTACAAAAACATGTTCAGAAATACAATTTTCAATTTTTCAAGGGACCAAAAGTAATTGGACAAGGGACTCTAAGGGCTGCAATTAACTCTTAAGGCGTCTCCCTCGTTAACCTGTAATCAATGAAGTAGTTAAAAGGTCTGGGGTTGATTACAGGTGTGTGGTTTTGCATTTGGAAGCTGTTGCTGTGACCAGACAACATGCGGTCTAAGGAACTCTCAATTGAGGTGAAGCAGAACATCCTGAGGCTGAAAAAAAAGAAAAATCCATCAGAGAGATAGCAGACATGCTTGGAGTAGCAAAATCAACAGTCGGGTACATTCTGAGAAAAAAGGAATTGACTGGTGAGCTTGGGAACTCAAAAAGGCCTGGGCGTCCACGGATGACAACAGTGGTGGATGATCGCCGCATACTTTCTTTGGTGAAGAAGAACTCGTTCACAACATCAACTGAAGTCCAGAACACTCTCAGTGAAGTAGGTGTATCTGTCTCTAAGTCAACAGTAAAGAGAAGACTCCATGAAAGTAAATACAAAGGGTTCACATCTAGATGCAAACCATTCATCAATTCCAAAATAGACAGGCCAGAGTTAAATTTGCTGAAAAACACCTCATGAAGCCAGCTCAGTTCTGGAAAAGTATTCTATGGACAGATGAGACAAAGATCAACCTGTACCAGAATGATGGTATGAAAAGATGAAAAAGGATGAAAGAAAAAAGTTTGGAGAAGAAAGGGAACGGCACATGATCCAAGGCACACCACATCCTCTGTAAAACATGGTGGAGGCAACGTGATGGCATGGGCATGCATGGCTTTCAATGGCACTGGGTCACTTGTGTTTATTGATGACATAACAGCAGACAAGAGTAGCCGAATGAATTCTGAAGTGTACCGGGATATACTTTCAGCCCAGATTCAGCCAAATGCCGCAAAGTTGATCGGACGGCGCTTCATAGTACAGATGGACAATGACCCCAAGCATACAGCCAAAGCTACCCAGGAGTTCATGAGTGCAAAAAAGTGGAACATTCTGCAATGGGCAAGTCAATCACCAGATCTTAACCCAATTGAGCATGCATTTCACTTGCTCAAATCCAGACTTAAGACGGAAAGACCCACAAACAAGCAAGACCTGAAGGCTGCGGCTGTAAAGGCCTGGCAAAGCATTAAGAAGGAGGAAACCCAGCGTTTGGTGATGTCCAGACTTAATGCAGTGATTGCCTCCAAAGGATTCGCAACAAAAAATTGAAACTAAAATTTTTTTTTTGGGTTTGGTTTATTTGTCCAATTACTTTTGACCTCCTAAAATGTGGAGTGTTTGTAAAGAAATGTGTACAATTCCTACAATTTCTATCAGATATTTTTGTTCAAACCTTCAAATTAAACGTTACAATCTGCACTTGAATTCTGTTGTAGAGGTTTCATTTCAAATCCAATGTGGTGGCATGCAGAACCCAACTCGCGAAAATTGTGTCACTGTCCAAATATTTCTGGACCTAACTGTAACCATCAAATACTATTGTAGCCTTACCATAGTGCTTTACTGTGAAAGATGCATAGTATTCAGCGATTGAACAATATGTCTTTCCTTCTGACCACTTCAGTCGATGGAGAAGAGAACTTCCGTCAAGAATATAATGTTCCACTTCTGGTACATCCTTGAGTACTGCGTCATCTGAACTCTGTTCTTTTATAGCAGCCATCAGTTGTGCTTTGTGTGGTTTGCGTAAGAGATGTTTTGCCTCAAAAAGGGATGGTGGGTATGGTGAAAGTTCATAGGCCATCACCTCATCAAGGGAAGGATCAGCAGTTTGAGACACAACAAGAAACCTTTGGAACAAAAGAGCGGGGTCTATTGCTTTGTCCTTAGCAACGTCAAGTGCCTTACTGGATGCCAGGGTCTTGGCCTTCATTGACCGCTTGAACTTAACTGAAAACAGTGATTGACCCTCCATTGTTGCCACTATTTCTCTGCCAATGGTGAACAGGTTATGGACATTCATATCCTTATTTGCATTGACACCGGTGATAATGTTGCGAGAGACACTTCATCAGACAAAGATGAAAAGGTCTCGAGTTTATCTGCAATTTTCTCCAGGTATTCACAATCTCTTCTCGTCCTTGACATTCTTGCCTCCTTGTGTTGTTCACTGGTGACAAAGCTCTGGCGAGTGAAACCCTGGATTGCATCACTTTAGGAAGAGGACACTGACACAGACAAAGTCCACAAGGCCCTCTGATGTTCGGACATTCCCCTTTCTCTGGTGAGTCTCCCTGCAGTCTTTAGAGAGCGCATCAGAGCTTGCTCGATGACTAGGTCGCAACCCAGGCCTGCCCAGTACTGATCAGTACGCCTTACAACATGCAAGCCATTCATAAATCTATGGAAGACTGATGGCATATCATCTTCCAGAGTGATCATAGACTGGAGGTAAAGTTAGGCAACCTTCACATAGTTCCCATGCCCAGCAGCTGCAAGAATGGGCAAACATTCGGCTACAGCATGAAGGTGCATCAGCCAGGATCCTGTACGATCGGCCTCAATAAGCTCCCTTGCAATTCCTACCATCTGTTGGTAATTCAGTCATAGTTTACTGGCGCGAGAGTGCGCGGATAATCCGTTTCTTTTGGTAGCCAAGAGGTGGACAATTTCACTAAGGCAGGTAGAAGTGATGACCGAATTCAAGTCACTCTCCCCTGTCAGTGTCCAAGCATTCAACTGCTTAAGTTGTTGCAACAGGTCTGCAAAACCGGGATGGTCGCAAAGTACTTTGTCTGCAACTTTCTTTAATATTTTACAGCTTGGCGGCCATATTGTTTGATGTCACATTTGGACTCTTTGTGGTAACCCTATCTTGGTAAACTTTTAGTATGTTTTTCCCTACATGTAATACTACCAAAAAAAAATAATAAAACTCTTTCTTGGAATTTGTTCAGGGTAAAGGGTTTTTTTTTTCGTATTTTGACTGGACTAATGTGCTTATGAGGGTGATATAACATTTATGGCAACGTATGCAGCATATCATACGTAGCACACCTTTTGCAGTTTACAGTCACTGTGTTATAAGACTAGTATAATTAACTCCCAAGTATCCGGGATCCAGCAAGTATGTAGAACGAAAAGGACTGTTCACACCAAAGGGATATTTTCTGCAGCTTTTATTCACATTAAAAGCATCGCTGACGCGTTTCGAGCTGACAGTAGCTCTTAGTCGTAGCATAAATGCTTACACATATACAACCATTTCATAGACATTACAAAAAACTACATCCAATCAGGACATATTGTTAATTATTCCCAATTTGATACATATGTATGAGAAAAATTGTCTCACAATTCTAACCTATTCAGTGCTGATCCAAACCCATTACTATTATCATTATTAAAAAAAAAAAAAATTCTTTGATCCTTTTCACACAAACACTATTTAGTAGTAATATAGTAGTTCTGTGTTAAAGTTCAGTCCATTAGGGTAAACATAAACAGTATTCAATTGCAAAATCTAATAAACCTCTCTTGCACGTAATGTCGCCATCCTATCTCCTCCTCGGTATGATTTCTTGATCTGTTCTATAGCCATAACCTTTTTTTTAATCAGGTTCATTTTTTTTATTATTATTATTATTATTATTATTATTATTATTATTAATCAACAAAAACACATGGTATATGTAACAGTCCATTCCCCTGGGAAAACAATTCGGGAAAAGTGATAAGACCGTCTCCGGTCGCCAGAATAACATTAGTTATATACAATAAGATGGAATAACATAAACAAACAGTGCACCTGTAGCCCACACCCACCACCAATACACGTCACAGAATAAATGCATCACTTTAGCATACTCCTCTCTACCGAACCATCTCATTTCGTTCCCCACCCACCATATGTAAATCAGATTTATATAAAAGAACACCCTAGATCAGATATTAGTTAACCAGTGATAAGAAGAAGGACCTGATCTCCCATGGTATCCTGCAACAATATTAGGGAGGGAAGACCCAGCGTATATAGCCATGCCCCCAGATTTTATAGCTTTTTTTTGAGCGCACTTCATTTAAGATACACTCCCCTCTCCAGGCGAAGTATATTATTGACCCTCTCCCTAAGGTCTCCCAGGGCCGGAGGAGCAGAGTCCAACCAGTGGTAGGCCAACAGTTTACTAGCTTGATATAGCAGTCGTGTAATGCCGATTGTTGCCAGTGAGCTCAGGTCTGCCCCCTCCTCTAAATATTCGAGAATACATGTGACAGGCCTGGGTTGCAGTCATATTTTAAAGACTTGTGCTTCTAGGTTTAATACTGCCCTCCAGTATTCCTCAATATTCCAACATGACCACATCATATGCAGCAAATTAGCATTCTCCCGCCTGCATCTAGGGCAGAGATCATCTGTCCGGATCCTCATCTTATACAGTAGGCTAGGCGTCCTGTACACTCTGTAGTATAATTAATTGTGACAGTCGTTGATTTTCAGATACAGCAAGAGTTGGAGTCTGTGACAAAATCTCACCCCATTGCTCCTCCGTCATAGGGCCCCGGTCTCCCTCCAACTTTTCTTTTGCCTGCACAAGAAATTTGTCAAGATATCTAGGTAGCAGTGCTGTGTACAACCTAGAAATAACACCATGCGAACGCTCAGATGTCAGCAGGTCCGAGAGAATGGGACTCATGGGACTCCGCTCTATTCTAATTTCTACATGTCGTGTCTGGGTCTCATAGGCATGGTGAAGTTGTAGGTACTGATAGAAAGAACCATGTGGTATTCCAAATTCAGCCTGAAGCTGATCAAAACTCTTCAGTACATTATTTTTTAATATCTGGGACACCCAGTAGACACCCCTATCCACCCACATCCTCCAGCCAGAAAGCTTCTGCAACTCTAATGTGGGCTTTACACGAGACGATATATTGTGCGATATGTCGTCGGGGTCACGGTTTTCGTGATGCACATCCGTCATAGCGCATCACGTCGTCTCGTGTGACACCTCCGAGCGACGCAGTATCGCTCACAAATCGTGAGTCGTGTACTCGTCGTTAACTTTCATAATCTCGGTTATTTTCATGGGTGCAGGTTGTTCATCGTTTCCGTGGCATCACACGTTGCTCCATGTGACACCACGGAAACGATGAACACAGTGTACCTACATCCCACGGCACCCGCCGACTTAATGGAAGGAAGAAGGTGGGCGGGATGTTTACATCCCGCTCATCTCCGCCCCTCCACTTCTATTGGCCGGCTGCCATGTGACGTCGCTGTGACGCCGAACGTCTCTCCTAATTCAGGAAGTGGACATTCGTCGCCCACAGCGAGGTCGTCCAGAAGGTAAGTGCGTGTGACGGGGGTTAAACGAGTTTGTGCACCACGGGCAGCGATTTTCCCGTGACACAAAAACAACGGGGGCGGGTACGATCGCTCGTGCTATCGCACGATAAATTGACTCATGTAAAGCAGGCTTTACAGTTCGAAATTATGCCATAAGGGGCAATATTCTGTTGTTCCTAGTATTTCCAGTAACATCTTCCCTCTATCCCACACCAGTGCTAGCGTCGGGTGTAATGATCTATTTTGGGGGTACATCCCGCTTTCAGAAAGGCCACCAGGTGTCTACATCCTGTAAGGCTCTTTACCAATTCGTCTCCACTGTCATATGTGTCATCCTTTCTCCATCCCTTGAAGTGCTGTAACTGCACTGCGATATAATATATCGGTGGGTTAGGAACCGCAAGACCCCCCTCATCCTTTCCCCTCTGCAACGTCTCAAGAAGAATCCTGGGTTGTTGTTTTTTCCACAATAGCTTCCGAAACAAGGTGTTAATTTTACGAAAAAATTACCACTGTATCCAAATTGGGGCGTTGTGTAGGAGATACAGAAGTTTAGGCATCAGCACCATTTTAACCCCTTCACGACCTTTGATGGATGTATCTGTCATGGTGCCCTGGTACTTAAAGACCCATGGCGGATATATCCGTCATAGCGAAATCGCGGCCCTGGAGCCCCGGTGACCGCGATCGATTTTCAAAGACTGTAGATTTGGGAAGGAGAGGACCTTTACCTGACCTCAGGAGGGGTGGTGTCTCCTCCCCGGACCTACGGAGGCTGTGATTGGCTGACGAACGCCGCTCAGCCAATCACAGACAATGTAATGTTTCAGCCATTGAAAATGGCTGAAACATTGAAACCCAGCTATGACCAGTGCAGCTATAGCACTGATCACTGGCTGGAGCTGAGTGACCTTTGCTGCACCCTCCCCCAGCACTGATTGGAGAGATTGGTCTTGTGACCGATCTCTCCAATCACCATGTATCTGGGTCCGGTGATCTGTAGGTGATCGCTCTCCTAAGCTTGTCCGTCCGTAAAAGCTGAGGAGAGTGATCCCTGCGGGTGACCATCGGTAAGTCACTGTCCCCGATCATCCACCGCCGCAGCCACTGCCCCAGATCATCCACCACCCTCCATCTGCTGCGCCCCTGCATCGCCGCTGCTCTGCTCCGCCGGCTGCGCCCCCTCACCTCTTTCTGTGGCGCCCCGTCACCTCCATCTGCGCCGCCTCTGCACCTCCGTCTGCGCCGCCCCGACATCGACATCTGCTGTGCCCCCGCACCTATGTCTGCTGCGCCCCTTCACCTCTGTCTGCTGTACCCCCGCACCTACATCTGCTGCACCCCCGCACCTCTGTCTGCTGTGCCCCCGCACCTCCATCTGCGTCGCCCCAGCACCTCCATCTGCGGCGTCCTTGCATCACCGCTGCTCTGCTCCTTCTGCTGCCCCCTTGCATCAGCCACTGCCCCCCCATTAACCACTGCCCCCTGCATTGGCCACTGCCCCCCTGCATCGGCCACTGCCCCCCTGCATCGGCCACTGCCCCCTCTGCATCAGCCACTGCCCCCCTGCATCTTCCACTGACCCCGCATCTGCCACCACCCTCCCCCATCAGCCGCTGCTTCCCTGCATCTGCCACCGCACTCCCCCATCAGCCGCTGCGCCCCCCCGATCTGCTGCCCGCACTCTCCCATCCTCTTCATCTGCTGCCCCCTCTCCCACCTTTCCTCCTCTCGGATTTGCTGCCTCCTCCATCAGCTGCCTCCTCCATGTGCTGTGATCCTGCTGCCTAGATCCATCGTGTAAGGTAGCTATCCCCAATCTCACCTCCAACTCCCCTTCCACCCCCCCATCCTCCCCCGCTCCTGCATCCGTTGTGCCCTCTTCCATCCTCCACCGCTCCTCCATCCGTCGCGCCCTCTCCCATGCTCCGCCGCTCCTCCATCTGTCGCGCCCTTTCCCATCCTCCACCGCTCCTCCATCCGTCGCGCCCTCTTTAATCCTCCGCCGCTCCTCCATCCACCGCACCCTCTCCCATCCTCCATCCATCTTTTTTTCCATCCCACCTAGTCCCCCCCTTTTTGCAGTTCATGCGTGCGTGCGTCCTGATTTTTTTTCTGTAAACTAAGAAAGAAATACAAATAAACTTAGTTTACGGCCAGTAAAATGATACTGTAGTAATCGTCAACTACAGTATTTTTTACGGAATATTGTAAGGGTCACCCCAGTGCCACACGTGAGAGCGATGCACAAGTCTCACATCGCATCATCCGGCACGGTCGCTCTCTTCCAGGCAGAAGTGTACGGCTGTGCTGGATGATGCAATACGAGGTTCGTGCATCGCTCTCACGTGTGGCACTTGCCTTAGTGTCAGTTGCAAGCGCTCATTTTTTTTAAAATTTTTTTACTGACGTCCGTATTTTTTATTTTGCCAAACTAATATTTTTTTGTATGGGGGGGTCTAGTTTCCAAAATGGGGTCACATTCCAGCTAATTTTCCATTTAAAAAGTGAAATGATGCTCCTTCCCTTTGGAGCTCTGCCGTGCGCACAAACAGTGGTTTTCTGATACATATGAGGTATCAGCGTAATCAGGACAAATTGCCCAACAAATTTTGTGGTCCATTGTATCCAGTTACCCCTGTAAAAATTTAAAAATTGAGCATACAATAACATTTTTGTGGCAAAAAAAGTACTTTTTTGTTTTTATGGCTCAATGTATGAAGCACGTGAGAGTTCAAAGTGCTCATTACCCATCTAGATTTATGCCAAGGGGGTTTAGTTGCCAAAATGGGGTCACATGTAGGGTAGGGGAGCTTCATTGTTTAGGCACCTCAGGGGGTCTCCAAACGCAACATGGCGTCCGCTAATGATTCCAACCAATTTTGCTGTGAAATGGCGCTCCTTCTCCTCTGAGCCCTGCCGTGTGCCCAAACAATTACTTTCCACAACATATGAGGTATCTGTGTACTCAGGAGAAATTGCACAATAAATTTTAAAGTGCATTTTTTCCTGATACCCTTGTGGAAAAAAAAACTACCTGGTTGAAATAACAATTTTGCGGTAAAAAAAAAATATATATTTTCACGGCTGAACATTATAAACTTTTGTGAACCCTCCAGGGGTTCAAAGTGTTCACTAAACATCTAGATAAATTCCACGAGGGGTCCAGTTTCCAAAATGGGGTCACTTGTGGGGGAGCTCCATTGTTTAGGCACCTCAGATGGTCTCCAAACACAACATGGCATCCGCTAACTATTCCAGACAATTTTCCGTTTGAAAAGTCAAATGACACTCCTTGCCTCCTGAGCCCTGCTGTGCGCCCAAACATTTGATTTCCACCACATATGAGGTATCTGTGTACTCAGGAGAAAATGCACAATACATTTTATGGTGCAATTTTTCCTGATACCCTTGTGAAAAAAAAGCTACCTGGTTGAAGTAACAATTTCGTGGTAATTTTTTTTATTTTCACGGCTCAAAGTTATTAATTTTTGTGAAGCCGCCAGAGGTTCAAAGTGCTCACCAGACATCTAGAAAAATTCCATGAGGGGTCCAGTTTCCAAAATTGGGTCACTAGTGGGGGAGCTCTATTGTTTAGGCATCTCAGGGGGTCTCCAAACGCAACATCGCATCCACTAATTATTCCAGACAATTTTGCTTTTAAAAATTCAAATGATGCTCCTTCCCGTCCGAGCTCTGCCATGCGCCCAAACAATTGATTTCCACCACATATGAGATATCGGTGTACTCAGGAGAAATTGCACAATTAATTTCATGGTGCATTTTTTCCTGATACCCTTGTGAAAATGCTACATTTTATGGCTAAATTAACATTTTTGTGTAAAAAAGTAAAATTTAAATTTTTTCCTTCCACATTGCTTTGGTTGCTGTGAAGCTCCTAAAGGGTTAATAAACTTCTTTGATATAGTTTTGAGCAGTGGGAAGGGTGCAGATTTTAGAATGGGGTCACTTTTGGGTATTTTCTGTCACCTAGGCCTCTCAAAGTCACTCCAAATTTGATGTGGTACTTAAAAATTTATTTTTTGTAAATTTTGATGGAAAAATGAAAAATTGCTAATGAACTATGAACCTTTCTAACTTCCTAACGAAAAAAAAATTTGTTTTGAAAATTGCACTGGGGTTAAGTAGAGGAGAATGTTATTTAGTAACTATTTTGTGTGACATATCTCTCAGATTTCTGGGCATAAAATTTAAAATTTTGAAAATTGCAAAATATTAAAAATATTTGCCAAATTTCCAAAATTTTCACAAATAAACGCAAAACATATTGTCCTAAATTTATCACTGACATGAAGTACAATATGTCATGAAAAAACAATGTTAGAATCGCCAGGATCCGTTGAAGTGTTCCAGAGTTATAACCGCATAAAGTGACACTGGTAAAAATTTGCAAAAAATGGCCTGGTCTTTAAGGTGAAAACAGGCTGGGGGCTGAAGGGGTTAAGTAGCTTGGCTCTACCAGGCGGGAGTCGGCACCAGGCATCTATCTTACTTCTAAATTTGAGCAACATGGGTTCTAAATTCAAAGCATAGTAATCCCGTGGGCGGGTGCTAACTACTATCCCAAGATATTGAAACCTATCCACCCTTGGAACCAGTAACCCCAAAGCTTACAGTGCCTTGTTGGAGGAAGAGGCCTTGCGCTCCTGCGCTTCCTTCTCTGCCCTCCAGCCACGGGTCATGCCGCTACTATCGCTCAGGCTTTCTCTGCAGTCTGGAAGATATCACCACTGCAGGGAAGCGGTAAAAATCACTTTATCCCAGCTGAAAAAGGATAAAGACAGGATTATATGGAGGGAGCTCACTCTCCACATGCCTGTCTCACATGCTGCTCAGGCCACGCCTCCAACCATAACTTTTAAAGTTGATAAATCACCTCCATGTACTTCCATAAAATGACGAGATAGTCCTGATAAAGATTTATTGTTCGTATTAGGATTACTTTTTGCTCCATTGAAATGTTCCGATAATCGGGTTTTTAATTTTCCGGATGTGGATCCAACATATTGCAGACAGCAACTGTAATAAGTAACTACATAGTCTACATGATCATGATTACAATTGATATAAGAATTTATCTTGAAATTAGTTTCATTGTGCATAGATTTCAAACACTGCGATTTCATCATATACTAACATAGTCCACATCTTATACCACCACATCTATAGGACCTTGTTATATTTAACCACCCAGTGCAATTTTAGTGTTAATATTAGAAAAAAACACTAGGAGAAAGTTTTTTTCTGTAATGTATCTGATTTTTTTGTGTTATAAGCACTTTTTGGAATAGAAGCTTGTATATATCAGGAAAGTTCTACATTTTTAGGGAAATTATTCTTTCACTGAGTCTCCTATCAAAGTTTACAGTGAAGGAAATAATTATTTGATCCCTTACAGATTTTGTAAGTTTACTCACTGACAAAGACATGAACAGTCTATAATTTAAGGGTAGGTTAATTTGAACAATTAGAGAAAGAATATCCAAAATAAAATCCAGAAAATCACATTGTATAAATTATATAAATGTATTTGCATTTTGCAGAGAGAATAAGTATTTGATCCCTCTGGCAAACAAGACTTAATACTTGGTGGCCGTTCCCTTGTTGGCAGCACAGCACTCAGACTTTTTTGTAGTTGATGATGAGGTTTGTGCACGTCAGGAGGAATTTTGCTCCACTCCTCTTTACAGATCATCTCTAAATTATTAGGATATTGAGGTCGTCGCTTGGAAACTCGAATCTTGAGCGCCTCTATAAGTTTTCTATGGGATTAAGGTCTGGAGACTGGCTAGGCCACTCTATGACCTTAATGTGCTTTTTTTGAGCCACTACTTTGTTGCCTTGGCTGTATGTTTTAGGTCATTGTCGTGCTGGAATACTCAGCTACGACCCATGTTTAATGTCCTGGCGGAGGGAAGGAGGTTTTCACTCAGGATTTTACGGTACAAGGCTCCATCCATTGTCTCATTGATGCGGTGAAGTAGTCCTGTGCCCTTAGCAGAGAAACACCCCAAAACATAATGTTTCCACATCCATGCTTGAGAGTGGGGACTGTGTTCTTTGGGTCATAGGCAGCATTTCTATTCCTCCAAATACGATGAGTTGAGTTAAGGCAAGGAGCTCAATTTTTGTCTCATCTGACCATAGCAACTTCTCCCAATCACTCTCAGACTCATCCAGGTGTTCAGTGACAAACTTCAGACGGGTCGGCTGCACATGGGCTTTCTTCAGACGGGCCAGCTGCACATGGGCCTTCTTCAGAACGCCCGGCTGCACATGGGCCTTCTTCAGACGGGCCGGCTGCACATGGGCTTTCTTCAGATGGGCCGGTTGGACATGGGCCTTCTAAAGATGGGCCCACTGCACATGGGCCTTTTTCAGATGGGCCTGCACATGGGCCTTCTTGAGCAGTGAAACTTTGCGAGCCCTGCAGGATTTCAATCCATTACGGCGTAATGTGTTACCAATGGGTTTCTTGGTGACAGTGGTCCCAGCTGCCTTGAAATCATTAACAAGTTCCTCCTGTGTAGTTTAGGCTGATCTCTCACCTTCCTCATGATCCTGGAAACCCCACGAGGTGAGATTTTGGATGGAGCCCCAGATCGATGTCAATTGACACTCATTTTGTATTTGTTCCATTTTTTTACTATTGCACCAACAGTTGTCTTCTCCTCACCCAGCGTGATACTGTTTATGTACTAAGGCAATAATTCTATTTCTCTTATTTTAGGAGATAAATATATCTGGGAGGAACAAAGCAACTTGATGAGTAAAAAGTGTGAATCATGAGTAAAGAACAAAAGTTGATAATAAAATTTAGTTACTTTATAGGTTAGCACAATAAAAAGATAGTCATCACTAAGTTGCAAGCTAGCTTTTTCAAAATTATTAGCAAAAATGGAACTGATCCAAAGAGATTATCATCTGTGTTCGCTATAGGAATTATACAAGATGGAGGATTTCAGGGTCATGCTAAAATTGCTATGGATTTACCAATTGTGAGGTTGACTAGATTTATTGGGTTTTATAATCATTCATTCTTAGATTTAGTGTTAAATTTAGTGTAATTCTAACTGTACTGACACAAGAAGGGGGTATCCAATGAGTTAATAATAAATCTGAAAACCCCTGAGACTCCTACTGAACTGGGATTAGTTCTAATTTTACTCGTTAACTGCGCCTTGCCGTTTGCTTTACTCTCATATAAAGGGCAAGATTTGCCATCTGCTACGGCTGAACGACAGGTGTAGTTATATGAAACCAAGCTATTTATCACCATGATGTGTTATTTGTGGCTTTGCGTGAGATTGCAGGTAAACTTGCAAATTTGCCATATTTGAATTCTCGTCTTGTCAAAGGTACATTACAAATTTAGTTTTTTTCACATCGAAAAATAATTCTCAGTTTGTTCTTAGAATGTACAGAAAGTTTAGTTGAAAAAAAGTTTAAAAAAATCCCTGTTATCAGTAATACTAATATTGAAAAAACCCAGCTCAATGGGGAGAATTATTTTCAAGGCGATGCTCCACTGGAAAGAAATTTGCCACTCAAACCAGAGACCCATCTGCCCCTAAGGACTGGTGCCCATTACCGATTTTTCTCCTATGAGTGCTGTGTGGTTTTCACAGATAGAACTCATATATTTGATATTCTAAAGTATTGTGGACATGTCTAGCCAGCTGGAGAGGTAGTTTGAGAAAAAATCTGAGATATGTCTGATGTGTATCCAAGAGGCTGGATCAAAATCAGAAATGCAAGTCAATAGGTTTGCAAAAAAAACGGACCACAGTCAAATGATATCCGAGTGCAGTCTGATTTTCATGGACTGACAGAATAGAGAAGGTGGAGAACCTTCTTTATTTTCTCTCCACGACCGAGAAAAACCTGATGTTGTGCCGGATCCGCGGTGGCTCGAGGGGTCTCCAGACCCAGGGTCGTGCGGCCACTCGATGAAGGGGGGCTATGTACAGGGGGATTGGAAAGTTTGTGACGCCACCCACGGTGCGTGGTAATGTGAGGGACCACCACTGCCATTGGGGAGCCCGGTGATGATGGTGTGGCAGCCTGATGTTTAACCCCTCTGTGGGTAGGGGGTTTGTGTCCCGGGGCCCGTCGGATGGTTGGTGATTGGGTGCCGTTGGGGTAGGAACAGGGGTATTTCAGTGTACTCACTCAGTCCAGGAATAACAACACCGACAGATTGTAAACCAGAATTCTGAGCACGACTGCAGCTTGTAGAGAGCACGCTTGGGTCTGTGCCCTTGGTATTGCTGTTAGCCTGTGGCCCTGTCCTTGGCACCTCTGACTCTGTTGGACCCGTGGGTATAAAACTCTTTGGGTCCCACTCACCCGCATGGCTAACGGAGTGAGCTTGCTCTCAGGGTTCACGAGTAGGATTTCTTTGGACTGTTTTGGGAAAGTCCTATCCAATCGGTGCGCTAGTACCCCAATTTTGGAGCAGGTTGGGGATAACACTTGAAGTCTTCACCCCCATCGGTTAAATTACCGGAATGCGTGAAGCTACTTTCCGGCCTAGAGTCCACGTACCCTGTCGTGCCCTGGCCCCTGCCCGATGTTATAGCTCAAGGCCGCCGGCCGCCCTCCTCGGCAGTCCGCGCCCCTTGACACTGTCCCCTGCGACCGGGGTTCCAGCTCCTACCAGGCCCAGACCAACGTCTGCCACCTAGTACACAGGAGCTCTGCTCCGTGACCTCTCCTCACGAGAGTCACCACTCCACCTCCTCTCCTTCCTCAAGCTCAACTCAACTCGACTGTCACTTTCCTCACTTTCCCCTCACCAACCACCCATGTGGGCAGCCCTATTCCCTTCAGGCCCCCCAATGGTATGTCTGGTAGGTTAAAGTGGGAAGTGTTCCTAGGATTTTGATTGGCTAAGCTGTTAGCAACACCAAAGGACCAGGACCTGTAACCAAAGAGGGTGGATACCGTGCAGAAGGGCAGATTGCACAATACCCTGTGACGACCTGATAGACCAGGGTGTCACAATGTCACACTGATCAAATAATCGGACCGTGTTTCTCGGATGGGGAGAAGTTGGTTGTGTAACCCTATCCGTACTGTATGTTATGGGCTTACCTAATGAGGTGGATTCTCTAAGCTAAAGGTCGAGGTAAACAGCACAGACCTGAGGCAATGATGCAGTGGAGCTGGACTTGCTGGATGGCTTATGGATCAGTACACAAGGATATGTGTCACAGGCGGAGGGGCCGCGCTCACTATGCTTGGGTCCGGGGCTTCTGCTGCTGCTCGGTGGCTCGAGCGGTGGGCCGTACCCGGGGACTCAAGCAGCGCTCCTCGCTCATGAGTGAAAAGGGGGTGGTTTGTTTTGGGAGATAGTTCGTGACGCCACCCACGGGTCGTGGTGATAATGGGCACCACCGCTGCTGGTGACGGGGATCCCGGGAGCGATGGCAGGGAGCAGCTAGGATGTTGTTTCCCCTCCGTGGGTAGGGGTTGGTGATCCCGGGGCCCGGTTGTGATACAGGGAGGCAGGGTAGCTGGGGTGCAGGGTTGTGGAGGCAGCATGGCGCGGTGCCGGATGGCACTGTTGTACTCACTCAGGCACAGATTCACAGAGTCTCTGGTAAACCAAACGGCTGGATGGACGGGTCCCGCAGCCAGCTGCAGTGTCTTTGCTCTCCCCGGACAGGTTGATGGTGGCTGTCTTTCCCTGCACCTTTGTAGAATGTATTGACTCCGATGGTTTCCCAACGGTAGTCCGCTCCCCGGCGTGTATGTACCAAAGGAGCCCGTATTGCCCGCAGGCACTGGCCCTTGGATCTCTAGCCTATGGCGGTGGCTTTTTATCCTCACTGTGTGAACGGTTGCCTTTTGTCGGGTCTTGGGTGTTAGTGAATCCCTGGGGTTCCGGTCACTCTCGGATTTGACCATTGTCGGCAGCTCCCAGCCTGGTCGTGGTCCGATTGCCCTGCCTTTGTGCTTGGTACAAATCTGCTCCCCGGCTCGGTACCGGCGGGCCACCGCCCATCCCCGGTCCTACGATTACGCGGACTTGCACCACCTCCTGCAGACGGCCACCACCGTCTGCCGACCTTGCTGACAGTGCCTGGGCTCCTACCCAGACACCAACAGTTTCTGTCCTCTCACTTTCAACTCCAACTCGAATCTGTCACTTTTCCCGCCTCCAGGCCTGTGAACTCCTCGGTGGGTGGGGCCAACCACCTGGCTCCGCCCCACCAGGTGTGGACATCAGACCCTGGAGGGAGGCAACAAGGATTTTGTTTGACTGATGTAGACTATCCAGGGGAGGGGGTGTGTGTGATGTTATGTCTGTGACTACCTGGCTAGTCCAGGGCATCACATATGCAGGTTGACAAAAGGGTTATGCGGAGATGGAAGCACTAGACGCTGCAGAGCCAAAAATGAGGCTGCACTGGAACAGCAAAATAGAAGATGCTAAAGGACCAGGATAGTTGATATTAGTTTAGTATCAAGAATTTAACACTGCAAAATTGAAGATGTAAAAATAACAGGATACTTGATGTGAATTATTAGTGAACAAGACACAGCAGAGTTTTAGATGTGGCATCACAAGGAAAACAGAGGCAAATTCATCACAAGTACTTAAAAATTGGAGGTGAGAACAACATCGAAGTAGCACTACTGAGCTTGGAAATAGCTGGTTGCAGGATGGCAGTGTGGAGCAAATGATCCGACAGATATGATGAGGGGCAGGAACCCTGAAACAGATTAGTCTCTGGGGTAGTATGAGCCACTTGACATATAGAGGTAACACTAAAATTATATAAATATATAGATTTTTTTTAACGAATTAATTTTTATTAATTTTCAATGATACATGTTTTTAGCTTCTCATGTTGTATTTCCTTCCTTTTAAAGCAATCCAAGTTGACAAATCATAGCAAAACTAGTTAGGGCACAAAAAGTGGCAAAAATGCTGCAAATTTTGCTATGATTTCAGAAAATATCTGTCCAATACACTGTAAAATCAAATACACCCTCATGTTTTTATAAATATTTTATTATACATTTTCATGGGACAACTCTGAAGATATGACACTTTGATATAATGTAATGGAGTCAGTGTGCAGCTTGTATACAGTGTAAATTTGTTATGCCCTCTAAATAACTGAACACACAGCCATTAATGTCTAAGCCGCTGGCATCAAAAGTGAGTACACCCCAAAGTGAAAATGGACAAATTGTACCCAAAGTGTCAATCTTTTGTGTGGTCATCATTATTTTCAGTCACTGCCTAAATTTGACATGGAGTCCACTAGAGCTTCATAGGAGACAATGCAATCCTCTTTCATCCGCCATGGCATCATCATGGAGCTGGTGGATGTTAGAGATCTTGAGCTCCTCCACCTTCTGTTTATGTATTCCCCACAGATGTTCAATAGATCTGAAGACATGCTTGGCAGTCCAGTACCTTTACCCTCAGTTTCTACAGCAAGGCAGTGGTCCTCTTGAAGGTGTTTGGGGTCATTATCATGCTGGAATACGGGAGGGAGGGGATCATGCGATCAGGCACCTCTTCAGTATATCACAGGACATGTTGGCATTAATGGTTCCCTCAAAGAATTGTAGCTCCCCAAAGCTAGTAGCGCTCATGCAGCCCAAAACCATGACACTCCCACCACCATGCTTGACTGTATGCAAAACACATTTGTCTTTGTACGCCTCACCTGATGTCTGTCCAGCCTCTATTTGAAGACTTCCATTGAAGGAGAACTCACTAACTCTCTTGGCAGGCTGTTCCACTCATTGATCACCCTCACTGTCAAAAAGTTTTCTAATATCTAATCTGTATCTTCTGTATCTTCTCCCTTTCAGTTTCATACCATTACGTTTCACATTTCCATGTGCAAATGAGAATAAGGATGATCCCTCTACACTGTAACATCCCTTCAGATATTTGTAGACAGCTGTTAGGACTCCTCTTAGCCATCTAGCTAATCATTTCCAGATCCTTTAACCATTCCCAGTAGGACATAGTTTGCAGTTCATTCACCATCCTGGTAGCTCTTCTCTGAACTTCCTCCAGTTTTTTTATGTTTTGGATTTTTTTGGGGGTTTTTTTTGTTTGTTTTTTTTTTTAAATATTTGCCAAAAACTGGACATAGTATTCCAGGTGAGGTTTGAGTAAAGAAGTGTAGAGGGGGATAATAACTTCACGTGTTCACATGATCTAGACTCTATGCTTCTCTTAATTCATTCCAGAACTGTTTGCCTTTTTTTGCTGCTGATGATTCATGTGCAGTCTGTGAACTATTAGTATACCCAAGTCTTTTCCACATATGCTGTTGCTTAATTCTATTTCTCCCATTCTGTAAATGTTATTTTCTTTTTTCTAACCCAGTTGTGGAATTTTGCATTGCTCCCTGTTAAGCACCATTTAATTAGTTGCCGCCCACTGTTCCAGCTTATCTAGATCCTTCTGAATCCTTTTTCTGTGTACTCTAGTGTTATAGCTATCCCTCCTAGTTTTGTGCTGTCTGCAAATGTTATTAGTTTACCTACAGTTCCCTTATCTTAATGATTTATACAAATGTTTAACAACACTGGAGCCAAGACAAAGCCTTTCTTTGTCGCTCCATTGGGAGACCCAGACAATTGGGTGTATAGCTACTGCCTCCGGAGGCCACACAAAGTATTACACTCAAAAGTGTAAACCCCTCCCCTCTGCCTATACACCCCCCCGTGCATCATGGGCTCCTCAGTTTTTATGCTTTGTGCGAAGGAGGCTGACATCCACGCATAGCTCCACATCTTAGTCAGCAGCAGCTGCTGACTAGGTCGGATGGAAGAAAAGAGGGCCCATATCAGGGCCCCCAGCATGCTCCCTTCTCACCCCACTCTTGTCGGCGGTGTTGTTAAGGTTGAGGTACCCATTACGGGTACATAGGCAGGAGCCACATGCTGTTTTCCTTCCCCATCCCTTTAGGGCTCTGGGTGAAGTGGGATCCTAATCGGTCTCCAGGCACTGGGACCGTGCTCCCTCCGCAGCCCCTGGGAATCTGCTGGACAGGAGCCGGGTATCGTCAGGGACAAGGCCCTGCTACTGTGAGGTACTCTGTGTCCCCGTGGGGACCGCGCATGGAGCGCTTGTGCCATACACACTGCAGCACTGCTGGGTGTGTTAGTGCGCCGGGGACTACCGCGCCGGCCGTGCTTATTTGCCTGCCGCGCTTATAACTTTAGTCCCCGGCTTTTGCGGCCTAGTTTCGCTTATTCCCGCCCACAGGCCTGCCAGTCAGGGGAAGGGCGGGACGCTGCACAGGACGGCAGCACTGAGGGCTGGAGCATACTCTGTATCCTCCTCCCCCCTCACTCAGCACAGTGGGGCACTAGATTCCCGCACTTTCTAGGGCACGCCCACGGCCCTCTCCTCCCCACAGAACGCCGGCAGCCATTACTGTCAGCACTTCTGACGCTGGAGAGGAGAGACAACATCAGGGGGGCCCGGGCACGGATTCTGGTGATCACACAACCGCTGTGAGCGGTCGGTAAGCAGCACCTGAGGTGCTGGCCCCACTGAGTGACGAAGTGTACATATATATATATATGCTTGTTGTATGGTCGCACTGTTGCTTTTTGGCTACTCCTAGAGAAGCCTTACAGTCCAGCCCCGGGCACTGTTCAATCATTATACCACCCCCGGACCTGCCAGTCAGGAGGAAGGGCGAGACAGTCGGGCTGACGCCGACAGTGAGGGCCGGAGCACACTTCGCTGTCCTCCGCCCCCCTCACTAATCACGCTACGGAACTGATCCCCTCAAGGACTCAGTGTCCCCTTGGGGACGGTGCAGAGAGCAGCTTCGCCTCAGACTTGGCGACTACCGCGCCGACCGCGCCTGCTTGCCGGCCGCGGTCTGTAACTTTAGTTCCCGGCTTTTGCGGCCTAGCGCCTTAAACTCCCGTCCCTGGCCCTGCCAGTCAGGGGGAAGGGCGGGACGGTCAGTCGGAGGCTAGCAGTGACGGCTGGAGCACACTTGGCTTTCCTCCGTCTCCCTCACGTTTCGCTCAGGGCACCAGATTCCTGCACTTTTGGGGTTACGCCCACGGCTCCCCCCTCCACTGTACACGCCGACAGCCATGTTTTCAGCAGCACATACTGCTTCAGGGTCGGTACACCAGGGGGCTTCTTCTCGATGCTGGGCCCCCTAGAGTGATGAACTGTATATGTGATACACTGAATATATGGCTATATAATGTTTGAATGCAGTTTCACTGGTTGAGCTTCGCCGGCGTTCCCTGTCCAGGCGGCAGGGACAGAGTTACAGCTTTGCTGAGAAACTCTCTGGGTCATTTTCACTATCCATGTCTCAGGCTATGGACAAATGGTCGGCTAAGAGACTAGGAGTTGCGGTCCAGACCGGCCCCTTACACAGGCCCCGGGCACTGCGGGATCGCCCCAGGCCTCCCTCGGTCGGCGACGAAGCGTGTTCCTGGGGTGGCCTCTAGTTAGTACGTGGTAAACTCCAGCACGAACCGCAGTCCCAGTCCGGCTAAGCAGCCTTGCTTGGAATCTTCCCCGACTTCTAGGGTCTCAGCTTGAGGACCCTCTAGAGGATGGGGCGGAGGTCGCAACCCAGGACTCTGTCCGGACGTGGCTCTCAAGGCTTCACAGATTCTGTCCAGAAGCACACCTTCCCGGACAAGCGTTTTACTGAACACCTTATAACACACGTTGTCCCTTCCCCTCTGACGTTGTTAAGGTTTCGGCTCAGTGTCATAAAGTGCCCGCCAGTCTCGGACTGGCGGCTAGATCAGTAGTAGCAGTGGCTGGCGGGTCCACGCTCAAGAATGCCACGGACAGAAAGATAGAACTCCTAATGGGATCCATCTATGAAGCCATAGGCGCGTCCGTTGCCCCAGCCTTTGCAGGGGTGGGCACTCCAGGCTATCTCAGCTGCTCTGTCTCAGATCAATGCGGTCATCCTGTGCTCCGCAATTAGCGTCTTTGACGTCTCAGGCGGTGGTATTTTCATCCTCCGCCGTGCACAGAGAACCTTTTCTGCATGGCGGTCCAGGTCAGGGGAGTGGTCCCCACATGTCCAAGACCGATGTAGGAGACATTCTGTCTTACGGTCACAGGATAGAGCTCAGTTCTCGTCCTCCGACTCGTTGATTCACAGCATCTCCGTCCCCCGAGCGAGCCGATGCACGTTTCCAGTCGGTGAACACTCCGAAGGCAGGAGGAGTTGCGATCCTCGTTCCCCTTCAAGAACGTAGTCGCGGCTTTTTACTCCAGCTTGTTCGTGGTACCAGATAGGACGGATCACTCCGCCCCGTTCTGGACTTCACACGGCTCAACGGACGGAGAACCTGACGGTTCCGGATGGAATCTCTCCGCTTGCCATCACCTTTGATGGCCCAAGGAGGTTTCCTAGCATCAATCGACATCAGGGATGCTTATTTCCACGTGCCGATTGTACCAGAATATCAGCGCTTCCTGCGCTTCGCCATAGGGAACGAACACCTTCAGTTCGTGGCACTAACTTTCGGCCTGGTGACAGCCCTACGGGCCTTCACCAAGGTCATGACAACGGTGGTAGCGGTCCTACTCTCTCAGGCAATCAGGGTACATGGACTCAGCAGAGTCCTCCCTCCAGATCAATGTTCTGGAGAGAAGGGCAGTGTTCTAGCCCTAATAGCGTTCCAGCCATGGCTGGAAGGCAGGCAGATCCGAATTCAGTCGGACAACGCCACGGCGGTGGCATACATCAACCACCAAGGCGGCACAAGCAGTCGGCAAGCCTTCCAGCAAGTCCGGCGGATTCTGTTGTGGGTGGAAGCCACAGCCTCCACCATCTCCGCAGTTCACATCCCGGGCGTAGAAAACTGGGAAGCAGACTTTCTCAGTCGCCAGGGCATGGACGCAGGGGAATGGTCTCTTCGACCGGACGTGTTTCAAGAGATTGTTGCCGCTGGGGGAAGCCGGACGTCGACCTATTGGCGTCCCGGCACAACACCAAGGTCCCGGCATTCATGGCACGTTCTCAAGATCACAGAGCTCTGGCGGCAGACGCATTCTGAATTCTGCGGCCCTCAACCTGACTGCGTAGCCATTGAGTACTGGATCCTAGCGTCTTCAGGGTTATCTCAAGAGGTCATTGCCACTATGAGACAGGCCAAGCAACCAACGTCCGCCAAAGATCTACCACAGGACGTGGAAGATCTTCTTATCCTGGTGCTCTGATCAGAGTTTTACTCTCGGCCCACTTTCTGTCCTTCCTTCAATCCGGAATGGAGAAGGGGTTGTCTCTCGGTTCCCTTAAGGGACAAGTTTCGGCGCTTCTGTGTTTGTGTTTCAAAAGCGTCTAGCCAAACTCCCTCAGGTACGCACGTTCCTGTAGGGGGTTTGCCACATAGTCCCTCCTTACAAGCGTCGGCTAGAACCCTGGGATCGGAACAGGGTGATACCGGCTCTTCAGAATCCACCCTTCGAGCCAATGAGGGATATTCTCTTTCACGCCTTTCGCAGATGGTGGTCTTCCTAGTGGCAGTCACGTCACTCCGCAGAGTGTCTGACATAGCAGCGCTGTCATGTAAAGTCCCTCTTCCTGGTGTTTCACCAGGACAAGCTGGTTCTGCGTTCGGTTCTGGAATTCCTCCCAAAGGGGTATCCTCTGTTCATCTCAATCAGGATATCTTCTTACCTTCGTTTTGTCTCATCCGGTTCACCAACGTGGAAAGGATTTGCACTTGTTAGGTCTGGTGAGAGCACTCAGACTCTACATTCCTTGTACGGCGCCCCTGCGCCGCTCGGATGCGCTCTTGTCCTTGTCGCTGACCAGCGTAAAGGGTCGCAAGCTCCCAAGTCAACTTGGCTCGGTGGATCAAGGAACCAATTCTTGAAGCCTACCGTTCCGCTGGGCTTCCGGTTCCTTCAAGGCTGAAGGCCCATTCTCCCAGAGCCGTGGGTGCGTCCTGGGCGTTGTTGCACCAGGGTACGGCTCAGCAGGTGTGTCAGGCGACTACCTGGTTGAGTCTGCACGCCTTCACGGAGCACTATCTAGTGCATACCTACGCTCGGCAGATGCCAGCTTAGATAGGCGAGTCCTTCAGGCGGCGGTTGCCCACCTGTAGGAAGGGGCCGTTTTACGGCTATATTACGAGGTATTCTTTTACCCACCCAGGGACTGCTTTTGGACGTCCCAATTGTCTGGGTCTCCCAATGGAGCGACAAAGAAGAAGGGAATTTTGTTTACTTACCGTAAATTCCTTTTCTTCTAGCTCCAATTGGGAGACCCAGCACCCGCCCCTGTTTCCCTTCGGGCTGTTATTCTTTGTGTACACATGTTGTTCAGATTGAATTGTTCTTGGTCATGGTTTCAGTTCTCCGAACATCCTTCGGATTGAATTTACCTTAGACCAATTTATAAGTTTCCTCCTTCCTGCTTTTGCACCAAAACTGAGGAGCCCGTGATGCACGGGGGGTGTATAGGCAGAGGGGAGGGGTTTACACTTTTGAGTGTAATACTTTGTGTGGCCTCCGGAGGCAGTAGCTATACACCCAATTGTCTGGGTCTCCCAATTGGAGCTAGAAGAAAAGGAATTTACGGTAAGTAAACAAAATTCCCTTCTTTGGTACCCCACTTCAAACACTCTTCCAATTGAATGTGCAACTATTTATTACCACTCTTTCAGTATAATCACTGGGCCACTTATTAATCCGCCTAACCATAGCATTGTCAATCCCATACTTGGTAATTTTTTCAATACGGATAGTATGAGATACATTATCAAATGTTGTGCTGAAGTTGAGATATACTATTCCATCATAGAAGGAAATTAGATTAAGTTAGATGAGTCTGGCATGACTTGTTTGCTACAAACCCATGCTGGCTCTGGTTAATTAATGTGTTCTTATCCACGTACCTACATACATGCTGTTTCATAATTTGTTCAAAGATCTTTCCTGTTATAGAAGTAATGGCCTATAATTTCTTGGTTCCATCTTCTTTCCTTTTTTGAAGATAAAAACAACATTTGCTATTTTCCAATCCTCTGTGACTTCTCCTGTTCTCCAGGAATTTTGAAAGATTGTGGCTAGTGGTTCTACAATTTCATCTGCTATCTCTTTCAGTACCTTAGGATGTAATTCATCTAGACCAGGAGATTTAAATTAATTTAAATTACCTAAGTGTTCCTTCACCAGCTCTCTGTTTATAGATAGAATAGATTCGTATATTCCTATAATAGTACAGTGTAGATCAGTTGATATTACATTTGCTTTCTTAGAGAACAAAGAAGAAAAATAAGAATTTTAAAGTTTGACCTTCTCAACATCATTTTTGACCATTTCACCCTTTTCATCCTGTAAAAACCCTTTATCATCTTTGACTTTTCTTTTGCTTTTGCTATACTCCCAAAAAACTTTTTTTATTGCTTTTAGTCTCCCTTGCAAGCTTCACTTCATTACTGGCTTTATCTGTTCTAATGCTTGTTCTGCAGTCTCTACAGACAGCATTATATTCTTTTTGACAACTCAACATTTCGCCACTTGTATGAGGGGTGAACTGTTCATAATTAGGCCAGACATATGGTTCCTTTGTTTGTTAACCCCTTCACGACCTTGGACGGATCTATCCGTCCAGGATCGTGTCCCGTTAAGCCCCGCCCCCTGCCGCGGGCAGGCGGCGTGGATCGGCACACATATCAGCTGTTTTCAACAGCTGACATGTGTGCCTGCTAGCCGCGGGTGGAATCGCTTCCACCCGCGGCCATTAACCCCTTAAATCTTGCTGCCAAAGTCTGGCAGCAAGATTTAAATGCGCGCGGCCATGTTTGTTACTCACCGCCGCCCCCACCGGAAGTCACGTGTGTTATCACGTGACTATCGGTGGTTGCCATCGTAGCACAGGGTCATGTGATGACGCCTGCAGCTACGAAGTTTCACTTTCATTTTCCCTCGGCCGAGAGCAGAGGGAAAACCAAAGTGACTGAATCTGCTGATTACAGCGGTAAAGCTGTGATCAGCAGATAGCGATCAGCAATCGGATTGCTGATCGCTATAGCCCCCTAGGGGGACTAGTAAAATAAAAAAAAAAGTAAAAAAAAAAGTTTTAAAAAATAAAAAAAAAAACAAAAAACCTAAAAGTTCAAATCACCCCCCTTTCCCCCCATTGAAAATTAAAGGGTTAAAAAATAAATAAATATACACATATTTGGTATCGCCGCGTTCAGAAATGCCCGATCTATCAAAATATAAAATCAATTAATCTGATTGGTAAACGGCGTAGTCGCAAAAAAATTCCAAACGCCAAAATTACGTTTTTTGGTCGCCGCAAGTTTTACGCAAAATGCAATAACAGGCGATCAAAACGTAGCATCTGCGCAAAAATGGTACCATTATAAACGTCAGCTCGAGACGCAAAAAATAAGCCATCACTGACCCATAGATCCTTAAAAATAAGAACGCTACGTGTTTCGGAAAATGGCGCAAAACGTGCGCCACTTTTATTGGACAAACTTGTGAATTTTTTTTAACCCCTTAGATACAAGTAAACCTATACATGTTTGGTGTCTACAAACTCGCACCGACCTGAGGCATCACATAGATACCTCAGTTTTACCATATAGTGAACACAGTGAATAAAATATCTCAAAAACTATTGTACGATCACACTTTTTTTGCAATTTTTCCGCACTTGGAATTTTTTTGCCGTTTTCCAGTACACTATATGGTAAAACTTATGGTTTCATTTAAAAGTACAACTCGTCCCGCAAAAAACAAGCCCTCATATGGCAAGATTGATGGAAAAATAAAAATGTTACGCCTCTCAGAAGAAGGGGAGCAAAAAACAAAAACGCAAAAACGGAAAGTGCCCGGGGGCTGAAGGGGTTAAACCAAGAAAAGTTAGCTATTGTCTCATGTGAGACTGATCGGAGCCCTATTGTCTATAAATGAGGATCGTCTTTTAAATGTGTATTGCCAAAGGCCTTCTGACAACATAGTTCAGAGGAAAATTATGCAGTCAGATTGAACTTGCGACCAATGAGAGAGCAGCTATCTCCACCTATCCTGTAAAAAAACTGAGAGGTATAAAAGGTCCTTGCTTCTGTCATCAGAGTATTATTCTACATGACCTCTGAGAAGGAACTATGGTTCCAACTGGGGGAATCACAGAACTGCTTCACCAGTGGAGGTGTGAGACTCTGCCACTTGTACTATCTTGTGTTTTGCTGGGAATGTACAATGTGTTTTTCCTGATGGTGAACCAATAAAGTCTTTTCAATGTGTGGTTCCTTCACCCTGTGTGGTCTGAGAAGTGTTTTGCCCATGGGGAAAAAGTGCGAGAGTTCAAAGGGATGACCCCTGGTTCGTGCAATCATTCTGAAGATAGCCAGGCCAGCGGACAAGAGCACCCACTGACCCATGGTAGGCAACGGAGGCGGTCTCCCTCACGGGTCAGACTCTTGGTGCCCTCTGTCTCTCCCTTGCCTAAGATTCCTTCTGCAGCTGCGGCCACTGTTCCGCCGAGGTGCCGGTCTTTACATCTGGCTCAATCTCGTGATGTTCTGCTGGCTGCTCTGCCAGAGTATAGGTCCAGAAAAAGGGCCACTGAGCATGCGCGTGACATGGCACCTTCTGATTGGCCGTTGGACGTTAGCTGCCCTGATGACGTGCATCCCGCTGACTGGGCGTGAGCTAGTGTGGACGGTGCTTAAGTTATATAAGGACACCGCTGACGCCAGACGGTGCTCAGTTTTTACAGCCTTATCCTGCGAGGGTGTCAGGCAGGTCGCTTGAATTGCACCTATACTATTGGTGTATGTGCCATTTAAGTATGCTGTGCACCGCATGTAAGCAAGTCACTTGAATTGCGTCTATAGTATCAGTGTGTGCGATGGTTAATCGTGCTGTGCACCACATATAGGCAGGTTGGTTGAATTTTATCTCTAGTACTGGTGTGTACGTTGGTTAAGTGTGCTGTGCATCGGATATAGGCAGCTCGCTTGAATTGCGTTTTTACTACCGATGTGTATGCTGGGTAAGCGTGCTGTTCACTGCGTATAAATGTGGCGCCCCTGACCTGGTCAGGCACCACTGAGTACTGCACCCAAGCTGGGACAGTACTTCCAGGTAATCCTAATGGCCAGAATGAGGTGTGTACGCACAGACACATAGCAACCAGTTCCCCAAAACCATTAGATGGTACCCTTGGGCAGTCCCTAGAGGGGTCAGGCCTTCAATTCTTGTCAAGGGGCGTAGTGGAGGGGCTGGGAGCTAAGATGCAGAGGCTGTAAGGAAAGAAGTGGAGCGAGCCAGTCTGGTAGTGGAGCGGGGCAGTTGCTAATGGAGACGCGCGCGGCCACTAGTCAGACCCTGCACGTGGAGTAGCCGTTAGCGGGGAGAACGGTTACCAGTCAGAAAGACAGAGAGAGAGAGTCAGTCGAGTACGGGGACTGCTGGTACTGGCACGCACGGGGTACAGGTCCCTAGAGTAGACGTCCATTTATTGATCTGCTAAACCTGCCGGTGAGGGGAACTACAAGTCCCTCACCAACCATCAAGAGTCCGAGCCTCAGCAGCAACGCAGGGGCCCATAAGGGGATTGAGCCTGGAGCCATCTCACTTGGTCCACGCTGCTGGCAAACGGGCCAAAAAAGGAAAAAAGGCAATAGCGACTCCCTGGATGAACCCCACGGTACTTCAAGTCAGGGGTTATCCGAACAAAGAAGTGCAAGGAAGGCGAGTTAAAGGTTACCCTCAAACCGACCTGAAGGAGCTCCTGGTTCTCCACCTGGTTTTACACAGCATCGCCCAGCTTAGCTCACAGCAACAATAGAAGTGAGGAAAGATCAGTTGAAAGACATTTTGGACTCAGACTGGATTATTTACTAACACACTATCCTACACCCGAGTCCTTGGGGCCAGCTTCACTGACGGGAGCCACACCATCCGACTGCAGACTCCATCAGCCCCAGCCGCTCGTTAAATTTGCAGTTGCAGTCACCCATATCCCTGACTGCAAACCATGAGTGGCGTCACGACACAAATTATACAGAAACCGACATACCTGTTGCTTTGCCTCTTACAAAAGAAGCCCAGTGGCATCTCTGAAGGTGGATTGATGTCCCTGGGGCGACTGCACGGCTTCACATAAACAGGTCGCTTGAATTTTGCGTTACTTTTTTGTTTCTGCTTGTGCAGCCTGTGTGCAATTAACACAGAACCTAGTGCACTCATTTATATTCAGCTTTACTTTAATCTGCTGTTGTCCTTCTGTGTCGCCCTGGGCAAGCCAGGGGACACGGGTCACAACACCACCACACCCCACACTCCAGGTAGGCACATCACAGCTAACCACAAATCCTTGTTGCCTTCCTCCAGGAGTCTGTGATGCACACCAGGGGGTGGGCCAGGCGGTTGGCTCCGCCCATCGAGGAGCTCACAACTCTGGAGGCAGGAAGAAACCAGGCAGATGAGTCAGGGAGGAGGAAGTGGAAGGAGTGAAGTGAAGCCCAGGCAGGGCAAGTGTGAGGAGCTAAGAGAGAAAGTAAAGCAACTAAGTGAAAGCAAAGTGACAGAAGAGAAAGACAGCCTGAAGGGTCCAGCTTTGTGAGGGCCAGAACAGCAAGGTCAGCAACGGCGGTGACTGTCCGGAGGGGGACCGTTTGGAAGTTCCTGGAAGGACCCCGTTGGCTGTGTGCCCGGTGGTCTGGAGCAGTGTTCCGAAGGACGGTCAGCACCAGGGCAGGGGCCTCTCGGACCCCGGCAAGGCTAGGAGTCGCCAAATTTGCCAAATCCGTCAGTGACGGGGACGCAGATCCCCCAACAACCAAGTCCCGATTGACGGCAACAGCCCGACCATTACCGGGGAGACACCGCCACCGCCAGGGCACAAGTTTCCCCAGGGCCAGCGCCTGCGGGCAAAGTGTAGAGCTCCTCCGGCCCAGATTGCAGTCGGGGAGCGGGTAACCGGAGGGAATCCACCGCTACCATCAGTCAACATAGGTGCAAGGAAGAGAGACATCACCGTCACCTACCGGGAGTGCAGGTGCAGCCGTCTGTGGGACCGTCCTACCAGCCGTTGGTTTACCGTACAAACTGTGTCCGTGTGTCAGGCTGAGTGAGTACCATAGTGCCGCAAGGCACAGCGCTGCCCCCGCGTCCCTGCGCCCTCCAGGCCCTACACTTCACATCTCATCACCGGGCCCCGGGATCACCAACCCCTACCCACGGAGGGGCAACACAACACCTGGCTGCTCCGCATCACCATCCCCGGGACCCCCACACTGAGCAGCGGTGGTGCAATCACCACCACCGTGGGTGGCGTCACGAACTATAACAATCCCCACACCCAACAAACACCCCCTTTCACTCACGGGCGAGGAGTGTCGCTCGAGAAACCCCGGGATCCGGCCCACAGCTCGAGCCACCAGGAGCAGCTGCCGGACCCGAGCAGAAGGGGTGAGCGCGGTGTGCTGACACCCTCCTCCCCGCCCGCGACACTTCCTGCTCTCATGGCTCTTAGCAGCTATATTCCATCCATAGCACAGTGGACCCCGGGTTGCGCTTAGGACTGTTCACACCTTCCTTTCTAAGCCGTCAACCCTTTAAACACCCACATGTCTCCACATTAGATATGCCCCCTCTTCCCATTTGATACACATTTCTTTTTTATCTTTTTAGCATGGATTTAAGTTATGTGTTCATCCATCCGAGTCTCTTCACATGATTTCAATTCTTCCTTCTTTTAGGGATTGTTACTGATTGTGCAGTTAGAATTTGATTTACCAAAACCTGCCAGCCTTCTTGGACATATTTGTATCTTAAAACATTGAGAAATTGGACCTTTCCTACCCTCTAAGTTCATTAAAATCAGCCTTTCTGAGGTCTAACCTTAAAGTCTGAGTCCTCTGACGTCTTCCTCGTCTTTTAATCCAAAATTTTAGGACAGCATGATCGCTGCCTCCTAAATTGCCAGCTACATTTTTTTCTTCCTCAACCATTTCCTCCCTGTTGATAGGAATTCGGTCCAAGATGGCAGATCCTCTTCTTCTCTCTTCTACTTGTTAAAAGATAAAGTTGACAGCGAGAGAAGATAGAATGAAGTGCTGGTTTTATCTTATTAACAGAAGCAGTGTTAATAGCGAGGAACTGCTCAACTTAAGGTCCAGTCACACTAAACAACTTACCAGCGATGCCAACAACGATAGGGATCGCTGGTAAGTTGCTAGGAGGTTGCTGGTGAGATGTCACACTGCGACGCTCCAGCGATCCCACCAGCAACCTGACCTGGCAGGGATCGCTGGAGCGTCGCTACACGAGTTGCTGGTGAGCTCACCAGCAACCAGTGACCAGCCCCCAGCGCCGCGTGGAAGATGCTGCGCTTGGTAACTAAGGTAAATATCGGGTAACCAACCCGATAATTACCTTGGTTACCAGCGCACGCAGCTACACGTGCAGAGAGCAGGGAGACGCGCACACTGAGCGCTGGCTCCCGGCTCTCCTAGTTACAGCACACATCGGGTTAATTACCCGATGTGTGCTGCAGCTAAATGTGCACAGAGCAGGGAGCAGCGCACACCGGGTGCAGCTGCACAGGGTACATATATAGGGTATAGAGTACAGGGTGCAGCTGCACAGAGCAGGGAGCAGCGCACACCGCTTAGCGCTGGCTCCTTGCTCTCCTAGTTACAGCACACATCGGGTTAATTACCCGATGTGTACTGTAGCTAAATGTGCACAGAGCAGGGAGCAGCGCACAATACTTAGCGCTGGCTCCCTGCTCTCCTAGCTACAGCACACATCGGGTTAATTAACCCGATGTGTCCTGCCGCTACATGTGCACAGAGCAGGAGCCGGCACTGACAGTGAGAGCGGCTGAGGCTGGTATCAAAGGTAAATATCGGGTAACCAAGGACAGGGCATCTTGGTTACCCGATGTTTACTGTGGTTACCAGCCTCCGCAGAAGCCGGCTCCTGCTGCCTGCACATTTAGTTGTTGCTGTCTCGCTGTCACACACAGCGATCTGTGCTTCACAGCGGGACAGCAACAACTAAAAAATGGCCCAGGACATTCAGCAACAACCAGCGACCTCACAGCAGGGGCCAGGTTGTTGCTGGATGTAACACACAGCAACATCACTAGCAACATCGCTGCTACGTCACAAAAGTTGTTCGTTAGCAGCGATGTTGCTAGCGATGTTGCTTAGTGTGACGGGGCCTTTAGGGGGCTGTGATCCTCTTGGAGGGTCAAAGCAGAAGGTGGAGGAAAGGATTAAAAACACATTCTGCTGTGAAGAATTCAAAGGACTTGTAAAGTTGACCTATGATTCAACGCATTTTGGAGATTGCAGTCTCCTTCATCAGGAAAATCACAGAGGTACATCTGACACATTTTATTTTGTAGTCAGTTTCTCCTTATTTTTACATTCATAATTTGTTGTCTTTGTTCTTTATTTGCACATTGAATTAGACAGTATGTAAGCAATAACACCAAATGTAACACTCCTGCCCCCCATTCACACATTTGACCTTGTAATATTAATGAGTCACAAGACAACGGGGAGGGAAATTAGTTAATTGGGCACAATTTGGCCATTTTCACTTCGAGGTGTACTCACTTTTGTTGACAGAGGTTTATACATTAATGGCTATGTGTTGAGTTATTTAGAGGGCACCAAATATACCCTGTTATACAAGCTGCATACTGACACTGTACATTGTATCACAGGGGCAGATCTTCAGTGTTGTACCATGAAAAGATATAATAAAATAATTACAAAAATATGAGGTGTGTACTTACTTTTGTAATATACCACATACAGTATATTAATATTTATATTTATTAATAATTTAGAATTATTTATTCTAAAATAAACAATATAAACAATTAAACAATAACAATACGCAATTAATCTAAACATAGATTTTTGAGATCAGCATTTTTTTTTCAAATTCATATTGTCTAGGTTCATTGAATTTTACCCAAACATTTAATTCCCAGCTAATTGATTCTCTGCAAATCACAAGTACTGCATAGCCTCCAAATGCTCTGAATAGATGTGTAATTCTCTGCAATCCCACAGGACTGTATTGAAAATGTTTTCAGCTCTTTAACACAAAAAATCTTAGTAATGTCACTATCCAGATTCATGACAAAGTGGCTGCTGCATTCCCTGTCTTGACTTTTATACAGTCTATGATAGTTCATCCCGATTGACTGTGCAATACCATTTGATCTGATTGCTGAAAGCCATTATGACGAAGCCTTTCTTAGCGATATCTGAGGTCATATCAGCCTTCTCTAGCTCATGCAATCTTTTGTTATGCCCAATATACCTAATAGGACAATGGGTATTTTTTGCAATTCATGCAAATTCATTCAAATTTGTTACATTTAATATTTCCATTTGCGCTTTCTCTGATACATTCTTTATGCAGTGTATAAAATGGGTGTGTCTATTTTAAGCTTTTAACAAGAAGAAAATAATTCAACTTTGAATAATTCAGTGAATTCTGAAACAATTGACAGAAATTAATTAGCTCATCTTTAGTTAAGGTGGAAAAGCGAAGAACGAAAATCAATTATTATGTCAGTTTTGCATGAAACATTTTTCATTCCGTCTTAGCATTTAAGAGGCGCATATTATGGACTCTACAAATGTAACATCTCCAGCCATGTTCATCCTTCTTGGATTATCAGACGTTCCTTTTCTTCAGGATATCTTCTTCTTTCTGTTTTTGGTGATGTATATTGTAACATTAGCGGGAAATCTTTTACTCATTATTGTGGTCGGGATTAATCCAACTCTACAGACCCCGATGTACTTCTTCTTGACTAATCTCTCTTTTATTGACATTTGCTTCTCATCCACCATCGTTCCCAAAATTTTAGTGAACACTCTTGCCAAAGACAGAAGAATTTCCCTGTTGGGTTGTGCGTTCCAGATGTATTTCTCTTTAGCCTTGGGGGCCACTGAGTGTATATTACTTGCAGTTATGGCCTTTGATCGATTTGCTGCCATCTGTAAGCCATTGCACTACCACACCATCATGAGCAAGCGCTTGTGCATTTCTCTAGCAGTAGGATCCTGGTTGGGGTGCTTCACGAACTCCACTGTTCACGTGTTCATTACCTTCCAACTACCCTACTGTAAGTCCCACTATATCAGCCATTTCTTTTGTGAGATACCTCCAATTTTGCAAATATCTTGCAGAGATACCAGACTCAACGAAATAGCAATGTATGTTTCTGCAGGTATCATTGTTATGATGGCTTTCTTCTTAACTCTAATTTCATACATCCACATCATCACCACCATTTTGAAGATCCAGTCTTCTCAAGGAAGGCAGAAGACATTCTCAACATGCGCCTCCCACCTCATTGTAGTCACTCTCTACTATGGGACAATTATGTTCATGTATCTACGACCGCGTTCTGCCTATTTTCCTGAAACAGACAGGACTGTATCAATCCTATATACCGTTGTGACTCCGATGTTGAACCCTTTTATCTATAGCGTAAGAAATAAGGACGTAAAATTTACCATAAAAAAATTGTTTCACTAAAGGGCACTTTACATGCAACGACATTGCTAGCGAGATGTCGTTGGGGTCACGAAATTCGTGACGCACATCCGGCCTCGTTAGCAACGTTGTAATGCCCGTTAACGATCAAAATTACTCACCTAATCGTTGATCATTGACACGTCGTTCAAATCCCAAATATCATTGCTGGTGCAGGATGCAGGTTGTTTGTCGTTCCTGCGGCAGCACACATCACTATGTGTGACACCGCAGGAACGAGGAACAACCTCGTACCTGCAGTTGCCCGCAATGCGAAAGGAAGGAGGAGGGCAGGATGTGCGTCCCGCTCATCTCCGCCCCTCTGCTTCTATTGGGCGGCCGCTTAGTGACGCCACTGTGACACCACACAAACCGCCCCCTTAGAAAGGAGGCGGTTCGTCGGCAACAGCTACGTCGCTAGGCAGGTAAGTATGTGTGATGGGTGTAAGCGAAGTTTTGTGCCACGGGCAGCGATTTGCCCGTGACGCACAACCGACGGGGGCGGGTACGCTCGCTAGCGATATCGATATCGAGGGAATGTTTTGGGAGTGTTTTTCAAATAAAAATGTGTTTGTCGACTATTTTTTTTTTATTACTGACTGGGTTGGTGATGTCGGGTATCTGATAGATGCCTGACATCACGAACCCCAGGGCTTGATGCCAGGTGACATTACACATCTGGTATTAACCCCGTATATTACCCCGTTTGCCACCGCACCAGGGCAACGGGATGAGCTGGAGCGAAGCACCAGGATTGGCGCATCTAATGGATGCGCCATTTCTGGGGAGGCTGTGGCCTGCTATTTTTAGGCTGGGGAGAGTCCAATAACCATGGACCTCTCTAGCCTGAGAATATGAGACCCCAGGTGTTCGCTTTACCTTGGCTGGTGATCCAATTTTGGGGGGACCCCCACGTGTTTTGTTTTTTTAATTATTTATTTAATTTAGAATAACAGCGTAGGGTGCCCTCAGTTTTGGATTACCAGCCAAGGAGAAGCTGCCAGCTGTGGTCTGCAGGCTGCAGCCGTCTGCTTTACCCTAGCTGGCTACCAAAAATAGGGGGAACCTCACGTCATTTTTTTTTTTAAATTTTTTTTTTTTTGCCTAAATACAAGGCTAAGCACCCCTTAGTGCCACATAAAAGGCACCAAAGGGTGCAAAATTACAAAATGCAGGAGAGTGGGACATTATGTGTCTTTTTGCCATTATAATGACAGAAAAGACTGATATGAAGTGTACAAGCACAGGAAAATCACCAGAGCGCTCTACGCTGTGAAAAGCAGTAGAAAATGACACTGGAGTGAACATGTGACCACCTCATGTAGGTTAAAGCTATGGATCCTGGGTAAATTTATGTATTTTCCCTCCTTCAGTTTTTTTGCAGTACGCAAAAAAATGGAAGGCACACGGATGACAAATGGATGACATGCGGACCGTATACGGAACGGAAACGGATGCCACATGGATGCACCCATGAAAAAAAGGACAGTTTTTGTCAGACCGCAAAAACGGATCGGTCGTGTGAATGTAGCCTTATTCTGATCTGCCGTTTATAAACAGAAGGCAGAAATAAGTGAATAGCGCCCCCTGGCGTCAGAAAATCTCCGGGGTTTCAGGGGTAGCTGAGACCCTGGAGATCATGATTCAGGCCAGTTTTTCCGGTCCCCGCTCACGTGATCCCCGGTATACACCGTATACCGATGATCACGTTACAGTAAATGACAGCGCCGGTAAAAAATTATTTATCTCCCATCTGGCATGAACAAACATGTCAGATGGGAAATAAATCTCCTCCCCGGTCCCCCGATGTCTCCAAAGTGCCCCCCCGACCCCCTCACGGAAATCCAAGATGGCCACGCGCACAGCAGCGCGCCGGCCGCATTCACCCTACTCCTCTGATTTCTGTCGCATGTGCCATGACACATGCAACAGAAAACTCCTCCCCAGGCCCTGCCAGGTCACCCCCTATAACCCCAATGGTGCTCCCCGGTGTCCCACGGTACCTGTGCAGCGTTGATCCCCCGCAGCCCCCTCCTTCACAATAGACGTTGCCGCATGCACAGAGCGGCTGTCAGCTCAGCTTCCTGTGTTCAGGCACAGTGAGTGGTTTTAACCATGCATCTGTAAGCTACTACAATGCCCTGCTCATGAGGTAAGGAACATAGTTGATCATGAGAGCTATACTACATTTCCAAATGGAGGTATTTGATTTTATAGTTGCCCTGCTGAACGACTACCAAACATTAGAGTCCGTTATACGCCACAAGAAAACACATCTAAATAGCTAGCTCTGTTGTTTAGTATTCATTCAGCTGGATAACTGGAATTAAAGGAGTATGCCATCTCCAAGATCCTATCCCCAATATATAGTAGGTGGAATATTAATATCAGCAAATACCAATATTTGGAAATGTAGAATAGTTCTCCTGATTAGGCATCCCCTTACCTCATGAGCAGGGCATTGCAGCTTTGGTAGCAACAGTTACGACATGGACTCTGCTGCTGTGGACCCGGGGAGAGTGGGTGCAGATTCATTGCACCCACATTCCTCACATGGAGGGTCTGCACTCCTAGAAAATGGGGGATACGTTCCCTGAGCATGTCCCCCCATATTGAAGATGGTCCAGAGTCGTCGTGGGACCCCCTTATTTTTTTTTCCTTACAATAAATTGGTGAAAGAAAGAATGGTTTGGGGACTGTTTTTTCAAATAAATTTTTGTCTATTTTTTTTGTTAGTACTGACAGTTTGTGATGTCGGGTATTTGATAGACGCCATGACATCACAAACTGCTAATCTTGATGTCAGGTGACCTTAAAGCGAGTATCAACCCCATTTAGTACCCCGTTTGCCACTGCACCAGGGCACGGGATGAGCTGGGGTGAAGCGCCAGGATTGGCGCATCTAGTGGATGCTCCACTTCTGGGACGCCTGCGGCCTGCTATTTTAAGGCTGTGAAGGGCCAATAACTATGGACCTTCCCACCCTGAGAATACCAGACCACAGCTGTCCGCTTTACCTTGGCTGGTGATCCAATTTGGGGGGGACCCTACTTTTTTTTTGTATTTATTAATAGTTATAAAATAATTATAAAAAAGAGCCTGGGGTGACCTCAACATTGGATCACCAAACACGGTAAAGCTGCCAGCTGTGGTTTTCAGGCTACAGCCATCTGCTTTACCCTAGCTGGCTATCAAAAATGGGGGGATCCCACGTCATTGTTTTTTTTTAAAACTATTTTTTTTTAAAAAAAAATGAATGGGCTTCCTTGTATTTTGATTGCCAGCCAAGGTAACGCCAGGCAGATGGGGTTGGCAACCCGTAGCTATCTGCTTTATCTGCGCTGAGAATCAAAAATACTGTGGAGTGCTACGTTATTTTTTTTAAGGATTTATTTTTACAGTACTGTGATGGCAGGCAATCAAAATACAAGGAAGTCCATTTTTTTTTTTAGTTATTTAAATAAATAATTTAAAAAAAATATATGGGCTCCCACTGCATTTTTTGTATTGCTAGCTAAGGGTTACCCAAGCAGCTACTGGCTGCTAACCCCCACTGCTTGGTGTTACCTTCACTGGCAATGGAAAATCCAGGGAAACATTTTTTTTTTTTTTGCCAAAAAACTAAAACAAAAATGACGTGAGCTTCGCCATATTTGTGTATGCTAGCCAGGTACCTCAGGCAGGTATGGGCTGCCCCCAACCCCCAGCTGCCTATTTGTAACCAGCTGGGAACTAAAAATATAGGGAAGCCCTTTTTTTAATTATTTCATGAATTTCATGAAATAATTTAAAAAAAAAATGACGTGGGCTTTGACCCATTTTTGTGTCCAGGCTGGTACAACTAGACAGCTGGGGATTGGAATCTGCAGCACAGGTTAGCCCGAGCTTTCTGGGCCCCTCTGCTGAGAATTGCAGTCCGCAGCCGCCCAGAAAATGGCGCTTTCATAGAAGCGCCATCATCTGGCACTGTATCCAACTCTTCCAGCAGCCCTGAAGCCGGGTGGCTTGCTGGGTAATAATGAGTTAATACTAACTTTGTTTTACTAGCTAGTTTTAAGCCAGAGATTATTAACGTCAGGCAAGTTTGACCCGGCTATTAAGAATCTCCAATAAAGGGTTAAAAAAAAAGACACCACACAGAGAAAAAATACTTTAATAGAAATAAATACATAGACACACTTAGAGACTCCATGTTTATTACTCCCTCTCATCCCTCCATGATCCATGGTCTTCTGTCTTCTTTCTCCTTCAACCCATGCAGCTCTGCTACATCAGCCAGCACTGCATGGGAGGAAGAATGCTGCTGATCCCGTGCAGTCTAATCACTCAGTGAGTGAGGAGAAGCTGCGTGCTGTAAGCGGTGACTTCACCGCTGACAGGCGGTGCTCCGATCACATGATTCCCAGTGCCGCAATTCACCGGCTGTGGCAGCCAGTCCTTGCATTAGCTGACTCTGTAAAGAGCGCCCACATGCAAGAACGGGGAAGCCAACCATGTGCCAGATCATCTCGCTGGTACACGGAGATACACAAATGAGCACCGCGTACCGGAGAGATGCACTGACAGGACTTAGCATGACGTCATAGCCATGTGACCAGTCTTTAGCTAATGAGATAATAGACACGTGACTGGTCACATGCTTTTTTTGACGTCACGGAAGGTCCTATCATCAGTGCTGGTTACCGGGAGGACGCAGCGATTATCGGAAGAAAAAGCGGCGGGAGACAGAGTGCAGGACGCGTCCCGGGGACCTGTAAGTGTTATGGCAATGTTTATTAACTGTATGTGTACATGTATAATGTGTTTTTATGTGTTTGCCTCCCATTGTTTTCAATGGGGTTCGAGAGGTTCGTCGAAAGGTTCATCGAACCGAACTTGAACGCGGAGTCCATTCGACGAACCGAACTCAAGCCTTCAGAGGTTCGCTCATCTCTAATTAAGACATAAAAATTAGAAATCTTGTCATTTTACACCAGCCATTGAGATTTGTTTAGACTCCAACTTTCTGTTGTTTCAGGAAATAACACATGTACATAGCCAAAACGAGCAAACTTACATCCATCTTTTTGTAGAAGCATCTAATGAGTGTATGCAAACGTCATTGTGGAAGGAGGGGGAAAGGGGTCAGCTATGACATTGCCTATTGTGCTTGGTGGATCATGTGCAAAGTGTTCCTGTAATGACAAGACGTATGAAGGTAAAATAAATCCAGTGACCAGTATGAAAATTGCATAATTACCATTTTTTTTTTATTTTACTAATGGTTATAGGAGGCAACTGATTGCAGTTATGTATTCCAAAGGGTGTGCAACCAAATATTAAGTTGAGGGTGCCCCGACAAAAAATCCGGCCCATTTTTGGAGCTGTATGAAATTATGTCCAATTTGCCTTTTCTCTCTGTTTCTTTGTGTTATTCCAAGTCACACAAGGGAAAAAAACATGTGCAGAACAAAACAGGTGTAATTGCAATAATATTCTGGGGGAAATACTTCACTTTCTTGAACAATTGCAAGGGTGCCAAAACTTTTGTCCATAACTGTATAAATTAAATTTTATTTTGCAGTGCCAAAAAATACAATGTTGTGTCGCATAAATTAAAACCTCAGACACTCATATTAGAGGAAAAAAGAAGGTAAAAACTCATAGCGAGGAAAAAATGAAATAAAAAAGATGGCTGGTCATCAAGACCCTTTCAGGTAGGATAATACTCGGGTTAGTTAGGAGTTAGTCCTATCCCGAAACCCCTTCTCAAAAGTAAGGTCGATTATTTTCCTTGAAATAAATGAATGTAAAGAAATGAATCTAAAAGTTGTTGAACTTTTTCAAACTTTTATGAACTTTTTAAAGTAATGGAAACTGACACAAGTTAAGAAGATGTCAGGGGACTTATAATGATCACCTAGAGCATTGAACATCATATTAACTCATCACCCACTCATGTGCATGAAGAAGGAAGAAATGTGCGATAACTGATATAAAGGACGGTGATATTACTGTTTATTTGCTTGGTCTTCATAGAGGCAAGACGCTCCATCAACACAGGCAAATGTCAACCCGTTATACCAAATAGAGAAAAGTAAGAATCCAGGAAGAATTTCATTTAGAAAAAAAAAATTCAAAAAGTTTCATGAATTTTATTATTTCATTTGTTGGAAATAGGCTTTATGATTATTATTATTATTATTATTATTATTATTATTATTGGTGTTGTTGGTGTTGCTGATGTTATTACTATTGGATAATTTGGTTGCTGGCATTGTGGATTAATAACCAGATAGTCCAAAGGTAGGTAGATAACAAAATTGCAAAAAAATAATTATAATAAAGGAGTTAACCAGGGCTCAAAAACTGAATGTTTGCATATAGGTGTTCAATATTTATGCTTTGTACTAATTTGTAGAAAGTGTGTCTAGATTGCAAGTGTACAATACGTATACAGGTGTGCAGAGTGGGATATGTGCAGGTGTGCAGTGTGTATACAGGTGTTCAGTGTGTATACAGGTATTCAGTGTGTATACAGGTGTGCAGTGTGTATACAGGTGTTCAGTGTGTATACAGGTGTTCAGTGTGTATACAGGTGTGCAGTGTGTATACAGGTGTGCAGTGTGTATACAGGTAGGTGTACAGAGTGGGATACGTGCAGGTGTGCAGGGCGTATACAGGTGTTCAATGTGTATACAGGTGTGCAGTGTGTATACAGGTAGGTGTACAGAGTGGGATATGTGCAGGTGTGCAGTGCGTATACAGGTGTTCAATGTGTATACAGGTGTGCAGTGTGTATACAGGTGTACAGTGTGTATACAGGTAGGTGTACAGAGTGGGATATGTGCAGGTGTGCAGTGCGTATACAGGTGTTTAATGTGTATACAGGTGTGCAGTGTGTATATAGGTGTGCAGTGTGTATACAGGTAGGTGTACAGAGTGGGATAGGTGCAGGTGTACAGTGTGTATAGAGGAGAACAGAGTGGGATATGTGCAGGTGTGCAGTGTGTATACAGGTGTTCAGTGTGTATACAGGTATTCAGTGTGTATACAGGTGTGCAGTGTGTATACAGGTGTGCAGTGTGTATACAGGTGTGCAGTGTGTATACAGGTAGGTGTACAGAGTGGGATACGTGCAGGTGTGGAGGGCGTATACAGGTGTTCAATGTGTATACAGGTGTGCAGTGTGTATACAGGTAGGTGTACAGAGTGGGATATGTGCAGGTGTGCAGTGCGTATACAGGTGTTCAATGTGTATACAGGTGTGCAGTGTGTATACAGGTGTACAGTGTGTATACAGGTAGGTGTACAGAGTGGGATATGTGCAGGTGTGCAGTGCGTATACAGGTGTTTAATGTGTATACAGGTGTGCAGTGTGTATATAGGTGTGCAGTGTGTATACAGGTAGGTGTACAGAGTGGGATAGGTGCAGGTGTACAGTGTGTATAGAGGAGAACAGAGTGGCATATGGGCAGGTGTGCAAAATGAGATGTGCGCAGGTGTGAAGTGCGTATTCAGGTGTACAGAGTGGGAAATGAGCAGGTGTGCAGTGTGTATACAGGTGTACAGATTGAGATGTGTGCAATGTATACAGATGTGGAGAATGAGATGTGTACAGGTGTGCAATGTGCAGACAAGTGTGCAGAGTGAGATGTGTTCCTATGTTCAATATGTATATAGGTGTGCAGAGGGGGATGTGTGCCGATGTGCAGTGTGTATACAGGTGTGCAGAGTTGTATATATGCAGGTGTGCTGTGTATACAGGTGTGCAAAGTGAGATATCTGTAGGTGTGCAGTGTATACAGGTGCAGAGGATGATATGTATACAGGTGTGCAATGTGTATAGAGGTGTGCAGAATGGGATGTGTTCAGGTATGCATTGTGTATACAGGTGTGCAGAGTGGCAGTATGCAGGTGTGCAGTGTGTATACAGGTATACAGAGTGTCTGGAGTGAGTGTAGATGTGTAATGTGTGTAACTGCAGTGTGTGTAGATGTGTAGTATGCATACAGGTGGGTAACGTTTTTACAGGTGTTTGAAATGTGTTGTCTAGACTGTGTGCAATGTGACTACAGGTATGCAGATTGTGTGTCTAGACTGAAGGTAAACTCTGCAGTGTGTAAAGATGTACAATAAGCTTACAAATTGTCTGGAGCTCAATGGTCTTGCCGGAGTGTATACAGGTCTTTGCTGTGCATACAGGTCTGTACAGTGTACACACATGTGCACAATGTGTGTTTAGCATGTGTGTAGTACTTTGTGTATACAGGTGTGCAGAGTGTCTGCAGTGTATTCAGTGTATACAGTTATTCTGAGTATCTGGAGTGTGTGCAATATACAGTATATACAGGTGAGCAGAGTGTTTAGTGTCTGTGCAGTGTGTATATAGGTATGCAGAGTGTCTAGAATGTGTGTAGTCTGTATACAGGTATGCAGAGGGTCTAGATTGTGTGTAGTGTGTATACAGGTATGCAGAGTGTCTAGAATGTGTATAGTGTGTATACAGGTATGTAGCGTGTCTAGAATGTGTGTAGTGTGCATACAGGTATGCAGAGTGTCTAGAATGTGTGTAGTGTATATACAGGTATGCAGAGTGTCTGGAATGTGTGTAGTGTGTATACAGGTATGCAGAGTGTCTAGAATGTGTGTAGTGTGCATACAGGTATGCAGAGTGTCTAGAATGTGTGTAGTGTGTATACAGGTATGTAGAGTGTCTAGAATCTGTGTAGTGTGTATACAGGTATTGTTACGGGGGGACCGGAAGATTAGGACCAGGGGTATATATCCCAATTGCCAGTCGGGGCCCACCGTGCTCCAGATGGTAATGGAGCTGCTGGCACCCTGTGGGTTAGGCGGGGACTATAGAGCTGGATGGCTCTGAGATAACCGGTCACGTGTGTAGGGACACGTCAGACCGGACAACAACCCAGTTAGCGTTTCGGTGGAGCGGACGCTACTCCGACCACGTGTGTAACAACACGTCAGGCCGGATGGTAACCAGGTAGCGTTGACCGAGAAGACCGCTGCGACAGCGCCCTGTCGGCCACGTGTGTAAGACACGTCAGGCCGAGCGGTCCTCCGATTAGTGTTTCTGGCCACCACTCGACTGGCCACGTGTGTAAAGGACACGTCAGACCAGGTAGTCACACCAGTAGCATTTGACTGGGAAGCCGAGGAGGATAATAGGGTTCACACACCCAATCCAGGAACACCCTGTTAACTTCACAGGGGTGCTGGGGTGCGCTGTCCGTGCACGTAGAGGGCACAACCGGACAGGTGGCGCAGCAGTTACACTGTCCGTGTGCGTAGAGGGCACTCTCGGACAGGTGACGCAACAGGTATTCTGTCCGTGTGCGTAGGAGGCACAACTGAACAGGTGACGCAGCAGCCGCAGCCGAGTTAACGCCACTGGACTGCTCTAGCACAACAGGAACGGTAGAAAGGAAGCACGGCGCCTGACCCTCATGTGCTGAGCCACGAATCTTGGCGTGACAGGCACCGTTCGCCTAGCCCTACCTACCACTTCCAACAAGGCTTATGCCACCAAGAACTCTAAATGAAGACTGCGCACCTCCATGTTGTCTCCAGACCCTTTTATAACCTGGGTCCGCCCCAAACCCAGGGTGGAACCACCAAGGTCCAATAGCAGAGTGCCATGTCATCAGTGACGTCACATGCGACCTATCCGGAACCGCCACGTCATTGATGACCTCATGGCAGCCACGCCCCAAACACGTCACCAGTCATCGTCTGATGACCAATGGTGAGGCCCGCCCCTATGATCTGGCACCTCACCATTGGTCGTCTGATGACCAATGGTGAGGTGCCAGATCATAGGGGCGGGCCTCTGTGAGCCAGTCCAGAGTTGCCACGTCATCAGGACACCTGACACCCTCTGCCCTATCAGGGCCTGCCACCTCACGGACATGCTCAGTGAGGTCCTTACCGGACTTAGTCTGCTTTCTGAGCCTGTTGCTCAGGCTACTGAGCATGCTCAGGCACTTAGTGCATCAGAGGATATCAGTTTGAGCATGCTCAGTAGGCACATCCCAGAACTTAGACACAGCACGAAGTCCAAGTACCTGTGCAAAGAGGCTGTTAGGGTTAATTGTGGGAGCATGCTCAGTAGCCTGAACTGAGGACTTAGTCTCAGACATAACACAATCAGGCTGAGCATGCTCACTAGGCAAAACACCGGGCTTAGACTCTGGCTGGGGTAAATCGGCGCACACATGCGCACTAGCCGCCTCTCCACACTTAGACGTGGTGGAAGGAGCAGCCAACTGGACGACCCGAGGCACGGCCAAGAACGGCAACCGGCGCCTGGGCGCAACAGGAACCGCAGCAGGCTGCTTGCGGCTATGGCGGCGCCGGTTCGTAACAGGTATGTAGAGTGTCTAGAATGTGTGTAGTGTGTATACAGGTATGCAGAGTGTCTAGAATGTGTGTAGTGTGTATACAGGTATGCAGAGTGTCTAGAATGTGTGTAGTGTGTATACAGGTGTGACTGGGTATGCGGCAGAGTAGTAAGGGACGCCAGGCCAAGGATTAATCCAAAGGGCTATATTGGAACCACAAAGATAAAGCACCAAACAAATATAAATCCTTAAAGTCTGCAAGGAGTCCACAACAAAACAAAAGATCCAGGGGCGCCTCCCAGTATTCCAACGCCAGGGAAAATATGGCAATGGTCCTTATATGAGTTCCTTGAGTCCAACAGGGTGAACAATAAAACGCAAACCCACGTGGCCACTGATCTCCAATCTGTGACAGTCCATATACAGGTTCTAGGATCCAGCCTCAGCAATAGATCCTAGTCCTTCTCCAGCCGAGATCCAAATAACTGAACTAACATGGGTCTCATTGTTCTTCTCTCCTGGGATCAGCCCCTTAGGTGGGCAGAAGAGTCCAACTCCACCTGGACACTTGATACATGAATGGACTTTAGAAGTCCTGGCTCTTTCTTGTTTACCAAGTTGTGGATTGGAGAAGTCCCATGCTGAGAAGAACAAACAATTCCCCACCAGTAGTACATACAGGACAGACAAAGAGAGACAGACTATTACACCATGAGCAAAGGCGGGGGAGGGACACACTGTTACAACCCCTTCCCCCCTCAATTTGTGTACGGACTAGTGACCTCAACAGGTCGCTTGTCAAGTACATGTAAACATGCCGACCCTGACTCAGGGCTCCTCTTGCCTGGACAATCCGTCTGCATTTTGGTGTTGGCTGCCCCTTCTATATTGTATTGTAACGTTATAGGGTTGAAGAGCCAGCCTCCATCGTAGTAAGCGTCCATTGTCCCCAGAGACTCTGTTCAGCCAGGTGAGGGGATTGTGATCAGTAACCACAGTGAATTCTCATCTATACAGATACGGCCTTAGTTTCCTTAGGGCCCATACTACAGCCAGACATTCTGTTACGGGGCTGTCTGATAATAAACCTAAAGGAATGTCAGACAGTCAGGGTCCACCGTGCAAAGACTCTGCTGCAGACTATGGCAGAGGATAAGGGGTATATAAGTGTACCACTGTAAAAAATAATAGCACAAGTGCAGAGTGCAATACCTCTGTTAAACTCACAGAGGAATTTAATTAGAAAATAAAGCAATTCCTCCCTTACTTGGAGGGCGTGTGGAATGGTCTCTGTTAAAGATCACAGAGACAAAAGCAGTGAGTGTGAAATGGCACCTACCTAGGTCCGTTCCTCTAGTGGTGCCAGGAGACGGACAGCAGCGTAAGCCGCACAAAGCTCCTACCTGCGTTCGCTCCACTAGTGTGCGAGGACAAGAACCACTAGATATGGCACCTGCCTAGGTCCGCTCTTCTAGTGGTGCAAAAGAGACGGACAGCAGCATAAGCCGCACAAAGCTCCTACCTGCGTTCGCTCCACTAGTGTGCGAGGACACGAACCACTAGATATGGCGCCTGCCTAGGTCCGCTCTTCTAGTGGTGCAAAAGAGACGGACAGCAGCATAAGCCGCACAAAGTTCCTACCTCTGTTCGCTCCCCTAGTGTGCGAGGATACGAACAACTGCCAGACGCAGTATAAGGAACGTTACCCTAGCGGCAACGTCCACCTCCGAGTAGAATCACAAGGCCCAGCCGGACCATGTGCCTCAGGCACCTGCCTATGTCCGCTCCACTAAGAGGTAAGGATACGGACTGCAGCCGAAGCTGTAAGGTATAAGAACGCTAACCTGCCGGTAGTGCTCACCTAACATAGACAGAGAGATGCCTAGAGGGACGTGCACAGGGCGTCTACCCTCATGCATGAACCAAGAGGACTGAGCACCGGGCGGCGTGCGTCAGGGTCTTATATAGACTCTGTGCCTCATCCAAGATGGAGGACACCAGAGCCAATCCACTGCCAGAATTACAGCAATGATGTCACGCTGGCCTATCACCGAGCAAAGCGTCACAAGCACATGACCAGCGACAAATTGGCATAGAAGGTGTCAAAGACATGTGACCACGTGTCACAAGCACATGACCAGTGGCCAATCAGCTTAGAAGGTGTCAGAGACATGTGACCTCGTGTCAGCGATGATGTCACCCGCACATGTGCAATGGCTCCAAGATAGGACTTAGTCTCCAGCGCTTGCACATGTGCAGTAGCAAGAAATCCGGACATAGTCTCCAGAGCCACAGCAACCGTAACACATTCCTTCTCAACAGTTTCATAGGCCACTTCTTGGTCCAGCAGTTTCCTGCTGAGGTAGGCAATGGGGTGCTCCTCCCCGGCTGCATTCACCTGGCTGAGTACAGCTCCCAATCCATAAGAAGAGGCATCCGTATGCACAATGAATCTCCTCTAATAGTCTGGAGCAGCCAGAACAGGCTCGCAGACCAAGGCGTCCTTCAGCCGGTTAAAAGCCTCATCACAGGCTGGAGTCCAAATCACTAGCCGGGGCATCGTTTTCTTCATGAGGTCTGTTAGGGGCTTGGCCACAGAGCTGAAATGAGAAACAAATTTTCAGTAATAACTGGCAGTGCCCAAAAAAGCCATAACTTGTTTCTTAGTTTGGGGTACAGGCCAGTCTCTAATAGCCTGGATTTTGGCAGGTTCAGGACGTAACTTCCCTCCTCCTACTCGATGCCCTAAATATTGGGCTTCACCTATCCCCAATTGGCACTTATCAGGTCGAATAGTTAGGCCTGCTGCGAGAATCCAGTCAAGAACAACAGCTACTTGATTCAGATGTTCCTCCCATGTGTGGCTGAAGATGGCGAAATCATCCAGGTAGGCAAAAGTGAAGTCGCCACATTCCCGGAGGATCTGGTCCACCATTCTCTGAAAGGTTGCAGGGGCGTTTTTCATTCCGAAAGGCATGTTTAGAAATTCATACAGACCAAAGGGGGTTATAAAAGCCGACCTTCATCTTCCTCCGTCAGGGGAATTTGCCAGTATCCCTTACTGAGATCCAAGGTGGTCACATATCGTGCCCCAGCTAGCCGGTCTAGAAGTTCATCAATGCGGGGCATTGGGTAAGCATCACTGATGGTATGGTCATTTAGTCATCTGTAGTCCACACAAAATCGAGTACTCCCATCTTTCTTGGGTATTAACACAACAGGAGAGGCCCAAGGCCTATGGGAGGCCTGAATCACCCCAAGCTGTAACATCTCCTCCAGCTCATGCTGCATGGTGTTTCTAACTGATTCTGGTACCTGGTAGGGAGCCTGCTGTATGGGACGGATGCCCTGAGTGTCCACATGATGTTGGGTTACTGTGGTTCGACCTGGTCGTGGATGAGAAAGCAGACCGTCTCTGATGGAGCACTCCCAGCATTTCTTTTTTCTGTAAGGAATCTAAGTGATCTCTCAGAGGAACCTGTTCCACAGTGGATGGGGCTCTGGCTGCTTCAACAAGATCAGGTTATGGGTCCTCATCCTCCTGACCATCTTCTGAAGCCAGCCGACAGCTTGCTATCATAGGTAATGTCCAGTCATGGTACTCCTTAATCATATTCACATGGACAGTCCTTTGTCTTAGACCCTGATCATCTAGAGCGAGAAGGTAATTGGTGTCGTTTAGTTTTCTGAGAACCTAGAAGGGACCCTCCCATGTTATCTGTAGTTTATTTTGCCAATGGGGAACAATCATTAAGACTTGTTGTCCCTCTACAAATTCTCAAAAGCGTGCTTTGCGGTCATACAATGTCTTCTGTCTGGTTTGAGCCATCCGCAAATTATCCTGAGCCAAACTAGCAAGTTGAGCCAGGGATTCCCGAAGCTTGAGAACATATGGAACAACAGGGGTTCTTGTATCTTCAACTTGCCCCTCCCAATATTCCTTTAGCAGAGTTAAGGGTCCTCTGACCTTTCTTCCATAGAGTAGTTCAAAGGGGGAAAACCCAGTGGACTCCTGGGGAACTTCCCGATAGGCGAACAGGAGATGGGGTAGGTACTTCTCCCAGTCGGAATCCCTGTCAGTGAAGGCCCTTAGTATATTTTTCAATGTTTGATTAAACCATTCACAACGTCCAACGAATTGCTCGTACTCCACAGGTGCACCACAGGCACTGCACCAACTCTGACATGAACTGGGAGACTTGGTCCGATAAGATCTCACTTGGGAATCCTACTCGGGTGAAAATGGTAACAAGGGCCTCGGCCACCTTGGCTGCAGAAATACTTGACAAGGCCACGGCTTCTAGATATCGGGTGGCGTAGTCCACAACAGTGAGAATATACTGCTTTCCAAATTTACTTGGTTTAGCCAAAGGTCCAATGATATGGACAGGTTCTCTTTGAAAGGGTTCTTCTATGATAGGGAGTGGTTGCAAGGGTGCCTTTGGGTGATCTCTGGGACGCCCTCTACGCTGACATATGTCGCAAGTTCGGCAGAAATGTGCCACTGCTTGAGAAATTCCAGGCCAATAGAAAATTTGAGTCAATCCTCTCTCGGTGCGGGTTTTCCCTTGATGGCTAGTGTCTAGAATGTGTGTAGGGTGTATACAGGTATGTAGAGTGTCTAGAATGTGTGTAGTGTGTATTCAGGTATGTAGAGTGTCTAGAATGTGTGTAGTGTGTATACAGGTATGCAGAGTGTCTAGAATGTGTGCAGTGTGTATACAGGTATGCAGAGTGTCTAGAATGTGTGTAGTGTGTATACAGGTATGCAGAGTGTCTAGAATGTGTGTAGTGTGTATACAGGTATGTAGAGTGTCTAGAATGTGTGTAGTGTGTATACAGGTATGCAGAGTGTCTAGAATGTGTGTAGTGTGTGTACAGGTATGCAGAGTGTCTAGAATGTGTGTAGTGTGTGTACAGGTATGTAGAGTGTCTAGAATGTGTGTAGTGTGTATTCAGGTATGTAAAGTGTCTAGAATGTGTGTAGCATGTATACAGGTATGCAGAGTGTTTAGAATGTGTGTAGTGTGTATACAGGTATGCAGAGTGTCTAGAATGTGTGTAGTGTGTATACAGGTATGCAGAGTGTTTAGAATGTGTGTAGTGTGTGTACAGGTATGTAGAGTGTCTAGAATGTGTGTAGCATGTATACAGGTATGCAGAGTGTTTAGAATGTGTGTAGTGTGTATACAGGTATGCAGAGTGTCTAGAATGTGTGTAGTGTGTATACAGGTATGCAGAGTGTCTAGAATGTGTATGGTGTGTATATGAAACACCCGCGCCGGGGCTTGCAGGGCTCGCACGGTCACCGGGCCGGTGGTGTTTTCGGGGTCCGGCTGTGAGTGGCCCGACCCGGCTTCCACGACCCCCGGCGGGTTTCAATAAAAGGAGAGTCCGACCGTCAGTCTGGTGTTACAAGGGGGATGGAAGGAGGGTAACGGGGTTCCTGGAGAGCTTGCCATCGCTCTCCCCCAGGAAACGGTACGGGACGGGGACGGGGGATGCTTGCAGCGCCACCCGTGGTTTGCGGCCAGGTGTTCAGCCGCCGCTGCGCAGTCTTTCTCCGGGGCAAGTGTTACGGGCAGCTGGATGGAATCGCTCCCCACGGGTGGAGCGGGGTGGCCCCGGGAGGTTTATGAGACCCAGAGCAACAGTCCTCAGGGACACCGGGGTCACAGGGCGGCGGCATTACTCACAGCAGTCACAGAGTGCGGTTCCAGTTGTTCTTTATTTAAAGTCCGTTCCACATCGCACCCGGGTGCTGGTCCTCGCCGCCTGTAGCCTTTGGTCAGTCCCGGGCAGGTAGGAGGAAGGGGCCGGTGGAGTGATCTGGGTGTCCCTCTCTCTTTCGGTGTGATAATGCTATCCCCGTGGCATGGAGCATCTTGGGGACCTGCCACCATTCTGTCTGTCTCTTTTCCAGTAGCGGACAACATACAAACCGCCACCGGGTACAACTTTCTCCAGGGATCCCCAGTCCTCCTCAGCTCCATTCCCTTCCTTTAGGTGTTATCAGCCCTGGTCTCATGGCATCTCCTCAACAGGAGCTGTCCTGTGTAAGTCTGCACTCTGCTGCAGCCTCTGACGTTCTGACAAACTTTCTGTGTGTTCTGCACTAAACTCACTCCTATTCAGGCCCCCCTCCTCTTTGTTGTCATGGGGACCTGCCTGTGTCCAGCCACCTGCTCATTAACGAGACAGGATGAGTCATGGACTCAAAACTTCATGCTGCAAAAGCTATTAACTCCTTCCTGCCAGTGTGATGTGAGTGTGTGTTGTGGGGACTCTTTTTCCTCCTGCCCAGGAAAAATGGGGTAACATTTAATACCCTGTAACGACCCGTTTACAGGGGCGTTAAATATACAGGTATGCAGAGTGTCTAGAATGTGTGTAGTGTGTATACAGGTATGCAAAGTGTCTAGAATGTGTGTAGTGTGTATACAAGTGGTAGACAGTAATTGGATGTCAAAGAACAATGGTACAGAAACAAAACAGAGATCAAAAATCACAAAATCCAATCAGGAGGAAGGCATTACTTAAATAGCTGTTGAGAAGCTAAAATATAAATGGATAAAAATGCTAAAAAATAGATAATATATGATAATAAATTGTTCGTCACTGACACTGACTGAAGGGAAGGAGCTAAAGATAGTGAGTAGATAAATAAAATTCCCACTCATTTAAGGAATATAAAATTTTACCCATCTGAGAAGACCAGAAGGACCTGGACAATTGATTGTAAAATATTTGTTGACTAGGGCCCAAAATTTACATTATTTTTTATGTATCAGGGGAAAGATGGAAAGATAGTAAGTCAATAAGGTTATTAAAATCCCATGTGCATAGTTACCAACGTTGGATTTTGCAATTCAGGCATGCTTTATCCCACCCTGGTCTTACCCCAACTCTATCAAAAAAAGGCCTGTTCAACCTAAGAAACCACCAATTTGACTATTTTTTGAAAAATTGGAACAATCCTGATAAATTTGAAATGATTGGCATGTATGTCTGTGTGGTTAATAAAAAGGGAATAAGGTTACAAAATGTTGGAAAAATTAAAGTGGTTCTCTAGGAGTAAAAAAAAATAATAAATAAAAATAAATGATTTTAAATAAGTTGCTAAATACTCATAATTAGCAATACACTCTTGTGGTTTTTTTTTTTAGAGAGGTAATGACTACAGAATAAAAAGGGCAGCTGAGTTGTTATGTTAACAGAAATGGTCCTAGAATGTCAATAGGATAGGTGTTACGGGGGAACCGGCAGATTAGGACCAGGGGGTATATATCCTAATCGCCAGTCGGGGCCCACCGTGCTCCAGATGACAAAGGAGCTGCTGGCACCTGAGGGTTAGGCGGAGACTATAGAGCTGGATGGCTCTGAGATAACCCAGGAACTCTGGGAACCGGTCACGTGTGTTGGGGCACGTCAGACCGGACAACATTCCGATTAGCGTTTTGGTGCACCTAGCGCTACACCAACCACGTGTGCAGGAAACACGTCAGGCCGGGTGGTAACCAGGTAGCGTTGACCGGAAGACCGCCACGAAAGCGCCCTGTCGGCCACGTGTGTAGGACACGTCAGGCCGAGTGGTCCTCCGATTAGCGTTTCTGGCCCCCTCTCAACTGGCCACGTGTGTGTAGAACACGTCAGGCCAGATGGGTACACCAGTAGCGTTGACCCGGAAGCCGAGGAGGATAAGGAACACCCTGTTAACTCCACAGGGGTCCTGGGGTACGCTGTCCGTGCGCGTAGGGGGCACAACCGGACAGGTGGCGCAGCAGGTGTGTTGTCCGTGTGCGTAGGGGGCACAATCGGACAGGTGGCGCAGCAGGTGCGTTGTCCGTGTGCGTAGGAGGCACAATCGGACAGGTGGCGCAGCAGGTGCGTTGTCCGTGTGCGTAGGGGGCACAATCGGACAGGAAGCACAGCAGCTGCAGCCCAGTTAACGCCACTGGGCTGCTATAGCAAGACTGGAACGGCAGAAGGGAAGCACGGCGCCTGACCCTGATGTGCCGAGCCACGAATCTTGGCGTGACAGGCACCGTTCGCCTAACCCTACCTACCGCTTCCCAACATAGGCTTATGCCGCAATGAGGCTCTAACAAGGAGGTGTGCTCTGAGTGAGCAAAAGTGAAGACTGCGCACCTCCATGTTGTCTCCAGCCCCTTTTATAACCTGGGTCCGCCCCAAACCCAGGGTGGAACCACCAAGGTCCAATAGCAGAGTGCCCTGTCATCAGTGACGTCACATGCGACCTATCCGGAACCGCCACGTCATTGATGACCTCATGGCAGCCACGCCCCAAACACTTCACCAGTCATCGTCTGACGACCAATACTGAGGTGCCAGATCATAGGGGCGGGCCTCTGCGAGCCAGTCCGGAGTTGCCACGTCATCAGGCCACCTGACACCCTCTGCCCTATCAGGGCCTGCCACCTCACGGACATGCTCAGTGAGGTCCTTACCGGACCTAGCCTCTGATGCACTAAGTGCCTGAGCATGCTCAGTAGCCTGAGCCACAGGCTTAGAAAACAGACTATCAGTTTGAGCATGCTCAGTAGGCACATCCCAGAATTTAGACACAGCACGAAGTCCAAGTACCTGTGCAAAGAGGCTGTTAGGGTTAATTGTGGGAGCATGCTCAGTAGCTTGAACTGAGGACTTAGTCTCAGACATAACACAAACAGGCTGAGCATGCTCACTAGGCAAAACACCGGGCTTAGACTCTGGCTGGGGTAAATCGGCGCACGCATGCGCACTAGCCGCCTCTCCACACTTAGACGTGGTGGAAGGAACAGCCAACTGGACGACCCGAGGCACGGCCAAGAAAGGCAGCCGGTGCCTGGGTGCAACAGGAACTGCAGCAGGCTGCTTGCGGCTATGGCGGCGCCAGTTCGTAACAGTACCCCCCCCTCTAGCGGCCCTCCCACTCGAATGGTCTATAGTCGCCACAGATACCACTGAGCGACAGGCGGAAGATGGAGACATGCAGTGGGAGCTACAAGACTCGCTCCACCGCGTAATCACCCCAGACGACCAGTCGATATGTGGGGAATGTTGCTTCAACCAAGGAATCCCCAGCAGAATATCATCTGCACCCTTAGGGAGAACCAGAAATGAAATGGTCTCTCTATGCCCAGATGACATGGCAAGGGTAATGGGCACTGTCCGCTGGTGAATTACCTTGGGCAACAAGGACCCATCCAATACACGGACTCTCACTGGCCTTGGCATTTGCACCAGTGGGATGGCATGCCGCCGGGCAAAAGAGGAGGAGATGAAACTATCCCCAGCACCTGTGTCCACACTTGCCCTTGTGGACCATGTTGACCCCTTAAAGGAAATGGACGCGGGAAACATCACCCTAATGGATGACGCAGAGTCCAGTCTACCTTCAGCTATGGTCACCAATCGCGGTCGCTTACCCTGACGCTTTGGGCAATGGTTGGCATAATGACCATACTGCCCACAAGCGAAACAGGAAATGCCCTTGCGACTCGAAGACCTAGCAACACCAACCCTAGCGATGTCCATAGGGACAGAGATGTCCTCTAAGGGAGGTGCAGTAGGAGAGACCACTACAGTGGCTGAACGACCCTCTGACCTGCGCTCCAGCTGACGTTCGGAGGTCCGCAGGTCAATGCGGGTAGCCAGAGTCATGAGGCCCTCAAGGGTAGTTGGTACCTCACGCGACGCTAATGCGTCCTTCACGTGCGAGGCTAATCCCCTCCAGAACAGTGGAATGAGAGTCCTCTCTGACCACCCCAGTTCTGCAGCAAGTGTCCTGAAACTCACAGCATATTGACTTGAGGAGGTACGCCCCTGCTCCTAAGTCAGTAGCTGTAGGGCCAAGTCGTGAGTGACCTGAGGCCCCAGGAACACTTGTCGCAAGGACTCCAAAAACTCCTTAGAGTCCTGTACTACGGGGTCATTCCTCTCCCACAATGGTGTAGCCCACTCCTGTGCTCTATCAGAGAGCAAGGAGATGATAAACCCCACCTTCGACCTCTCTGTAGGAAACCGTGCAGCCAACAGCTCTAGATGGACTGAGCACTGGTTCACGAATCCCCTACATGCCTTGCTGTTCCCCGTAAACTTGTTGGGCAGCGAGAGGTGAGGGAGGGTTGGAGTAGGCTTGGTGACTGACACCATTGCAGCCGCTTGAGCCACCACATCATCCATATCAGCAGCAAGAGCAGACTTCTCCAGAGACCTCACTCTGGCATCAAGCTGCAGCATGAACTGACGTAGCTGCTCCATCTCCGCCATGCCAGCCAGACCCTGGCGCAGTCTTACTGTTACGGGGGAACCGGCAGATTAGGACCAGGGGGTATATATCCTAATCGCCACTCGGGGCCCACCGTGCTCCAGATGACAAAGGAGCTGCTGGCACCTGAGGGTTAGGCGGAGACTATAGAGCTGGATGGCTCTGAGATAACCCAGGAACTCTGGGAACTGGTCACGTGTGTTGGGGCACGTCAGACCGGACGACAACCCGATTAGCGTTTTGGTGCACCTAGCGCTACACCAACCACGTGTGCAGGAAACACGTCAGGCCAGGTGGTCACCAGGTAGCGTTGACCGGAAGACCGCCACGAAAGCGCCCTGTCGGCCACGTGTGTAGGACACGTCAGGCCGAGCGGTCCTCCGATTAGCGTTTCTGGCCCCCTCTCGACTGGCCACGTGTGTGTAGAACACGTCAGGCCAGATGGGTACACCAGTAGCGTTGACCCGGAAGCCGAGGAGGATAAGGAACACCCTGTTAACTCCACAGGGGTCCTGGGGTACGCTGTCCGTGCGCGTAGGGGGCACAACCGGACAGGTGGCGCAGCAGGTGCGTTGTCCGTGTGCGTAGGGGGCACAATCGGACAGGTGGCGCAGCAGGTGCATTGTCCGTGTGCGTAGGAGGCACAATCGGACAGGTGGTGCAGCAGGTGCATTGTCCGTGTGCGTAGGGGGCACAATCGGACAGGAAGCACAGCAGCTGCAGCCCAGTTAACGCCACTGGGCTGCTATAGCAAGACTGGAATGGCAGAAGGGAAGCACGGCGCCTGACCCTGATGTGCCGAGCCACGAATCTTGGCGTGACAGGCACCGTTCGCCTAACCCTACCTACCGCTTCCCAACATAGGCTTATGCCGCAATGAGGCTCTAACATGGAGGTGTGCTCTGACTGAGCAAAAGTGAAGACTGCGCACCTCCATGTTGTCTCCAGCCCCTTTTATAACCTGGGTCCGCCCCAAACCCAGGGTGGAACCACCAAGGTCCAATAGTAGAGTGCCCTGTCATCAGTGACGTCACATGCGACCTATCCGGAACCGCCACGTCATTGATGACCTCATGGCAGCCACGCCCCAAACACTTCACCAGTCATCGTCTGACGACCAATACTGAGGTGCCAGATCATAGGGGCGGGCCTCTGCGAGCCAGTTCGGAGTTGCCACGTCATCAGGACACCTGACACCCCCTGCCCTATCAGGGCCTGCCACCTCACGGACATGCTCAGTGAGGTCCTTACCGGACCTAGCCTCTGGTGCACTAAGTGGCTGAGCATGCCCAGTAGCCTGAGCAACAGGCTCAGAAAGCAGACTATCAGTTTGAGCATGCTCAGTAGGCACATCCCAGAACTTAGACACAGCACGAAGTCCAAGTACCTGTGCAAAGAGGCTGTTAGGGTTAATTGTGGGAGTATGCTCAGTAGCCTGAACTGAGGACTTAGTCTCAGACATAACACAAACAGGCTGAGCATGCTCACTAGGCAAAACACCGGGCTTAGACTCTGGCTGGGGTAAATCGGCGCACGCATGCGCACTAGCCGCCTCTCCACACTTAGACGTGGTGGAAGGAACAGCCAACTGGACGACCCGAGGCACGGCCAAGAATGGCAGCCGGTGCCTGGGTGCAACAGGAACTGCAGCAGGCTGCTTGCGGCTATGGCGGCGCCAGTTCGTAACAGTAGGAGTCTTTGAGCATGTGCAGTAGGAAGCTCTATCCACTCACTTCCTGTGTAGAAAAATGGGATCCCATTGGATATTCTGATGTAATATTGTAGCCCTGAATGAAATAAAGCACAGAAAGTGAGTCAGTTTAGCTGTGTATGGAACCAGAATTTTCGATCGGTACCACTGTGGGTTAGTGGGGGCCCTAAAGGATGCTTTACACGCTGCAACATCGCTAACGATATATCGTCGGGGTCATGTCGTTAGTGACGCACATCTGGCGCTGATAGCTACATCGCAGTGTGTGACACCAAGGAGCGACGATCAACGAGCGCAAAAAGGTGAAAAATCGTTGCTCGTTGACACGTCGCTCCTTTTCCAAATATTGATGCAGTTACAGGTACAATGTTGTTCGTCGTTCCTGTGGCAGCACACATCGCTATGTGTGACACCGCAGGAGCGACGAACATCTGTGACGCCCTGGGCAAGCTAGGGGTCACAGGTCACAACACAACACGCACCCCACATTCCCTGCAGGTACACCGAAGTCAAAACTTAAAATCCTTGTTGCCTTCTTCCAGGGGCTGATGTCCACACCAGGGGGTGGGCCAGGCGGTTGGCTCCGCCCACCGAGGAGTTCACAGCCCTGGAGGCGGGAAAACCAGGCAGATGAGTGTGAGAGTGGAAAGTAGAAGGAAGTGGTAAAGGAGCAAGAGAAAGTGATAGCAAAAAGCCTGAAGTTGGTCCGGGTGTGTGCCCCGGACTGAGACAGCAAGGTTGACAGACGGCGGTGACCGTCTGCAGGCGAGACTGATCGGAGGTTGCCGAAAGGACCGTGGACGGGTGGTGACTCGGCGATACCGGAGCGGTATACAAAGATTAGTCAGCACCAGGGCAGGGGCCTTTCGGATCCCGGTAAGGCTAGGAGTCGCCATAATTTGCCAAATCCGTCAGTGAAGGGGACGACTGTCTCCCAACAACCAAGTCCCGATAGAAGGCAACAGTCCGACCGTTAAGGGGAGACACCGCCACCGCCAAGGCACCAGTTTCCCAGGGCCAGCGCCTGCGGGCAAGAGAAGGGCTCCTCCGGCTCATATCCAAGCTGGGGAGCGGGTTACCGGTGGGAACCCATCGCTACCAACTGACTACACATAGGTGCAAGGAAGAGACCGTCACCGTCAACTGCAGGGGACATCAGCACCGTGGCCGTCCGAGGGACCCGTCCAACCAGCCGTTTGTTTACCGAGAACTGTGACGTATTTACTGGCTTTGTGAGTACCTCCGTGCCGTGCGGCACAGCGCTGCCCCTGCGCCCCTGCACCTCCACAGGCCCCATAACCCGCCTGTCCACCATCCCAACCCCATCACTGGGCCCCGGGACCACCAATCCCCTACCCACGGAGGGGCAATTCAACAACTGGCTGCTCCATACCACCACTCACGGGATCCCCAGCCAGAGCAGCGGTGGTGTCCACATAATCACCACAACCGTGGGTGGCGTCACGGACAATAAACAATAACCACAACCAAACCCCTTTCACTCACGGGCGAAAAGCGCCGCTAGAATCCCCGGGATCCGGCCCATCGCTCGAGCCACCGAGCAGCAGCAGGCCGCGGCAGCAGCGGCGGCCGGACCCGAGCAGTGGGAGAGCGCGGCGTCCCCTCCTCCACCCGCAACAACTTGGCGTCACGAACAGGATCTTACCGCTCTGCCGTTGGGTAGAGGTGCGCCTTGTGACCGCCGGAGGTGTCCGGCCAGAAAATTTCAGAAGCCGCCATCTTTGGCGCGAAAAGTCCCCGCTCGAGCGTCTTCTCGAGTAGTGGAGGCGCGAAGGCCAAAACCCCGCCCCAATAGAGGAGGGGCCGGAAAGAAGCTAAGGGGGACGGAAACAAGATGTCTGCGCCCGACGGAGCCGCTGGAGGAGCAGTGGTCGCAGCCGCAGGGGCACCTGTAGATGGGAATGGGCCTACCCCGGTCCCGGCCGTGCTGGCGGGAGGTGCTGCGGCCCCCGCTCTCGCTCAGGTGATGCCGTTCTCCTTGCCCTATGTGCCCGGAGCTACCTGGCTACCGCAGTATGACGGGAAACCTGATGCTTTACAGGTCTTCCGGAAAAAGCTTAATCTGCTTTTGGAATTGTACCCCCTGACTGATAAGCAACGTGCAGCGGTAGTGCTGGGCCAGCTAACCGGCGCGGCTGAGCAGGAAGTGGAGACCTGGGCCGAGGGGGACCGGCTCTCTGTAGCCACCATATTTGAGAAGCTACAGACTGCCTTTGAGACCCGTACCGAAGCTGAGCTGAGGATGCAGTTTTACCAGTGTCGGCAATGGCCTGTGGATAGCATTCGGGACTACGCTTTACGCCTGCAAACTGCTCTTCGCACCCTAAAGCGGGTAGACACTATCAATGAGGTGGACAGCAACAAGATGCTAGTAGAGCAATTTGTGCAGGGGATGAGGTCCTCTGAGGATCGCAAACAGCTCCGGCTGTGGGCCCTGGAACACCCTGATGTGGACTTTGCTGTGTTAAAGGAACGGGCCATTAAAGCACTGCAACCCCCAGCTTCGGAAACCTCGGAGCCAGCCCCGTGGCCAATTGAGACAGCCCCCGTTGTGGTGGCCCCTGCTCCACCAGCCTCCCCAATGCCTACAGCTCCCAGCAGCACAATGGAAGAACTGGCAGCCCAGGTCCGCCGCATGGACGGAGACCTCGCCAAGATTCTCGCTGCACTCCAACCTTTGACCAGATCCCAGCCTCCACCCAGGATACAGCTAGCCGACAGCCCTGAGGATGTCCCCTGGATGCAGCGGAGAAGTGCTAACAACTCACGGAATAGACCTCCAACCTGCTACAAGTGCAACAAGCCTGGCCATTACTTTCGACAGTGCCCGTTAAACGAGCAACCCCTGGGGCCACGGGCCAATCCTCAGGAGTAGAACCCCGTGGCCCCTCAGACTGGCGGGACTGGTATATCGGTGCCAGGCCCATCATTCCCGTGGCTGTGGACGGCATACCGGTGATGGCTCTCTTGGACACTGGATCACAGGTAACCACCATACCATATACATTATACCAGCGGTATTGGGGAACAGACGAGCTGGCACCCCCGGATAACAGTATAACGCTGATTGCTGCTGATGGACTCCCATTGACCCAAGTGGGGTATAAACAAGTGGCTATGACAGTGGGGCAAGCTGAACTGCAACACCAGGGTATGATTGTGATCATGAATGAACCCGTGTGACCATAACCCGAAGATAGTGCTAGGAACCAATGTGATGGAGCACTGTATGGGTGATGTGTTGGCCCTACTGCAGCAGCTGGCCGCCACGGTGGCGGGGAGCCGACAGAGAGCTGTGCAGCGTGAGATCCGAGCCTTGATGTACCGCCAGCATGTAAACTCAACAGGAGGAGAGATTGGTGGAGTGAGAATGATGGATGTTGCTCCGTTGATTGTACCCCCTAGGAGTGAGATGATGATCTGGTGTAGAGCAGCAGTAGGGCCTCAGGAACGTGACTACCCTGCCATGATAGAGCCCATGCCCTCCGAACACTGGCCCACCGTAATGGCCGCCCGAGGGGTGGTAGATGTAAAGAAGGGGAGAGTGCCCGTGAGGGTGCTGAACTGTGGGGAGGAAGAAGTCAGGCTTCCCTGGTATGCCACCCTTGCCAAGCTGCTAACTTAGATCCCCACACGATCCACGAGGCAGCTCCCCCAGTCCCTCCACCTCCTACCAGCACTCACCCGCCCCCAGGGGAGTTAAATGTGTGGCATCAACAGCTACACGTGGGCACTGACGATACCCCTACACATCACAAAGAAGGGGTATACAGGGTGGTGCAGGAGTGTGAGCAAGTTTTCAGCAAACATCCATTAGACTTTGGGCAGATCAAAGGAGTCCAACACCACATCCCCACCGGTGAGCACCCCCTTTCAAAGAGAGGTACAGGCCTATCCCCCCTGCGCATTACCAATGCGCCAAAGATATGTTGAGGAACATGAAGGAGGCAGGGGTTATTCGGGACAGCTGTAGTCCCTGGGCCGCCCCGTTGGTGCTGGTCAAGAAGAAGGATGGCACCATGCGGATGTGTGTGGACTACCGGAAGATTAACCAGATAACGCATAAAGATGCTTATCCACTGCCCCGTATCGAAGAGTCTTTGGCCGCACTGAGAACTGCAAATTACTTCTCGACCCTTGACCTCACCAGTGGGTACTGGCAAGTAGCAGTGGCACCGGAGGACCATGAGAAAACCGCCTTCACCACCCCAATGGGGCTCTGTGAATTCAACAGTATGCCGTTCGGGCTGTGCAACGCCCCTGGAACCTTCCAACGGCTGATGGAGTGCTGTCTGGGACATCTAAACTTTGAGACCGTCCTGTTATACTTGGATGATGTGATTGTGTATTCCCAGACGTATGAAACCCATCTGGAGCACCTGGCCGAGGTGTTCGCGTCCCTTGCTAAATACGGGATGAAGTTGAAGCCCTCCAAGTGTCACCTGCTGAAACCCAGAGTGCAGTACCTGGGACATGTGGTGAGTTCTGAAGGTGTCGCCCCCGACCCTGAGAAGATCACTGCCATCCAAGGCTGGCCGAGACCAACCACAGTGAGGGAAGTAAGGCAGTTCCTGGGTCTGGTGGGGTACTACCGGCGCTTTAGCAAGGGGTACACGAAGATGGCTGCCCCCATGCAAGATCTCCTCGTGGGACAGACCAAAGGTGGTAGACCCATCGGGGCCCCACTGGTGTGGGAAGAAAGGCATGAGGAATCCTTCTGCCAGCTGAAAGGACGGCCTTGACCGGAGAAGAGGTTCTAGCGTACCCTGACTATGGCTCCCCATTCATCCTATACACAGATGCCAGCAATGTGGGATTGGGGGCAGTCCTGTCCCAGGTCCAGGACGGAAAGGAAAAAGTGATTGCTTATGCTAGCCGAAAACTCCGACCAACTGAAAGAAACCCTGAGAACTACAGCTCCTTCAAGCTTGAGCTTCTGGCACTGGTATGGGCTATCACCGAGCGGTTCCGCCACTACTTGGCCGCAGCAAAATTCACTGCTTTCACGGATAACAATCCGTTGACTCACCTGGACACGGCCAAGTTAGGTGCACTGGAGCAGCGGTGGGTGGCCAGGCTAGCCAACTATGACTTCACAATCAAGTACAGGGCTGGTCGTGTTAACATTAATGCCGATGCACTCTCTCGGATGCCCCACTTGTTAGAAGAAGGGTGCGAGGATGACGACCTCGAAGAGATCGAGTTGCCTGCATTTCACCAGCCACCAAATGAGAAGGTGCATGTCCACCAGCAACGGGTGAACCTGGATCCACTGCCCAGTCAGGAGTGGCAGGAAGCTCAAAACCAGGCGCCGGCTGTCCGCCTCGTCAAGGCCCTGGTGGAACAAGGCGCTGTTGGAATAGACCCTCCCGCCCCAGCTGAAGCCCAACGCTTGTGGAAAGAACGGAAACGGCTATAACTACATCAAAGGAAGCTGTACCGTGAGCTGATCAACCCGAAGACTCATGAGAGGACCTGCCAGTTGGTTATTCCCCAAGCTGATGTGGCCACCGTTTTGCGGGCATACCATGATGGTGCCGGGCACTTCGGATGGAAGAAGCTGGAGATGCTGTTGAGAGAGCGGTTCTATTGGAGTGGGATGCGGGAGTCTGTAGAAGCCTGGTGCCGAGAGTGTGGTCCTTGTACGCTGAGGAGGAAGGACGAAGCCAGCCAGAGGGCGCCTCTACACCCGATCATCACACATCAGCCACTGGAGCTGGTCGCCCTGGACCATGTCAAGCTCACCCCCAGCCGAAGTGGGTACGCCTACGCGTTGACCATAGTAGACCACTATTCAAGGTTCATGGTGGTTGTCCCAGTCAAAGACCTAACTGGTCGTACTGCCGCTAGAGCGTTCCAGGCTTATTTCTGCCGACCACATAGATACCCAGAAAAGGTGCTTACTGACCAAGGCCCGGCTTTTGAAGCAGAGGTGTTCCATGAGTTCTGCCAGTTGTACGGCTGTAAGAAGATCCGGACCACCCCTTACCATGCCCAGGCCAACGGCATGTGTGAGAAAATGAACCACCTGGTCCTGGGACTCCTCAAGACGTTGCCGCTGGAAGAGCAGAACCTGTGGCCGGAGAAGCTACCCGACTTGGTTGATATGTACAACAACATCCCGTCCAGCTCAACGAAGTGCACCCCAGCATATCTGATGAGGGCTCGCCCCGGCCGACTACCGGTGGAACTGGAAATGGGACTGGAGGCCCCAGAAGCACTCCCTTCGACAGCCGAATGGGAGACTCGACGGAGGGTACAATACCGGCAGATTCAGGAATATGTTGAGAAGAACTTGAGTCGAAGTCGGGAGCTGCAGGAGCAGCGCTTCAATCAAAAGGCGTCTGCTGGCCCTTTTCAGCCCGGGGATGTCGTGCTGAAGCGGAAGAGGAGAACCCACAAGCTGGATGATCAATGGGAACAAAACCCGTACGTCATACAGCCCACAGAATGGGAGGATGGGAAGGCCTACCAAATCAGTCGAGACCAAGGTGGCACTGTGGCCACAGTTTCCCGGGACCATCTGAAAAGGTGCCCCCCGACCTTAAAAGCGGCGGCTGAAGTACCGGTTCCCCTACCAGTAGAAAAGGCCAAAAGGGTGATCCACACTGTGATGGGAGACTTCCCAGCGGACTGGCCTACACAGAACGGCGCGGTGATTCTTCCAGTGATACTGTTCCCACAACCCATGGATGAAGAAGTGATGGAAGCGGTCAACCGTGAGTCAGTGCCAGTGCCCAGGGATGAACCTGCACCTAGCTCCCCTATGCCTCCGCCTGCCCCGAACAATAGCAGGGAGGAGGAACTGATTGTTCCCTCTACCCCACTGCCTAGCCCTACTTACACCGGACCCCGGAGGTCCACCCGTCCCAACCTAGGTAGAACCCCACTTAGGTACAGGGAAACCGTCCTTTAAAAGGGGGAGGGGGAGGAGAAACCAAAGTGTGTGTGTTTGAAAAAGTTTGCAAGTTTTAAAAATGATGACAAATGATTACCGTGAAAGTCACCTGATTGTCCTACCGTGATTGGAAAAACCGGCTGTTGCCGGCACCGTTGTCCCCGTAGGGACCGTTTAAAAAGTTGCATAGAGGACTCTCTATGGACAAGCCCGTGAACTTGCAGGGCAACCACAAACGTTAGTGGCATGTAAATAAGTTATGTTACCGGTACCGTTTCCGCAATTGCCGCCTCCGGAGAGGCAGGTTGGAGGGAGGGCCCGCAGCAGAGCCGGCTGGAGCCCAGCCACCACAGGAACCGGTGGCTACCCTCTGGAGGGGAAGGACAGATCCCGCTCGGGTGACTTGGTGCAGGACTGGGGTCAAGGGGTGCTGCCTGGGTTTTAGGGGCAGCATCAGGGCCAGGTTGCAAACCGTTGAAACCGTAACGTTTAAATAAGAGTACCTCCCGATGTGGGAAGATGTTATTTTAATTGTAAATATGTTACCGTTTTCTATTTTTCAGAAAAACAAAAAGGAAAATAAAACCCGTGTTGGACGGGCAGCCCGAGGACGGTCTGCGTTTTGCTAAGGGGGAATGTGACGCCCTGGGCAAGCCAGGGGTCACAGGTCACAACACAACACGCACCCCACATTCCCTGCAGGTACACCGAAGTCAAAACTTAAAATCCTTGTTGCCTTCCTCCAGGGGCTGATGTCCACACCAGGGGGTGGGCCAGGCGGTTGGCTCCACCCACCGAGGAGTTCACAGCCCTGGAGGCGGGAAAACCAGGCAGATGAGTGTGAGAGTGGAGAGTAGAAGGAAGTGGTAAAGGAGCAAGAGAAAGTGACAGCAAAAAGCCTGAAGTTGGTCCGGGTGTGTGCCCCGGACTGAGACAGCAAGGTTGACAGACGGTGGTGACCGTCTGCAGGCGAGACTGATCGGAGGTTGCCGAAAGGACCGTGGACGGGTGGTGACCCGGCGGTACCGGAGCGGTATACAAAGATTAGTCAGCACCAGGGCAGGGGCCTTTCGGATCCCGGCAAGGCTAGGAGTCGCCATAATTTGCCAAATCCGTCAGTGAAGGGGACGACTGTCTCCCAACAACCAAGTCCCGATAGAAGGCAACAGTCCGACCGTTAAGGGGAGACACCGCCACCGCCAAGGCACCAGTTTCCCAGGGCCAGCGCCTGCGGGCAAGAGAAGGGCTCCTCCGGCTCATATCCAAGCTGGGGAGCGGGTTACCGGTGGGAACCCATCGCTACCAACTGACTACACATAGGTGCAAGGAAGAGACCGTCAACTGCAGGGGACATCAGCACCGTGGTCGTCCGAGGGACCCGTCCAACCAGCCGTTTGTTTACCGAGAACTGTGTCGTGTTTACTGGCTGAGTGAGTACCTCCGTGCCGTGCGGCACAGCGCTGCCCCTGCGCCCCTGCACCTCCACAGGCCCCATAACCCGCCTGTCCACCATCCCAACCCCATCACTGGGCCCCGGGACCACCAATCCCATACCCACGGAGGGGCAATTCAACAACTGGATGCTCCAAACCACCACTCCCGGGATCCCCAGCCAGAGCAGCGGTGGTGTCCACATAATCACCACAACCGTGGGTGGCATCACGGACAATAAACAATCCCCACAACCAAACCCCTTTCACTCACGGGCGAGGAGCGCCGCTAGAGTCCCCGGGATCCGGCCCATCGCTCGAGCCACCGAGCAGCAGCAGGCCGCGGCAGCAGCGGCGGCCGGACCCGAGCAGTGGGAGAGCACGGCGTCCCCTCCTCCGCCCGCGACACATCTCCTTACCTGCGTCCACCGGCAATGAGGAAGGAAGGAGGTAGGCGGCATGTTCCAGCCGCTCATCTCCGCCACTCCTCTGCTATTGGACGGTTGCCGTGTGACGTCGCTGTGACGCCGCACGAACCGCCCCCTTAGAAAAAAGGCGGATCACCTGCAAGAGCAAGGTCGCAGGGAAGGCAAGTCCGTGTGACGGGTGTTAGCGATGTTGTGCGCCACGGGCAGCGATTTGCCCGTGACACACAACCGACGGGGGCGGGTACGCTTGCTAGCGATATCGGCACCGATATCGCAGGGTATAAATTACCCTTAAGACAGCAAAAGAGTGAGACTGAGGCAAAGTGTAGGCCAGACACAAAAAGTACCTTTTGTCTATATGTAATAAAGGGTACCATTTTACAAGAACAGCTCACCTTTCATCCCTTCTCAAATTAAAGTGAGTTTGTCTTCAGCTTTTTGCTCCTGTAAATACCAGGAGTGCTGAGGCAAAAAGAATTTGCTCACACTGCTGTACACCCTGGCCAGCTAATATAATACTGGAGATATCAGAGGTGCTGAGGTAAGAAGAGACGTCTCACACTGCTATCCACGCTATCTGATGTAATACTGGAGATATCAGAAGTACAAATGTAAGAAGAGGCTGCTCACACTGCTGTGGGGAAGGGTGGTATATTCAATGAGGCTTTGTAAAAAGAACAAAGTGCCTCTATGTACCAAACAGATACTTTTTAAATTGCAAAATGCAAGAAGAATATATCAAGAGGGGAGTAACACAGACCTCGTGTATATCTTACACTTACAAAACATACATTCTGGCCAAATTCTTTAACAAATACAGTCATATGAAAAAATTTGGGCACCCCTATTAATGTTAACCTTTTTTCTTTATAACAATTTGGGTTTTTGCAAGAGCTATTTCAGTTTCATATATCTAATAACTGATGGACTGAGCAATATTTCTGGATTGAAATGAGGTTTATTGTACTAACAAAAAATGTGCAATCCACATTTAAACAAAATTTGACCGGTGCAAAAGTATGGGCGCCTCGACATAAAAGGGACATTAATATTTTGTAGATCCTCCTTTTGCAAAAATAACAACCTCTAGTCGCTTCCTGTAGCTTTTAATGAGTTCCTGGATCCTGGATGAAGGTATATTTGACCATTCCTGTTTACAAAACAATTCCAGTTCAGTTAAGTTTGATGGTCGCCGAGCATGGACAGCACGCTTCAAATCATCCCACAGATGTTCAATGATATTCAGGTCTGGGGACTGGGATGGCCATTACAGAACTTTGTAATTGTTCCTCTGCATGAATGCCTGAGTAGATTTTGAGCGGTGTTTTGGATCATTGTCTTGCTGAAATATCCATCCCCTGCGTAACTTCAACTTTGTCACTAATTCTTGCACATTATTGACAAGAATCTGCTGATACTCAGTTGAATCCATGCGACCCTCAACTTTAACAAGATTCCAGGTGCCGGCATTGACCATGCAGCCTCAAAGCATGATGGAACCTCTACCAAATTTTACTGTGGGTAGCAAGTGCTTTTCTTGGAATGTCGTGCTTTTTTGCCTCCATGCATAACGCCTTTTTGTATGACCAAACAACTCAATCTTTGTTTCATCAGTCCACAGGACCTTCTTCCAAAATGTAACTGGCTTGTCCAAATGTGCTTTTGCATACCTCAGGTGACTCTGTTTGTGGCGTGCTTGCAGAAACGGCTTCTTTCGCATCACTCTGCCATACAGCTTCTCCTTGTGCAACGTGCGCTGTATTGTTGACCGATGCACAGTGACACCATCTGAAGCAAGATGATGCTGCAGGTCTTTGGAGGTGGTCTGTGGATTGTCCTTGACTGTTCTCACCATTCTTCTTCTCTGCCTTTCTGATATTTTTCTTGGCCTGCCACTTCTGGGCTTAACAAGAACTGTACCTGTGTTCTTCCATTTCCTTACTATGTTCCTTACAGTGGAAACTGACAGTTTAAATCTCTGAGACAACTTTTTGTATCATTCCCCTGAACAACTATGTTGAATAATATTTGTTTTCAGATCATTTGAGAGTTGTTTTGAGGAGCCCATGATGCCACTCTTCATAGGAGATTCAAATAGGAGAACAACTTGCAAGTGGCCACCTTAAATACCTTTTCTCATGATTGGATACACCTGCCTATGAAGTTCAAAGCTCAATGAGGTTACAAAACCAATTTAGTGCTTTAGTAAGTCAGTAAAAAGTAGTTAGGAGTGTTCAAATCAAGAAATTGATAAGCGTGCCCATACTTTTGCACCGGTCAAATTTTGTTTAAATGCGGATTGCACATTTTCTGTTAGTACAATAAACCTCATTTACATCCAGAAATATTACTCAGTCCATCAGTTATTAGATATATGAAACTGAAATAGCTGTTGCAAACACCCAAATTGTTATAAAGAAAAAAGGTTAACATTAATAGGGGTGCCCAAACTTTTTCACATGACTGTAAATTGATGTGGTGTGATCAAATAGGTTTTATGTTAAATGACACAACAAGACTTTACATTTTAGGTACGTAATTTAAAGTAACCCTCCAGCCGTGGACCTATATGTGACTGTACCTTTCCTACGTATAGTCATCACACCTGGTGCCCTTTTTTCTGCTGCCACCACTTTCCATGGGGAGTGCTTTGTGCAAAATCTGTACTATATGTAAACCAACATTTTCTCTGAAATTGGATCCAAAGTAAAGATGAGTGAATCGATTTTATGCAAATTGAATTTGTGTCCAATCTTAGGAAATTTGATGGCCCCAGTAAATTCAAACAATTTGTTATTTGATTTACCCAGAATGCCAACTGATATTTTATACAATGCAGAAGCCAAAGAAGGTTTATGTGACCTCTGAGTGCAACTGGACAGGATCCCCAGAAATGTCCTGCAGCTACCACATCATATACAATAGCACAGTCTATCGTAGCCTCTATAAAAGCCAAGGCAGGGAATGCAGCATACTAACCATGCTGGGGTGACTCTATTAAGGGACATTGTCACATCACAGCCTAACAATAGAAATGGGAAAAAATATTATATATACCGAACAGTAGTGTGACAAAACAGCAGTAACAAACGGTTTCCATACGTCTACCTATAGCCATATACAGTGGAACCTCGCTTAACGAGTAACCCACTTAACGAGAATTTTGACCTAACAAGCAAAGCTTTCTGTAAATTTGTAACTCTGTTTACGAGAAAGCTTTGCTGTACGAGCAAACTACTCACCGCACACACTTCCAGTTCCGTACATCCACCGTGCTCTAACCCGTACTTAATAATGCAAAAAAAAAAAAAGCGTTTTTATAGTGCAAAAGAATTACAAATTTTATTTAAGACATGAAGTGAACATCTTTAAAAGCACTTAAAACATATCCGGACCGGGTATTGGCAATGTTGCATTAAAGATCCCTGGATCGATAGGCCATTACATACAGAATAAGTGCCAATCACGGTAAGTGCACAATATTTAAACAATCTCACAAGTGGCCCATAATACAAGAGTACTAATCAATATACGTACATACAGTGTACAGTTATGGGCACTGCGCCCATAACTCTACACTGTATGTATATTGATTAGTACTCTGGTATCATGGGCCACTTGTGAGATTGTTTAAATTGGTTGGGACAAATCGGTCACCTGGTACAGACTTTGCAGACCTCAGCCAGCTTCCTAAATCTGACGTTATTCCAGTCACGGTGGGTGCCCGCCGAAAGCGGGGTGCTGCTGGATTGGAGTATTTAGCCCTGGAACATTTGAGGCTTGGACATTCTAAATCTCTGGTGAGCCAGCGGAAGGGTCAGACTCTGTTGCCTGTTACATTTGTGCGTTTTGCTGGTTATGTGTTATGTGCCGTTAATTGTTTGGGGATCCAATAAAGTCTAATTATTGTGGTTCCCTCACCCTGTGTTGTCTGAGTAGTGTTCTGCCCAAGGTTCAGGAGCTCCGTGTCTCCACAGTGAGCATAATAAGTGCGTGTGCTTGTGTGTTTGTGTGTGTTTGTGTGTGTTTGTGTGAGTTTGTGTGAGTTTGTGTGTGTTTGTACGTGTTTGTGTGTGTTTGTGCATGTGTTGAATGACACAATAGGGGACCAGGATGGGACATTTAACAAGTTGTGGAACGAATTGTCTGCATTGCAATGATTTCCTATGGGAAATCTTGCTCTACTGAACGAGTAACTCGGTTTACAAGCACACTCACAGAATGGATTGTTCTTGTTAACCAAGGTTCCACTGTACTGTATGTGGAGCTCATTTTCACATTACTAAAGAGCTGGAAAGGGGGTGCACACAGTCATAGGAGACCTCAGAGTTTTACATGCGTCATTCAAGGTAATTTGGCAGGCTGCACGTGGGTGGAGACCGAAACTGCCCAACTAGTGACTTCCAATAGGTTTCAGGTCAAGTCCGGTTCCCAAACCAAACTTTATCTAAAGTCCGGCTGAGCCCACCAAACCGAACTTCCACGAATCCGCTCATCTCTAATAGTGACTGCACATAGGAGATATATAGCCACATTTAGGTGTGGACTGGAGAGTCCTTTTATCACTTGACCAAGTGATTGTTTCTTTTGATACATCGCATCCCGCTTAGAATCTGTATATACAAGTGATACTAACTGGTGCTGAGCAGTTATGTTAGTAGTATTGCAAGCAGCCACTAAGGACATGAATCGATTGCACTGGATTGGAGAGGAATTGAAGAGGCAAGTAGTATTTTTTCATTTAATATTTATTATTTCTAGAATTTAGAAAACCACTTTAAACAGAATAAAATATTATGGCTTTTACATAAAAACAATATGTTAAAAGGGAAGTCATTGTCAATAACCAATAATTTTACATGTTACTTAAAATATGAGTGCATTCTGTGTAACTATTCAAAGTTTTAAATTTCCCATCGATATCAGCGTATGAACACATCCTTCTATAAAATGTTTCCAAAATTTAGTCAATGTAAATTACTACAACATCTACAACTTTGTTCTTTGTTTAAGGTCTCTGGTAAGTCTATGGAGAACTTTAACCAGACGCTTCCAAGTTGGTTCTTCCTCCTTGGATTATCTTCTGTCTATCACCTCCAAGTTATAGGGTTCATTGTATTCCTGGTGATGTATCTCGTCACACTGGCGGGAAATTTCCTCATTCTCTTTACAGTGAGGATCAGTCCTACGTTACACACCCCCATGTACTTCTTCCTGAGTAATCTCTCTTTCATTGATATCTGTTTCTCCTCCACCATAGCTCCCGTAATCCTCATAAATACTTTATCCACAGACAAGAGTATTTCAGTCGGCGGCTGTATCTTCCAGATGTTCTTCTCATTAACACTTGGAGCAGCAGAGTGCATCTTACTTGCGGTTATGGCTTACGATAGATTTGCAGCCATTTGTAGACCATTGCACTACAGCAGTATTATGAACATGAGGTTTTGCATAATCTTAGCCCTAATACCATGGACTGTTGGTGTCATAGATGCTTGTATACAAGTGGCCCTCACCTGGAGGCTTCCCTTCTGTAGGACTCATCATCTTAACCATTTCTTTTGTGAAGTGCCTCCCTTCTTCAGACTGTCCTGCCAAGATACTTGGCTTAACGAAATAACAATTCATGTTGCTGCCGGGATCATTGTTTTATGTTCTTTTCTTTTGACCTTGATTTCCTATGTTTATATCATCTCTACAATTCTGAGGATCCATTCTTCGAAAGGAAGACAGGCAGTTTTCTCTACATGCGCCTCCCACCTCACTGTCGTCACCCTCTACTATGGAACCATCACCTTCATGTATATTCAGCCTCGATCTTCTCATTCTCCAGAGAGAGACAGGATTATATCTGTTCTCTATACGGTAGTCACTCCAATGTTGAATCCCATCATCTACAGCATCAGAAATAAGGATGTTAAGACCAGTATAATAAAAAATGTCATAAACCAAGCCAAACTGTCTAAAACTGTTTTGACCTGACTTATTTTTTAAAAATTTGTTAATAAAGCAGATAAGTTTTCTCAAATCCATTCATGGTGGTCTAAAGTAGTGGGGCTGTTGGTTAATGACACTAATTCTAGAAGAGAGGTTTTATATTTTGTTTCCTGGAGGTCTTAAGTAGATGTGTGAGTTAATGCATATGGTCAAGGGGTTAAATAGGTGCACCTCTTGGTGTGGAGTAGAGATGAGCCACCCCCCTGGAGTTCGAGTTCGGTTCGATTCGACGAACGGTGCCCCGTTTGACAAGCTGCTCGTTGAACTGTTCGTCGAACTCTCGAACCCCATAGGAAACAATGGGAGGCAATCACAAACACATAAAATCACCTGGAAAACACTCTCAAAGTTGTCCAAAAGGTGCCAAACAACTCCCAAGACAACACAAACACATGGGAAAGTGACAAGGACAAATACTCATGCGAAAACTAAACAGCTGGACGAGGAAAAAGAGGAGACAAAGATATAGGCATGGCATGCCCTTCTAAAGTCATGTAAAACACAGCAAGGGTTACTCTGGTCCAGGAAACCATTATCCAGCCCCATTTCCGTGAGATGGTTGGATTGTCATTGTAAATAAGCACTTGAACCTTGCCTCTCCCCCCATCTCATTGTAGATTGTAAGCTCTCACGAGCAGGGTTGTATTTTTTTTTCCCCTCTAAATATTGTATTTCTATAACTGTTACTTGTTTGTATATGATCCTCCTGAATTGTAAAGCGCTACGGAATATGTTGGCGCTATAGAAATAAAGATTATTATTATTATATTATTTATTATTACTCCAAGTGGAGTCTCCCTTTTTTACAAAAATTGGCCCACACAGACACCCCTTCAGTGGCAGCACTTGTGCCCCAGTTGTACACTTCACAGGTAGAATTGCATCAAGCACATTCAAAAATACACCAGCCTTAACTGTCCCCAGGATGGCACCGGGGTAGGTAGCAAAGTCTTTGCTGATCCCAGATCTGTTCATCTTGGCTCATTTTTAAAAACACAGCAAGGGTTACTCCAAGCGGAGTCTCTCTTTTTTCCAAAAATTGGGTCCCACGGACACCCCTTCAGTGGCAGCACTTGTGCCCCAGTTGCAAACTGTATATGTCGATTGGCATCAAGCACATTCCAAAATACACCAGCCTTAACTGTCCCCAGGATGACACTGAGTAAAAAGCTGTGGAGAAGAAGCGCAATAGGGTTTTACCCCAATAATACACGGGGTAGAGACAGGGAGCAGTAATACTCACCAAGTGAAGTTGTGAAAGTCACAACTACTATGCAGGCATGGAAAGTTTTGATCAAGGCAGCAGCAACCCAGACGGCAGATAACAGAGAACAATAGAGGAAAATAGGGTTTATTTGAGCCGCGCCAATGATCACTTCTCAGGTATTCAGATTAATGGATCTTTATTTTGCACAGGTCTATGCGTTTCTGGAGTCTCAGCTCCCTTCCTCAGGACCATCAGGCATAAGAACACATCAAATCTGATTTGATGTGTTCTTATGCCTGATGGTCCTGAGGAAGGGAGCTGAGACTCCAGAAACGCGTAGACCTGTGCAAAATAAAGATCCATTAATCTGAATACCTGAGAAGTGATCATTGGCGCGGCTCAAATAAACCCTATTTTCCTCTATTGTTCTCTGTTACCCAGGATGACACTGGGATAGGTAGCAAAGTCTTTGCTGATCCCAGATCTGTTCGTCTTGGCTCATTTTTTTCAAAAACTTTTTATTGATTTTCCAATTTTTTATAAACATAACAAGATATTCAAGGTTACACAAGGAAAAACATTTGTCTGACAATATGTGACATAATAGGGTGCGATGCCCCAACTTGACATTTTAAACTGTTTATCTGATTGATATGGTCTCTATTAAACCAAGGCAAAAGTACTAAGAAATAACAGACGCGATACAAGTCAATTAGAATCATTAAGCCCCTGTGCCAACCCCGAATGCTTCCAAATTTTCTGGCATGTCTTGTTGCTACCTTAGCGTCTCGTCTCCCCTTCCCTCCGGAACCCACACCTACGTGATTTTCAATTTACCCAGGTTGTCCTGGATATCATTCAGAAGGTACCATTCCGATTGTACAAAAGGTGTCATCAGATTCATCTTGGCTCATTTTTAAAAACACAGCAAGGGTTACTCCAAGCGGAGTCTCCCATTTTTTAAAAAATTGGGCCCCACAGACACCCCTTCAGTGGCAGCACTTCTGCCCCAGTTGCAAACTTGACAGGTACATTTGCATCAAGCACATCCACAAGCATTTACTCTCTCCAGGATGACACAGGGGTAGTAAAGTCCTTGCGGATCCATGACTTGTTCATTTTGATGAACGTTAGTCTGTCCACATTGTCACTGGACAGACGCGTGCGCTTATCTGTCAGCACACAACCAGAAGCACTGAAGACACGTTCAGAGACAACGCTGGCAGCTGGACACGACAATATCTCCAAGGTGTAAGTGGTGAGCTCAGGCCATTTTTCAAGATTTGAAGCCCAAAATGAGCAAGGATCCATTTGCAAAGTCATGGCATCGATGTTCATTCGGAGATACTCCTGTATCATCCTCTCCAGCCGTTGACTATGTGTCAGATTTCTTGTCTCTGTTGGCCTTGCAAAGGATGGTCTAAAAAAATTATGAAACGATTCAATAAAATTGCTGTTACCGGCAACAGATACGGTGCTGCTGGTACGGTTAGACTGTTGATGACAAGACCGTCCCATGTTTGTCAAGTTACAACTAGGAGATTCACTCCATGCACCACTGGGGCTTGGTGGAAAAGCCGAGCTAAGCTTGAGTAACAGCTTCTGCTGATACTCCTGCATATGTGCGTCCCTTTCTATGGCTGGAAGTATTTCACAAAATTTGGACTTGTACCAGGGATCTAATAGTGTGGCAACCCAGTAGTCATCATCACTTCTAATTTTGACAATCCGAGGGTCATGTTGTAGGTAGTGCAGCAAGAAGGCGTTCATGTGTCTTGCGCATCCACGCGGACCAAGTCCTTGCTGTGTTTGTGGCATAGAGGTGCTAACCGTTCTTTCTTCCTCTGACATCTCCCCCCAACCTCTTTCAACTGAAATGTGACCAAGGTCTCCCTCATCTGCTGAGTCTTCCATGTCCATGGACAGTTCATGCTCCATATCTTCATGTTCTCCTGCACCTTCCTCAACATTTTGACTGCTACCATGTGCCCTTGTGAATCCCTCTCCCCCACCGTCCCATGCCTGCCGTCTTGGTGATGATGAATGTCTGGACCTTGGTGATGTTGTTATCCCTTGCGCATATGAATCCTCATGTACTTCCTCCCCTTCATGTTGAACCACCCCCTGATTCCGAATAGTGTTTAGCGTGTGCTCCAGCATGAAAATGACTGGAATTGTCATGCTGATAATGGCATTGTCAGCGCTAAACATATTCGTTGCCATGTCGAAACTGTGCAAAAGGGTGCATAGGTCCTTGATCTGAGACCACTCCATCAGGGTGATCTGCCCCACCTCTGCATCTCGTTGGCCCAGGCTATACGTCATGACGTATTGCACCAGTGCTCGGCGATGCTGCCACAGTCGCTGTAACATGTGGAGAGTCGAATTCCAGCTTGTCGGCACATCGCATTTCAGGTGATGAACCAGCAGGCTAAAAGACTTCTGGAGCGATGCAAGTCGCTCAGCTGCGGCTGTTGAACGGCGGAAGTGAGCAGACAGTTTTTGTGCCCTGTGCAGAAGGCCATCTAGGCCGGGATAGTGTGTTAAAAATTGCTGGACAACAAGGTTCAACACGTGAGCCATACAAGGCACGTGTGTCACCTTGCACAGGCGAAGGGCCGCACCCAGGTTTGCAGCATTGTCGCACACGGCCTTACCTGGCTGAAGGTTGAGTGGAGACAACCATTTATGAAACTCGGACAGCAGAGCTGCCCACAACTCAGCCATTGTGTAACTCTTATTTCCAAGACATTTCAAGCTAAAGACCGCCTGATGCCGTTGCGCTCTGCTGCCAGCATAGTAAGGAGGTGTGCGTGATTCCTTGTGCGCAGTTACAACGCTGGTGGCCTGACTAGGCAGGCTTGGAGCGGAGGTGGAGGACCTAGATGAGGTTGATGAGGCAGAAGCGTTGGAGGAACTTATACATACAGAGGACTGACGCACAAGTCGTGGGGACGGCAAGACTTGTTGAGCAGACCCTTCTCCATCTATCACCATAGTTACCCAGTGCCCAGTCAGCGACATGTAACGCCCCTGTCCAAGTTTACTGGTCCAAGTATCGGTGGTGAAATTGCACCCATTCACACACAGAGTTTCTCAAATAAGCGGTGATGTTGTGTGCGACATGCTGGTGTAGCGCAGGCACACCTTTCTTGGAGAAGTAGTGGTGACTGGGCATCTGGTACTGGGGCACTGCGACGGACATAAGGTCTCGAAAATCCTCTGTGTCCACCAGGCGGAAAGGCAGCATTTCCGTAGCCAAGAGCTTACAGAGGGATAAAGTCAACCTCTTAGCTTTGTCATGGGTCAAAGGAAATGGCCTTTTATTTGTCCACATCTGAGGGACAGAGATCTCGCTGCTGTGTGTAGATGGTGGTGAGTAGGGTGTCCTTGGAAAAATGCAGGTTTGTGAGGAAAGTGCAGGCATAGACATGATGTTGCCTTCATCCAATGTTGGTGCTATCGATGTCTGAGAGAGCTGTACACACGCACTTGTTTCCCCTTCCAAACCAACTGACGATCTACCAAGCAAACTGCCTGTTGTGGTTACAGTGGTGGAAGGTGTGCATGGAAAACCAGGTGTGACAGCTGTCCCCACAGTAATAGAAGATGAAGAGCACGCGGATGCACTGGAAGGGGCAGGCGGTGGTTGGCCTGCTACGCTAGGCCGCATTGCAGCACAGTGAGCTTCCCACTGGGAATTATGCTTGGTATTCATGTGACGATTCATGGAAGAAGTTGTCAAACTGGTGAGTTTTTTGCCTCTACTTATAGATTCCCGACAAATTTTACAGATCACATGATTTGGGATATCCTTTGCAAGGTCAAAAAAGGACCAGGCTAGGCAAGGCTTAGAGGACATGCGACCTGCAGAGCCACCCCGACTTGTGCTCAGAGGCAGAGTGGTGGCTGAGGATGCAGTTGTAGACGTGCTACCAGTACTCCGACTCTGTCCAGGAAGGCGCAAGGTAAGTTCGTCGTCAGTTGCATCCTCCTCCACCGCCTCTGTTGACCTCCTCAAGTGCCTGACTGTGGGTTGACAGTAAGTGGGATCTAGAACTTCATCATCAAGCGTTGTGTTTGCACTTCCCTCGCCCTCAGACCGAGCCTCTTCCTGCCCTGACCGAATATTTAAGTTGTCATCCCAATCTGGTATCTGCGTCTCATCGTCATCAGCATGTTCCTCATTGTCTCCACCAACAGGGGTTACAGTTTGGGAATGAGGGTCTACATTATGCTCAGAAAGTTGGCCATCAGGGCCTGAATCTGAGTCACAAAGGTCTGGGCATCACTGCAGACCATTTCCTGGTCTGTACTCACTGTAGCTTGGGAGCAGACCTCTGATTCCCAGGCTATAGTGTGACTGAACAGACTTGCAGACTCAGCCATCTCTGGTACACTATACTGTGGAGACTTGATAGCTGGGAGAAAGCAATTGTGATTGGGATGACAACTCAGAAGACTGTTTTTTTATGTGGTAGTTGAGGTGGAGGAGAGGGCACTTGTTGGAGCACTTGAGCTCCATTCAAGGTCGAGGAGTGCAGTCAGTCTTTTTTGTCTATATGAAGAGGGTCATACCTTCTGACCGTGCACTCTTCCCCCAGTTGCCACAGGTAATCTTATCCTATATAGCAGGTTCCTACTTGCCCATACACAGGAGGTTTTTAACCTAGAGAGAGGCTTCAGCATAGCGTCAGGGACCCAGTTACGAGATATGCCGTGAAGGGGCAACTGGGCAGATATACAAATGGCCATTTATATATGCTAAATATCTCATTTTTCTCAGATTTTCCTTAGCAGTAATGCAGGTCCATGTTCACATATTCATGGTTTCCATACTTTAGCATTATCAGAGTGCAAACTGTTTTTTTGTATTTTATGTCATGTTCAGTTATGCACCTGTTCACACGTCAGGTCGAGGAGTGCGAGGAGTGCGAGGAGTGCGAGGAGTGCAGTCAGTCTTTTTTGTCTGCCTCTGGATATAGACAGACCCCCCCAAAAGTGAACATGTTGTGTGTTAAAACATATTCTAACAGGGTGAGTAACAGTTCCACCAGCGCCTTATCGAGATTACTAGAAGTTAGAAAGTAGGCCACAGCTTTGAGTCCATCATAGTGACCTATAGACGTATATAGACTCTCAATGTCTGTGGTCACCATGATGGTGCCCAAGTCCAAAGTGATATTGTCCAATCTCCTGAGGGTCTCCGTAGTGTATTTTATGTACAATGGGAGGGAGGCAGCTAGGGGCTTTAAATAAATGTCTAACATCTGGCACACTCCCTCACATACCCAGCCATACCCGACACTTTGGGGCGTCCAGGAGGATTGGAATAGCTTTTATGCAGCTTGGGTATCAGATATAGGGTGGGCATCTTGGGGTGCTTAGTCAACAGGCACTCAAAAAGTTTTTTCGGAATGATACCTGTTACGAGGGGGACCCGGGGAAGCGTGCCAAGATGGTATATGGACAGCTTCCGCCGGTCAAGGTCCACTGTGCGGTGTAAGGGACCGCTGCTATGGTGGGAGAAGAGTGAGCGGGTTGCTGCTAGCGATCGTCTGGAATGTCACAGACGATCTGCGTACACCTGTCCGCCCTAACCCGTGAGGGTTGTATGGCACGGGGCTCACAACTCGGTGTACCTGTTGCACGGGGACGCACAGAGGTGCCTACGCACGTGTGCCAGCGGGAGTCACAGGAATATGGCACGAGGGTAGCACAGAGGTGCCCACGCACGTGTGCTTCAGAAACCAGGTGAGTCCGACAGAGATTCAAGGAGCTCACCTGGGACAGGAACACAGCCTGTTAAACGGAATACTGCCGGAGCAGCAAGGCAGGGGCGAGACCTGCAAAATACAATGACGTCTGTACAGTGGCGTGGCAGCACGCTGCCAGACATCCAAACATAGAAGGACGGTCGCGCGCCGCCATGATGGCAGGAGGGGTTTTTAAGATGTAGCTCCAGCCAAGGGCGGGCGTGAGACGGATGTGACCCAATCATGATCTGTGACGTCCTGGCCCGACCAGTCAGGATTCAGCACATCACCAGCCTCGTTATCTGGCCGTGTGATACCAGTGAGCGAATCAGAAGACGTCACGTGGGGCACATGCTCAACCTCCTGCCTCTGGGTCATAAAGGCGGGATCTTCGGTTTCACAATGTGCAGAGCTAAGGGAAGTCTTGCTGCTTCCCTGAGCATCTATCCTTTGCACACTGTGCAACCACTCCGACCCTCTGCCATGCCGAGCAGGAGGGCACGTGGCAGGCAAGGGATGGGAGACCACTCCATTCCTTACAAGGAGTAAACCACTAGGTGTCACCCTTCTGCTGCATCTAGGAGGAGGAAACTCCTGCAGTCTCCCAGGCCTTTGGCGCTGCTGAGCAGGAGGGCTTGCGGCAGACAAGGAATGGGGGACCACCTCATTCCTTGCAAGAGGAGAGCCACGAGATGTAACATTACCCCCCGGTCTAGGGCCCCCCCGCTGCCTGTGCTCAAAGGCTGCTACCAAACCCGGAGCGTGGACATGATCCTCCAATTCCCAGGTCCTATGCTTCGGTCCACGACCGACCCACTCCACGAGGAAGTACCTCTTGCCCTGAACGATTTTTGTTTTAACCAACCTCGCTACTTCAGGGTTGTCGGACGAGGAGTCGGCCGTCGGCCACCAATCATGCCTGGCCTCTAGAACTCTGGTCCTTTTGGACCTGAAGAGGCCCACGACCTTGGAGGTATGGTCCCAGGAAAGTACATCGTTCCATAACCTAGGGGGAACGAGGGTCTGGCCAGGTGGCACCAGGTCTAGGGGAGTGGGTGACCCGGTGGTCCTGAGGTGTTCTTTACATGACCCTGCCCAGGACGAGATCTCCCCTGTTGTCCAGTTGAGTATCGGAGCATGCCGTTTCAACCAGGGGAGTCCTAGTAGGATCTCATCCGTCCCTTCTGGAAGCACCAAAAAGGACACCTGCTCATGGTGGCCTGGTGGTACATCCATCCTGAGAGGGACGGTGATCTGGGTAATGGGTTTGACAAGTAGGGACCCGTTGACTACCTGGACACTGATTGGTTTAGGCAACAGGACCAGGGGAACAGAGTACCTAGTTGCCAGGGAGGCTGAAATGAAATTGCCGTCAGCGCCAGTGTCTAAGCAAGCCAAGGCAGGGAAGACAGTGGTACCGAACTGCAACTGGGCGCTGAGGGTTAATTTAGGAGAGGTAGCGTCTAGGGTTCCTCCTCTGATGGAAACCAGACACTGTCTCTTTTCCGATGGTTTTGAACATCGGGTAGCTACATGTCCCCTCTGCCCACAGGCAAAGCAAACGACCGGCGGCCGAGAGCCTGTGGTAGAGGAGACCACCTTGGAGACTTCCATGGGCTCCACATAGTCATCAACAGAACTGGCTGGGAGACTGGTCTGGTGGGGAAGGAGAGTCAGAGGCTCTGTAGGCCAGGTAGACGTGGGTGCCGAAGAGACCTCGAGCCTCCGCTCCGCGTGGCGGATGTCTATGCGAGAAGCAAGCCGTATCAAGGCCTCTAAGGTGGTCGGCACATCACGCGTGGCCAGCGCGTCTTTGACGAACCCTGCCAGACCCTCCCAGAACACAGGGACAAGGACTTTATCTGGCCAGTCCAGCTCTGTGGCGAGTGTCCTGAACTGCACCGCAAAGTCCCCGACTGAAGTGGACTTTTGCCGAAGGCGTAGGAGTCGCAGCGCGGAGTCGTGGGTGACTTGAGGCCCGAGGAACACCTTTCTCATGGCCTCAAGATAAACTGGAAGGTGATTCACCACCCGATCTCCGCGCTCCCACAACGGCGTGGACCATTTTAGCGCTCTCCCTGTGAGCAGGGACTGGACGAATGCTACTTTCGCCTTCTCAGTAGCATAAAGAGTGGCGGACATCTCCAAGTAGGTGGTAACCTGGTTTATGAAACCACGGCACTCGGAGCTGTCCCCGTTGAAGCGCTCTGGGAGCGCAAGGCGAGGCGACTTTCCGCTCAATTCCACAGCCTGAGTAGCCGCTTGGGTGGCAATTGTCGCTAGAGCAGCCTTATCGGGGGAAGACCGCTCCACAGCTGCCAATCGTGACTCCAACTGCTGCACATAACGCAGCAACTGCTGCTGCTCTTCAGCCATAGCCAGACCTTTGGCGCGACCGTAATGTTACGAGGGGGACCCGGGGAAGCGTGCCAAGATGGTATATGGACAGCTTCCGCCGGTCAAGGTCCACTGTGCGGTGTAAGGGACCGCTGCTATGGTGGGAGAAGAGTGAGCGGGTTGCTGCTAGCGATTGTCTGGAATGTCACAGACGATCTGCGTACACCTGTCCGCCCTAACCCGTGAGGGTTGTATGGCACGGGGCTCACAACTCGGTGTACCTGTTGCACGGGGACGCACAGAGGTGCCTACGCACGTGTGCCAGCGGGAGTCACAGGAATATGGCACGAGGGTAGCACAGAGGTGCCCACGCACGTGTGCTTCAGAAACCAGGTGAGTCCGACAGAGATTCAAGGAGCTCACCTGGGACAGGAACACAGCCTGTTAAACGGAATACTGCCGGAGCAGCAAGGCAGGGGCGAGACCTGCAAAATACAATGACGTCTGTACAGTGGCATGGCAGCACGCTGCCAGACATCCAAACATAGAAGGACGGTCGCGCGCCGCCATGATGGCAGGAAGGGTTTTTAAGATGTAGCTCCAGCCAAGGGCGGGCGCGAGATGGATGTGACCCAATCATGATCTGTGACGTCCTGGCCCGACCAGTCAGGATTCAGCACATCACCAGCCTCGTTATCTGGCCGTGTGATACCAGTGAGCGAATCAGAAGACGTCACGTGGGGCACATGCTCAACCTCCTGCCTCTGGGTCATAAAGGCGGGATCTTCGGTTTCACAATGTGCAGAGCTAAGGGAAGTCTTGCTGCTTCCCTGAGCATCTATCCTTTGCACACTGTGCAACCACTCCGACCCTCTGCGATGCCGAGCAGGAGGGCACGTGGCAGGCAAGGGAAGGGAGACCACTCCATTCCTTACAAGGAGTAAACCACTAGGTGTCACCCTTCTGCTGCATCTAGGAGGAGGAAACTCCTGCAGTCTCCCAGGCCTTTGGCGCTGCTGAGCAGGAGGGCTCGCGGCAGACAAGAAATGGGGGACCACCTCATTCCTTGCAAGAGGAGAGCCACAAGATGTAACAGATACCCTTCTGACAAGCATCATCAAAGATCCCCACCAACTCGACCTGAAATTCCTGTGTTGGATGAGCATATAGTTTCCTATAGCAGGTACGATTACCCAGCTGCCTATTGGCCTCTCTCTCATACATTGTATTTGGCCAGATGACAAGGTTGCCACCCTTGTCAGCTGGCTTAAATCGGACGTCAGTCCACTCCTTCATCTCGTCTAAGGCTCTGCATTCTTGTAAACTCAAATTAGAAAACCTGTTGGGTTTTCGGTTCAATTCCTCAATGTCCCTAGTGACCATCCTAACAAATATGTCAATTGCAGGACATAAGCTCAGAGGCGGAAATTTCTTAGACTTAGAATAAAGATGGACAGGAAACTTTCTTATATTGGCTCCTGCAATTTCCTCAGCTAGGGCCTCTAGTACTGCTACCGCCTTTTCCTCCCTTTCCACTTCGGTGGGCCCCCTGTAGTGGGTTGGGTAAAAATGCGTTTAAAAAGTAATTTTCGGGCGAACAAATGCACAGCCTTAATAGCTGTGAAGGTATCCAGCTGCATGGTAGGGGCAAAGGAAAGGCCCCTCTCAAGTAATGTATTGATATTTGTTTTATATAAGGTAAATTAAGCATTGTCTGTCAAACACCTGATGAAAGGGACAGATCGTCCCAGAAACGCGTTGTGCAATAAAGGGTTAAACTACAGTGTCCAGTGTTTGTCAGATCAATGTAGCGCCCAGGCTACCACCCTTCTTTTTTGAACATTAGCTATAGCACAGATATAAGCAATTACCACTATAACACAAACAATAACAGGGGGCCTTTTACTGCCATGTGGCTTCAGCCACACACTGACTCACTTCCTGCTAGCAGCTCTTTATATAGCCTCCTCTTGGTTTAATTTTTAGATAACCATTTATACAATACTTTTAACCTCTTATACAGTGAATTTCATTCAGACAATTACAAGAGTTAACAACAGTTAATATGATTACAAAGGCAACCAATCCTATTAGTAGGGGGTGGGAAGGTTTATCCTTTTAAAGACTGACTCTAAAATGTTTACATTTGACTTCCATATTCAAATCCTTAGTACCAAAAAAATAAATAGTTAATGTTAAGACGATTACTTACCTTTTCTAAAACCTATATGAATTCTATAAACGTAACGAAAACAGATATAAAATAGGTGGCAGTTGAGCAAATTTGCATTGCATTAAGTCTCTAATGATGCTTTTGCATAAAGAAAAATATTTGTGATACATAGGAGAGTATATGGTGCATTAATAGCCAATATTTTTACGCTTTTTTTATGTATTTCTTGTAATTTTTACAGTAAATGTAAGAACTGTAAGTAAATTTAGAGGGGTGGTTAAAGAAAAACCTAAAGTGAACAATCATCAGAAAATTACATTGTTTAATTCTGATTTTTGTGTTACATGTATTTTTTTCATGGCATGATCTTTCTTATCTTAATAAACTAAGTAGTCTTCCAATTTTTACAGCGACCACAGATAATTTTTTAGACTCATAGTTATAGACTTGTATTTTCAGGATGAGTTTTCAGCAGTCTCATTATCATCAAAGTCAAGATCACACTTTTTGTTATCTCTTCTATACATATCTAACAATACAAGCTCTACCTACCACAATAGGTGAAACAACGGGAAGTTAGAGTCTAAAAAGGCCCCAGTGGCTGGTGTAAGAATTACAAGATTTCTATATTTTATTTTTAATACAGTTCGTGATATGAAAAAGAATTTACCAAATTAATATATATATATATATATATATATATATATATACACACACTGTATATGTATATTTTACACAAAACAACTGAGAGATTCCCTTTAATTGTACCCCAAAAATTTATTTAAGGATTTTTTTTTTGCTTTTTTTATTGCCGCTGTACATTTTTTTGGGGTTTACTACTAATAGTTCAGCTTGTCATATTGCTATGTAACTCAGATTGATTTGACTTAAACCCACTATAGCAGACTAGAAGTACTGAAAGTCCCACTTTACTTCTTTAGGAAATGTAAGGATGAATATGACGTCTTGCGGTAGAAGAAAGTTTTACCAAGTAATTCTGACTTAACAAGCCTAACTACTTGGAAAACCCTTACTCATTTCCCTTGTTCGCAAGCACCATAACCATTCAGCTCCCACAGTCTGTCTCCCCACCTTTGGATATTTGAGCAGCATGTTAGCGCTGCACTGACTTCCTGGTCAAATGTCCAAAGGCGCTGATTGGTCGCGTGTCATAACATTGACATGTGGGTCATGGGAACGTGACTTCAGACATTGCTGCAACCCTTGCCACAAAGGAGGTGGAGGTGAGGTGAGTATAGGCTTAAACATTTTTCTGGGGTGAACAAAAGGAATGAGAAGGGGTTGTGAAAGTAATGGATAACCCCTTTAACTATTATTGAGTGTCTCAATAAAACACCTTCAAGCATATTCATATTTTGAGGTCTATCCAATGACTTATTTTCAGGTTACTTAGTTGTGTTTTGGGGAGTGTATTTGATCACATTATCAGGAAATCTTCTGCTCATTACTGTGGTATAGATTAAGGGGACTTTACAGCGACTTCGTTAGCGACTTCCCTTTCAAAAAGCTGCTTTACAATGTCCCCAATGACTAGCTAGGTCGTTCTGCAGGTTCGGATCGCTGTTGCGTCGTTAGCCAGGTTTGCCTGTTTGACAGCTCACCAGAGACTCACCAGAGACTTTGTAGCGATCCCGGCCAGGTTGGGATCGCTGGTGGGATCGCTAGAAAGTTTCAGTGTGTAAAGGGGCCTTAACTCAACTTTACAGACATCTGCTCTTTTTCTACAATTGTTCCTAAATTCTAGATAACACTCTATCCAGGGACAGAAGAATTTCCCTGTGGCTTTCTGTCACCCAGATGTATTTTTCCTAGCACTAGGTTTAACAGAATTGATCATTCTTGCTATCATGGCTTACTATAGATTTGCTGCCATTTCTAGACCCTTGCACTATTCCACCATTATAAGTAAGAAATTGTGTTTTGTTCAAGCTCTGAATCAGGGAGTGTTTTCTTCAGAAATTCCCTCAACTTGCAGCTGCCCTACTGTAGATCCCACCAAGTCAACCATTTATTTGTGAGATGGCTAAATTCTTTTGATTGTCTTACAAGGACACTTGGCTAAATGAGATGTAATATATGTCTCAGTCAAGGTCATAGCAATATGTTCTTTCTTCCTGACTCTAATATCTTATATCCCCATCATCTCCACCAAACGTGTTCTTCACGCAGTAGACATAAGGTTTTCTTGACATGTGCCTCCCAGTTCCCTATGATGGCCTTCTACCATAGGACTATCATGTTTATGCTTCTGCATTCCAGATCAACACACTCTCCAGAAACAGATAAGACTGTGTTCATTCTCTATATATCAGTGACCCCAATGTTGAAGCCCATCACCTACAGCATGAGATTATTCCACATCACAGGAACTATAATAATTGAAACTCAAATGTATATTCTGTAAACGCTGTAATGGAATAAATTGCAAAAAAAGTACATTAATAGAAGTGTGACGCCCTGGCAAAACCAGGTAGTCACCGATGACTGTACCCCCCATCAAGGGTACAGGAATCGCTTCCTCCTTGGGATTACACACACACACACACCCCCACATGGTGCATATGAGCAGCCGCCCCTCCCCCCCAGTTAGGAGCTGAAAAGAGCAGCAGGGGAGGAGTTCAGTCAGTCCGAGGAGAGCAGCAGAGAAGTCGGGAGTGTGTCTCCTGGGCTGTGGAGAATGTTGCAGAGCGGTCAGGGGTTGGAGCCCCTGGTCTGCGGGAACAGGTCAGGCACTAGAAGAGGACCCAACGTGGACCAGGGCAGGGTAATGGCCCGCCGGCATCGGGAACCCGGAATAGTGCAGGGAAGTGGACTTCCCCCGTTCCAACCAGAGGAGCTAAGCAGACTACAAGGTGCAGTGCAACAAAAGAGGACTCCTGCTCATTGCCCCGTGTGTGGGACCAGCACACCCCTCCAAAAGACTCCCGGTCACCGGCAAGTTGGTTTACAAAGAACTCTGTGTTTCTTGACCACACACATCAGCCTAGCTTCATCCAACACAAAGACAACCGAAGTGTGAGTTTCCTGCTCCCTGCAATCCCTGCCACCACCACAATTCCCACTGGGCCCCGGGACTACACCTCCCCTACCCGTGGAGGTAATTCCTCCTTGCTGCCCCACACCATAAGTCCCGGGCGCGGTCCCCAGAGGCAGCGGGTGGTGCCACCATCTCATCATCACAACCCATGGGTGGCGTCACGAACAATCTCCCTTACCTAATTCCCTTTTTGTCATGGAACCTGGGATCACAGACCGGGTCATGCCACCGTGATACCTACAGAAGTGACCCCTTAGCCCAGATCTGAGTACCCCTTATTCCTGGGCGACACAGAAGATACCTTGAATAATGCTAATTTGTGTTAAAATATTGGAAATTCAACAGTCAGACAGAGAACAAACTTGAACCAAATTGTGAATCTTCAAAATAACCTGTTTGAGAGGATCACTCCTGATTCAGGCCAGATTTTTCTAACATGCATTGCCTCCTATTCTTGTATATTGGAAATCAAATTTCAGAGAGCCAGCCCTCGCTCTAAAAGACAATTGTCTAGTGGGATTCTTCTATGAGTAGCTTCCCTGTATATGTTGAAGCTTGTCTTTTATTTTCAGTTTCTCTGTACATATGTAAAGTATGGTTTGTAACCCTGTATCAAATTGCTATTAAAGTGGTTATTCCCATGTCAGCCTTGCAACTTATGTCACAGGGAGTCTGGAGCCTCGGAAAAAATATAACTCACCTGTGCTAAGTTGTTTTGAAAGTCCAAACTACTTTTGTCACCGCATCTATACCCTATTAATGTTATTAAAATACACAGATTATAAGAAAAAACATTGAAATGTATTCAGACGGACCCAAAAATTATTTAAAAAATGGTCTCTTAAAGGGAAGGTATCGTCAAAGAAAAAAATTCAATAACTGAAAAAATGTAAAGTAATAATGGTTTAATGTTTTGTTTAAATATCATTATTTGTTTTTAATTGACCAAAATATAAAAAAAAATAAAAAGTTTGATATTTTCCACTGTTAAACACTAGGTGGAGCAGCTGCTGAAATCCTACAGAAATCCCACTGTAAAAAAAGCTCAGATTACATATGCAGTAAAGTGGGCGGAGTCTGCTCTCCTGTGTGTGATGTCACGCCTCCCCCCTCCCAATCTGAGTGTTTACAACAGATAAGAGAGAATGACATGTAGGGACACAGTGCAGAGCCATTTTGTTGATGACCACAAATGTCTAAAGTGTCACCAAGGACAGCAGGAGTATCACACAGGACAGGATTAGATACACAACTCAGCAGACAGTATAACACAGGATAGGATTAGATACACAGCTCAACAGACCATATCACATGGCAGAGTATTAGATACACAGCTTTGCATACATCACACAGGATAGGATTAGATAGCTCAGCAGACAGTATCACATGATAGGATTAGATACACAGCTCAGCAGACAGTATCACACGATAGGATTAGATACACAGCCGTGCAGACAGTATCACACGATAGGATTAGATACACAGCCCTGCAGACAGTATCACACAGGAGAGGATTAGATACACAGCCGTGCAGACAGTATCACACAGGATAGGATTAGATACACTGCTCAGCAGACAGTATCACACAACATAGGATTAGATACACGGCTCAGCAGACAGTATCACACGACAGGATTAGATACACAGCTCAGCAGACAGTATCACACAGGAGAGGATTAGATACACAGCCATGCAGACAGTATCACATGATAGGATTAGATACACAGCCGTGCAGACAGTATCACACAGGATAGGGTTAGATACACAGCTCAGCAGCCAGTATCGCACAACATAGGATTAGATACACAGCTCTGCAGACAGTATCACATGATAGGATTAGATACACAGCCGTGCAGACAGTATCACACGATAGGATTAGATACACAGCCGTGCAGACAGTATTACACGATAGGATTAGATACACAGCCCTTCAGACAGTATCACACGACAGGATTAGATACACAGCCGTGCAGACAGTATCACACAGGATAGGATTAAATACACAGCTCAGCAGACAGTATCACACAGGATAGGATTAGATACACGGCTCAGCAGACAGTATCACACAGGAGATTAGATACACAGCTATACAGACAGTATCACACAAGATAGGATTAGATACACAACCCTGCAGACAGTATCACCGGTACACACACAGGTACTTACATGCAGTGGCACGCGCGCGCGCGCACACACACACAAACATCACCCCTGCTGGGGACCTTGTGCCACACACACACACACACACACACACATACATCACCCCTGATGGGGACCTTGTGCCACACACAAACACACGCACAGCAGCGGCAAGCAGAGCGGGGGGAGCTGCGGCGGGCAGAGTTGGGGGAGCTGCGGTGGCGGGCAGAGCTGGGGGAGCTGTGGCGGCGGGCAGAGCTGGGGGAGCTGCGGCGGGCAGAGTGGGGGCTTGGGAGAACGTAGGGAGGGGGGTGTCATTGGAGACGGCAATGGCGGGGGGAGGGGCAGAGCAGGGGCTGGGGAGAACGGAGGGATGGGATGTCATCGGAGACGGTAACAGGGGGAGGAGAGGCGGCCCGTACTCACACATCCCGGCGGTTGACAGAGTAAAGTGGAGCAAACAGCACATGCTGTGAGCTCCACAATAATGGCGCTGATCTCCTCCCTCTGCTGTGATCTGGACAGCCCAGGGGGGCGCGCCCAGGTCACAGCAGACGCCCACTGTAACGTACTGCATGGGGTCGGATCCAGACTACTGTTCTCTATGCACAGCGGCTGCCATGAAGGAATGAGTTACTGTCGTAACACACACAGCAAATCCAGCATGGCAGCCCCCAGTGCCTCCAGTTAAATAAAAATTAAATAAAAACTAAATAAGCTGCGATTTTCATTTTGTATTAGAAATACTTGATTTCATAATCACTATTTTTAATACAAAAATAAAAAAACGCGATACCTTCCCTTTAAAGGGGAAATTCTCATGTACAAAATAGGCCTGTTAACCAGCAATGTCCCACATGACTAGGAGCAAGAACTCCTAAACAGCTGTGTATCAATGGTTGTAATGCCACCACTGGTATCACCACACTGTCCTGCACTCCTCGGGCACACTCCTCCTCCCAGCCACTCAGCGGAGGCTGTTACATCCCTGGGCCTTGCTGCCAGCTCCCAGGGTCTGCACACGCTGCACAGGTGTCCTGGTAGCACACTTATTGAGTGCGCACGCAACTATTCTTAAAGGGCTACTGCACCCTAACCTGGATGTTCCTCTCAGCCTATGTCTGAGAGGCACTATGTACTTAAAGCACCCTCTCCTTATGGGAAGTGCCTGAGCAACGTAATCTAATTCTACAGATGTGTTGTTAGTTGTTCAGATCCCTTACCTATATGCTGCTGCTGTGCTACTTAAACCTGTTTCGTAGTACCTGTCGCTGCTGCATCATTCCATTTTGGCCAAACCTGTTGTACCGGCCACTTCTGCTGCATCATTCCATACCCTCCGAGCCTGTGGAATTAGCTGTCCCAGCTGCATCTGCCTTATCAGAGACTGTCAGTCCCCATACCCCTGGGGCCAGATGCTGCAGCACTGTTTCTTTCTAAATGACACCTGGTTTCTACCTGTAGACCAATCCATCCTCACCATCAGAGGCTCTGGTGAAAACCTGGTGTGCACCCTAGTCAAGCCCCACAGGTGTACTCTGTGGGTCCACTCTAGGCTTGCACCCACAAGCTTTACAGTTGTCTCTTCTTATTGGAGTTGAATTTGAATTGGCTAAAATCCCTTGTCATGCTTCAAGGCCCTATAGTTCAGACATTGCCTTACAGGGTGGCTACCACAATAGGTGGCATTTGAGAGACTCTTGCTGCTCAGATAACTATTTTGGATATATTTCCAATGCCACATTGCCTGTAAGATTTCCTACCAGCTGGATCTCTTTAATGAGAACTTGTATCCCACAGGATACATTAATAAGACAAATACACAAGAATGAATTGAGAATCTTCCGCAGAGAAAAACTTTATGGTAAACTTGCAGGGTGGCCTTTGCATCAAGAATTCCCTTTTTAGGATAACATGGAATAACAGACACTAGACAGTCTCTATACATCTGCACAACTTTACTCAAGATTACAATGCACGATTTCTTTTGAAAATTGCAACACCGATTTATTTATAACTTCTTTCACTACAAACATATTTGGCAGGTTACCAGAAGTTGTTTCTTGTGGTTGCTTCTCTCTGATAGGGCAGGTTTTTTTCCCTCTCTCAGACCCCCTCAGTTACACACTTTGAGTCGTCATACGTACCACAGCACTCTCTCCCAGTATTGTACTCTCCCGGGTTTCCCGTCACCCAGCTGACCCTAGTCTCATTTCATTCAGGCAACCTATGCCCCAAATTTCTGGTGACACACCCACAGAGGCATCAACTTTCTTTTTGATCTTCCCTCATGGCTCTATTCCTCTTGTACTTGGACAGCATGGCAACCCTCTATTTTTCCCCAGGTTGTATCTTGCTAAGGGCAATCTCCACAACAAGTGATGTAGGTGGCACATCAAAAGTTTGAGGTAAACTTACCTCACCTACAAGTTGCAGACAGTTTTAGTCATACAACTCGAACCTACTACTTAAGCCTTCTGCAACTACCCATGAATGATGGCAAGAGTGCTCTCGAATTACCAAGGTCACAACTGCATTACTCAGCACACGCACAAATCTCTGCCCAATCATGATGCTAAACCCCCAGACCCTAGATCAGCCAAGCCATTACACCCTCTGGACTTCTCTCACCAAACCCAAACACTCACTTATGCGGAGTGAAAAGTAAAGAGGCACTATTTGTATGATACCGCTCTCTACTCATAGGTTTGGATGGGTGGAGGCATAGGCATGGAGTTTTGCCGCATACAACCTGACCAGCTGAGGAGATCCTCAGCTGGTCACGTTGTGTGCGGCAAAACTCCATGATGGAATTTAATGCATTTCAAAATGGCTGCTGCTCCAGCAATTGAGTGCACACCGAATGGATGGAGGACATGTCAAGTGAAGGGAAGGAGAGTGTAGTGGATCCTGGAGCTGCTACTGACAAAGGTAATTCTAAGGCGAGTATGAAATATTCATTTTTTATCCATATAACACAATTTGGAGTAGAAACTACTCCTTTCTCAGGCATTCCTGAAGAAGGAGTACTATCTAATCCAAACATACACTTCAACATCCCCTCAAACACACAGCACGCAAACAGATTAAAATATAGTTTTACTGTCAAGGTTGGGAATTTTGGGGAAACCACAAATGGGGTCTCTCAGGGTCACAGAGGCGGATTTCAAATCGATCTGCGCAGATATAAATGAATCAGACAAAAATGATCATGCCAAGAGGTATTCACTGTTTGAGCAAAGCAAGCTTTTGGCTCATGTATTGAAAATCTCATGATTATACAGTCCAATATTTGACCTTGATATGGAAACAAGGAGTAAGAGATAAAGCCCCAGCTTTACATCCCAGCTGGTGAGAACCAAAATGTTATGAATACAATCAGTGTGTTATGAATACTTCTTTGTTCATTATACATTTTGGCTTATTCATCTTGGCTAACACATTCCTGAGCGCACATTTTAAAATAATATTAAGGCGTCTATGCGATTGTCATACAGATAATTATGCAATGACATCTATGCTTTAATTATATACACACACAGATTATCTTATTATATCTGGACAAAAAGCCTACAGCCCAGGCCTTACCCCCACAATACTAGAACTCAATCTCTGGCCAAAATGTGCAATAAAAAACATAAAATAAATTCTTATCCAACAAAATGTGGAGAGCTAAAAAGGGGACTATAAAAAAGGCCAGTAATTTGGTAACAGAGAGATCCCATTCTATTTTCAATCCTCTTACTAGCAGTCATGAGACCAGAAGAGCTGTACCCAAAATCATGTCCCCACAATTGTTAAAATAAAGTGGCCAACCTCTTTAATATCCCCAATATGTATCCTGAAATGTGTAAAAACTACTAAAAAAAAAAGTAAAAAATAAAAAGCTTTAAAAAAATAATAGCTAAATAAAAAGTAAACATATTTCATATCACAACATCCACAAAATCTGATCTATACAGTTTTAAATTATATCACCTACACAGGAAACGCTGGAATTCTTGTTTTACAGAAATAGTTATCAAAATAATGTTATTTCTATAAAATTTGAGAATTAGGTCACTTGATTTTTACCGCACACTGAGCATTATAAGTAGAGATGAGAGATGTTCGAGGTTCGCCAATTTCATGTTCGAGTGATGTTCGATGAACTCGAACGATTTGCTAAAACTTCGGTAGTTCGAGTTACGTTCGAGAATGGTTCGATCACCAAAATGCGTACCTAGTTACTAGCTGGCTTTTCACTGTGATAGTGTGAGTCACTGTGAATCATGATATTATCAAAATTCAGCGTATAGTGTGCGGGGGGGACGGGGTTTAGATCAGTGCTGCTGCTGAGTGCTGAAAGAATGCCGATCGCCATTTTTTTTTTCCTAACTGCGCGTACAGTGGGGTGGGCCAGGCTGTCAGCAAATCACAGACACACACACAGCAAAGTGCATTTTTGCCAGAGAAGCAAGGGCATGTGTCATAGGCTGTGCATGTCACATGTTCTTGCCCTATAAGACACGGCCATTTTCCCCGTCGCCGCTATTATCTCTCTACTGCAGGTGGGTGACAGTCACCACTCCAGCTCCCGCTGCCGCTGCTGCTGTGTGCGCTATAGACATACAGTGCAATCTACACAGCGCTTTAGGGATTAGGGACTACTTGTAATTTCAGCCCTTTTCAAAGCTACATTACAGCTGCTCATAGCCATTTCTGCTAGGCAGGTCCGTGCCAACGCTGTGCAGGGTTTTATATAACAGCGTCTGGCTATATCAGCTTAGGCAATTCCTTGGTTCATTTTTTTCATTGGCAGGGATAGAGAGTGAGGCTTCCTTTGCTGTCCAGCTACCTACAGTACCTGTGCATTCTACACACCTGCCCATTTTTGCTAAGCAATTTTCATTGCAAACAGTGCTGACACTTTGAGTGGCATACTAAAAGTGTCTTGGATACTAAATTTGTGTTCCTTTGCTGTTCAGCTACCTACAGCACCTGTGCATTCTACACACCTGCCCATTTTTGCTACGCAATTTTAATTTCCAAAAGTGCTGACACTTTTAGTGGCATAGTAAAATTGTCAGTGATACAACCTTGGGGTTCCTCTCCTGTCAAGCAAGTAACACCACATGTGCATTCTACACTCCTCTCCATTGCTGCTACACAATTTTAATTTCCAAAAGTGCTGACACTTTTAGGGGCATAGTAAAATTGTCAGGGATACTACCTTGGGGTTCCTCTCCTGTCAAGCAAGGTACACCACATGTGCATTCTACACTCCTCTCCATTTCTGCTACGCAATATTTAACTGCAGGTAATCCAGGCAATCTGTGACAACTGTGCAGGCATGGATATAATGTTGCCTTCATCCAAAGGTGGTTCTCTTGATGTCTGAGAGAGCTCAACACCAGCAGCTGTTTCCACTTCAAAAACAACTGACGACCTGCCAATCACACTGCCTGTAGCGGGTAAAGGGGTGGAGAATCAGCGTCAAAAATCATGTGTGACTGCTGTCCCCACAGTCACAGAGGATGAAGAGTACGCAGATGCACTTGATGGGGCAGACGATGGTTGTACAACCCCGCTAGGCCGCATTGTAGCACAGTGAACTTCCCATTGTGACTTATGATTCATTTAAAGTAGTGTACAGGGTGGGCTCCCCAGTATACAGCAAAACCACACACTAAAAAAAGGACTCTAGGCAGTTGGGTTGATAAATGATTCTTTAACTTTCCCAAAACAAACAATAAGAACCATGCATAAAACTTAAAGAATAGAGCAATCTATTCACAATTCCAAAAGCCTACACCCCTATGCTGCGACACTCGTAATGGTGATTTATACCCCCTGCTCACGAACTTTTCCCTAACCAAGGGACTGTCTAGTTAGTTGCCTACTACATGGTAATCCCTCTCCGTAGCAGGAGTAATTGTGTGTGTGTGTGTGTGTGAGAACATGACTTACCAGTGTCGCATCAAAAGAGTTTACAACTTATCTACCTAAACATAGACAAAACCCATTACCCCCCCTGAATACCCTTGTTAGTTGAAGCCTCACAGATAAGGAAGATGATAACAGTGTTAAGGCAAACCACACAGCTCAGCAACACAATCCTGGAAATCTTGTAAAACAACAGTCCATGCAAACATGTGTCGCTGTCACTCTATGATTTTAACTGTAACTGACAAATTGACAGAGCAGGGGCATCAAGTCTTATTGTCTATATAGTCGGCCGAAGCAGAACAGATATGTGTTTTGCAAAGAAAACAAAGTGTTGCATGCACGCATTACTATCTGGTCCCAGCCTACCATACCCGGGTACTGTGGTGTCCAGTTGCCATAAATACAGAGTTTACGATCCTCTCCTGGTAAACAGTATAGACAGCACCGGAAGAATGTCTGTCTCCGGCACAGGATGCTGCTCACAGGCATTACGGTCCTCCTCACCAAACTCCAACACGAGTCCCCTCACAATTCACCGAATTGTTTCCGCGGTGACTCCTTGCTGTAATGCACACCTTTAGCTTTTCCTTCACTTCACAGACAGCACCTCCTCCGCTCTCCAAGTCCGCAGCCGAAGACCATTTTGCTATTGCTATATTGACCAAAAGGTCAAAGGCAGATGGAAAAAAAACAGCAGCCCCTTGTGGGTAGTCTGCAACAATGCATGCAATGAACGGCAAGTAAGCATGTGGCATTCCCAGTGGATAAAGCTCATCAATACACTCTCACGCTATCACTTCATATCCATGTGACAGTTCATGAATGAAGTACTCAAAGTAGTGAGTTTTTGGCCTCTACTTAGAGATTGGTGACAAATCTTACAGATGACATGACTTGGGTGATCTTTTGCGATGTAAAAAAGCCCCAGGCTAGGCACGGCTTACAGCCCATGCGACCTGCAGAGCCACCACGACTTCTGCACAGAGGTAGAGTTGTGGCTGAGGATTCAGGTGTTGACGTGCTTCCAGTACTTTGTCTCTGTCCAGGAAGACGCAACGTAACCTCGTCGTCGATAGCATCCTCCTCCACCTCCTCTGCTGACCTCATCGACTGGCTGACTTTGGTTTGACAGTAAGTGGGGTCTCCAACCTTATCATCACCCTGTGTGTTTTCACTCCCCTTGTCCTGAATCCTCCGAGCCAACCTCTTCCTGCCCTGACCGAATAGTAAAGTTGTCGTTCCAATCAGGTATCTGAGTCTCCTCAGCATGATCCCCATTGGCTCCACCAGGATGATTTACAGTTTGGGAATGAGGGTGTACATTATGCTCAGCACCTTCTTCATCGGGTCCTGGATCTGACTTACAAAGCTGATGGGCATCAGTGCAGATCATTTACTTGTCTGGACTCACTGCAGCTTTGGAGCAGACCTCTGATTCCCAGGCTATAGTGTGACTGAACAGCTCTGCAGACTCAACCATCTCTGTTTCCCCATACTCAGCAGGGCTGGTGGAAACTTGTGATCTGATAGGGAGCAAGTGCGATTGGGTTGACACCACAGAGGAATGAAGTATTTGGGATATTGATGTTGAGGTGGAGGAGAGACCACTTGATGGAGCAATGGAGATCCATTGAAGCACCTGCTCTTTTGGTGCCTCATCTACATTTGGTAGCGATGATCGTGTCCCTTAAAAAAGGGATCATATCAGATTATCCAAGGGAAGAAGTACACCTCTTATTTTGGCTGGTAGTTGGTGGTATGAATCGGTGCCGCCGTAGACGCAAGCAGCCAGCTGCCGTTCCAGTTGCGCCCAGGCATCAGCTGCCATTTTTGTCCATCCCTCTGGTCGTCCAGCTGGCTGCTTCCTCATCCACGTCTAAGTGTGGAGAGACGGCTAGTGCGCATGCGTGTGCCGATTTACCCCAGATACAGCCTAAGTACAGTGTTTCGCCTAGTGAGCATGCTCACCATGACTGTGCCATTCCTGAGGCTAAGTCCTCAGTTTGTGCTACTGAGCATGCTCCCACACTTAGCGATGAAAGCCTATTTGCACAGGTACTTGGACACCGTGCCGTGTATAAGTCCTGTGTCGTGCCTACAGAGCATGCAGAAGCTGATAGTCTGTTTTCTGGGACTGTTGTTCAGGCTACTGAGCATGCTCAGGCACTTAGTGCATCAGAGGCTAGGTCCGTTAAGGAACTCACTGGCCATGTCCGTGAGGTGGCAGTGCATGATAGTCCAGAGAGCATCAGGTGTCCTGATGATGTGGCCACTCAGGACTGGCACGCAGAGGCCCGCCACTATGATTTGGCACCTCATGATTGTTCGTCAGACGATGACTGGTGAGGTGTTTGGGCCATGGCTGCCATGTGGTCATCATTGAAGTGGCGGTTACAGATAGGCCGCTGGTTAAGTCACTGATGACATGGCATTCTGCTTTTGGCTCATGGAGGTGCATTGTAGTCCACCCTGGGTTGGGGCAGACCCAGGTTAGAAAAGGGGCTGGAGACAACAAGGTGCGCAGTCTTCTATTATGCGCAGACAGAGCACACCTCAATGTGTTGAACCCATTGTGGCTTTAGGCCAGAGGTAGGCAGGGATAGGCCGTCGGTGCAGGACGCCACCACACTTGGTAACGCAGAACGGTTACGACCAGCTCCTGTCTTACCAGTCCTGCTACTGCTGCACAGTGGCATTAACTGGGCTGCTGTGCCTGCTGTCCACAGGTGTGCCCCCTGCGCACACGGACAGTGTAGGCAATGGCCCCTGTGTTGTTAACAGTGAGTTCCTGTGCTGGCTGTGTGGACCCTGTGACACTAACAGGGTTCCCAGTCTCCAGATTCGAGTGTCGTCTAACTCGGTTCAGGCTACTATTTTTTTCAGAGCCACCCAGCTCTGTATCCTCCTCCTAACCTTTGGGTTGCCAGCACCTCCTTTGCCATCTAGGAGCACGGTGGTCCCCGACTGGCGATTGGGATATATACCACCTTATCCAAATCTGCCAGTCCCCCCGTAACAAATGGTGTTTCTTCAGCAGATGTTACTGTTGCTTAACCACCAAACCCATGGACACAAACTTTTTTCCCCTTTCTAATACACCTGTTCCCCTTTCCACCAGCATCTGGCCTTTTTCCACTCATTTTGCAGATGACAAAATTTGCAACTCTGCAGGCACACCCTACTCAACGCCGTCTCAGCACAGGAACCATCCCTCGGTCCCTCAGATGTGGACAAGTGAAACACCATTTCCTCCTAGCCATGAAAAAGCGTTGAGATTCACTCTGTGCAGCACTGGTGTTTAGTGGAAAAGCCGATCTAAGATTGCGTACTCCTGCATACGTGCGTCCCTTTCTATCGCAGGACTTATTTTGCCAACTGTCTTGTACCGCAGATCTGACAGTGTGGCAACCCAGTAGTCAGCATTTCTTCGAATTCGGACAATCCGAGGGTCATGTTGTAGGTAGTGCAGCAAGAGGGCGCTCATGTGTCTTGCGCATCCATGAGGACCAAGTCCTTGCTGTGTTGGTGGCGGAAAGGTGAGAATCATGCTTCCTTCCTCTGCTCTCTCCCCCCAACCTCGCACAACAGAAATGTGATCAAGCTCTCCCTCATCTACTGAGTCTTCCATGCCCATCGCCAGTTCGTCCTCCATTTCTTCCTGGGCTCCTGCACCTTCCTCAACAGTTTGGCTGATACTATGTGCCCTTGTTAATCCCTCTCCCGTCCCATGCCTGCTGCCTTGGTGCTGCTGAACGTGTGGACTTTGTAGACCTTGTTATCCCTTCCGTATATTACTCCTCCTGTACTTCCTCCCCTTCCTCTTGTCCCACCACCTGACTCTGAATAATGTTTAGAGTGTGCTCCAACATGTAGATGACCGGAATTGTCAGAATGATAATGGCATTGTCAGCGCTTAACATCTTCGTTGCCATTTGTAAACTGTGAAGAAGGGTGCATAGGTACTTGATCTGAGACCACTCCAGCAGCGAGATCTTCCCCACCTCTGGATCTCATTAGCCCAGGCTAACGTAATGCATAGTCATATCTTATTGCAGCAGGGCTCGTCGGTGCTGCCACAGGCGCTGCAACATGTGCAGATTCAACTTCCTGCATGTCAGCACATCGCACTGCAGGCGGTGAACAGGCAGACCGAAAGACTTCTGGAGCGATGCAAGTTGTTCAGCTGCTGGGTGTGAATGGTGGAAGTGAGCACATAGCAAGCGTACCCTCTGCAGAAGGCCATGTAGGCTGGGATAGTGGTTTAAAAATTGCTGGACTATCCAGTTGAACACGTCAGACATACAAGGCACGTGTGTCACATAGCCCTGGCGAAGGGCCGCACCCAGGTTTGCATCATTGTTACGTCACCACCGGAGTCCACTCCAGCAACTTGTACTCCGATCGCCAGGAGACACCGTGTTCCTTTCGTAGATAGTGCTGTTGATGGAAGAGGAGTCGATGCCAGCAGCGCCGATGGCCGCAGGTTCCGCACAGCTACTGGGCTGGGTTACCTTGAGATCTGCAGTACCACTGGCTGACTGTAGATGCTTGTTGTCTCACAGCTGAAGTACCATCATTCAGCTACAACCAATGGGAAGACACCACACTCTTTTTTTAGGCCCCTCTTGTCTGCTTACCACTGCCAGACATAGTTCTGAACTTCTGGTTCCTGTTCCGCCCAGTACTGTTTTGTGATTTTGTGTGCTGACTACACCTTGTTTCCTGACTACGTCTCCTGCCTGCTGTTTATGTACCTCGTTGCCCGATCCGCATTAGACCTCTGCATGTTTTCTGATTAAGTCCTGGCCATCCGATTCTGTTCCAGTTCCTCAATTCATGGTTTGACCCTGCCTGACTACTACTCTCTCGGACTGCAGCCTTCCACAGGTATTGATCACCTTTGGCCCTGTGTAATTCCAAATACCTGTATAGGGGTTAAAGGGTTTCAGAGTTCTAGGGGTGCAGCTTGTTGAGTGGCTTCCCTCTAGCCTATACTTTACAGCCCGTATAAGTGAGTGGATCCAGGCAGGTGTTACACTGTGCCATCTGCAGTAGGCCATCTAGGCCGGGATAGTGGTTTAAAAATTGCTGGACAACCAAGTGGAACAAGTGAGCCATACAAGGCACATGTGTCACATTGTCACGGCGAAGGGCCGCATCCAGGTTTGCATCATTGTCACACACGGCCTTCCCTGGCTGCTGGTTGAGTGGAGACAACCATTGATGAAACTCGGTCCCTAGAGCTAACCGTCCACAACTTCTCAGCGGTGTGACTCACATTTCCCATACATTTCAAAGTAAAGATTTGACCGCTTGATGGCGTTGAGCTCTGCTGCCAGCATAGTAAGGAGGTGTGCGGGATTCCTTGTGCACAGTTACAACGTGGGTGGCCTTACAAAGACAGGTTTTGAACGGAGGTTGAGGACCCAGACGAGGTTGAGGAGGCAGAAGCAGTGGAGGAACTTCTACATACAGAGGAAGGATTGACACAAAACTCATGGGGACGGCAAAACTTGTACAGCAGACCCTTATCCATCTCACTCATAGTTACCCAGTGCCCAGTCAGCGACATGTAACGCCCCTGTCCATGCTTACTGGTCCAAGTATCTGTGGTGAAATGCACTCTGTCACACACAGAGTCTCTCAAGGAAGCGGTGATGTTGTGTGCGACATGCTGGTGTAGCGCGGGCACACCTTTCTTGGAGAAGGAGTGGCGACTCTGCATCGGCTCTTGGGGCACTGCGATGGGCATAAGGTCTCGAAAATCCTCTGTGTCAAAAGGGTGGAAAGGCAGCATTTCTGTAGCCAACAACTTGCAGATGCTGAAAATCAACCTTTTAGGCATGTCATGCCCTTCTAAAATCATGTAAAGCACAGCAAGGGGACTCCAACCACAGTCTCCCTCGTTTCCAAAAATTGGGCCACATATACACCACTTCACTGGCATCAGTTGTCCCCCAATTGCAATCTTAAAAAGATGCTTTGCATGAAGCACTATCAAAAATCCACCAGCCTTTTGCCTCCACTGGATGACACAGGGGTAGAAAAGTCCTCTCTGATCCATGACTTCCTCATCTTGGTTCATTTTTCAAAAAAAAAAGGACTCCAACCACAGTCTCCCTCTTTTCCAAAACTTGGGCCACACACACCACTTCACTGGCATCAGTTGTCCCCCAGTTGCAACTTCACAGGTTGATTTGCATAAAGCACTATCAAAAATCCACGAGCCTTTCATCTCCCCAGGATGACACAGGGGTAGAAAAGTCCTCTCTGATCCATGATTTGTTCATCTTGATGACGTTAGTCTGTCCACATTGTCACTGGACAGACAAATGGGCTTATCTGTCAGCACACAACCAGCAGCACTGAAGACATGTTCCAAGAGAACGCTGGCTGCAGGACACGACAAGATCCCCAAGGCATAAGTGGCAAGCTCAGGCAATTTATCCAGATTGGAAGCCCAAAAAGAGCAAGGCTCAAGTTGCACAGTAATGGCATCGATGTTCACTTGCAGATACTCCGATATCTGAGTCTCCTCCTCTTTTTACTTGTCCAGCTCTTTGGTTTTCGCATGAGTATATGTCCTTGTCACTTTCCCATGTGTATGTGGTGTCTTGGGAGTTGTTTGTCACCTTTTGGACACCTTAGAAGGTGTTTTCTATGTGTTTGTATGTGTTTGTGTTTGCCTGTCATTGTTTTCAATGGGGTTCAAGTTGGTTCGTGGAACGGTTCGTCGAACGGAGCCTCCGTTCGACAAACCAAACCGAACTCGAACGCTAGGGGGGTGGCTCATCTCTAGTTATAAGTACACAATTTAAAAAAAAAACTTTCAGGGTTTCAATTTTATTCCATCAGACCACAGAATTTAGATTATTTCTCTCTTTTCCCAGACGTTAAATTAAGTCATTCAAATTACAACTTGACCCGCAAAAAATCTAACCTTTCTATGGCAATGGGGATGAAAATTCAAACAAAAAAATGATGGCCCTTCAAAGAAGATGAGGAAAAAATATAAAATGAAGCAAAAAAATTAGCCAAGGTGGAAAAGGTTTATCATAAACACAATGTTAAAAATATAAAATAAAATTAGTATAATAAATAATATAAAGTGTTAAAGTCTAAACTATAAACTGGAACTTCAAGAAACTTTAATGAAAAAAACAAAGAAACTTTTAAACAACTTAATCAAACTTTTAAACAAATGTCTCAAGTGTCTACAGGGTAATAATTCAACATGGAATTTCTGGAACATTACAATTTCTTTGACTTCATATACACGAGGGATTAAAAGTTCACTGTAAAGTATAAATGAGGGGCATTACAAGCATAACTGTTTGTCATGTGCTGGCCAAAAATGAGCAGACTATTCCCACAATTTCACGAGATATCAGAAGGTCTTGGGGTCAAAGAGAATCCGGACATGTTCTTGTGAAGGTAAACTTTTTAGGTGTTAGGAAGTAATTTTGGAATAAGAAAAAGAGTCTACTTATAGACTTTGTTATTACTTATACAACTGTAGTACAGCTCCTCTTTATCATCTGTTTCATTTGCTTAAAGGATATGGACACCTTAAGGGTATTTTTTATTTATTTTTTTAATTTTTTTTTTGCATCTTGGGCTAAAAATTGTTTTTGCAAACTGGGTTCCATTGAAAAATGTCTTTGTTTGCCACTCATAGGGTCTTTGTTTCTGTACAAATTCCTAGCTGCAGAATCAGAAAACTTAGAACCCTCAGTGAAGAGTTGTAACTAAGCTTATGTGCACACAATGGGGTTTTTTAGGTCCACTCCAAAACCTGCTTGAAAGCACCAACTAAACACTCAAACGAATGGACATATACATTTCTATGTTTAGTTTTTCTATTGTCTGTTAAGTTTTCAAAAACAAACACAGAGGAGTAAGCACCGCTAAAGATACCTACTAACCAGAGTAGTAGATAATATAATATCTGGAAGAGACAAGGGCACAAAGATTGTCTTATCCAAATGAAAATAGAATGAGCAGCTCAGAACCACTCACCTCGAGGAGTTGTGAGGGTCACAACTACCGTTAAAGTATAGTAAGTCACCACGTTGGCTGCTGTAGACCCAGTACTACAATCATTGTACATCAGTGGTTTTTGCATCCTGATGAAGGAGTCAGTTAGACTCTGAAACGCGTAGAAAAATAAAAATCACAAAGAATTTACCTCCAGAATCTCCTCCTATTTTGTCTCCACATCAGCGTGGTTTAACCCTTTCTTCTATCCAGTTTTTATGATTAAGTTTTCAAAAACAACAAATTGTTGAAAGTGTGAACTTACCATTTTTGAGTGTTTTGTGACCCGAGAACGCTATGTACTTTACAAGTACTTTACTGTACAGGTCAATGGAAAGGATGAGAACACGCCAGGGGATGTCTGAGCATTTTGTAAGTTATTATTACTTTAAAAACTGCTAAGAGATTATTAACTGTTGAATAGAGTTAAAAATAAATGCCAGTAAGAAAGACAACCCAAAAATCATGCTCATAAAAAACCCAAGAGGGTCAAAAACATTTAAAAAATTCTCAAGAAATTACCAAAAATAGAAGGTAAAAAAAGACAATTCAAGAAAATGTAAGCTTTTCCTGTCCGATGAATATTACAACTATCATTCGCCAGGAAAGATGTGGGATCCGGCATATGACGTAACTAAAAGATGAATTTCACTAAGGGTCTAAATAAGCATAAGGGTCTTACATCCTCCACCTACTCATAGAGAGATCCAGCTTTTACACCTAGTCCCGCCTATGAGCCCTTCTTTTCTCCCCCACATATAGAGAAATCCTTTGAGTCCTACATACACTACCCGCTCATAAAAAAATCCCATAAGTTACTGTATGCTTCCCTCAACCATGGATTGAAAAACTGTGTAAATTCTGCTTCCTTTTCTAACTCATAGAGAAAGCCTGCAAGACCTACTTCCCGATCTCTCCTAAAACAAAGGTTGAGCTGGTATGTCATAAGCATAATGCTTTATTGTATAATTTTCTAATTGTCTACTCTAAAAGTACACAATGTGCAGATAGAATCAGTTGTGAAACCAGTTGAAGATTGGAAGTAAGGATGACCGAATCGCTTCATGTAACTCAGATCCATGATCCAGGTCAGTGTTCTCTAGCCATGGATAGGAACTGCGTGAATTTCTTGAGCTTTTGGTTCACTGGAGAAGCATTTAATTTGAAAGCCTCGTGTGAGATCTCATCTGTGCAATATGCAGCGCACAGGTAACCTGGACTATGGACCAAGGCTGCGCAAACCGATCAGCTCATGTCTTCTTGTAAATTCAGAACAATACTAAATAAGTGTTTAAAGAACACTGAATCATGGGTACTTTTATCTGTTTTGTGTATTGTTTGCCATTTACCAACTGCAGTACATAAAATGGGAGACTCAAATGAAACATCTCCAGGACGATTTTTTCTCCTTGGCCTGTCCAATGTCCCATATCTCCAGGTAACCTGCTTTGTTACGTTCTTGATAATGTACATAACAACTTTGACCGGGAATGTTTTTCTTATCATTGTGGTGAGGATCAACTCAAAGCTGCAAACGCCAATGTACTTCTTCTTAAGTAATCTTTCCATTATCGACATTTTTTTCTCATCCACCATCATGCCTAAAATTCTAATAAATACCCTATCAGAGGACAGGAGTATTTCTCTCTTGGGATGTGTACTTCAAATGTATTTCCACATGGCATTAGGTGGCGCTGAGTGTGTTCTTCTTGCCGTTATGTCCTATGATCGATTTGTGGCTATTTGTAGACCATTACACTACCAAACAATTATTACCAAAAGAATATGTGCCTGTTTAGCTTCCGTATCTTGGGCTACAGGTTTCGGCAATTCCCTTATTCATACACCGCTCACTTTTCAACTACCCTTTTGCAAATCCCATGTCAACCATTTCTTCTGTGAGATGCCTCCTTTCTTTCAACTCTCGTGCAAGGATACTCGTACTAATGAAATAGTCATGCAGGTTGCAGGACAATTTATTATCTTGTGTGCTTTCTTATTGACATTAGTTTCATATGTCCACATCATCTTCACCATCTTAAACATCCGTTCTTCTCAAGGAAGACAAAAAGCATTTTCCACATGCGCCTCCCACCTCACTGTTGTGTCTGTGTACTATGGGACCATTATGTTCATGTACCTGAAACCTCGCTCCACATACTCTCCTGAGATAGGCAAGATCATGTCCATTCTATATACAGTAGTGACACCAATGTTGAATCCTATCATCTACAGCATGAGGAACACGGAAGTTAAAGACACTATCAAACTTAAACTGTTTAGGCAATCAACCCATTGAGACAAGATACTTTCTGCAAACATTTAGACAATAAAGGGGTTTAAACAACTTGCACCAAATGGACATAATTTAATAGTCCATGCATGGCTTGCTAATCAATCTTTTATTCAGGAGACATGGCTAAAGGTCCAGTCACACTAAGCAACTTACCAGCGATCCCAACAACGATAGGGATCGCTGGTAAGTTGCTAGGAGGTTGCTGGTGAGATGTCACACTGCGACGCTCCAGCGATCCCACCAGCAACCTGACCTGGCAGGGATCGCTGGAGCGTGGCTACACGAGTTGCTGGTGAGCTCACCAGCAACCAGTGACCAGCCCCCAGTCTCCTAGTTACAGCACACATCAGGTTAATTAACCCGATGTGTGCTGCAGCTAAATGTGCACAGAGCAGGGAGCAGCGCACAATGCTTAGCGCTGGCTCCTTGCTCTCCTAGTTACAGCACACATCGGGTTAATTACCTGATGTGTGCTGCAGCTAAATGTGCTCAGAGCAGGAGCCGGCACTGACAGTGAGAGCGGCGGAGGCTGGTATCATAGGTAAATATCGGGTAACCAAGGACAGGGCTTCTTGGTTACCCGATGTTTACATTGGTTACCAGCCTCCGCAGAAGCCGGCTCCTGCTGCCTGCACATTTAGTTGTTGCTGTCTCGCTGTCACACACAGCGATCTGTGCTTCACAGCAGGACAGCAACAACTAAAAAATGGCCCAGGACATTCAGCAACAACCAACGACCTCACAGCAGGGGCCAGGTTGTTGCTGGATGTCACACACAGCAACATCGCTAGCAACGTCACAAAAGTTGTTCGTTACCAGCGATGTTGCTAGCGATGTTGCTTAGTGTGACGGGGCCTTTACCCTCCTCCCTCAGCTTTGGACAATGGCAGAGCAGCCCTACTTTGTGTAGAGCTGACCTAATGATGGAAAAAATAACCAGGTACCATTAGACACCAATCACCTGGACATTCTTTTCTATTTCAATCTCAGAGCTGCAGGTGTGGCCAATAAGGACACCTGACCTCTTGTCAAGTGATTACATTGAACTAGGATGGCCTACTTATGAGGGATGAGCAGTGATAACATTGTTTTATGTTATTCACCCGTCTACTATTCAAGGCCAGGATCTATTCCCATCCCCTACTGTCTTTGTTACACTCTTCATTAGAATCATTAGGTCTTACAAGTGTTCTGGGGTTCCCCAACCATTTTTCTAAGTTTTTCACCTGTCCCCTGCTCAAGGGCATGATTAACTCCCATCCCCTATGGCTGTTGCCCTTTGTTGCACTCTTCATCAGATCTGACAAATATTTTGCGGCTTCTCAGTGACATAGTCTCTCACAGCCTTTTAAGGCCTAAACACACACAACCCTCGGTCTGAGTATTGACTCTGTAATGGGTTTAGTTGATGTTTGAAGCTTGCCACTGCTTTTTCTGTTGCCATCCTCTCTTCATACCTTTGTGATTTTCAACATCTGAATCTGCTGCTGCTGAACACATTATTTGCTATAAGCATCACAAACTGTTAGAGTGTGTTCAAACAACTAGCATCTGCTCTTGATTAGATTGATTAGAGACTGTTCTCACTATGCAATATTTTACTGTGGATTCTATCATTTGTATCTGTTCCTGTTAATCCAACATTTGTTGTAAACATCACACACTGTTATTGGAGTGGGGTTATACTACCGTGTTTTTCCAAAAATAATACCTCTCCCAAAAATAAGCCCTAGTCATGGTTCAATAGTAAAGTGTCCGTGCAGCTAAAAAAGTTAAAGATACTGCACGACACTTCATTATAGACAGCGGACACCCCGCAATCACACTCACCAGATGCCGAGCTGGAGGCCATGCAGTGATTGCAGCCCCACAAACATCAGATCACACACACACATCAGATCACACACACACATCAGATCACACACACACATCAGATCACACACACACATCAGATCACACACACACATCAGATCATACACACACATCAGATCACACACACACACATCAGATCACACACACATCAGATCACACACACACACATCAGATCACACACACACACATCAGATCACACACACACACACATCAGATCACACACACACATCAGATCACACACACACATCAGATCACACACACACACATCAGATCACACACACATCAGATCACACACACACTCACCACATCCAGCGCCTCCGATTTCTTCTTGCCGGCAGAATCCTGAGAGGCAGTGCGGTGGAACACAAGGACCTGCCGGGGCAATGCTTTGTTAAAGGACCTGAGACACGTGACTTCCTCCCATCGTTCCCTGCGGCTGGATGGATTTTGTAATACTGGATGTGATGAGTGAGTGAGTGTGTGATTTGATGTGTGTGTGATCTGGTGTAAGTGATCTGATGTGTCTGTGCGCACGATCTGATGTGTCTGTGCGCACGAACTGATGTGTGTGAGTGTGTCGGTCAGAATCAGGGGAGGACGGCGTGCAGCATAGCTGCTGGGAGCACCCACCGGAGATCACAGAAGGACCTGGGAGCCATGCAGCCGTTCAGGGTCTGGTAAGTATAAGTCCCTGGAAAGGGGGGGGTGCTTTTTTGGGGGGGAGGGTAAACTTACCCCCAACCATGTTTCTCCAAGAATAAGACATTCTCCAAAAATAAGCCCTATCGCTTTTTTGGGGGCAAAAAATGTATAAGACAGTGTCCTATTTTTGGAAAAACAAGGTATGCTACTGTGGCGCCCTGGACAAGCCAGGGGCCACAGGTAACAACACACACACACCCCCACCAGTTCACAGCAGACATCCCCAGTGAAACTTGATTCCTTTCCTCGGGCTCAGACAGACACACCAGGTGGGCGGAGTCAGGAGATGGAGACGCCCACCCAGGAGTTTAGCTGGCCTGAGGCAAGAAACAAGCGGAGACAAGTCTAGGAGAGGAAGAGAGAGGAGGTCTGCAGAGAGGCAGACGCAGACTGGGGCCTAGGTTGGAGCCTAGGGCCCTTGTGCAGCAGAGAGGCAGACGGTAGTGGCCATCTGTGTGAGCCGGGAAGACAGTTGGTGGAAACGTAGGTAGCCGGGGCTGGGCGGTGGCCCACCGGTACTGAATCGGGGAGCCAGCTGGAAACCGGATTGCAGGAGGAGTGTGCTCGGAGGTGAAAGAGAGGACTTATATTACTAACCTGGGGTCAGGGGAAAAACACCGCAGCCGCCTGTGGGACCCGTCCATCCAGCCGTGTGTTTTACTGAGAACTGTGTCATCATTACTGGCTGAGTGAGTACCACCGTGCCGTGCGGCACAGCGCTGCCCCCGCGACCCTGCACCTCTCCAGGCCCCGCAACCTGCCTGCCATCACCCATCCTTACCCCATCACTGGGCCCCGGGACAACCAACCCCCCTACCCACGGAGGGGAGAACCAACAACTCAGCTGCTCCCTGTCATCGCTCCGGGGATCCCTGTCCAGAGCAGCGGTGGTGTCACAACCTCACCACAACCGTGGGTGGCGTCACGGACAATCTCCCTTACCTAACCCCTTTTTACTGTGGAGACTGGGATCACAGACCGGGTCACACCACCGTGATACCCACACAAGTGACCCCGTGGCCCGGATCTGAGTACCCCTGGTCCCCGGGCGACACACTACTACCTGTTGTGTACATTGCTACCTACAGCTATGTGTTGCTTAGACCTGCCATTTTAGTCTCCCTCTGCTTTCCTGGTTTTGTGGCTTCCAATGAGCCTTTCTTTGTTTGCTTTTCTACTGTACTGCATAGAATGTTGTCCAACTCCTCACTGTTCCAGGTACCTTCCAGCATGCTGTGCCAAAATCCCGAATCTGTGTGTCTACCTGGACTTGCCAGTTTAGGAATTCACCTCACCAAGTGACCCTAAAACCCAAAACGGAAAGAGTAGAACCTTGGCACTACTTTTTGGAATAAACTCTGCGTCCAACACTGTTGAAAGACAGCCATACAATGGCAAGAGTACAAGCTGCACAAGTAAAAGGCAGAGTTCAATAGTTTGAGGCTCGCAAATGGCAAGTTGTCTTTGACCTTTGGACTGCTTTAAAGCAGACCTATCTGCCCAGTTCGCCTCACAGCGTTAACTGTTTTAATTTGTATTGATGGAAGGAAAAAGGATTTCAGGGCTGCTTTATCTCAAAGTTTAAGGTGTAGTCTTGGTCAGAAGAAGCAGCTTTTTCCCTAATAGAAGACAAATTTATTTGTACTACATGGTAACGTCTGCTCTTGACCACAGACTCAGGATGACTGTCACGAACAGACTTGGGCTAGCCACAAGGTCGGCAGGATCTCAAGAACCCTGAAACCCTTTAACCCCTATACAGGGATTTGGAATTACACAAGATCCAGGAGATCGCTGACTATGGAAGGCTGCAATCCAGGAAAGAGTGGTCGTCAGGCAAGGGACCAAACCAGGAGGCAAAAAAAGGGACAAAATCAGCAGGCAGGAGCGTAGTCAAGAAATCAGAAAGAGGTCAAAACCGGAGATGGCAGCGAGGTACAAAAACGGCAGGCAGGAGAGTAGTCAGAGAAAAGGCAGAGGTCAAACACTGGGATCAATAGTCAGAACAAGAACCAGACAGTAGCAGGAAAACAAAACTATGTTTGGCAGTGACCAGCAGGCAGGAGGAGGAATTAGAAGGTTGTGGTCTCTTCCTATTGGCTGTAGCTGAACTGTGGTAATTTCAACTGGAAGACACAGCACCTACAGTCAGCCAGTGGTACTGCAGGTCCCAGGGAAACCCAGCTTAGTTGATGAGCGGAGCCTGCGCCCACCAGAGTCACTGGCACCGACTCCTCTGCTATCACCAGCACAGTCCTTGGCAAGAAAACGGCGTCGCCTGATGATCGAAGCAGAGGTTGCAGGAGCAGACTCTAGTGAGGACGTGACATACAATCACCCAAGCAGTGTTATTACTTGAGAGAGTTAGAATTATAACTGTTTAATGGAAACCATTACAGATAACTGAATTCTAAAGTTAACACATATTGGTTTATTTTCCATGTATTTTAAACTATTTGTTTCCATGTGTTTTTTTTCACAGTTTTGATGCCTGCCCCACTTTTGAATGGTAATCATAGTTAGTTATTTGCTCATATTTATTGGCTACAGGGAAGCAGATCAATCAGCAGAAAATCGAGTTTGAGTTGAATTTTTTGAAATTTGTGGCTTGAAGTGAATTTGAACATTTTAAGATTCAATTCACAATTTGCAAAAAAAAAACAAAAAAAAAAACTTGCCTGACACCATTTCCCACACCGCTGAAGAATCAGAGAGAGTTCAAACATAATTTTACATTGCTGCATAGGTTTTCCAATAATGCCCTGTAGCTATATTTTTATCATGTACCATGTAAAGTTGTGGACTGAACAGGGGCTAACATAAATTAGTGGTTCATAGTGGAGCACATTTTGCACAACAAAGGCTTTTACATCTCCAGAGTTGTTATCTCTAAGTTTTTATGGTCAGTGGGATTATTTCTCCTGTAGAGTGTAAGCTCTTATGGTCAGCGAGGTCCTCTCTTCTGTAGAGAGTAAACTCTTATGGTCAGCGGGATTTTCTCTCCAGAAGAGTATAAGCTCTTATGCAAAGCGGAGTCCTCTCTCTCCTGTAGTGTGTAAGCTCTTATGGTCAGTGTGGTCTCTCTCTCCTGCAGAGTGTAAGCTCTTAATTTCAGAAGGGTTATCTGTCTCCTTTACAGTGAAAAGTCTCATGGTCAGTGTGGTCCTCTCTCTCTCTCTCCTGTAGAGTGTAAGTTCTTATGGTCAGCGTTGTCCCCTCCTGTAGAGTGTAAGCTTTTATGGTCAGTGGGGTTCTCTCTCTCTCCCCTATGGAGTGAAAGTTATTATGGTCAGCAGGGTCCCCTCTCTCCTGTAGAGTGTAAGCTGGTATGATCAGCAGGGTCATCTCTTTCTAATGTAAAGTGTAAGCTCTTATGGTCAATGGGGGTCCTATCTTTCTCCTATAGAGCGTAAGCTCTTTGATCAGCAGGGTCCTCTCTCTTCTGTAGAGTGTAAGATCCTATGCTCAGCGGGGTCCTCTCTCTCTCTCTCTCTCCTGTAGAGTTTAAGCTTTTATGGTCAGCGGTGTGCTCTCCCTCTCTCCTGTACAGTGTAAGATCTTTTGATCAGTGGGATCCTCTCTCCTGTAGAGTGTACGCTCTTATGGTCAGCAGAGTCATCTCTCCTCCATGTGCCTTTTTTTAACTCCTTAAAATCGTTACAGTATTTAAATTTATTTGCCAAGCATCAAATTTTGGGATAAAACTTGGCTAAGTTTGTAAACTTTTATAGGTCCACATTAGCTCCACCATTTTTAAAACCCATTCTTTACATGGAAGGCAAAGGTTTTCTTAACTTTGGCCATTCTGTATAGAGTAATTGCATCAACTATCACAGTGTTCCTCAATTCTAGTCCTCAAGAGCCACCAGCAGATCATGATTTTAGGGTTTCCATGGAAAGTTTCACTTTCGCAATACTAAGGAAAAAATGGGAACATGATCTGTTGGTGGCTTTAAAGGACTGGAGTTGGGGAACACTTATGTACAGTATGAGGAAAAGGATGATAAAGGCAATAAAAGAATAAAGCTTACAGAGTAGTTATTAAATCATTTATATTTTTTAATTATAAAAAATGTAATATAATAAATGTAATTAAGATTATTGTGATTTTGTATGGAAGCAGGACTTGGCCCCAATTGTTGATAGTTCTTTTAGCTTTTCTTTTTAGGGTTGCCCAAATTTTATACTACATCTCAAGCAGAAGTACTGATATAAAGTTATTATTATAAGTTTAGGAAATGTTTACCATAGTACTTTGAAAGTAAAGAAAAAAGCAAACAAAGAACTTTTAAGTATTTTGAGAGAATATCTATAGGGAAATCAATGCAATTTACCTCTTCATTTCAAGCATTTACACGAGGGATTTGTACATCCGGGATTCCTGATAACACAACATATAAATGAGTTAAGCTACCAGCATTGTGTAATTTTCTATTTGATGGTGACAATCATTCTGAAAGGTTCATCATAATTTGACAACAGGAAAAAAGACTTAGAAACCTAAGGAAAAATATTCAGAAATTATTACAATCACTGTCTGAGAGTTTGTCATAAAAAAGCCACAGGTTAATTCTCCATAAGGTAGGTTAATTAAAATAATAATAATAACAATACATTTGGGGGGGGGCGCAAATTGATCTACAGACAGGTTTACTAATAGAGTGGTTGAATTTAGAATTTAAAGAAAACTAAATTTTTATTTTTCCAATAATGTTTCTGTCCTTCAAGCTCTTCAACACACAGGGACCTCATCATATAGGGTTAAGGGTATGCGGACGGTAACCACTTACAATAACTTTTTTATGCTTTTTGAAATGTAAAAATAGTTGAAAAATTATCTCCTTTTATTGCGGGCAAATGACAGGCATGCAAAAAGTATACCTTACTTGGGAACAACAATAGGTTTGTTATTTGGAAAGTGAACAAGTGATGGTCGGATTCTTAAAAAGCCATGTAAATATATTGTTATATTTTTGGGAGTAGTTTCAGTATTTTTTTTAATTAGTACAGGTTAAGGGCAGGAGATGTGTAGATGATTATCGGAAGTGACAGCAACGATACATTATAGAAGATGATGGCACTGGAAAGGAGATGTCCAGCTGTGTAGGGCCAGAATCGGCAGCTTCTGAACCATCAGCAATCCAATATAGCTAAAGAACACCATGGAAAGGCATGAGATGTGTGGCTGTCTGTTAGCAGTGGCAGTGGACTGGCAGTAACTGCACAGTATGGAATATGAAGGCAACTAGAATTATACGACACAATAAACAGGCAGAATATATGTGGCTGTCTATCAATAGTGCCAGAATACTACACTCATCTTCACTGCTGCAGTAGTACAACACACACTGTCTATAGTATTTACTCAATATTATGTCTTTCTATCCCTATCTCTATTGCTGAGTCGTTAGCTCTGAAGTCCTTTCACTATCTAAAATCATCCTAAAATGGCTGCTACATTCACTGCCTTGGTTTTTATATGGGCTATGATAGTTCCCCTGATTGAATACTCTTTAATATAGCATGTGAAAGCTGCAATGAATTATTGTGAAGTACATTTAGCTGACTTTCAGGTCATGTAAGCTTTTCTACTTGATGTAAATGTCTTCAATAAATAAAATGAGGCCAAGCTGATTAAGTCACAAATTACTGAAATTCAGCAGAGCAAGATGATTTCCTGAAACAATCAAATTTGATCTACTTTGCTTTGTTAATGGCCATCAGCCATACACATAAGATGGAAGATGGCCAAACAATGCTTCCGCTGATCATTCGACCAACAACCATCTTGGCTGGCTTTCCAATACAAGGATCACTAATTCAGTTAAGTATTCCTGTGTTCTATATGAGAAATCTGTTGCCAAACATGTCTCCTTATGGCTTATCTCTGGGAGAACAAAGTGATTGTCATTTTGAAATCGGACATGTCCCATAGACAACAGTGATCAGTAGGCCGCCACCCCAATACACACTAGAGCATTGTCTAGGCTAAACCAAATAAAATCAATGGGTCTGGCACACATTAGTCTAATGTGGACGGGATCCTTTAGGCAACATTCACAAGTCAATGTTAGTCTTATCATCCAGGAGAAATTTTACCAATTATTTCCTCAGGAGTCACTCTGTTTGCTTCTGAATTTTTCCCTTCTGTTGTCTTTTTCATTGAACAGTAGTGCTTGCTTCCAAGTAAAAAAAAACTTGGAAGGTCGCATTTTTAGACATGGATGCAAAATGGAAGCAAATCGAAGGGTGTCCAATGTATATCCATGTTTCACAGAACCCCATAGACTTGAATTGCTGAGTCTGATCTGCAAACCAGATCAGAATAGGTCATGCGCTGAGTCTCACGGATCCCACTCTCGGATCCATGATTTTTACGGATGTGTGAATAAGTCCATTTTTATCTATGGGTCCAAGTTCTAACCTGGAAAAAAAAAATCAGTCAATGGAACACTCCAATCAGTGTGAGATTGATTAATAACCACCATTTGTTTCTTATCATTAATCCAGTTGTTAACTCAGTTATATATATTTGCCCCTAGTCCCATTGCTCTCATTTTATATACCTATCTTTTATGTGGCACAGTGTAAAATAAAATGTCCCCAAAGGTGTGCATAATAAATATATAAAAAAAACTGACCCGCACATCCAACAAGTGTGAATAGGTGCTAGCCGAAAAAACATAACTATAGGATGCATACAGCTGCACACTAAAAACCAACAATGAATAAAGTAACTCTGGTATTGCATTACTGCTATATGAATATATGAAAAAAGAGATATTTAGTTTATGTATTGGCCAATGCATGCAAGCCCAGTCACCACGGCAAGGTACATCTCTGTAAACCAGGAACCTACCTTGAAATGCCACTATCTAGGTTAAAAAAACATCCCTGTCTAGGCAGCTAGACTACAAATCTAACTTGAAATGCCACTATCTGAGTTACAAACCTCCATGTCTGGACAGCTAGACTCTTGCTATAAAGGGAAATGAACACAGCCTGTGTGGTGTCCATCATTTTGACTAAAAATAAAGCAAATTTTTTCCATCAAATTTGAAAATTTTCATAAACTTCTAATAGAACCTCTCACACAGATGAGAATACTACAGTCTCATTGTTCAAGCTAATTTTTGCTAAAAAGCTGATGTATGTCATAGTAAAACATAAGGTTATTCTTTTCTGTTCCACACAGAAAAGAAAGTCTGTGATGCCTGTCTTCATGGGCACCCATTAAAGGAAGTCTATAAGTTTTGCTTCCCCCACGCACTTGTAGAGAAATAGAACTTGTGACTCCTGTTTCCCTCATTCTAAGAAAAAGCTTGTGTGAGCTAAATACACTGCTTCTATGCCATTGGAATGGCAAATTAATAAGATTTGTTTTACAAGCATTAGGGAAATCATTGCAGCACACACGCTTTGTGGTGTACTGAAAGTTTCTGCTTTATTACATCATGTGACCAGATTACAGTATATAGTATCCCAAACAAAGAAATAACTCTTCAGAACTATGCATCAATAAAAGCCGCAGGGGTGTGTATAGAAATATGAAACTTTCCCGCCTATCAGTGTTAGCTGATCCCTATGACATCATTCAGTTATAAGAAAAGAGTTTCTGTAAGAAAAAAATGGATGGATTTTATTCTCTCACAATCCACCCTTTTGTAACCAATTATGGGTATATCAGGAGGTATATAGTAGCGCACTATCCACTTCCTTAGGACTTTCCTACCTGCTTCACCTCAATTCTCTACCTTCATATCCATAATTATATCACAATACTAATGGATCTCTTATTGTCTTGGTTCTGTATTCCACGACCAGGAGTTCTTCGACAGGATTTTCTTTACACGTGGACATAGTTACCTTTAGTATTACACAGATTAGCACTTGTACTGCTACATATACCAACAGAGAAACAACATCATTCATATACAGGTGTGTTTTATCCATGAAAATCACCTACTTAAACCCTTGAACTAATTAGTTAGTTCAGGACAGAGAATGTTTGTCCCACCATAAGTCCATGTTTGCATTGTCTTCCTGTAACCATTGTTCTCTTATTTTGGCTATTTCCCATATATCAGCCCCAATCTAGAAATTTCTCATATGATCCAAAGTGAAATAGTCCAGCATTATGGTGCGCTGAGACAATCATTCTGCTGGTGCTGTGACTCTTAACAGTGGCTTCTGGGTATCTGTTACGGGGGGACCAGCAGATTAGGACCAAGGGTATATATCCCAATCGCCAGTCGGAGCCCACTGTGCTCCAGATGGTAATGGAGCTGCTGGCACCCTGTGGGTTAGGCGGGGACTATAGAGCTGGATGGCTCTGAGATAACTCAAGGAACCGATCACGTGTGTAGGGACACGTCAGACCGGACGACAACTCAGTTAGCGTTTCCGTGGAGCAGACGCTACTCCGACCACGTGTGTAACAACACGTCAGGCCAGATGGTAACCAGTTAGCGTTGACCGAGAAGACCGCTGCGACAGCGCCCTGTCGGCCACGTGTGTAAGACACGTCAGGCCAAGCGGCCCTCCGATTAGCGTTTCTGGCCACCACTCAACTGGCCACGTGTGTAAAGGACACGTCAGACCAGGTAGTCACACCAGTAGCATTTGACTGGGAAGCCGAGGAGGATAATAGGTTTCACACACACAATCCAGGAACACCCTGTTAACTTCACAGGGGTTCTGGGGTGCACTGTCCGTGCGCATAGAGGGCACGACCGGACAGGTGGCGCAGCAGGTACACTGTCCGTGTGCGTAGAGGGCACCCTCGGACAGGTGACGCAACAGGTATTCTGTCCGTGTGCGTAGGAGGCACAACTGAACAGGTAACGCAGCAGCCGCAGCCCAGTTAACGCCACTGGACTGCTCTAGCACAACAGGAACGGTAGCATGGAAGCACGGCGCCTGAACCTCATGTGCTGAGCCACGAATCTTGGCGTGACAGGCACCGTTCGCCTAGCCCTACCTACCACTTCCAACAAGGCTTATGCCACCAAGAACTCTAAATGAAGACTGCGCACCTCCATGTTGTGTCCAGCCCCTTTTATAACCTGGGTCCAGCCCAAACCCAGGGTGGAACCACCAAGATCCAATAGCAGAGTGCCATGTCATCAGTGACGTCACATGCGACCTATCCGGAACCGCCACGTCATTGATGACCTCATGGCAGCCACGCCCCAAACACTTCACCAGTCATCGTCTGACGACCAATGGTGAGGTGCCAGATCATAGGGATGGGCCTCTTTGAGCCAGTTCGGAGTTGCCACGTCATCAGGACACCTGACACCCTCTGCCCTATCAGGGCCTGCCACCTCACAGACATGCTCAGTGAGGTCCTTACCGGACCTAGCCTCTGATGCACTAAGTGCCTGAGCATGCTCAGTAGCCTGAGCAACAGGCTCAGAAAGCAGACTATCAGTTTGAGCATGCTCAGTAGGCACATCCCAGAACTTAGACACAGCACGAAGTCCAAGAACCTGTGCAAAGAGGCTGTTAAGGTTAATTGTGGGAGCATGCTCAGTAGCCTGAACTGAGGACTTAGTCTCAGACATAACACAATCAGGCTGAGCATGCTCACTAGGCAAACCACCGGGCTTAGACTCTGGCTGGGGTAAATCGGCGCACGCATGCGCACTAGCCGCCTCTCCACACTTAGACGTGGTGGAAGGAGCAGCCAACTGGACGACCCGAGGCACGGCCAAGAACGGCAGCCGGCGCCTGGGCGCAACAGGAACCGCAGCAGGCTGCTTGCGGCTATGGCGGCGCCGGTTCTTAACAGTATCCAGATGAGTTTTCCCTCAAGCTTCACCGAAGTTGCTGTGGTTAGGAGAAGCTGGATTGGACAATTTAATCTTGACTCATAGCTTTTTCTTGTAAAGAAACAAATAACAGCGTCCTCCTGAGTGCAGATTCTTTTCTTTCTTTATTCCATCATAGTGCAGTAAACATGCAACATTTCGACATCAGTTTGTCTTTTTCAAGCGATCGAAAAAGACAAACTGATGTCAAAACGTTGCATGTTTACTGCACTATGATGGAATAAAGAAAGAAAAGAATCTGCACTCAGGAGGACGCTGTTATTAGTTTCTTTACATGGTATGTGGAGTCAAGTAATCCCTTGATACTGAATGGGCGTCCTAATGCCACCAGATTGTGTGCTACACAGGCGGCCATTGACTATAGGTGCTGCAGTCTGCTGTGTTTATCATAGCTTTTTCTTGTCTGTCTTTTGAGGATCACCCAGTCTCCTGGCCTGAGACCTTGTGCTACTGGCACTGATTTAGGATCTGGAATTGGAGAATACACCTGTTATCACACTATTTAGTCAATCATATAAGACTCATACATCCCTGGTCACGATATCATCCTGAATCTGAAGTATCTGTGGGAAATATAATCATGTCATAAGTAGAGTTGAGCGCGGTTCGTGGTTCGAGGTTCTCCAGTTCTAGGCTCGAGTGATTTTGGGGCCTGTTCTAGATCGAACTAGAACTCGAGCTTTTTGAAAAAGCTCGATAGTTCTAGAAACGTTCGAGAACGGTTCTAGCAGCAAAAAAACAGCTAAATCCTAGCTTGGTTTCTGCTGTAATAGTGTAAGTCACTCTGTGAATCACACTATTATGACATTTCAGTGTATAGTGTGCGTGAACAGCGCCTTCAGATCACTGCTGTTTCTATAATGGCGATCGTCATTTTTTTTTTTTTTCCTTGTCTGCCTTCCCTAAGCGCGCGTGTAGTGGGGCGGGCCAGCATGTCAGCCAATCCCAGACACACACACAGCTAAGTGGACTTTTAGCCAGAGAAGCAACGGCATGTGTGATATGATGTCCATGTCACATGTCCCTGCATTATAAAACCGGACATTTTCCTCCAGGACGCCATTATCTCTTCTGCGTCTTTGGTGTCAGACATCACTGTCGCAGCTCCGTCCTCCTGAGTCCTATCGCCGATACAGCTCTATGCGCTCCATACACAGCGTTAGACAGCTTAGGGAGAGCACTTTCTAGCAGTCCTTTTAAGGGCTCAAACCGGCAGGGTCAGAGAGCCATAGGTGACAGGTCCTGAAAACAGAGACAGCGTCTGTGTAGCCCAGGTCAGGGATTTCCTCCCTGCATTTCACCATTAGGAGGGAATAGAAAGGCAGGCTTCCATTCCTCTACCCATACCCACAATCCTGGCACTGTACCCTCCTGTCCTCTGCACACTCCAACTCATTATAATTAAGCCATTATACTAGCAAACACTCAGTGTACCTAGTGGCATCCTATACGTGGCTATTGGACTTTGCTATAGTCCCACTAGTGCGAAGACATTTGCAGAGCGCGTCTGCCTGCATTGCACACTCCAACTCATTATAACTAAGCCATTATACTAGCAAACACTCAGTGTACCTAGTGGCATCCTATACGTGGCTATTGGACTTTGCTATAGTCCCACTAGTGCAAAGACATTTGCAGAGCACGTCTGCCTGCATTGCACACTCCAACTCATTATAACTAAGCCATTATACTAGCAAACACTCAGTGTACCTAGTGGCATCCTAAACGTGGCTATTGGACTTTGCTATAGTCCCACTAGTGCAAAGACATTTGCAGAGCACGTCTGGCTGCATTGCACACTCCAACTCATTATAACTAAGCCATTATACTAGCAAACACTCAGTGTACCTAGTGGCATCCTATACGTGGCTATTGGACTTTGCTATAGTCCCACTAGTGCAAAGACATTTGCAGAGCACGTCTGCCTGCATTGCACACTCCAACTCATTATAACTAAGCCATTATACTAGCAAACACTCAGTGTACCTAGTGGCATCCTAAACGTGGCTATTGGACTTTGCTATAGTCCCACTAGTGCAAAGACATTTGCAGAGCGCGTCTGCCTGCATTGCACACTCCAACTCATTATAACTAAGCCATCATACTAGCAAACACTCAGTGTACCTAGTGGCATCCTATACGTGGCTATTGGACTTTGCTATAGTCCCACTAGTGCAAAGACATTTGCAGAGTGCGTCTGCCTGCGTTGCACACTCCAACTCATTATAACTAAGCCATTATACTAGCAAACACTCAGTGTACCTAGTGGCATCCTAAACGTGGATATTGGACTTTTGTCTATTCACACTATTGTAAAGATATTTGCAGCACGTCTGCCTGCATTGCACACTCCAACTTTTTTAAACTAAGCCATTATACTAGCAAACACTCAGTGTACCTAGTGGCATCCTAAACGTGGCTATTGTACTTTTGTCTATTCACACTATTGTAAAGATATTTGCAGCACGTCTGCCTGCATTGCACACTCCAACTTTTTTAAACTAAGCCATTATACTAGCAAACAGTCAGTGTACCTAGTGGCATCCTAAACGTGGCTATTGGACTTTTGTCTATTCACACTACTGCAAATCTATGTGCAGCACCTCTGCATGACACCCTCCTGCTCTGTTTTTAATAAGCTATAATGATAGCACAAAATACTGCCATTTAGTGGCATCATAGAACTGGCTGTTGTATTCCATTAGTGCCCCACTGGTGACAAGCTATTTCTAGCACCTCTACATGACACCCTCATGCACATTTTGCTACGCTAATGTTATAGCAAACTCATGGAATTCATTGCTGCATTTCATAATTCGGAGGGATAGAAAGTCAGGCTTCCTTTAGCTTTTCCTTCTGTTCATAGACAGCATCTCCAAGAGCAATTTCCCCTCCACGTCTAAGTGTGGAGAGGCAGCTAGTGCGCATGCGTGTGCCGATTTACCCCAGCTGCAGCATAATTACAGTGTTTCGCCTAGTGAGTATGCTCAGCCTGACTGTGTTATTCCTGACGCTAAGTCTTCATTTTGGGATACAGCGCATGCTCCCACACTAAGTGTGAAAAGCCTCTTTGCACAGGTGCTTGCATTCCGTGCCGGGTCTAAGTCCTGTTTTGTGCCTAGACACCATGCTAAAGCTGATAGTCTTTTTTCAGAGACTGTATTTCATGCTACTGAGCATGCTCAGGCACTTCCTGCATCAGAGACTAGGTCCGGTAATGAACTCTTTGGCCCTGGCCCTGATGTGGGGGTCCCATATAGACCACAGGGCATCAGGTGTCCTCCCAAATGGCTTGCAGAGGCTCACCCCTATGACTTGTCACCGCATTATTGATGGTCAGACGATGACTGGTGAGGTGTTTGGGTCATGGCAGCCATGAGGTCATCATTGAAGTTGCGGTTCCAAATAGGACGCTAGTTATGCCACTCATGACGTGTCACTCTACTTTTGTCTCCAGGAGGTGCATTGTGGTTCACCCTGGTTTGGGGCGGACCCAGGTTATAAAAGGGGCTGGAGCCAACAAGGAGGTGCGCAGTCTTCTATTATGCTACGAAAGAGCACACCTCCATGTGTTGAACCCATTGCGGCTTTAGGCCAGAGGTAGGCAGGGATAGGGTGTCGATGCAGGCCACCACCACAGTTGGTAACGCAGAACGGTTAAGACCAGCTCCTGTCCTACCAGTCCTGCTTGTGCAGCCCAGTGGCATTAACAGGCCTGCTGCTGCTGATGCGCCTGCTGTCCACAGGTGTGCCCCTACGCACATGGTCAGCGTACTGAATGGCCCCTGTGATGTTAACAGGGAGTTCCTGGGCTGGGTGGGCGTGTGGACCCTGTGACGCTAACAGGGCTCCCAGTCTCAAGATCCAAGTGGTGTCTAACTTCGTTCAGGCTACTATTACTTTCATAGCCACACAGCTCTGTATCCTCCACCAAACCTTCCAGTTGCCAACCTCTCCTTTTCCATCTGGGAGCACGGTGGACACTGACTGCTGATGGGGATATATACCTTTCTCTTTCTTTTCTTATTAATTTTCGTTATATAGTGGTAACATAGTATATACCACTTTATCCAAATCTGCCAGTCCCACTGTAACAGATGGTGTTTCTTCAGCAAATGTTACTGTTGCTTAACCATCAAATCCACGGACCAAAACTTTTTTCCCCTTTCCAACACACCTGTTCCCCTTTCCACCAGCATCTGTCCTTTTTCAACTCATTTTGGTATATGACCAAAAGTGCAACTCTGCAGGGACACCGTACTCAATGCCATCTCAGCACAGCAGCCATCCCTCGGTCCCTCCGATGTGGACAAGTAAAAGACCATTTCCTCCTATCCATGACAAAGCGTTGAGATTCACTCTGTGCAGCACTGGTGTTTAGTGGAAAAGTAGATCTAAGATTGCGTACCACATTCTGCAGATACTCCTGTATACGTGCGTCCATTTCTATGGCAGGAATTAGTGCGCCAAATTTTGTCTTGTAACGGGGATCTAACAGTGTGGCAACCCAGTATTCAGGATTACTTCGAATTCATACAATCCGAGGGTCATGTAGGTAGTGCAGCAAGAAGGCGCTCATGTGTCTTGTGCCTCCAGGAGGACCAAGTCCTTGGTGTGTTGGTGGCAGAGAGGTGAGAATCGTGCATCCTTCCTCTGCCCTCTCCCCCCAACCTCGCACAACCGAAATGTGAGCAAGCTCTCACTCATCTGCTGAGTCTTCCATGCCCATCGCCAGTTCGTCCTCCATTTCTTCATGGGCTCCTGCACTTTCATCAACACTTTTTGCTGATACTATGCGCCCTTGTTAATCCCTCTCCCTCACCATGAATGCCGCATAGGTGCCGCTGACCATCTGGACCTCGTAGATCTTGTTATCCCTTCCGCATATGACTCCTCCTGTACTTCCTCCCCTTCCTCTTGTTCCAACACCTGACTACGAATAATAATTACAGTGTGCTCCATCATGTAGATGACCAGAATTGTCACGCTGAGAATGACATTGCCAGTGCTAAACATCTTCGTCGACATTTGTAAACTGTGTAGCAGGGTGCATAGGTCCTTGATCTGACACCACTCCAGCAGCGTGATCTGCACCACCTCTTGATCAAGTTATCCCAGGCTATATGTCATACCGTATTTCAGCAGGGCTCTGGGGTGCTGCCACACACGCTGCAACATGTGCAGATTCCAATTCCTGCGTGTCGGAACATCGCATTTCCGGCGTTTAACTGCCAGATCCTAAGACTTCCGGAGTGATGAAAGTTGTTGAGCTGCTGTGTGCGCACGATGGAAGTGAGCACATAGCGAGCGTGCCCGCTGCACAAGGCCATGTAGGCCGGGATGGTGTTTTAAAAATTGCTGGAGAATTCGGATCAACACGTGAGCCATACAAGGCACGTGTGTCACATTGCCCTGACGATGGCCCGCAGCCAGGTTTGCATCATTGCTGCACACGGCTGTTAAGTCACCAACGGAGTCCGCTCCGTCAATTTGTACTCCGGTCGCCAGGTGACAACGTGTTCCTTTCATGAATAGTGCTGATGATGGGAAAGGAGTCGATGCCAGCGGCGCAGGTGGACGCAGGTTATGCTCACCCACTGGGCTGCATTACCTTGACAGATGCAGAATCTCTGGCTGAATGTAGCTGGTGGGTATCTCACAGATGAAATACCATCATTCAGCTACAACCAATGGGAAGACACCACACCCTTTTTTATGCCCATCCTGTCTGCAGACCACTGCCAGACATAGCTATGACCTCTGGTTACTTTTACCCCCAGTTCAGTTTTATGATTTTGTGTGCTTGTTACCTGACTACTTTTCCTGCTTGCTGTTTATGTACCTTGTTGGCAGATCCGCATTTCACCTCTGCTTGTTTTCTGATTAAGTCCTGGCTGTCCCATTCTGTTCCTGTTCCTCAATTAATGTTTTGACCCTGCCTGACTACTATTCTCTGGAACTGCAGCCTTCCACAGGTATTAATCACCTTGGGCCCTGTGTAATTCCTAATCCCTGTATAGGGGTTAAAGGGTTTCAGGGTTCTAGGGGTCCTGCTTGGTGAGTGGCTTCCCTGTAGCCTATCATTAACAGCCCATCTGAGTGTGTGGATCAAGGAAGGCGTTACACCGTGCTCTCTGCAGAAGGCCATGTGGGCCAGGATAGTGTTTTAAAAAATGCTGGACAACCAGGTTCAACACGTGAACCACACAAGCCATGTGTGTCACATTGTCACAGCGAAGGGCCGCACCCATGTTTGCATCATTGTCGCACCCGGCCTTCCCTGGCTGCTGGTTGAGTGGAGACAACCATTGATGAAACTCGGTATCCAGAGCTAACCGTCCACAACTTCTCAGCGGTGTGACTCACATTTCCCATACATTTCAAAGTAAAACTTTGACCGCCTGATGGCATTGAGCTCTGCTGCCAGCATAGTAAGGAGATGTGTGGTAGTGCTTGTGCGCAGTTACAAGGAAGGGTGGCCTGACCACACAGGGTTTGCGCCAAGGTGGAGGACCCACACGAGGTTGAAGAGGCAGAAGCAGTGTATTAACTTCTACATACAGAAGAAGGATTGAAACAACTCGTGGGGACGGCAAGACTTGGACAGCAGACCCTTCTCCATCTCTCACCATAGTTTGCCAGTGCCCAGTCAGTGACATGTATTGACCCTGTCTATGCTTACTGGTCCAAGTATCTGTGTTGAAATGCACCGTGTCGCACACAGAGTTTCTCAAGGAAGTGGTGATGTTGTGTGCGACATGCTGGTGTAGCGCGGGCATGCTGTTCTTGGAGAAGCAGTGGTGATTGGGCATCTTGTACTGGATCACAGCGACAGACATAAGGTCTCTAAAATCCTGTGTGTCCACTAGGCGGAAAGGCAGCATTTCGGTAGCCAACAGCTTACAGACGGATAGAGTCAACCTCTTCGCTTTGTCATGGGTCGCAGGAAGTGGCCTTTTATTTGACCACATCTGAGGGACAGAGATCTGGCTGCTGTGTGTAGACGGTGTTGAGTAGGGTGTCCCTGGAAAAATGCAGGTTTGTGAGGAAAGTGCAGGCGGAGACATGATGTTGCCTTCATCCAACGTTGGTGCTATCGATGTCTGAGAGAGCTGTACACACTCACTTGTTTCCCCTTCCAAACCAACTGACGACCTACCAAGCAAACTGACTGTTGCGGTTACAGTGGTGGAAGTTGTGGGTGGAAAAACAGGTGTGACAGCTGTCCCCACAGTCCTAGAAGATGACGAGCGCGCGGATGCACTGGAAGGGGCAGGCGTTGGATGGTTCGCTCCGCTAGGCCGCATTGCAGCACGGTGAGCTTACCACCGGGCCATATGATATTTATTCATGTGACGATTCATGGAAGAAGTTGTCAAACTGCTGAGGTTTTGACCTCTACTAAGAGAACCATGACAAATTTTACAGATCACATAATTTGGCTGATCTTTTTCTATGTCAAAAAAGGACCAGGCTAGGCAAGGCTTAGAGGCCATGCGACCTGTTTATCCACCCCGAATAATGCTCAGAGGCAGAGTGGTGGCTGAGGATGCAGTTGTAGACGTGCTACCAGTGCTCCGACTCTGTCCAGGAAGGCGCAAGGTAACTTCGTCGTCGGTTGCATCCTCCTCCACCGCCTCTGTTGACCTCCTCGAGTGTCTGACTGTGGGTTGACAGTAGGTGGGATCTAGAACTTCATCATCAATTGTTGTGTTTGCACTCCCCTCCCCCTCAGAACGAGCCTCTTCTTGCCCTGACCGAATATTTAAGTTGTCATCCCAATCGGGTATCTGCGTCTCATCTTCATCAGTATGTTCCTCATTGTCTATAACCACAGGTGTTGGAAAGGCAGCATTTTGGTAGGCAACAGTTTGCAGATGCTGAAAGTCAACCTCCAAGCCATGTCATGCCCTTCTAAAAGCATGTAAAACACAGCGAGGGGACTCCAACCACAGTCTCCCTCGTTGACACTAATTGGGCCACACACACCCCACTTGACTGGCATCGGTTGACCCCCCTTTTGAAAAAGAAAAAGATGCTTTGCATGAAGCACTCTCAAAAATGCGCGTGCCTTTCCTGTCCCCTGGCTGACCCAGGGGAAGAAAAGTCCTCTGAGAGCCATGACTTGTTCATCTTGGTTCTTTTAGAAACACAGCGAGGGGACTCCAACCTGAGTCTCCCTCGTTGACACTAATTGGGCCACACACACCCCACTTGACTGGCATCGGTTGACCCCCCTTTTGAAAAAGAAAAAGATGCTTTGCATGAAGCACTCTCAAAAATACGCGTGCCTTTCCCGTCCCCTAGCTGACCCAGGGGAAGAAAAGTCCTCTGAGAGCCATGACTTGTTCATCTTGGTTCTTTTAGAAACACAGCGAGGGGACTCCAACCTGAGTCTCCCTCGTTGACACTAATTGGGCCACACACACCCCACTTGACTGGCATCGGTTGACCCCCCTTTTGAAAAAGAAAAAGATGCTTTGCATGAAGCACTCTCAAAAATACGCGTGCCTTTCCCGTCCCCTAGCTGACCCAGGGGAAGAAAAGTCCTCTGAGAGCCATGACTTGTTCATCTTGGTTCTTTTAGAAACACAGCGAGGGGACTCCAACCACAGTCTCCCTCGTTGACACTAATTGGGCCACACACACCCCACTTGACTGGCATCGGTTGACCCCCCTTTTGAAAAAGAAAAAGATGCTTTGCATGAAGCACTCTCAAAAATACGCGTGCCTTTCCCGTCCCCTGGCTGACCCAGGGGAAGAAAAGTCCTCTGAGAGCCATGACTTGTTCATCTTGGTTCTTTTAGAAACACAGCGAGGGGACTCCAACCACAGTCTCCCTCGTTGACACTAATTGGGCCACACACACCCCACTTGACTGGCATCGGTTGACCCCCCTTTTGAAAAAGAAAAAGATGCTTTGCATGAAGCACTCTCAAAAATACGCGTGCCTTTCCCGTCCCCTGGCTGACCCAGGGGAAGAAAAGTCCTCTGAGAGCCATGACTTGTTCATCTTGGTTCTTTTAGAAACACAGCGAGGGGACTCCAACCACAGTCTCCCTCGTTGACACTAATTGGGCCACACACACCCCACTTGACTGGCATCGGTTGAGCCCCCTTTTGAAAAAGAAAAAGATGCTTTGCATGAAGCACTCTCAAAAATACGCGTGCCTTTCCCGTCCCCTGGCTGACCCAGGGGAAGAAAAGTCCTCTGAGAGCCATGACTTGTTCATCTTGGTTCTTTTAGAAACACAGCGAGGGGACTCCAACCACAGTCTCCCTCGTTGACACTAATTGGGCCACACACACCCCACTTGACTGGCATCGGTTGACCCCCCTTTTGAAAAAGAAAAAGATGCTTTGCATGAAGCACTCTCAAAAATACGCGTGCCTTTCCCGTCCCCTGGCTGACCCAGGGGAAGAAAAGTCGTCTGAGAGCCATGACTTGTTCATCTTGGTTCTTTTAGAAACACAGCGAGGGGACTCCAACCACAGTCTCCCTCGTTGACACTAATTGGGCCACACACACCCCACTTGACTGGCATCGGTTGACCCCCCTTTTGAAAAAGAAAAAGATGCTTTGCATGAAGCACTCTCAAAAATACGCGTGCCTTTCACCTCCCCTGGCTGACCCAGGGGAAGAAAAGTCCTCTGAGAGCCATGACTTGTTCATCTTGGTTCTTTTAGAAACACAGCGAGGGGACTCCAACCACAGTCTCCCTCGTTGACACTAATTGGGCCACACACACCCCACTTGACTGGCATCGGTTGACCCCCCTTTTGAAAAAGAAAAGATGCTTTGCATGAAGCACTCTCAAAAATACGCGTGCCTTTCCCGTCCCCTGGCTGACCCAGGGGAAGAAAAGTCCTCTGAGAGCCATGACTTGTTCATCTTGGTTCTTTTAGAAACACAGCGAGGGGACTCCAACCACAGTCTCCCTCGTTGCCACTAACTGGGCCACACACACCCCACTTGACTGGCATCGGTTGACCCCCCTTTTGAAAAAGAAAAAGATGCTTTGCATGAAGCACTCTCAAAATACGCGTGCCTTTCACCTCCCCTGGCTGACCCAAGGGAAGAAAAGTCCTCTGAGAGCCATGACTTGTTCATCTTGGTTCTTTTAGAAACACAGCGAGGGGACTCCAACCACAATCTCCCTCGTTGCCACTAACTGGGCCACACACACCCCACTTGACTGGCATCGGTTGAGCCCCCTTTTGAAAAAGAAAAAGATGCTTTGCATGAAGCACTCTCAAAAATACGCGTGCCTTTCACCTCCCCTGGCTGACCCAGGGGAAGAAAAGTCCTCTGAGAGCCTTGACTTGTTCATCTTGGTTCTTTTAGAAACACAGCGAGGGGACTCCAACCACAGTCTCCCTCGTTGCCACTAACTGGGCCACACACACCCCACTTGACTGGCATCGGTTGACCCCCCTTTTGAAAAAGAAAAAGATGCTTTGCATGAAGCACTCTCAAAAATACGCGTGCCTTTCACCTCCCCTGGCTGACCCAGGGGAAGAAAAGTCCTCTGAGAGCCATGACTTGTTCATCTTGGTTCTTTTAGAAACACAGCGAGGGGACTCCAACCACAGTCTCCCTCGTTGCCAGTAACTGGGCCACACACACCCCACTTGACTGGCATCGGTTGAGCCCCCTTTTGAAAAAGAAAAAGATGCTTTGCATGAAGCACTCTCAAAAATACGCGTGCCTTTCACCTCCCCTGGCTGACCCAGGGGAAGAAAAGTCCTCTGAGAGCCATGACTTGTTCATCTTGGTTCTTTTCGAAACACAGCGAGGGGACTCCAACCACAGTCTCTCTCGTTGCCACTAATTGGGCCACACACACCCCACTTGACTGGCATCAGTAGACCCCCCTTTTGAAAAAGAAAAAGATGCTTTGCATGAAGCACTCTCAAAAATACGCGTGCCTTTCCTGTCCCCTGGCTGACCCAGGGGAAGAAAAGTCCTCTGAGAGCCATGACTTGTTCATCTTGGTTCTTTTAGAAACACAGCGAGGGGACTCCAACCACAGTCTCCCTCGTTGCCACTAATTGGGCCACACACACCCCTCTTGACTGACATCAGTTGATGCCCCTTTTCAAAATGAAAAAGATGCTTTGCATGAAGCACTCTCAAAAATACGCGTGCCTTTGCCGTCCCCTGGCTGACCCAGGGGAAGAAAAGTCCTCTGAGAGCCATGTCCACATTGTCAGTGGACAGACACGTGTGCTTATCTGCCAGCAGACCCCCAGCAGCACTGAAGACAGGTTCCGAGAGAACGCTGGCTGCAGGACACGACAAGATTCCCAAGGCGTACGTGGCGAGCTCAAGCAATTTATCCAGATTGGAAGCCTAAAATGAGCAGGGCTCAAGTTGCACAATAATGGAATCGATGTTTCCTTGCATATACTCATATATCTGTGTGTCCTCCTCTTTTTCCTTGTCCAGCTCTTTTGTTTTCGCATGAGTATATGTCCTTGTCACTTTCCCATGTGTTGTGAGTTGTTTGTCACCTTTTGGACACCTTTGAGGGTGTTTTCTAGGTGTTTTTCTGTGTTTGTGATTGCCTGCCATTGTTTCCTATTAGCTCGAGTTCGGTTCGTCGAACAATCGACGAGCCGAACTCGAACGGGACCTCCGTTCGGCGAACCGACCTCGAGCCGAACCGGGACCGGTTCGCTCATCTCTAGTCATAAGTGCTAAGACAAAAATATCTTATGTGAAGACCTATTTATTAAGAAACAAAACAAAAAGAAAGCATTCGGTCAACAACTTGCCGGTCTCCACCTTTACCTTCAGTATTTTTAATTTGAATGGCCCATTCAGCCTTTCCACTTACCACTACTCTGTGGAAAGTAAGGAGTATAGAAAGGCTTCTAATTGCTAGATTCTGTAAGATCTCCCTAATCATCTTCCTATATATGCACTTTTACCACTTCAGAAACCCCATTTTTATATTTCACCTCCATCATGTGCTTTTCAGCAATATTGCAGTTTTCTGCACTGGATATGCCTCAGATCAAGCCTAGAAATAAATTTACATAACAAGCACAAATTCACATAAACCTACTCATGGTAGATGTGTATAATCAATCTGCAATCTCTGGAATGGGTAAAGCGAATAAGGGGTGTGTTTTTGCGAGGTCGTCCAGTTTTTCTTGCAATGTTTTAGGCACACGTCTTACAAGACTGGGTGTGCCTGGCCACTTGGGTACTGAACCCTGCTAACACCCATACCTTGTCTACCAAACCACACATTTTTAACTGTTTTTGCTAGATGTGTTAGTCCACGGGTTGCCTGCGCCATCATTGAGAAGAGAGTTCATGGCAGAGAAAGCTTGCCACCCTTTATACACAGACCTTCCTCAGTCCCTGCATCTCACTCTCCTTTCACTGTTGCTCCGCCTGTTCCTGTAAAGATTTAAGAACATCAGGAGTGACAGGTGCCACTGAAGTGACAGATGCCACTGAGGTGCTGGTCTGCATTGGTAAAAGATTTTCAACTCTAGGCCTGTTTGCTGCTTTTTTTGTCGGCTGCATCTGTGCAAGCATTTCCTCTAGGTCCATTATTGTCAGCTCAGGTGTAAGCTTTATCTTCACTATGTCAGGATCATTTGATAACAGGAGAACTTCCATCTGGGCTCTTACGTACTCTGTAGTCATTATAGGATTCTCATGTGACATTAAGAAGGATCTACCACCTACATACACATTTTAGTATCTTACCCTTTTCTGCTTTACATGTCTCAGAGAGGGCAACTTCAACTCAGCCTCCTGTACTGATAGCAGGAGAGGGAGTGGTTCGGCTTTTTATTGCCTCATATTGTGTAAACCGTAGCATATTCAGTGTAGAAGCAACCAACATCTTCTCATGTTGTAACATCTATGGAAAAAAAAAAAAATCTGCGTAAAGTCAATCTATGACTTTAGCTCTGACTATAATACAGTAAGCTATCGTCTGCACTTGACATGGTTGAAATAACTAAATAAATAACATATAGGACAAGATTTTCCTATTTTTCACTTTCTCATTTAGCAGACATGTTTCTTACTAATCCAGGAAATATGACTGTTGCGGGGGAAGGGCCACTTTCAGCATCTCTCTAGTATGTATGTCTGCTGCACGCCACTCCACTGTTGGAGAATATAATAAGTGGCATCTTTCCCCCCTTCTCGAAATCAGTAGCATCTTTACAGCTGTTTTCAAAACTGTGTATCATTTGAGTCTGACATACAGTACAGACCAAAAGTTTGGACACATCTTCTCATCTCTAGAACAACTATTAAGAGGAGACTTTGTGCAGCAGGCCTTCGTGGTAAAATAGCTGCTAAGAAACCACTGCTAAGGAGAAACAACAAGCAGAAGAGACGTGTTTGGGCTAAAGAACACAAGGAATGGACATTAGACCAGTGGAAATCTGTGCTTTTGTCTGATGAGTCCATATTTGAGATCTTTGGATCAAACCACCATGTCTTTGTAGAAAAGGTGAACGGATGGACTCTACATGCCTGGTTCCCACCGTGAAGCATGGAGGAGGTGTGATGGTGTGGGGGTGTTTTGCTGCTGACACTGTTGGGGATTTATTCAAAATTGAAGGCATACAGAACCAGCATGGCTACCACAGCAACTTGCAGCGGTGTGCTATTCCATTCAGTTTGCGTTTAGTTGGACCATAATTTATTTTTCAACAGGACATTGACCCTAAACACACCTCCAGGCTGTGTAAGGGCTATTTGACCAAGAAGGAGAGTGATGGGGTGCTACGCCAGATGACATGGTCTCCACAGTCACCAGACCTGAACCCAATCGAGATGGTTTGGGGTGAGCTGGAACGCAGAGTGAAGGCAAAAGGGCCAACAAGTACTAAGCATCTCTGGGAACTCCTTCAAGACTGTTGGAAAACCATTTCCGGTGACTACCTCTTGAAGCTCATCAAGAGAATGCCAAGAGTGTGCAAAGTAGTAATGAAAGCAAAAGGTGGCTACTTTGAAGAACCTAGAATATAAGACATATTTTCAGTTGTTTTACACTTTAAGTATTTCATTCCACATGTTATAATTCACAGTTTTGATGCCTTCAATGTGAATCTACAATTTTTAGAGTCATGAAAATAAAGAAAACTCTTTGAATGAGGAGGTATGTCCAAACTTTTGGTCTGTGCTGTATATGGCAAGAGGAAGGCACACTGCATCTAGATTATCATTTAGGCAATTTATATATATTTCTAATAGCTTTGTGTTGTATCAGGCCTTTGCCATCTATAAAAGCAATGATACAGCGTATTTTACTTTGTGTTACTACATTATTGGCTGGTCTTTGCAAGCCAGTTTCTTTTTTAACCAATTTAGTAAAGTCTACAGATTATGTCCTTTTTATTGTAAAACCTATATCTTTTGGATAAGTTCTGAGCCATCCCATTCTTCTGTGGATGTAATAAATACTTGTCTCTTGGAGGACCAAAACTCATGCAAGGTTACACATTAAAAGACATTGGTTATATGTGTCCTTATCTCCGATGCACTGCTATTTATTGTGTAACGACTGAATGCCGGTCGTTATGATTATTAAGATACGATGGCACTATGGAAAACCCAGGGACACAAAGATGGGGGATAACAGTTTTCTTTATAAGTCTCAAAACATTTTTTTTACAAAAAAAAAACAGTTCTCTTACTACTAATGGGCCACAACAGCCCAGAATAAACAATAACAGTTTATGCAACTTGGAGGACTTCAAGTGTCGGTCTGTAGGGTTGAACTGGACTATATTTCCCCCACTATACCGCTCCCTCCATTATCTATTAATGGTGCTTACCCGGGTGCACTACTACAGATATTAGCACGTGATCCCTCCAAGGCTATAATCTTACAACCACCTCCCCTTATATTTACAATACAATCAGGGTACCCGGCCACCTTCCCATATACAGTCAGCAACAAGCAAATATATGTACATGTACCTTTATTCAATATTGTGTAACTCACTGCCCCCAGACAGTGTCATGAAGCAAAGGCAGAATAGTCTGTTATTATCAGCACAACACAGCTTAACCTCTAATAACTTCAGAGCAAACGCCTCAGGATAAACAGGAAAACAGCTCCTTCTCAGTGAATAATCTGTCGAAGAATAATCTTCCTTCTCCTTTATCCTATCTGTCTGTCCCTGACTGACTATTATACACCGATCGGTCTGAAGTCTTCACCCAAGATGGCGTCCGTCCCCTCAGACTGCTTCTGATTCACTCTTAGATGATTTTATCCAAACAGTTTCTGGAGAAAAATTCACTCAGATGAATTCCCCTCGTCAGGGGCAATAGGAGCTCCAAAGAAAAAAATGAGTAAGCAGTCCACAAAAGCAAAAAAAAAACAAAAACCAGGCAATCCTATAAATCCAAACACGGGAAAACGACAACTGTCTTTCTCTTGCGCAGTCCCTCAGATCCTGACTGAAATTTTCAACTGTCTCTCTGTGTCTACCTTACCAGGGAAACCTAATGTAACCCCTTACTGTCTAGCAGTGTGCCTGCCCTCTAGTGACACCTAGTGGCCATTTAAGTTATAGCATAAATATATATAGAATACATTACCAAACATGCAAATTTATCTTATGCACATTTTCACCCTGTTACACTTTGACCAATACTAGCAGATCTGGAGATCCCTTGTATCTCATCCCCAATTAGCCCTCCCAGGAAAGGGGTTTCACAACATACCTAATGAGAACACCATAAATATTGTGTTCATTGTAACTTTGTAACCAGTGACAATTTTCGTGGCCGTCATCCTAGCTTGGATCACAGAACTGGCTTTGATGCAGGCCTGGTGTCAGGGTCCAATCTACCTGAATAATCCACAAGCTTCCGCTGTAAACAATGTTTTGGTGCCAATTTAGGCTGCTATTCTGTAACCTTCCTTTCTTCTGTTGAAATGAAAACAAAAAAAAAAAAGAAAATAAGTAACTCATTTTGTAACATCTAAACGGGACAGCAGGCAATAAATTATCTACATACTATAAGCTAAAACAACACAGCCTCTGGATATATATAAATATATATATATATATATATATATATATATATATATACAGTGCCTACAAGTAGTATCCAACCCCCTGCAGATAAGATGCAAATAAGTTAGAGCCTGCAAACTTCAAACAAGAGCAGGACTTATTAACAGATGCATAAATCTTACAAACCAACAAGTTATGTTGCTCAGTTAAATTTTAATAAATTTTCAACATAAAAGTGTGGGTCAATTATTATTCAACCCCTAGGTTTAATATTTTGTGGAATAACCCTTGTTTGCAATTACAGCTAATAATCGTCTTTTATAAGACCTGATCAGGCCGGCACAGGTCTCTGGAGTTATCTTGGCCCACTCCTCCATGCAGATCTTCTCCAAGTTATCTAGGTTCTTTGGGTGTCTCATGTGGACTTTAATCTTGAGCTCCTTCCACAAGTTTTCAATTGGGTTAAGGTCAGGAGACTGACTAGGCCACTGCAACACCTTGATTTTTTCCCTCTTGAACCAGGCCTTGGTTTTCTTGGCAGTGTGCTTTGGGTCGTTGTCTAGTTGGAAGATGAAATGACGACCCATCTTAAGATCCTTGATGGAGGAGCGGAGGTTCTTGGCTAAAATCTCCAGGTAGGCCGTGCTATCCATCTTCCCATGGATGCGGACCAGATGGCCAGGCCCCTTGGCTGAGAAACAGCCCCACAGCATGATGCTGCCACCACCATGCTTGACTGTAGGGATGGTATTCTTGGGGTCGTATGCAGTGCCATCCAGTCTCCAAACGTCACGTGTGTGGGTGGCACCAAAGATCTCGATCTTGGTCTCATCAGACCAGAGAACCTTGAACCAGTCTGCCTCAGAGTACTCCAAGTGATCATGAGCAAACTGTAGACGAGCCTTGACATGACACTTTGAAAGTAAAGGTACCTTACGGGCTCGTCTGGAACGGAGACCATTGCGGTGGAGTACGTTACTTATGGTGTTGACTGAAACCAATGTCCCCACTGCCATGAGATCTTCCCAGAGCTCCTTCCTTGTTGTACTTGGGTTAGCATTGACTCTTCGGACAAGCCTGGCCTCGGCACGGGTGGAAACTTTCAAAGGCTGTCCAGGCCGTGGAAGGCTAACAGTAGTTCCATAAGCCTTCCACTTCCGGATGATGCTCCCAACAGTGGAAACAGGTAGGCCCAACTCCTTGGAAAGGGTTTTGTACCCCTTGCCAGCCTTGTGACCCTCCACGATCTTGTCTCTGATGGCCTTGGAATGCTCCTTTGTCTTTCCCATGTTGACCAAGTATGAGTGCTGTTCACAAGTTTGGGGAGGGTCTTAATTAGTCAGAAAAGGCTGGAAAAAGAGATAATTAATCCAAACATGTGAAGCTCATTGTTCTTTGTGCCTGAAATACTTCTTAATACTTTAGGGGAACCAAACAGAATTCTTGTGGTTTGAGGGGTTGAATAATAAATGACCCTCTGAATAAACTTTTCACAATTTAAAAAAAAAAAAAAAAGAAATAACATTCTTTTTTGCTGCAGTGCATTTCACACTTCCAGGCTGATCTACAGTCCAAATGTCACAATGTCAAGTTAATTCCGAATGGGTAAACCTGCTAAATCTGCAGGGGGTTGAATACTACTTGTAGGCACTGTATATATATATATATATTTTATTTTTTATTTTTTTTTATAAAGTTTAGGTATTTGCAACATTATACATTGCCGGTGAATTTTGGGTACCTTGCAACAACACCATCCATGTATACTGTAAACTATATCCGTGAAAGGATATAATAAATGAAATCATAAAAATGTATTTTCCAAGAAAATCACCATAAAATGCTCTGATGATTTCCAGCAAAAAAAAAACTATCATTCACATTTTTCAAGAAATCTAATTTTATCTGCAAAGTAAATTTATTCATTGGGGTAGAATCAGTAAAATAAAAAAAATATTGCTAATTAATTTTGCCAATGTCTTAATTCATCCAGTTGCAGTCACTGTAAGTTGGGAGAGGATGCATTCCAAACTTATCTCTCTGTTCAAAGTTTGATAAAAAAAAAAACTACTGCTCCTCTTCTCTACCCCTTTTTGGGCAGAGCAAGAAAAACCTTATCTCTGTTTAAGTTTTATGAAGCTTCTGCCTCCTCCCCTTTGTCAAATAAAAAAGGCTGTTTTTGTGTCTTTCCTTTTCAAAAGACATCTCTGTTTAATCTATTCAATTCTTATACAAATGGATAACATACCTTCTATTATCTCATCACTCTTGGGATAAGTCATTTAAGATTTTTGTATTGTTCCTCCTACTCTGTCAGATATGATGCTGCAGAACTTTAAAATACTGATCCCTGAGTCTTAAATCTGCAAATACTCAGTTCCATATCAACTAATTATTTTATATTATTATATTTATATATTATTTATATATTATACTTATATTACATATTTCTATTTTGTATTTACCAATTGTTCAAGGTTTTTGCCTTATTTATATCTGATTTGCATTTATTAGATGTCTGGTTAAGCGAATATACTTTTTAATGTTTTAGTTGTTAGGAAAAAATAAAAGTTTATAGGGGGTGGGATTTCAACTTTGAAAGAAATAACTATTGAGAGGGGCCTGGCTACGCTGGGTGGATGCTGGGAGTGTCTGCATAACTATGCAGTTATGTGCTTTGCTATTTGCTACTATTCTAGTAATGCCTTCATTTATGCATGATTCATATGCAGTATACAACAAAGGGTCCACCCTTCATGGATTAAAAATGACGAAGAGATTTGGAAATTTTAAACCTCCTTTAGGGGTACTTTGCACGCTGCTACATCGCAAGCCAATGCTGCGATGTCGAGCGCGATAGTCCCCGCCCCCGTCGCAGCAGCGATATTTTGTGATTGCTGGCGTAGCAAACATTATCGCTGCGCCAGCTTCACATGCACTCACCTGCCCTGCGAGGTCGCTCTGGCCGGCGATCCGCCTCCTTCCTAAGGGGGCGGGGCGTGCGGTGTCACAGCGACGTCACACGGCAGGCGGCTAATAGCAGCAGAGGGGCGGAGATGAGCAGGATGTAAACATCCCGCCCACCTCCTTCCTTCTGCATTGCAGCGGGGACGCAGGTAGGAGATGTTCGTCACTCCTGTGGCTTCACACACAGCGATGTGTGCTGCCATAGGAACGAGGAACTACTTCGTACCTGTCGCTGCACCGGCATTATGGAAATGTCGGACCCTACACCGATGATACGATAACGACGCTTTTGCGCTCGTTAATCGTATCAAAAAGGATTTGCACACTACAATATCGACTGCGACACCGGATGTGCGTCACTTTCGATTTGACCCCACCGACATCGCACCTGCGATGTCGTAGTGTGCAAAGCCCGCCTTAGTCTCACCAAGCTGAGAGAATCCCAAAAATATCTAATTATAAAAAACTACCTTAACATAGTGAACCCAGCATATTTACTTTTCGATTTAACACTGTCTGTTTTTTGTTTGTTTGTTTTTTTTTCTTCTGCAGCTGCTCATGAGCTGCCTACCACCACCCTGCAGATGTGGGTACAGTGGTACCTGTCCCTATTTGCTCCGGCTACTCTTTTGTTTAAAGAATCAATTAGAACAGCATTTTAGAAACTGAGCTTAGGTTTTATCACTCCAGAATTTAAACAATAATCTCCATCATATGTTTTGTACATACTGCACACATCCACTGTGTCACTTTGTCCATTATCAAAACATTTATACAACATGTACTTTCTTCACATTCTTGCAGCATCTTTTGTCAACAAAACTTTTAACAGCAGCCCAAACTTTTGACAGTCTGTAACTTCATGTACAGATCACCCATCTTCCGTGCCTATGACAGGAACACCACAAGATTAGAGAGATAAAATCAGTGGGGACTCCTAGCTTTCACTATGGCCCTTTTCTCTCTGTCTTTCTCCCTGCCTGACCAATTTGTCAGACGAATTCCATCAAATTTCACGTCTGAAATTTGGACCCATATGTAGGCTATCTTTGTGCTATAGTACACTGCTATAGGAATTCATCAATACAATCCATTAATGTTACAAGCCAACCCCCACAGATCAATGACAGGTACAATCCTAAATCCACACTTTCACACTGATAACATCCCATGCACACAGTTCACAGAGACATAAGTAACATTCTCAGTTCTTGGACCAGACAATTTAATACAAAATAACTCACTCGGATGAAAAATAGTTCAAACTATCAGGAAAGTAAGGCAAGCGTAAGAATTAAGCTTCTTACCTTGTGCTGCAGCTATTAGCATTACTTTCCCCAGAGTATCGATTCTCACTCAAGATCCAGATGGTATAATGTCTGTCTGGATCCCTGTTTATGATGCCATGTTTGTGAGCGAAATACACTCCAAATTAGTAAGATTTTTTTTTATGAGCGCTCAGGAAATTATTAAAGCAAACACACTTTGTGGTGTACTGAAAGTTTCTGCTTTATTACACCATATGACCAGTTTATATAGTACCTCCAATCCTCTGAACTATGCATCAATAAGAGCCTCAGGGGTGTGTATAAAAATGTGAAACTTCTAGGTAGGTATCGGGAGACTAGGTCACAAAGTTATGGGGGGAGAAGCAGAGTTTAAGATAGATTGGAGAGGTACAAGAGTGTTAGATTGGAGATCACCGAGCAGCGGGTTGCAGTAGTCAAGGCGGCAGGTGATGAGGGCACGCACTAGTGTTTTTACATAATCTTGGATAAGGAATGTACGAATCCGGGAAATATTTTTCAGTTGGAGTCAACAGAAGGTGAAAAGTGATTGGATATGTTGCTTGAAGGAGAGAGCAGAGTTACACCGAAGCAGCAAGCTTTCGGGACTGGTGAGAGTGAGCAGCCAGCGACTCTGATGCATAGGTCTGATGGAGGGGGGCTGAGTGAGATGGGGGAAAGATGATGAAATACTCACTTGCCTACTAATAAGGCCCACAGCATATGAATGTGAGGGAAGCAGGACTCACAGGCTTCCTCTTTAAGTCCAGGCAACATTTAAACAGCTTTCTATATAAAAATACTAAATCATGCAAGGAAAAATATGGTTACCAGCTCCTCATTTTCTCTTATATGATGACTTCACATTCGAGAACTGAAAATCAACTTAAATTGTACCTACCTCCTGGTAGATAGACCATAACAGTGGTTGGGCTCAGCAAGAAAGTCCAGAAAGTATGGGATGTTCTTCCAAAACATGGAGACTAAATCAAAAGCAGATGAAATGCTAAATTTGTGCTTTTCCATGTGAAAATAAAAGAGAACATTCAACTATGGGTACATTTATCTATTTTGTGTTTTGTCTCCCATTTACCAGCTACAGTACATAAAATGGGAGACTCAAATCAAACATCTCCAGGACGATTCTTTCTCCTTGGCCTGTCCAATGTTTTGTATCTCCAGGTCATCTGCTTTATTATGTTCCTGATAATGTACATAACAGCCTTGTCCGGGAATATTCTTCTGATCCTTGTGGTGAAAATGAACTCAAAACTGCAAACACCAATGTACTTCTTCTTGACTAATCTTTCCCTTATCGACATTTCTTTCTCCTCCAACATTGTGCCAATAGTTCTAATAAATACCGTATCCGAAGACAGGAGTATTTCTCTCTTGGGATGTGCAGTTCAAATGTATATCCATATGTGGTGTGGAGGCACCGAGTGCATCCTTCTTGCCATTATGGCCTATGATCGATTTGTGGCCATTTGTAGACCATTACACTACCAAACAATTATGAGCAAGACGATATGTGCTTGTTTGGCCTCCATATCTTGGACTGTAGGCTTAGGCAATTCCCTTATTCATACGATGCTCACTTTCCAACTACCCTTTTGCAAATTCCATGTCAACCACTTCTTCTGTGAGATGCCTCCTTTCTTTCAACTCTCATGCAAGGATACTCATACTAATGAAACAGTCATGCATGTTGCGGGACAGATAATTATTATGTGTGGTTTCTTCTTGACAATAGTGTCATATGTCCCCATCATCTTCACCATCTTCAAAATCCGTTCTTCCCAAGGAAGACAAAAAGCATTCTCTACATGCACCTCCCACCTCACTGTTGTGTCTGTGTACTATGGGACCATTATGTTCATGTACCTGAAACCTCGCTCCACCTACTCTCCTGAGATAGGCAAGATTGTGTCCATTCTATATACAGTGGTGACACCAATGCTGAATCCTATCATCTACAGCATGAGGAACAAGGACGTTAAAGACACTATCAAAATTAAACTTTTTAGGCAATCAAATCAAGGCAAGATACCTTCTGCAAATACTTAAGTGAATAAAGGGGTTATAACAACTTATACTAAATGGGCATAATATGCCAACATGGCTTGCTAATCAATCTGTTGTTCAGAAGACATGGTATTTGCCTCTTCCCACAGCTTTGAGAAAGGTCACATCAGCCTTACTTTGTGAGGAGCTGACCCAATAATGGAATGAATATCTAAGGACCACTAGACACCAACCACCTAGACACTATTTTTCATTGCCACTCCACAGCTGCTGGCAATTCTCCAACCAAGACACATGGCACAAAATAACTCTTCTGAAGCAACTATGTTGAACCAGGCAGGCTGCATTCTGAGGAGCAAGAAGTGGATCCCATCCCTTATGGCTGCTGCCCTTTCTTGTACTCTACAACAGGTCTTGTAAGTGGACCATAGCTCCCCAGTGACATTATCTCTCTATCTTTCTAAGGCCTAATTTGATATCAACCTGTGTCTGAGTATTGACTCTGTGATGTGTTTGGTTGCTGTTTGAAGATTGCCCCTATCCTGTTTCTTCTGTTGCCATGAACTCCTCACTGTGAATTTCATCATTTACATCTGTTGCTAATTAACACATCATTTACTATAAGCATCAATAACTGTTATTAGAGTATTAGTAGTAGAGTATCATATATGTATCTGCTGCTGGTTAACCTATTGTTTGTGGCAAGCATCATGAACAATATGTTACATTCTGCTGTTGATTCTATAACTTGCATAACTTGTATCTAATCTTGTTAGCCTATTGTTTGTTGTAATCATCACAAACTGCTTAGTGGAGTCTGATTACATTATATTGCTACCTGCTTCCAATGTGTCCTGCCTCACTTGTCTGTCTTCTGTATGGCATTGCTAGTTGCCCAATTTCTCACTTTCTAGTTTGTGAGTTCAACCTCAACAAGTGACCCTAACATTTAAGTCTCCCAAACTGTTAGAGTAGAATCTGCGAGGCACGACTTATTGGGAGGAACTCTGCAGCAGGCACTGCTGAAAAACAGCCATACACATGTGGTCAAAATTGTTGGTACCCCTCGTTTAATGACAGAAACACCCACAGTGGTCATAGAAATAACTTGAATCTCACAAAAGTAATAATAAATGAAAAATCTATGTAAATGAACAAATGAAAGTCAGACATTGCTGCTTTTCTGCTTCCACAGAATTTAAAAAAAAATAAAACTCATGAAATAGGCCTGGACAGAATTGATGGAAACCCTAACTTAATATTTGGTTGCACAACCTTTTGAGGCAATCAAACGATTCCTGTAACTGTCAATGAGACTTCTGCACCTCTCGACGGGTATTTTGGCGACGCCTCAAGAGCAAACTGATCCTTGTGTCTGGTGTGTGAAGGTCGCCTTTTCCATGTTTCAGCTCTTTCCAAAGATGCTCAATAGGATTTAGGTGAGGGCTCATAGAAGCCACTTCAGAATAGTCCAATGTTTTCCTCTTAGCCATTCTTGGGTGTTTTTGCTGTGTGTTTTGAGTCATTATCCTGTTGCAAGACCCATGACCTGCGGCTGAGACCAAGCTTTCTGACACTACAGCACATTTCTCTCTAGAATCCTTTAATAGTCTTGACATTTCATTGTACCCTGCACAGATTCAATACACCCTGTGTCAGATGCAGCATAGCAGCCCCAGAACATAACAGAGCATCCTCCATGTTTCACAGTAGGGACAGTGTTCGTTTCTTGTTATGCTCCATTTTTCCGTCTGTGAACATAGAGCTGATGTGCCTTGCCAAAACGTTACATTTTTGTCTTATCTGTCCATAGAACATACTCCCAGAAGAAGTGACGGGCGAAACCAAACTGTAAAATTCTGGGTCTGAACCGAACACATAGTGTTCGTGCACACAATCCCGAACACAAGCTTTCTGGGAAGTTCGTGTTACAGTGTGGGTCCTGTTTGGGTCCAGGAGCTGTAAAAAAAAAGCACATTATTAAAAAACATTATGATCATAATTACAGGTCCCGCAATGCGTCCTCCAGACTCTGTGTTACGGTTGCTGCGAGCACTGGAGACTATGTCCAGATTTCTTGCTACTGCACATGTGCGAGCGCTGGAGACTAAGTCCAGATTTCTTGCTACTGCACATGTGCGAGCGCCGGAGACTAAGTCCTATCTTGGAGCCATTGCACATGTGCGGGTGACATCATCGCTGACACGAGGTCACATGTCTCTGACACCTTCTATGCCGATTGGTCGCTGGTCATGTGCTTGTGACGCCTTGCTCGATGATAGGCCAGCATGACGTCACTCCTGTCGTTCTGGCAGCGGATTGGCTCTGGTGTCCTCCATCTTGGATGAGGCACAGAGTCTATATAAGACCCTGACACACGCCGCATGGCGCTCAGTCCTCTTGCTTCATGCATAAGAGTAGACGCTCTGTGCGCGTTCCTCTAGGCATTCCTCTGTCTATGCTAGGTGAGCGCTACCGGCAGGGTAGCGTTCTTATACCTTACAGCTTCGGCTGCTGTCCGTATCCTTACCTCTTAGGGGAGCGGACATAGGCAGGTGCCTGAGGCACATGGTCTGGCTGGGCCTTGTGATTCGACTCGTAGGTGGACGTTGCCGCTAGGGTAACGTTCCTTATACTGCGTCTGGCAGTTGTTCGTATCCTCGCACACTAGGGGAGCGAACAGAGGTAGGAGCTTTGTGCGGCTTACGCTGCTATTCGTCTCTTTTGCACCACTAGAAGAGCGGACCTAGGCAGGTGCCATATCTAGTGGTTCGTGTCCTCGCACACTAGTGGAGCGAACGCAGGTAGGAGCTTTGTGCGGCTTACGCTGCTGTTCGTCTCTTTTGCACCACTAGAAGAGCGGACCTAGGTAGGTGCCATTTCGCACACATTGCCTTTGTCTCTGTGATTACTAACAGAGATCATTCCACACACCCTCCAAGTAAGGGAGGAATTGCTTTACTTACTTATTATATCCTTCTGTGAGTTAACAGAGGTATTGCACTCTGCCATAGTCTGCAGCAAAGTCTTTGCACGGTGGACCCTGACTGTCTGATACTCCTTTAGGTTATTATCAGACAGCCCCCCGTAACATTAGGACTGAGCCAAGGGTCTGGCAGTTATGGCAGAATATCAGCAGTTACATCGTTACATACAAGTACTTGAGTCACGGCTCAAGAGTATAGAGGATAAACCTCAGACCATGGTGACAGCTGCACATGATGCTCGACTTGCTCTGCCAAACAGATATTCTGGCGATGCCAGATCATGTCGTGGTTTCATTAGTCAGTGTCAGATACACCTAGAGGTCAACTCTTCTCGCTTCTCTACGGAGAGGTCCAGAGTAGGCTTTATCATCTCCTTACTTCAGGACAAAGCCTTAGAATGGGCGACTCCCCTATGGGAGCACTCTGATGTGGTTACTCTGAGACATCAAGACTTTCTTGATGCTCTTAAGGCGGTATTCATGGGTCCGCAGGTTACCCATGATGCGGCCCTGAGACTGTTAGATCTATCTCAGGGTTCGTTATCCACTAGTTCTTATGCCATTGCTTTTAGAACTCTGCTGGCAGAACTAGATTAACCAGAGAAGGTGTTGATTCCTATCTTCTGGAGAGGGCTGGCAGGCTATGTCAAGGATGCTCTTGCTACTCGTGAGGTCCCTGCTTCTCTGGAGGACTTGATCACAGTAGCAACGAGGATCGATGTACGCCATAAGGAACGTAGACTCGAGGTCTCTTCCTCACGCCCTAAGCATCGGGCTATTCCAGTTGTTGAGGGTCCACTACCATCTTCCTCAGCATCTGAAACATCTCCCACTCCTATGGAGTTAGGTCATACGTTCTCCAGACTACGCAAGTCTGGTCCTCCTATATGTTACGTATGTTGTCAGGCTGGGCACTATGCAAACAAGTGTCCTAGTCGTCAGGGAAACTCCCTGGCCTAGTAACCATTAGAGGGGGGTTACTAGAGACGTCTTCTGCACCCTCTAAGTGTTGTATCCCAGGTCAGCTCTCGTTATCTGAGAATACATGGCCTATTATGGCTTTTGTGGATTCCGGAGCTGACGGGACTTTTGTGTCCTCAGGATTTGTAAAGGGACACAATATTCCCTCTATCATGTTAGAGGCGCCTATTCCTGTCCGTGTTGTTAATGGAACTATGTTGTCTGACTCCATTACATTGAGGACAGTTCCCTTGCGCCTTTCCCTGTCTCAGGGTCACATAGAGGAGATTTCTTTTCTTGTTTTGCCTGAGGGTATAGACGACGTCCTTCTGGGTCTTCCATGGCTTCGGACTCATGCTCCTCACATTGACTGGGAGTCTGACAGCATTATTAGTTGGGGTTCGAAATGTCAGTCCCGATGTCTTCCCTTACCACCTAAGGTCGTTGCGGTTGTATCAACTGATCTCTCTCCCATACCTACACCCTATTTGGATTTCGCTGACGTGTTCTCCAAACAGGGTGCTGAGGTTCTTCCACCCCATAGGCCGTATGACTGTGCCATAGACCTTATCCCAGGTTCGGTTCCACCTAAAGGCAGGGTTTACCCCCTGTCGATACCTGAGTCGGAGGCCATGTCGACCTATATAAGAGAGAGTTTAGAGAAGGGGTTCATTCGTAAGTCTGTCTCTCCCGCGGGAGCTGGGTTTTTCTTTGTTCGGAAGAAAGAGGGTGATTTGCGTCCCTGCATAGATTACAGGGGTCTCAACGCAATCACAATAAAGAACAAATACCCATTACCTTTAATTTTGGAGCTCTTTGACAGACTGAGAGGAGCTCAAGTTTTTAGAAAGTTGGATCTGCAAGGTGCGTATAACTTGGTACGAATTCGAAAAGGTGACGAATGGAAGACCGCTTTTAACACCCGAGACGGTCACTATGAATACCTCGTCATGCCTTTTGGGTTATGTAATGCACCCGCAGTATTTCAGGACTTCGTAAACGATGTGTTCAGGGATTTACTGTTATCCTCAGTAGTGGTGTATCTGGACGACATCCTGATTTTTTCTCCTGATCTGGAGACTCATCGTCAGGATGTCGTTCGTGTCCTTTCCCGTTTAAGGGAGCACTCATTGTTTGCTAAACTCGAGAAATGTGTATTCGAGCAGTCCTCATTGCCTTTTTTGGGTTACATTATCTCACAAGAGGGCCTGGCTATGGATCCTGCGAAGCTCTCTGCTGTCCTGCAATGGTCCGAACCTCATTCCTTGAAGGCGGTGCAACGCTTCTTAGGATTCATAAATTATTACAGGCAGTTCATACCCCATTTTTCTACTTTGGTGGCCCCTTTGGTGGCCTTGACTAAGAAAGGTGCTAATCCCAAAGCCTGGTCTACTGAGACATCTCAGGCTTTTGAGGCAGTAAAAAGACACTTTTCAACTGCTCCCGTTCTTCAAAGACCCGATGAGAGTAAGCCCTTCTTCTTAGAGGTTGATGCCTCTTCAGTGGGTGCTGGTGCGGTCTTGTATCAAAAGAACGGTGCAGGTAGAAAAAGGCCGTGTTTCTTCTTTGCTAAAACCTTTTCACCGGCAGAGAGAAACTATACCATTGGGGATAGGGAACTGCTCGCCTTGAGATTAGCCTTGGAGGAGTGGCGTCACTTGCTGGAAGGAGCGAAACATCCTTTCCAGGTCTATACAGACCATAAGAATCTGACGTACTTACAAACCGCTCAGCGTCAGAATCCTCGCCAAGCCCGCTGGTCCTTGTTTTTCTCCCGCTCTCACTTCTCCATCAACTATCTGTCTGGGAGTAAGAATAACAAGGCAGACGCCCTGTCTCGCTCTATGCTTTCTACCCAGGAAGAGATTGACGAACCTCGACTTATCCTTCCCTCCAGGGTTTTTCATACGCTCTCCCCTGTGACGTTAGACCAAATCCCACCGGGCAAGACCTTTGTTCCGCCTGATCGACAGAATGATATACTGTCATGGGCCCACACCTCAAAGGTGGGTGGGCATTTTGGTATTAGGCGGACACGAGAGTTACTGGAGAGGTGGTGTTGGTGGCCACACTTAGCCAGCCACGTCAAGACATATGTCGGTTCCTGCTACTCGTGTGCTCGCAACCGTCCATTACGGCAGAGACCGGCTGGGCTCTTGCATCCTTTACCAGTGCCAGATAGACCATGGGAGGTGGTAGGCATGGACTTTGTGGGTGATCTTCCATGTTGACAGGGACATAGATTTGTGTGGGTCATTACGGACCATTTCTCCCGGATGGTTCATCTCGTACCGTTATCGAGAATCCCATCTTCCAGGGTACTAGCCAAACTATTCCTCAAGCATGTCTTTAGGCTTCACGGGATGCCAGATCGTATCATTTGTGATAGAGGCCCGCAATTTACTTCCCGTTTCTGGCGAGATCTTTGTAGCCTTCTGCAAATTGAGTTGAATCTCTCTTCGGCATACCATCCGGAGACCAATGGTTTGGTTGAACGTACCAATCAATCTATGATTATATACCTTCGACACTTTGTTGCTGAGAACCACGATAACTGGTCCTCCCTGCTACCCTGGGCAGAATTTGCCCTTAACAATTCGCTGGCTGAGGCCACTGGGCAGACACCGTTCGTACTCAATAATGGGCAACACCCTAGGGTACCGGTACCGTTTCCCGCTGCTGCACCTCCTCCTCTTGTGGCCGACTGGGCAACTAATGCCAGAGAGGTTTGGGATCGGACTCAAGAGTCGATCCAAGCAGCTAAGGACCGTATGAAGACGGTGTCAGATCGGTTTCGCCGCCCGGCTTCTGTCTTTTCTCCAGGGGACTTTGTGTGGCTCTCTGCAAAACACGTGAGACTTAGAGTGAGCTCTGTCAAATTTGCTCCTCGCTTCCTGGATCCTTATGAGGTTCTTCGACAGGTAAATCCTGTAGTCTACCAATTGAAGTTACCTGTCCATCTTAGGATTCATGACAAATTCCATGTCTCACTGCTAAAGCCGGCTATTTTACCTCACGCTCGTGAAGTGCACTCTCCTGCCTCTGATTCCTCTCGCTCTAGCTATGAGGTACGAGCCATAGTTGGTTCTAAGATGGTTAGAGGGCGCAGGTTCTTCTTGATAGATTGGGAGGGCTATGGCCCTGAACATCGCTCTTGGGAGCCTGAGGAGGCTGTCCATGCTCCCGACTTAGTTGCCGATTACCTGCGTCGCCGGGAGGGGGGCCCTTGAGGGGGAGGTACTGTTACGGTTGCTGCGAGCACTGGAGACTATGTCCAGATTTCTTGCTACTGCACATGTGCGAGCGCTGGAGACTAAGTCCAGATTTCTTGCTACTGCATATGTGCGAGCGCTGGAGACTAAGTCCAGATTTCTTGCTACTGCACATGTGCGAGCGCCGGAGACTAAGTCCTATCTTGGAGCCATTGCACATGTGCGGGTGACATCATCGCTGACACAAGGTCACATGTCTCTGACACCTTCTATGCCGATTGGTCACTGGTCATGTGCTTGTGACGCCTTGCTCGGTGATAGGCCAGCATGACGTCACTCCTGTCGTTCTGGCAGCGGATTGGCTCTGGTGTCCTCCATCTTGGATGAGGCACAGAGTCTATATAAGACCCTGACACACGCCGCATGGCGCTCAGTCCTCTTGCTTCATGCATAAGAGTAGACGCTCTGTGCGCGTTCCTCTAGGCATTCCTCTGTCTATGCTAGGTGAGCGCTACCGGCAGGGTAGCGTTCTTATACCTTACAGCTTCGGCTGCTGTCCGTATCCTTACCTCTTAGGGGAGCGGACATAGGCAGGTGCCTGAGGCACATGGTCTGGCTGGGCCTTGTGATTCGACTCGTAGGTGGACGTTGCCGCTAGGGTAACGTTCCTTATACTGCGTCTGGCAGTTGTTCGTATCCTCGCACACTAGGGGAGCGAACAGAGGTAGGAGCTTTGTGCGGCTTACGCTGCTATTCGTCTCTTTTGCACCACTAGAAGAGCGGACCTAGGCAGGTGCCATATCTAGTGGTTCGTGTCCTCGCACACTAGTGGAGCGAACGCAGGTAGGAGCTTTGTGCGGCTTACGCTGCTGTTCGTCTCTTTTGCACCACTAGAAGAGCGGACCTAGGTAGGTGCCATTTCGCACACATTGCCTTTGTCTCTGTGATTATCAACAGAGATCATTCCACACACCCTCCAAGTAAGGGAGGAATTGCTTTACTTACTTATTATATCCTTCTGTGAGTTAACAGAGGTATTGCACTCTGCCATAGTCTGCAGCAAAGTCTTTGCATGGTGGACCCTGACTGTCTGATACTCCTTTAGGTTATTATCAGACAGCCCCCCGTAACACTCTGTCTCCCAGCCACTTCTGTTTCCGCGTCCAATCATTGCTGTGCCCCCAGTGAAACCACCACTGACTTACGGGACCTTCCATGATGTCATAGCCATGTGACCAGTCTGGTGTGAATGTTGTACAGACATTGTGTTAGACTAATCACATGGCTATGACATCATGGAAGGTCCTGTGAACTTTCGAGGGTATTCACTGCACTGCTAATCACTCGGCATCCTTCAGCTGTTTTCAGCCGTGTTCGTGGTGACCTGAGGATTCACCCGAGTCCATGGCTCATGGACTTGATTGAACTTTGACTGTCACTGTGCGAGTCTCACATCGCATCACCTGGTATGGCCGCACACTCTCCTAATAGGAGCAGTCGGCTGCATTTATTTCCATGCAGCTGAGGTGCTCGTGTCCGAAGAGTATCAGTCCGTGACAGGTGATACCGATGCGAGACTGCACGAGTCATACACAAGTGCAACTCCGGGCTTAGTGTCAGCTTGCTTCTCCTCTGTATAGACGCTGTCTGTACAGAACAATGAAGCAGAGCTGATATTGCTCTCTCTGCTTCTCATTCTCTATAGATGCTGTTTGTGCAGCGTGATTAAGCGAAGCTGACAATGCTCTACCTATAAACTATGTTGGGCTAAGAATTTTTTATAATAAAGATGGAATCTCTAAAGAAAATTTTTATTTTGTTTCTAATAAAGAAATTTTTTTTCTGTGTTGTGATTTTTTTTCTGTTTACTAGAACTTCATGGTGGCTGTTTAATTTGGCGTAACACCATAAATTTCGGGCTTAGTACCAACTGAGAATACAAGGCTGGTATTAACCTCTTTATTACCGAGCGTGTCACCACCATCAGGGTCGCCAGACGAGACGGGTAAAGTACCTGGAAATGGCGCTAAAAAACAATGCGCCATTTTCAAGCACAGCTGCGGGCTGCAGTTTTTAGCGTTGGGTGCCCAATTGCTTGGGCCTTACCACGCTGAGAATCCTAGCCCCCAGCTGCTTGGTTTTACCTGACTGGTGATCAAAATATGGTGAAAGCCCACACATTTTTTTTTTATTATTTTTTAAATAATTACTATTTTGATTGCCAGCCAAGGTAAGGCCAGGCAGATGGGGGTGGCAGCCCATAGCCGTCCGCTTTATCTGCGCTGAGAGTCAAAAATACCGTGGAGCGCTACATCATTTTTTTTTTAATTATACTACTATATGTGTATAGACAATAGAATGTATGGGCTGGTTTCAGGTTACTCCAGCATCCAATCACAGACGCCTACTCTGTAACAGCATCCGTGATTGTCTGTTATTTTAACAGTAAAATAAAACAACACAGAGAAAAAAATGTTTTATTAGAAATAGAACAGAAGACATTTAGGACTACATCTTTATTACCCAAAATAAACCCCTTCGACGTAGTCCAAAGGCGGGTGAGCATCTTCAGCTCTGCTACATCTGTGGAGGAGACAAACACATGTCTGCTCACACAAACTCAGCTGAGAGCAGTCAGAGACTTTACTTGAGTGCATAGCTGATGCCGGTCAGCTGTGCCCCAAGTAACGTTCACTGACATGACAAGACCTTTCATGACGTCATAACCATGGGACCAGTCTGGTGTCAATGTTGTTGTTACCTTGTGGATTACAGGACCTTCCATGTCGTCATAGCTATCTGTCCAGTCTGTAACTAACAAAGTAATACAACATTCACACCGGACTGGTCACATGGCTATGACGTCATGGAAGGTCCTTTAGTCAGTGGTGGTTACTGGGGTGCACAGCAATGATCGGGCTTGAAAGCAGAAGCAGATGGGAGAAAGAGTCTGCAGGACGTATCACGGGACCTTTAAGTATAAAGACAATGTTTATTACTAACTATATTCTTTATTTTCCAGCCCCATCCCATAACTGTAAAGTCCAAGTTCAGTGTTCGGACGCAAGTTTGCATTCTCAGAACCCGAACTCGAACTTTACAAAACGTTCGGGCTTGTCTCCTGAACACAAACATCGAGGGGTTCGTCCATCACTACCCAGAAGCTTTGTGGCTTGTCAACATGTAGTTTGGCAAATTTCAGTCTGGCTTTGTTATGATTTTTTCAACAATGGTGTCCTCGTTGCTCGTTTCCTATGATGTCCACTTTGGCTCAAACAACAACGGATGGTGCGATCTGACACTGATGTTCCTTGAGCTTGAAGTTCATCTTTAATCTCTTTAGAAGTTTTTCTGGGCTGTTTTGTTACTATTCGTATTATCCATCTCTTCATTTGTCATCAATTTTCCTCCTGTGGCCACGTCCAGGGAAGTTGGCTACAGTCCCATGGATCTTACATTTCTGAATAATATGATGTGCAACTGTAGTCACAGGAACATCAATTGCTTGGAGATGGTCTTATAACCTTTACCTTTTAACATGCTTGTCTATAATTTTCTTTCTAATCTCCTGAGACCACTTTTTCTTTCGCTTCCTCTGGTCCATGTTGAGTGTGGTACACACCATGTCACCAAACAGCACAGTGAGTATCTGTAGCTTAATATACAGGCCCACTGACTGATTACAAGATTGTAGATACCTGTGATGCTCATTAGTGGACACACCTTGATTTAACCCTTTTGTTACATTATTTTCAGAGGTACCATCATTTCTGTCCAGGCCTAATTTATGAGCTTTATTTTAAAAAAAAACATTCTGTGGAACCATGGTTAAAAAGTAGCAATGTCTGACTTTCATTTGTTCATTTTCATAGATCTTTTTTATTTATTATTACTTTTGTTAGATTCAAGTTATTTATGTGACCATTGTGGGTTTTTCTTTCATTAAACAAGTGGTACCAACAATTTTGATCACGTGTGTATGATGGAATGGGTAGAGTTTACCATGTAAATAGGACAGTGAAATAGTCCTCTGCTGGGTGATATGGCGAATTTTCCATCATGAATGCTCACACGGGTTTATTCGCAAAAATCTGATCAATACAGTTTAAAATTAAATAACCTACATGGCACATGACAGAATTGTTGTTTTACAGAAATAGTTATCAATGTAATGTTATTGACGTAATATTTGAGAATCAGGTCACATGATTTTACCGCACATTGAACGTTGTAAAAACAAAACTCAAAAAAATTAAAAAAAATTGGAATTGAATTTTTTTTCACCAGATCTCAGAATTTGGAATTCAATTTCCTTCAAAACTACAACTTGGCCTGCAAAATACTAACCCTTGTATGCCTAAGGGGATAGAAAGCGAAACAAAAAATGTTGAAAGAAGGGGAGGAAAAAACTCAAAACGATAAATGAAACAAAAACATTAGCCAAGGTGTAAAAAGTTTATCATATACACTTAATGTAAAAAATAAAAAAAATAGTATAATAAATAATATAAAGTGTTAAAATCTAAAGTCTACAAACTAGAACTTGAAGGAACTTTATGGAAAAATCAAAGGAACGTTTAAGCAACTTGGAACGTCTGAAGTGTCTACAGGGTAATAATACAAAAGGGAATTTCTGGAACTTTACAATTTCTTTGACTTCACTTATGCACAAAAGGGATTAAAAGTTCACTGTAAAGTAGAAATGAAGGGGTATTACAAATATAACTGTCATGATGACTGTGGGATAGTGGGGAAGCGGGGCCCCTAAGCTGTCCCTAAATCTAGGGTGCCCTATGCTATCTCTAATCTCAAGGATACTGCTGATGGTGGAGAGGCCTGAGTCTCCTTCCCGGCTCTGCTCCTGAGTCTGACCAGTCGTGATCTGATTTCCCCTTCCCCTCCCAAAAGGGAGGGATGGGAAAGGAGTGTGTGGAGACCCACAAATAAAGTCAAACAAGGAATAAACAAAACTCTGTCACACAGCACGCACACACAATGGTAAAGATAATAAGAGATTCAGAAGGACAAACAAGAGCAGGAAGTTAGCTAGAAAATAACAATAGTACACTCCACAACTGATCCAAGCAATAAGCACAACTTTCACCATAGAACCTGCAACACCACACCTCACAGACCAACATAGAATAAACTATAGCTGGCATGGGTAGAAGGATTCCACCAGTATAAACAGGAGGGGAGCAGATGTGATAGTTCTCCCCACAACATGCGATTAAAGGAGCAAACAGAATTTTTGTTTCCGTACAAATTGCTGGCTGCAGAATCAGTAAACTAAGAACTTTCAGTGATGAATTTGTAACTCTGACAGTATGTGCACAAATTGTTTTTTTTAGGCCAGTCGGCTCCAAAATTGCCTGAGATAGTGCTAACTAAACGCTCATATGAATGGACATTTGCATTTCTATGTAAAACTAAATTGCTGAGCATAGATTTAGTTTTTCTATTGTCTTTTAAGTTTTCAAAAACAGCAAATGATTAAAAACTGTGAGTGTTTTTTCTGACCTGAAGGCGCTCTGTACTTTACAAGAACTTTATTGTACAAGTCAATAGAAAGCGTGAAGAGATGCCCAGAGGATGCCTTGACATCTTTATCAGCATTTTTTTAAGTTGTTTTTTGCTTCAAAAATTGCTAACAGATGCTGGAGTAAAAAAATGAATGTTCATAAATGCCAGTAAAAAAGAAGCCACAAAAACTTTTGATAAATGTTAAAAAAAAACAAGGTAGTCAAAAACAGTTAATAAAACGCTCAAGAAATGACCAAAAAAAGTTAAAAAAAAGATAATTCAAGAAAAATTAAGCTTTTCCTGTCCGGTGAATACTACAGCTATCATCCGCCGGGACAGATGTGGGCTGGCTTGTAAGCCCGCATAGTCAGGGAGTTGGCATATGGCATAACTGCACGCCGAATGAGGCTAAGAAAACATAAGGGTCTTGCATCTTCCACCTACTCAGAAAGACTGTGATTCCAGTTTTTACAGGTATTCCCATCTATGAGCTCTGCTTCTCTCCCCCACGCATAGCAAAAGCCTGTGAATCCTACATACTCCCCCCACTTACAAAAAAATCATGTAAGTTACGCTTCCCCCCACCAATGGATTGAAAAACTATGCAAATTTCTATTTCCTCTTCTACTTCATAGACAATGCCTGCAAGACCTACTTCCTTCTCTCTCCCTAAAACAGAGGTTGAGCTGGTATATCAAGAATATAAGGCTTTCTCCTATCTCTACTCTAAAAGTATACAATGTGCAGATAGGATAAATTGTGAAAGCAGTTGATGGTCGAAAGTAGACTTGAGCGGATGGCTTTGTTTAACTTTGATACATGGTTCAGGTCAATGCTCTGTAGCTGGTGACAAGAGGGGAATTTATTGAGCTTTTGGGTTCCCAGAAGCGGCGTTTGATTAGCCAGCCTGGAGTGACATCATCAATGTGACATGTGGCACACATGTGAAGTCTCACCAGCCTTGATAATTATAAGAAAATGTCTAGGATCCACTCTCTCCCCATGTGTACTTTATAACCAGTTACAAGCTTTTTGTGACAGATTACACCTACATATTCATAAAATTACATTTTATTAGAATATATATATTTAAAACCAAAACTCAACAAAAACTACTACGAAAATCACACCTAATAAGGGTTGACACTACTAAAAATCCCAAATGCCTTATCTATTCAAAATATACCATACAGGGGAGGGAAGGCCTTATAGGTTAATGTATATAAGTTATTAAGGGTATCCTTTATTAGAAAGGGAATGACCTCTATATCTTATCCCTGAACAACTTATTCCTGCCTGCCAATGGAGTACATCCTTATTTTAGCGATGCCCCCATTCCTCGACGGCTTTACCTTCTCTCACCCTTTTCTCCCAAATTAGACACACAGCTTTTTGAGCAATTGGAGAGGGATTTTTTCCTTATTTTATTGAGCAGTGACAACCCATTATTTAAACATCTCAGCCTATTGCAATTCATTTTTGTTATGAGACACTTTACACAGAGGTTTGTCTCAAGATCAAAAAACCATTTTCATACATTTATTCCTAGAATGTCCCTCGGTATTCTGTGCCCTGCCTGACAATGGAGTACATTCTGATTTTTACAATGCCCCCATTTTTAGCGGCTGTCCCTGTTACGGTTGCTGCGAGCACTGGAGACTAAGTCCAGATTTCTTACTACTGCACATGTGCGAGCGCTGGAGACTAAGTCCAGATTTCTTGCTACTGCACATGTGCGAGCGCTGGAGACTAAGTCCAGATTTCTTGCTACTGCACATGTGCGAGCGCCGGAGACTAAGTCCTATCTTGGAGCCATTGCACATGTGCGGGTGACATCATCGCTGACACGAGGTCACATGTCTCTGACACCTTCTATGCTGATTGGTCGCTGGTCATGTGCTTGTGATGCCTTGCTCGGTGATAGGCCAGCATGACGTCACTCCTGTCGTTCTGGCAGCGGATTGGCTCTGGTGTCCTCCATCTTGGATGAGGCACAGAGTCTATATAAGACCCTGACACACGCCGCATGGCGCTCAGTCCTCTTGGTTCATGCATAAGAGTAGACGCTCTGTGCGCGTTCCTCTAGGCATTCCTCTGTCTATGCTAGGTGAGCGCTACCGGCAGGGTAGCGTTCTTATACCTTACAGCTTCGGCTGCTGTCCGTATCCTTACCTCTTAGGGGAGCGGACATAGGCAGGTGCCTGAGGCACATGGTCTGGCTGGGCCTTGTAGTTCGACTCGTAGGTGGACGTTGCCGCTAGGGTAACGTTCCTTATACTGCGTTTGGCAGTTGTTCGTATCCTCGCACACTAGGGGAGCGAACAGAGGTAGGAGCTTTGTGCGGCTTACGCTGCTGTTCGTCTCTTTTGCACTACTAGAAGAGCGGACCTAGGCAGGTGCCATATCTAGTGGTTCGTGTCCTCGCACACTAGTGGAGCGAACGCAGGTAGGAGCTTTGTGCGGCTTACGCTGCTGTTCGTCTCTTTTGCACCACTAGAAGAGCGGACCTAGGTAGGTGCCATTTCGCACACATTGCCTTTGTCTCTGTGATTATTAACAGAGATCATTCCACACACCCTCCAAGTAAGGGAGGAATTGCTTTACTTACTTATTATATCCTTCTGTGAGTTAACAGAGGTATTGCACTCTGCCATAGTCTGCAGCAGAGTCTTTGCACGGTGGACCCTGACTGTCTGATACTCTTTTAGGTTATCAGACAGCCCCCCGTAACATTAGGACTGAGCCAAGGGTCTGGCAGTTATGGCAGAATATCAGCAGTTACACCGTTACATACAAGTACTTGAGTCACGGCTCAAGAGTATAGAGGATAAACCTCAGACCATGGTGACATCTGCACATGATCCTCGACTTGCTCTGCCAAACAGATATTCTGGCGATGCCAGATCATGTCGTGGTTTCATTAGTCAGTGTCAGATACACCTAGAGGTCAACTCTTCTCGCTTCTCTACGGAGAGGTCCAGAGTAGGCTTTATCATCTCCTTACTTCAGGACAAAGCGTTAGAATGGGCGACTCCCCTATGGGAGCGCTCTGATGTGGTTACTCTGAGACATCAAGACTTTCTTGATGCTCTTAAGGCGGTATTCATGGGTCCGCAGGTTACCCATGATGCGGCCCTGAGACTGTTAGATCTATCTCAGGGTTCGTTATCCACTAGTTCTTATGCCATTGCTTTTAGAACTCTGGTGGCAGAACTAGATTGGCCAGAGAAGGTGTTGATTCCTATCTTCTGGAGAGGGTTGGCAGGCTATGTCAAGGATGCTCTTGCTACTCGTGAGGTCCCTGCTTCTCTGGAGGACTTGATCACAGTAGCAACGAGGATCGATGTACGCCATAAGGAACGTAGACTCGAGGTCTCTTCCTCACGCACTAAGCATCGGGCTATTCCAGTTGTTGAGGGTCCACTACCATCTTCCTCAGCACCTGAAACATCTCCCACTCCTATGGAGTTAGGTCATACGTCTTCCAGACTACGCAAGTCTGGTCCTCCTATATGTTACGTATGTCGTCAGGCTGGGCACTATGCCAACAAGTGTCCTAGTCGTCAGGGAAACTCCCTGGCCTAGTAACCATTAGAGGGGGGTTACTAGAGACGTCTTCTGCACCCTCTAAGTGTTGTATCCCAGGTCAGCTCTCGTTATCTGAGAATACATGGCCTATTATGGCTTTTGTGGATTCCGGAGCTGACGGGACTTTTGTGTCCTCAGGATTTGTAAAGGGACACAATATTCCCTCTATCATGTTAGAGGCGCCTATTCCTGTCCGTGTTGTTAATGGAACTATGTTGTCTGACTCCATTACATTGAGGACAGTTCCCTTGCGCCTTTCCCTGTCTCAGGGTCACATAGAGGAGATTTCTTTTCTTGTTTTGCCTGAGGGTATAGACGACATCCTTCTGGGTCTCCCATGGCTTCGGACTCATGCTCCTCACATTGACTGGGAGTCTGACAGCATTATTAGTTGGGGTTCGAAATGTCAGTCCCGATGTCTTCCCTTACCACCTAAGGTCATTGCGGTTGCATCTACTGATCTCTCTCCCATACCTACACCCTATCTGGATTTCGCTGACGTGTTCTCCAAACAGGGTGCTGAGGTTCTTCCACCCCATAGGCCGTATGACTGTGCCATAGACCTTATCCCAGGTTCGGTTCCACCTAAAGGCAGGGTTTACCCCCTGTCGATACCTGAGTCGGAGGCCATGTCGACCTATATAAGAGAGAGTTTAGAGAAGGGGTTCATTCGTAAGTCTGTCTCTCCCGCGGGAGCTGGGTTTTTCTTTGTTCGGAAGAAAGAGGGTGATTTGCGTCCCTGCATAGATTACAGGGGTCTCAACGCAATCACAATAAAGAACAAATACCCATTACCTTTAATTTCGGAGCTCTTTGACAGATTGAGAGGAGCTCAAGTTTTTACAAAGTTGGATCTGCGGGGTGCGTATAACTTGGTACGAATTCGAAAGGGTGACGAATGGAAGACCGCTTTTAACACCCGAGACGGTCACTATGAATACCTCGTCATGCCTTTTGGGTTATGTAATGCACCCGCAGTATTTAAGGACTTCGTAAACGATGTGTTCAGGGATTTACTGTTATCCTCAGTAGTGGTGTATCTGGACGACATCCTGATTTTTTCTCCTGATCTGGAGACTCATCGTCAGGATGTCGTTCGTGTCCTTTCCCGTTTAAGGGAGCACTCATTGTTTGCTAAACTCGAGAAATGTGTATTCGAGCAGTCCTCATTGCCTTTTTTGGGTTACATTATCTCACAAGAGGGCCTGGCTATGGATCCTGCGAAGCTCTCTGCTGTCCTGCAATGGTCCGAACCTCATTCCTTGAAGGCGGTGCAACGCTTCTTAGGATTCATAAATTATTACAGGCAGTTCATACCCCATTTTTCTACTTTGGTGGCCCCTTTGGTGGCCTTGACTAAGAAAGGTGCTAATCCCAAAGCCTGGTCTACGGAGACATCTCAGGCTTTTGAGGCAGTAAAAAGACACTTTTCAACTGCTCCCGTTCTTCAAAGACCCGATGAGAGTAAGCCCTTCCTCTTAGAGGTTGATGCCTCTTCAGTGGGTGCTGGTGCGGTCTTGTATCAAAAGAACGGTGCAGGTAGAAAAAGGCCGTGTTTCTTCTTTGCGAAAACCTTTTCACCAGCAGAGAGAAACTATACCATTGGGGATAGGGAACTGCTCGCCTTGAGATTAGCCTTGGAGGAGTGGCGTCACTTGCTGGAAGGAGCGAAACATCCTTTCCAGGTCTATACAGACCATAAGAATCTGACGTACTTACAAACCGCTCAGCGTCTGAATCCTCGTCAAGCCCGCTGGTCCTTGTTTTTCTCCCGCTTTCACTTCTCCATCAACTATCTGTCTGGGAGTAAGAATAACAAGGCAGACGCCCTGTCTCGCTCTATGCTTTCTACCCAGGAGGAGATTGACGAACCTCGTCTTATCCTTCCCTCCAGGGTTTTTCATACGCTCTCCCCTGTGACGTTAGACCAAATCCCACCGGGCAAGACCTTTGTTCCGCCTGATCGACAGAATGATATACTGTCATGGGCCCACACCTCAAAGGTGGGTGGGCATTTTGGTATTAGGCGGACACGAGAGTTACTGGAGAGGTGGTATTGGTGGCCACACTTAGCCAGCCACGTCAAGAGATATGTCGGTTCCTGCTACTCGTGTGCTCGCAACCGCCCATTACGGCAGAGACCGGCTGGACTCTTGCATCCTTTACCAGTGCCAGATAGACCATGGGAGGTGGTAGGCATGGACTTTGTGGGTGATCTTCCATGTTCACAGGGACATAGATTTGTGTGGGTCATTACGGACCATTTCTCCCGGATGGTTCATCTCGTACCGTTATCGAGAATCCCATCTTCCAGGGTACTAGCCAAACTATTCCTCAAGCATGTCTTTAGGCTTCACGGGATGCCAGATCGTATCATTTGTGATAGAGGCCCTCAATTTACTTCCCGTTTCTGGCGAGATCTTTGTAGCCTTCTGAAAATTGAGTTGAATCTCTCTTCGGCATACCATCCGGAGACCAATGGTTTGGTTGAGCGTACCAATCAATCTATGATTATATACCTTTGACACTTTGTTGCTGAGAACCACGATAACTGGTCCTCCCTCCTACCCTGGGCAGAATTTGCCCTTAACAATTCGCTGGCTGAGGCCACTGGGCAGACACCGTTCGTACTCAATAATGGGCAACACCCTAGGGTACCGGTACCGTTTCCCGCTGCTGCACCTCCTCCTCTTGTGGCCGACTGGGCAACTAATGCCAGAGAGGTTTGGGATCGGACTCAAGAGACGATCCAAGCAGTTAAGGACCGTATGAAGACGGTGTCCGATCGGTTTCGTCGCCCGGCTCCTGTCTTTTCTCCAGGGGACTTTGTGTGGCTCTCTGCAAAACACGTGAGACTTAGAGTGAGCTCTGTCAAATTTGCTCCTCGCTTCCTGGGTCCTTATGAGGTTCTTCGACAGGTAAATCCTGTAGTCTACCAATTGATGTTACCCGTCCATCTTAAGATTCATGACAAATTCCATGTCTCACTGCTAAAGCCGGCTATTTTACCTCACGCTCGTGAAGTGCACTCTCCTGCCTCTGATTCCTCTCGCTCTAGCTATGAGGTACGAGCCATAGTTGGTTCTAAGATGGTTAGAGGGCGCAGGTTCTTCTTGATAGATTGGGAGGGTTACGGCCCGGAACATCGCTCTTGGGAGCCTGAGGAGGCTGTCCATGCTCCCGACTTAGTTGCCGATTACCTGCGTCGCCGGGAGGGGGGCCCTTGAGGGGGAGGTACTGTTACGGTTGCTGCGAGCACTGGAGACTAAGTCCAGATTTCTTACTACTGCACATGTGCGAGCGCTGGAGACTAAGTCCAGATTTCTTGCTACTGCACATGTGCGAGCGCTGGAGACTAAGTCCAGATTTCTTGCTACTGCACATGTGCGAGCGCCGGAGACTAAGTCCTATCTTGGAGCCATTGCACATGTGCGGGTGACATCATCGCTGACACGAGGTCACATGTCTCTGACACCTTCTATGCTGATTGGTCGCTGGTCATGTGCTTGTGATGCCTTGCTCGGTGATAGGCCAGCATGACGTCACTCCTGTCGTTCTGGCAGCGGATTGGCTCTGGTGTCCTCCATCTTGGATGAGGCACAGAGTCTATATAAGACCCTGACACACGCCGCATGGCGCTCAGTCCTCTTGGTTCATGCATAAGAGTAGACACTCTGTGCGCGTTCCTCTAGGCATTCCTCTGTCTATGCTAGGTGAGCGCTACCGGCAGGGTAGCGTTCTTATACCTTACAGCTTCGGCTGCTGTCCGTATCCTTACCTCTTAGGGGAGCGGACATAGGCAGGTGCCTGAGGCACATGGTCTGGCTGGGCCTTGTAGTTCGACTCGTAGGTGGACGTTGCCGCTAGGGTAACGTTCCTTATACTGCGTTTGGCAGTTGTTCGTATCCTCGCACACTAGGGGAGCGAACAGAGGTAGGAGCTTTGTGCGGCTTACGCTGCTGTTCGTCTCTTTTGCACCACTAGAAGAGCGGACCTAGGCAGGTGCCATATCTAGTGGTTCGTGTCCTCGCACACTAGTGGAGCGAACGCAGGTAGGAGCTTTGTGCGGCTTACGCTGCTGTTCGTCTCTTTTGCACCACTAGAAGAGCGGACCTAGGTAGGTGCCATTTCGCACACATTGCCTTTGTCTCTGTGATTATTAACAGAGATCATTCCACACACCCTCCAAGTAAGGGAGGAATTGCTTTACTTACTTATTATATCCTTCTGTGAGTTAACAGAGGTATTGCACTCTGCCATAGTCTGCAGCAGAGTCTTTGCACGGTGGACCCTGACTGTCTGATACTCTTTTAGGTTATCAGACAGCCCCCCGTAACAGTCCCTTAGTGATTCACTGCCTTAAATTGTAGCTCAAACCAACTATATATACGGGACTAATCAAAAATATTCATATCACTTATCTGCTGTTTCACATTTATCAATGCGCTGAGATGTTTTCATATTCGTAAAAATTCATATTTGAAAACGACGCGTTTCCCTCCATCTCCGTACTAGATGGAGTTCATCAGGAGATTTATAGTATGGCGTAATAGCACCCTTCAGCAATGTGGTCTCCACGGATCAAAAAATGGTAAAGCCGTCGAGGAATGGGGGCATCGCTAAAATAAGGATGTACTCCATTGGCAGGCAGGAGTAAGTTGTTCAGGAATAAGATATAGAGGTCATTCCCTTTCTAATAAAGGATACCCTTGATAACTTATATACATTAACCTATAAGGCCTTCCCTCCCCTTTAAGGGATATTTTGAATAGATAAGACATTTGAGATTCTTAGTAGTGTCAACCCTGAGTTTTGGTTTTAAATATATATATTCTAATAAAATGTAATTTTATGAATAAGTAGGTATAATCTGTCACAAAAAGTAATTCTGTATACCTGTAAGTAAATAGTCTCTTTTGAAAAATTTTCAGTTACAAGCTTTCCAGTATTAACATTTATTCGCCAAGACTCACAATTTTGGAGACAACTTGTCAAAGTTTGCAAATTCAAATCTTTCAAAAGTCCACATTAGCTCTGCAATTTTTAAGATCTGTTATTCATAGAGAAGGCAAAAGCTTTCCTTACTGTGTCTATTCTGTATACAGTGGTAAGCCCAAATTTTAATCCAATCATCTACCTGTCAAGCTACCACTAGGGGGCGCAGGGACTCAGGTAAGAAAAGAACTCCTGAGTGAAGTTAGACAGAATCCCACTAGAGGTCGCTAACACCAGAGCAGGGATAGTGATCAGTCAGGGTCCATGTCGAGATATCACGTCTGTACCTAAGGGAAAAAAAGTTATAGAACAGAGCCGAGGTCAGACACTGGGAGAGCAAGTAAGCACCGGGGAGGGAGTGGAAGACACGGAACAGGACCGGAGTCTGGAGGACAGGGAGGTGCAGAGGACAGGTCGGACAAGAGGGACAGAGGTCAGGAAGAGCAGGAGAGATGGAGGTAAAGACAGATCAGAAAAATGGAGGTCAGGTCGGGCAAGGGGGATGGAGGTCAGTACAAACAGTATCGGGTAGCAGGAAAAGAACAGAGAACTTCTCACAGGAACAGTGCATGTAGCAGAGCCAGAAACATTACTGGCGACGTCCCGGAGGTAGCATCACCAAGATATGACGGAGTGACCCCTGGAAATAGGCCAGAACGAACATACCCTTTCCAGAGACCTAAACCTTGGAGGCAGGATACATGCACCGGCTTAGGAACGGCAGAGCCATGCATGAATCATGACACTACCATTTCTTTCTTACCATTTGTTTCTCATGCTGTAGATAAGTGTTCCTAAACTCCAGCCCTCAAGAGCCACCAACAGATAATGATTTCAGGGTTTCCATGGAAATTTACACTTTCGCAATACTATGAAATAATAGAAACATGATCCATTGGTGGCTCTTAATGACTGGAGTTGGGGAACACTTATCTACAGCATGAGGAACAAGGATGTTAAAGGCAATATAAGAATAAAGCTTATGGACCAGTCATTAAACCATTAAAGTTTTTTAATTATAAAAAAAATTATAATATATTTAATATCATTGTGATTTTATTATGGGATCGGTAAATGTACCCAATTGTTGATAATTCTTTTAGCTTTTCTTTTTAGTGTTGCTGCCCAAAATTGATACTACATCTCCAGCAGGAGTATAGGTGAAAAGTTATTATTAAAAGTTTTGGAAATGTTTACTATAGTACTTTGAAAGTACAAAAAGAAACTTAGAACAATTTTGAGAGTACGACGTCTATAGGGAAATCAATATAATTTACCTTTCAGTTAAAGCATTTACACAAGGGACTTATACATACTGATAACACAACATATATATACAGTATGTGTAAAGCTGTCAGCATTGTGCAATTTTTTTTTTTTATGTGGACAATCATTCTGGCTGGTGAACCGGGAATTTCACCACAGGAAGAAATACTTAGAAGAGAAGGATAAACTTTCAGATATTATTACAATTAATGTATTTAAACCAAAGAAGAAAATGTCTACCAGTTTGTCATAAGAAAAGCCAAAGATGTATTCTCCATAAGGTACGTTAATAATAATAATAAAAAAAATAAAATAATATTACTTCTGAGGGTGGACAAATATTTCTCCGGCTAGGTCTACTAATAGAGAATTCAAAGCTAGAATTTAAAGAAAACTAAACTATAACTTTTTTAATAATGTTCCATCCCTTCAAGCTCTTCCACACACAGTGACCTCAACATATAAGGCTAGGGGTAAAAGAATGGTAACCAAGAGGCTGTTTATTATACCACATTGATTGACTTTTTATGCCTTTTTAAATGTAAAAAGTTATCTCTTTTTTGGTGCCAAATGACGGCTGTCCAAAAATTATACCTTCCAAAAATTATACTTTATTTGGGAGCAGCAACAGGTTTGTTGTTTGGAAAGTGAAGAGCAATGGATTCTTAAAAGCCATGCAAAAAAATAATTCTATTTTTGGGAGCGGTTTCAGGTTTATTTACGTTCTGAAAAAACAGTTGAATATGTCCAGCAACTGAGGATGGAAATAGTCCATATTTAAAACATCACGTTTATTGGAAATATTAAACATAAGCAATAAAAAAACAAGTGTATAATAATAATAATAATAATAATAATAATAATAATAATAATATAATATTATTATTATTATTATTATTATTATTATTATTATTATTATTATAGCACCATTTAATACATGGCGCTTTACAAGTAAACATGTATACATCAAAGACAAGTACAATAATCATGTACAATACAAGGCACAGACTGGAACCCATAAGGGCTCACAGTCTACAGAAGAGAGGACCCTGCCTGCGAGGGCTCACAGTCTACAGGGGATGGGTGAGGATACAGTAGGTGAGGGTAGAGCTGGTTGTGCAGTGGTGTACTGGACTGAGGGTTATTGTAGGTTGTAGGCTTTACGGAAGAGGGGGTCTTCAGGTTCCTTTTGAAGTTTTCCACAGTAGCTGAGTGTCTTATATGCTGCGGTAGAAAGTTCCAGAAAATGGAAGAGGTGCGAGAGAAATCTTGGATACGAATGTGGAAAGAGGAGATAAAAGAGTAAAAAAGGAGATTTTGTGAGGATCGAAGGTTACGTGCAGGAAGGTACCAGGAGGCTAGGTCCCAGATGTAAGGAGGAGACAGGTTGTGGGTGGCTTTGTATGTCATGGTTAATGTTTTGAACTGGAGTCTTTGGGCAATAGGAAACCAGTGAAGGGATTGACAGAGTGGCGAGGCCGGGGACTAGAGAGGGGACAGGTGGATTTGTCGGGCAGCAGAGTTTAGGATAGAGTGGAGGGGTGCAAGAGTGTTAGAAGGGAGGTCACAGAGCAGGAGGTTTAAGTGTAGAAACCGGTCTACGCATTTTGAGCCTAGTAAGCTCTTAGTCATGACAAGGAAAGTCTGAAACTGAACAAAGATATTTACTAAAAGAAAAGAAAAACTGCGTTTCCGCCCACACTCTTTCTTTGTACACTGTACTTTCTTTTCATTTAGTATATCATATCTTTATTCAGTTTCAGACTTTCCTTGTCATGATTAAGAGCTTGCTAAGCAGGAAACACATAGACCGGTTTCTACACTTGTTTTTTGTTACTTATATATTTTTTTAATATTTCCAATAAAAGTGATGTCTTAAATTTGAAACACACAAGGTCCAAAAACATATTAAATTAGCCTTCAAAGACGCAACTATATCACAGAAAGCACCCTTAGGTAAACTACCTGGGTATTTTGAAGAAACGCTAAGAAATAAATTCAAAAGGTTTTTTCATTCCATCATTTTTTATTTTTTATTCAAACAAACACCACACCACAAAGGAGATTATGTTACATCCAAAAAACTGTCACAGGTTAGAAAGGTTTGGCAATACATATCCTGCTATGCAGTTATCATCAATTTTTTTAAATTTTTATTTTTTATATATATATATATATATATATGGTTTGATTCATACAGTGCAGCGGCTCATCATACTGGCAAAGAAGTATTGAATTTTGCCTCTGAAAATATCAATTAACCGGCTAAATTTTACATGTGGAAAGCAGTAATAGGGGACACAAAATATCGGCCTCTATTTTAAAGACATATGTCTAAACATAACGCCACAAACGACTAGGGGAGGAACTTCCATACCATATAGTCTAATATTATGTTCAAGATACCTTTCTGGCAAAACAATCCTACTAACAGCCGATAAATAGATAATACTGGCGGTTTCACCTAGGTTTAGGCATAAAAGCAGTGACACACTAATGGCAGTATATGTCCGACAATGTCACATGGCACCGCACCTGGGTTTATGCATACAATACAGTGACACACTTCTGCCTATCAATCCACAAGTAAAGCCGTAATTAGCCTTTTGCCACACAAAGCTGTAATAAGTGTGGCCAGAACTAATATAAATTCACAGTGTATGACCGATAGTGTCACACAGCACCGCACGAATCATGTATACCATATTACTTTAACATCATTATACATTAAGACGTTAGCCTAACTCTAATAATACCTGAGCAGTGGATGACTCTCTCCTTTCCCCGACGTACGCACGTTTCGCGCCAGCTTTCTCAAGAGGGGCATGTCGGGTAGGGAGAAAGTTGCTGCTGATATATCAGTCCGCAACCAATAAAGCGAGAGAGGGTGTGTGGTAACTAGCCAATAAACTACAGAGGAGGCGTGTATAGGGTGCGCGTCACTGATGCCATACAGGGGAACACCATCGGAATCTCCCCAAACCTATAACTGCGCATGTCAGCGCCAGAAAGAATCACTCCCTGCCACGCGCGCTGGACCGCACATCCAAGCCGCACATTGTATCGCAATACTGTAATCTGAAGTCTTCCAAACAACATTGGAGTGAATATCAATGGCGCTACAGTGTCAATAGCGCCCGTCAGCATCAGCATCAGCATCCAGGATATTACGATCCACATCTATAAATGCATTTATACATGTGCATGCCGTCCCATAAAAATACAGCTAGAATTAGAAAAACAGAGAAAGTAGCCAGCAACATATAGTCACTACTATCACAATCGCAAATATAACATGGTTTCTTCTGATAATATCACAAGAAGAGGGGTGCTCACATACTCATTAAAGAAATATCCCATATATATGTCGCATATCATGAATATGACAGTTACTCAATAGATAGATGGTATAAAGTAATTTTAGATATATTTCCCTTATATCCATCTTTTTTTGAAAATAAAGAATTATACTTTCATGAACACCCAATAGACCTGATATATAGCTACATTGCTCTTATACCTCATCGTTCAAAATACTCATAACAAACCCATAGGGCACACTATATTTAGATCATATTAATCACCCCCTTATTTTTATTTACAGTAGCTCAGCCGAACAGAAAGGTGCGAGAAGGATCATAAGTGCAATCTACTGGGACAACCCGCAGGTAGCTCCTGCAGTAGCCACCCACTGGGCAGTCACCAGAGAACGCAACAGTGACCCCACAAATCGCACCGCAGGCCGAGACAACCACGATGTTCCAGATATTAAAGACATTGATATAAATAAATCTCCGACACAGAGCAATAAATACATAATATCCAAATATACTATAAACATATGAATATATATGAAAATTCACATCAATTCAATATCATTATATAATTCATTAGAAATTCATAAAAAATTCATAAAAAATTCTTAAAAAAGGGGGGTGATTCCAGCCCAACGTTGCCTCTGAATTTTCTTCCAGTAGGGAATTGAATACCGCCACTCTCTTTTTTTCTCTTTTTTCCTTTTTTTTGTTATAGAGAAAAAATCCCTCATCCATTGTTCTCCAATAGTGCCTTGTTGGTAAAGGTTGGTTAAAGCAGACCTGATATTAGATAATTATCTAGAACGAACACAAAAATGGAATTATTAACTTAAAAACAACAACTAAATACAAAAACTAAGTTAAAATCACCCACCCATAAAAAGACTACCTGAATACTCATTTTTAATTTTTGACTATGCAGAAGAAATAGACTAATACCTTGAACTACACAATATTGGATTTCCCACACTGAACCCAAGAGAATCTACTGCTGGAAATTTCTCTTCCTGAATACATTTAGTTCCCAAGAAACGATCCATATCCATGGCTTTCATTTAGCCCTTGTGGGGACATAGATCCCAGATAGTAGATCCACTTGCATTCAACCCTGGCTAAAGCCTGACCTATATTCCCTCCTCTTGGTCCAAGACTAACTTGGTCAATAGCTTTAAATTTCAGGCCATTGGGGTTGCATTGATGAAATGTTTTAAAGTGCCTGGGTACACTTTTTAGGAGAGTATCGTCCTCAATTGTTTTAGCATTTTTTATGTCCCTGAGATGCTCAAGGACTCGTACCTTCATTTCACGCGTTGTGAGACCAACGTAAATTTTTGGACATGGGCATTCAGCCACATATACAATTCCCATGGATGAACAGGTCAAAGTTTTGCGGATGTCGTATACAACAGATCCATCGAAATTCTGAAATGTTTTAGTCTTAGTACAATTTCCACACGCCTTACAAAGGCCACATGGAAAGAATCCCCACAAGGTGGTATTGGGCTTTTTATTGCCCTGTTTTTTCTCATAATGGCTATGTACAAGCAAATCTCGCAAGTTCTTCGAGCGTCTAGCCACAATTGATGGCTTTGTGGGAATGTAATTCTTTAGAACCGGATCCGTCAATAGGACACCCCAATGCTTTTCAACTATTGACTTGAAATCACTCCATTGGGAACTGTAAGTGGCAATCAATCGTGTAATTTTAGAGGAATCTTTTTCATCGCTGTTTCTGTTGCCAAAAAGGAGATCATCCCTCTTGGCCTGAAAAGCTCGTTTATAGCTGCGCTTAATGCATCGCCGGCTATATCCGCGATCTTCAAATCTGCGGGCAATATCTTTGGCCTGCCTATGAAAATCATTGTCTTGTGTGCATATCCTCCTGGCTCTGAGAAATTGGCCAACGGGAATCCCATTGACAGTAGCCAGGGGATGGGAGGACGTGGCATGAAGCAAGGAATTCGTGGCAGTCTTATTTCGAAACATATCAGTCACTAGGTCCCCATTCTCTAAAGCTGAAATCTTGATGTCCAGGAAATCTAGTTGTTTACCATACTTATACGTAAGCTTGATATTAAATTTATTATTGTTTAAATTGGACATCAGTCTTTCCAACTCAGAGATAGGTCCGGACCACAGAAACCATATGTCATCAATGTATCGCATCCACTCCTGGACTCCCGACATCGCTGGCAAAAAATCACCTAAAAAAATCTGACGTTCCCAAAAACCTAAAAATAAATTAGCATATGAGGGGGCACATGCCGCCCCCATTGCCGTTCCTTGTTGCTGTAAATAAATCCGGCCATTAAATGTAAAAAAATTATGATATAAAATGTATTCCAGCAATGTTAACAGGAGGCCAGAAGTGGATGCGTCCATATTACTTTCATTCAAATACCATGATACAGCCCGCAAACCGTCCTCATGCCTTATTGAGGTGTATAGGGCCTCGACGTCAGCCATCACCATGACCATCTCATCCTCCAAATGAATATGATTCAACCTCTGTAGAGCCGAAGTAGTGTCTTTTATAAATGATGGAAGTGCTGATACTAGAGGTTTGAGGAAGTGGTCGATGGTGACGGCGACGATCTCACTCAGGCTCCCATTGCCCGAAATTATTGGTCTCCCTGGTGGATCAAGTGGATCTTTGTGGATCTTAGGGATCAAATATAGTGTGGGCATACGGGGCTGTAGCTTTTTCATACTGTCCAAAAACGTCTTAGGGATTATACCCTCAGAGAAGGCTCTTTCCAATATTGCTACCAGCTGGTTCTGAAACTCTGCAGTTGGATTTTTGTCCAACACCTTATAACATTTTAAGTCGTTAAGCAGATGATAAGCTTGTTTCTCATACAGCCGACAAGGCCACACAACTAAGTTGCCGCCCTTGTCGGCTGGTTTGAATAAAACATCATCCAGCTGTTGCAATTGTTTAAGAGCCTCTCTTTCTTTATAATTTAAATTGGATGCCCTGATGGTTTTAGTAGTTTTAAGTTTCTTGATATCATTAATAACCAATTTTGTAAATACTTCAGTAGCTGGACACAAGCTCAATGACGGGAAGGTTTTACTTTTTTCAAATAAATGTTTAGGGAACTTACCAGTAGACATCTCACTTTCCAATGCCAATGCCTCCAAATTCTCCAAAGCCTCTCTTCAACATCTGTGGTAAAAATCTCCTTATTATCTGATCTATGGTGCAGGCGACGCAAGACCAACTTTCGCGCGAAAAGGTTGACGTCCTTTACCGCCGTGAATTCATCTAAATATTGAGAAGGAGAGAACGTCAAACCCCTTTCCAAAACCCGCAACTGAATATCGGACAACGCATAATCGGACAAGTTAATTACCTTGTATTGATCATATTTGTCCTTACGTTTTTTTCTCGAATCAAAAATATCCGGATATTTGATTAATTGTTTGCTGCGTGTGCGTGTTCGTTGATAAATGTCACCTGCATCATCCAGATCACTGGAGGAGGCACAGCTGTCCGACATGGAGGCAGTAGCATTGTACTCACTAGATTGTATAGATGGCTTCCTCAAATTATTACTTTTCTGTTGTTGCCACCTGTAGATAATCTTACTTTCATAGTCTCCCATATCACGTTGGTACTTTTTGGCTTTTAATTGGCTGATGTCCAGCTCCCATTTGTCTATATCTTTCTCAAGTTCGCTTATATATTTATTGAGCTGCTCCAGAGAGAGATCTTTTTTAATCATTAGCATGAGATTTTCAATTTCTTCATCCAATTTATTAAGTGACAGTATATTATTGTCGATAATAATCCTTATAAATTCGAGGGAACAGCCTTCTGCCGCCTTAATCCATCTATTAACTAATTCTTCATTGTGCAATTCAAAGGAAGGAAAGAGCTGAATCCTCAACCCTCTAGGAATGATTTTTTGCATCAAATAATTATCAAGTAACGTTTTGTTCCACCATAATTTCGTTTTTTTCTGCATACAAAATTTATACTGTTTTAAATGATCTTTATAGTCACTAGTAGTCTTAGGTACGACTGTGGGGGCTCCTTGTTTGAACAGATCCGTAGCTTTAGATAGCCAAAGAGTCTCCTTGGCCTTGAAATCCATATTGAACAATATGGTGGACAACTGTAGTAAAACAGCAATTAGACAATTAGAAACACACAAGGTCCAAAAACATATTAAATTAGCCTTCAAAGACGCAACTATATCACAGAAAGCACCCTTAGGTAAACTACCTGGGTATTTTGAAGAAACGCTAAGAAATAAATTCAAAAGGTTTTTTCATTCCATCATTTTTTATTTTTTATTCAAACAAACACCACACCACAAAGGAGATTATGTTACATCCAAAATGCGATACATTGATGACATATGGTTTCTGTGGTCCGGACCTATCTCTGAGTTGGAAAGACTGATGTCCAATTTAAACAATAATAAATTTAATATCAAGCTTACGTATAAGTATGGTAAACAACTAGATTTCCTGGACATCAAGATTTCAGCTTTAGAGAATGGGGACCTAGTGACTGATATGTTTCGAAAGAAGACTGCCACGAATTCCTTGCTTCATGCCACGTCCTCCCATCCCCTGGCTACTGTCAATGGGATTCCCGTTTGCCAATTTCTCAGAGCCAGGAGGATATGCACACAAGACAATGATTTTCATAGGCAGGCCAAAGATATTGCCCGCAGATTTGAAGATCGCGGATATAGCCGGCGATGCATTAAGCGCGGCTATAAACGAGCTTTTCAGGCCAAGAGGGATGATCTCCTTTTTGGCAACAGAAACAGCGATGAAAAAGATTCCTCTAAAATTACACGATTGATTGCCACTTACAGTTCCCAATGGAGTGATTTCAAGTCAATAGTTGAAAAGCATTGGGGTGTCCTATTGACGGATCCGGTTCTAAAGAATTACATTCCCACAAAGCCATCAATTGTGGCTAGACGCTAGAAGAACTTGCGAGATTTGCTTGTACATAGCCATTATGAGAAAAAACAGGGCAATAAAAAGCCCAATACCACCTTGTGGGGATTCTTTCCATGTGGCCTTTGTAAGGCGTGTGGAAATTGTACTAAGACTAAAACATTTCAGAATTTCGATGGATCTGTTGTATACGACATCCGCAAAACTTTGACCTGTTCATCCATGGGAATTGTATATGTGGCTGAATGCCCATGTCCAAAAATGTACGTTGGTCTCACAACACGTGAAATGAAGGTACGAGTCCTTGAGCATCTCAGGGACATCAAAAATGCTAAAACAATTGAGGACGATACTCTCCTAAAAAGTGTACCCAGGCACTTTAAAACATTTCATCAATGCAACCCCAATGGCCTGAAATTTAAAGCTATTGACCAAGTTAGTCTTGGACCAAGAGGAGGGAATATAGGTCAGGCTTTAGCCAGGGTTGAATGCAAGTGGATCTACTATCTGGGATCTATGTCCCCACAAGGGCTAAATGAAAGCCATGGATATGGATCGTTTCTTGGGAACTAAATGTATTCAGGAAGAGAAATTTCCAGCAGTAGATTCTCTTGGGTTCAGTGTGGGAAATCCAATATTGTGTAGTTCAAGGTATTAGTCTATTTCTTCTGCATAGTCAAAAATTAAAAATGAGTATTCAGGTAGTCTTTTTATGGGTGGGTGATTTTAACTTAGTTTTTGTATTTAGTTGTTGTTTTTAAGTTAATAATTCCATTTTTGTGTTCGTTCTAGATAATTATCTAATATCAGGTCTGCTTTAACCAACCTTTACCAACAAGGCACTATTGGAGAACAATGGATGAGGGATTTTTTCTCTATAACAAAAAAAAGGAAAAAAGAGAAAAAAAGAGAGTGGCGGTATTCAATTCCCTACTGGAAGAAAATTCAGAGGCAACGTTGGGCTGGAATCACCCCCCTTTTTTAAGAATTTTTTATGAATTTTTTATGAATTTCTAATGAATTATATAATGATATTGAATTGATGTGAATTTTCATATATATTCATATGTTTATAGTATATTTGGATATTATGTATTTATTGCTCTGTGTCGGAGATTTATTTATATCAATGTCTTTAATATCTGGAACATCGTGGTTGTCTCGGCCTGCGGTGCGATTTGTGGGGTCACTGTTGCGTTCTCTGGTGACTGCCCAGTGGGTGGCTACTGCAGGAGCTACCTGCGGGTTGTCCCAGTAGATTGCACTTATGATCCTTCTCGCACCTTTCTGTTCGGCTGAGCTACTGTAAATAAAAATAAGGGGGTAATTAATATGATCTAAATATAGTGTGCCCTATGGGTTTGTTATGAGTATTTTGAACGATGAGGTATAAGAGCAATGTAGCTATATATCAGGTCTATTGGGTGTTCATGAAAGTATAATTCTTTATTTTCAAAAAAAGATGGATATAAGGGAAATATATCTAAAATTACTTTATACCATCTATCTATTGAGTAACTGTCATATTCATGATATGCGACATATATATGGGATATTTCTTTAATGAGTATGTGAGCACCCCTCTTCTTGTGATATTATCAGAAGAAACCATGTTATATTTGCGATTGTGATAGTAGTGACTATATGTTGCTGGCTACTTTCTCTGTTTTTCTAATTCTAGCTGTATTTTTATGGGACGGCATGCACATGTATAAATGCATTTATAGATGTGGATCGTAATATCCTGGATGCTGATGCTGATGCTGACGGGCGCTATTGACACTGTAGCGCCATTGATATTCACTCCAATGTTGTTTGGAAGACTTCAGATTACAGTATTGCGATACAATGTGCGGCTTGGATGTGCGGTCCAGCGCACGTGGCAGGGAGTGATTCTTTCTGGCGCTGACATGCGCAGTTATAGGTTTGGGGAGATTCCGATGGTGTTCCCCTGTATGGCATCAGTGACGCGCACCCTATACACGCCTCCTCTGTAGTTTATTGGCTAGTTACCACACACCCTCTCTCGCTTTATTGGTTGCGGACTGATATATCAGCAGCAACTTTCTCCCTACCCGACATGCCCCTCTTGAGAAAGCTGGCGCGAAACGTGCGTACGTCGGGGAAAGGAGAGAGTCATCCACTGCTCAGGTATTATTAGAGTTAGGCTAACGTCTTAATGTATAATGATGTTAAAGTAATATGGTATACATGATTCGTGCGGTGCTGTGTGACACTATCGGTCATACACTGTGAATTTATATTAGTTCTGGCCACACTTATTACAGCTTTGTGTGGCAAAAGGCTAATTACGGCTTTACTTGTGGATTGATAGGCAGAAGTGTGTCACTGTATTGTATGCATAAACCCAGGTGCGGTGCCATGTGACATTGTCGGACATATACTGCCATTAGTGTGTCACTGCTTTTATGCCTAAACCTAGGTGAAACCGCCAGTATTATCTATTTATCGGCTGTTAGTAGGATTGTTTTGCCAGAAAGGTATCTTGAACATAATATTAGACTATATGGTATGGAAGTTCCTCCCCTAGTCGTTTGGCGTTATGTTTAGACATATGTCTTTAAAATAGAGGCCGATATTTTGTGTCCCCTATTACTGCTTTCCACATGTAAAATTTAGCCGGTTAATTGATATTTTCAGAGGCAAAATTCAATACTTCTTTGCCAGTATGATGAGCCGCTGCACTGTATGAATCAAACCATATATATATATATATATATATAAAAAAATAAAAATTTTAAAAAAATTGATGATAACTGCATAGCAGGATATGTATTGCCAAACCTTTCTAACCTGTGACAGTTTTTTGGATGTAACATAATCTCCTTTGTGGTGTGGTGTTTGTTTGAATAAAAAATAAAAAATGATGGAATGAAAAAACCTTTTGAATTTATTTCTTAGCGTTTCTTCAAAATACCCAGGTAGTTTACCTAAGGGTGCTTTCTGTGATATATGTCTTAAATTTGGACTATTTCCCTCTATAGTTGCTGGAGATTTTCAATTCTTTAGTCACATAGCTATTGTTATCCAGGAGGTTGGACTGTAGTCACATGCATCACTTTTCTCTATGGCGTCCCAGAAACAGGTGAGCTGATGTATTTCTCTCTATTTCATACATTATTTACTTTGTACAAGCTGAGAGCCAGAGAGGTGTGAATGAATGTGAATCAGAAGGGGCAGCAACTGTGCAGTATAGAATATGATGGGACTAGTAAGGAGATGTTCGGTTGGGTAGGGCCAAAACAGGCAGCCCAAGAAGCAGCAGCAATCCAGTATAGCTAAAGAATACCATGGAAAGGCACGTGATGTGTGACTATGTATTAGCAGTGGCAGTGGACTGGTAACAGCTGCACAGTATGGAATATGATGGAAACTATAATTATACAACACACTAAACAGGGAGGAGTGTGGCTGTCTATCAACAGTGCCAGAATACTACACTCCACCGCCACCCCGATACACATTAGAGCATTGGTCAAACCCAATAAAATCAGTGGGTTTGGGAAGCATTAGTCTAATGTAGATGGGGGCACTTAGGCTAGATACACAAAACCATGTTAGTCTTATCCCTGAGAAACGGGGACCAATTTTTTTCTCAGGAGTCACCTTAGCTGCTTCTTAATTTTTCTCTTTTTTTTTTTCATTGAACAGGAGTGCTTGCTTCCAAGTAAAAAAAAACTTGGAAGGTCAAATTTTTAGACATGAATGCAAAATGGAAGCAAACTGGAGGCTTTCCAACATACAGGTCATGAACTGAGTCTCATGGATCCCATTCTCAGGTTCGTGATTCGTATGGATATGTGAATACGTCAATTTTTTTCTATGGGTTCAAATTCTGTCCGGAAAAAAAATCAGTCAACACAACAAAAGACGTCTTATAGAGCCTCTCATGCAAATGAGGACAAAACCTCATTTACAAGTGCCCAAATCTCTTAATTATTTTTAATAATACATTGCTAAAATATATCATTTGTTATAATATTATACATTTTCAAGATTTTTTTGCTGAAAAGCTGATGTATTTCATAATAAAACATAAGGTTATTCTTTTCTGTTTTGCACAAAAAAGAAAGTCTGTGACCCCTGTCTTCATGGGCCCTCATAAAGGAAGTCTATAAGTTTTGCTTCCCACACCCACTTGTAGAGAAACCTATGACTCCTGTTTCCCGTAACTCTAAGAAAAAGCCTGTGAGTCCTAAAGCCTGAGAGTCCTAAAGCATGCGAGTCCTAAAGCCTGTGAGTCTTTCATTCACTGCCCATTCATAGTAGAAGTCTGTGAGTCCTGCTCCAGAGTTTGTATATATGTAGAACTGTCAATCATGGTATGGGCAGGAAGCAGGACTCGCATACTTTTTCTATGAATGGGCAGGGAATGCAGGAATCTCAGGCTTTCTCTATACTGTGAGCACAATTATTAAGCAATTTGTATTTTTAAAGACTAATTTTGTTTATTTTTTTTAATTGATTATTTAATTTATTATCATTATTATTATTTATTGAAGAACATTAGAATCCAAAAGCCTGAATAGTTAATAAAGTAAAAGTGAAGTTTTGTCTTTCTTAGGAGAATATCTCTATGCAGAATTATTGGGCACCTAAATGGAAAACCTAAATTCTCCCATCTCAATTGTTTATATCCATATAACTCAATGTACAAAAATATGTTTCCCAAAAAATTAAGTAACCAATATAGTAATATAGCCTCCCTTTCATTTCAATAGCCGAAGAGAGGCTATGTTACTAAATAGGAATCCGTCTGTTTCTTTATCTGTTGACGGTCATCTTTTTGGGCAGCACCAACCACAGCCTAAGACATTAATCACTGTTCTCCTTCACAATAAATCTCCCATTTAAGAAGAGCCACAAATCTTCAGTAGAGTTTATGTCCGGTGAAGAAGGGGCCGGGTCATTATCTTTTCATCTTTAAGACTTTTATTGGCAGCCAAGCAGTGGAGACATTGATGCTACGATGGAGCATTGTACAGTATAAAAATCAGGGTTTTCTTGAGAGAAGAAAACTTTTCTTCTACTACTGTTTGAAGAAAGTGTATTGTAAAAATTGGCAGAAGATTTATTAATTTATTTTGAGTCCATCTTCAACCCAAAAAAGTCCATCTAGATAATTTCATATTATTAAATATTAGCTCACAGCAGCTAGCCCACTTCCATCTTCTTGGTCTCAGAGTGGAAGTGGAGGTCTGTACCCATTATTGATCCAGTCTTGACCCATCCATCTGGTTCACTAGGAGGCAATCTCATTTCATTAGTCCATAAAACCTTTGAAAAATCTGTCTTCAGATATTTCTTGGCCCAGACAAGGGCTTGGTTATGTGGCTTCAAGGAGAAAGCAGAGTCAAGGGTTAACCTGAGGCAGCAAGCTTGCGGGACCGGGGAGAGTGAGCGACTCTCATGGATAGATCAGTTTTGGATGGGTTGAGTGAGATGGGGGAAAGATGATAAAATACACCCTTGCCTAATAATTAAGCACACAGTGTATGATATGAGTGTGAGGGAAGCAAGACTCACAGGCTTCCTCTTTAAGTCCAGGCAACATTTAAACAGCTTTCTATATAAAAATACTAAATCAAGTAAAAAAAAATATAGTTCTCAGCTCCTCATTTTCTCTTATATGATGACTTCATGTACGAGAACTGACAAATCAACTTAAAGTGTACCTACCTCCTGGTAGATACACCACCACAGTGGTTGGGCTCAGCAAGAAAGTCCAGAAAGTATTGGATGTTCCTCCAAAAGATGGAGGCTAAGGCGGGCTTTACACATTGCGACATCGCTAGCAATTGCTAGCGATGTCCAGTGCGACAGCACCCGCCCCGTCGCACATGCGATATGTGGTGATTGCTGCCATAGTGAACATTATCGCTACTGCAGCTTCTTTCACACGCACATACCTGCTCTGCGACGTCGCTGTGACTGCTGAACAATCCCTCCTTCAAGGGTGAAGTGCGTTCGGTGTCACAGCGATGTCACCATGACGTCCCTATTCGGCCGGCCAATAGAAGCGGAGGGGCGGAGATGAGCAGGACATAACATCCCGCCCGCCTTCTCCCTTCCGCATTGCTGGCAGGACACAGGTAAGGAGATGTTTGTTGCTCCTGCGTGTTTACCCACAGCGATGTGTGGAGCTGCAAGAACAACATCGTACCTGTGGTTGAACCGACATTATGGAAATGAACGACGTTACACAGATCAGTGATATTGTACGCTTCTGTGCTCGTTCATCGTCGCACCAAGGATTTACATGTTGCGATGTCGCTACCGGCGCTGGATGTGCGTCACTAACGATGTGACCCCCGATGATATATCGGTAGCGATGTCGCAACGTGTAAAGCCCCCCTAAATCATCTGAGAAAGCAGCTTAAAGTCATATGCTCTGGAACAATGCTAAATTTGTGCTTTTCTATATGCAAATAAAAGAGAACATTCAACTATGGGTACATTTATCTATTTTATTGTTTGTCTCCCATTCACCAGCTACAGTACATAAAATGGGAGACTCAAATCAAACATCTAGTATCATAGTTCATAGTTTTTAAGGTTGAAGGGAGACTCTAAGTCCATCTAGTTCAACCTGTAGCCTAACATGTTGATCCAGAGGAAGGCAAAAAAACCCCAATGTGGCAAACAAGTTCCAATGGGGAAAAAATTTCCTTCCTGACTCCACATCCGGCAATCAGACTAGTTCCCTGGATCAATACCCTGTCATAAAATCTAATATACATAACTGGTAATATTACATTTTTCAAGAAAGGCGTCCAGGCTCTGCTTAAATGTTAGTAGTGAATCACTCATTACAACATCATGTGGCAGAGAGTTCCATAGTCTCACTGCTCGTACAGTAAAGAATCCTCGTCTGTGATTATGATTAAACCTTCTTTCCTCAAGACGTAGTGGATGCCCCCGTGTTCCAGTCGCAGGCCTTGGTGTAAAAAGATCTTTGGAAAGGTCTCTGTACTGTCCCCTCATATATTTATACATTGTGATTAGATCCCCCCTAAGCCTTCGTTTTTCCAAACTAAATAACCCCAAGTTTAATAACCTGTCTTGGTATTGCAGCCCACCCATTCCTCTAATAATCTTGGTGGCTCTTCTCTGCACCCTCTCTAGTTCAGCTATGTCCTTCTTATATATCGGTGACCAGAATTGTACACAGTATTCTAAGTGTGGTCGCACTAGTGACTTGTACAGAGGTAGAACTATATTTTTTTCATGAACACTTATACCTCTTTTAATACATCCCATTATTTTATTAGCCCTGGCAGCAGCTGCCTGACACTGTCCACTAAAGTGAAGTTTACCATCCACCAATACACCCAAGTCTTTTTCTGTGTCTGTTTTACCCAGTGTTCTACGATTAAGTACATAATCATAAATGTTATTTCCTCTACCCAAGTGCATGACCTTACATTTATCTACATTAAACTTCAATTGCCACTTCTCAGCCCAATCCTCCAATTTACATAAATCTCCCTGTAATATAAAATTATCCTCCTCTGTATTGATTACCCTGCAGAGTTTAGTATCATCTGCAAATATTGAAATTCTACTCCGCATGCCCCCAACAAGGTCATTTATAAATATGTTGAAAAGAAGTGGGCCCAATACTGACCCCTGTGGTACCCCACTATGAACTGAGACCCAGTCCGAGTACGTACCATTAATAACCACCCTTTGTTTCCTATCACTTAGCCAGTTTTTAACCCAGTTACACATATTTTCCCCTATCCCCATTATTCTCATTTTATGTACCAACCTTTTGTGTGGCACCGTATCAAAAGCTTTTGAAAAGTCCATATACACAACATCCACTGCATTTCCCTGGTCCAGACTTGAACTTACCTCTTCATAGAAGCTGATCAAATTAGTTTGACAGGATCGATCCCTCATAAACCCATGTTGATACTCTGTCATAAGGTTATTTTTCTTGAGATACTCCAATATAGCATCTCTCAAGAAACCCTCAAGGATTTTACCAACCGTAGAGGTTAAACTTACCGGCCTATAATTTCCCGGCTCAGTTTTTGTCCCCTTTTTGAATATTGGCACCACATTTGCTATGCGCCAGTCCTGCGGTACCGACCCTGTTATTAAGGAATCTGAGAAGATTAAAAATAATGGTCTATCTATCACAGAACTCAATTCCTGTAGTACTCTGGGGTGTATGCCATCCGGGCCCGGAGATTTGTCAACCTTAGTGATTTCGAGGCGGCGGCGTACTTCCTGCTGGGTTAAGCAGGTAATATTCAAGTGTGAATTTATGGTATCACTGGTCATGTCATCTGCCATGGCATTTTCTTGTATAAAAACCGTAGAAAAAAAGTCATTCAGCAGGTTGGCTTTACCCTCATCCCCTTCCACCATTTCACCAAGACTATTTTTAAGGGGGCCAACACTATCGCTTTTCAGTTTTTTACTGTTTATGTAGTTAAAGAATATTTTAGGATTATTTTTACTTTCTCTCGCAATGAGTCTCTCTGTCTCAAACTTAGCTAACTTAATTTGCTTTTTACATATTTTATTTAATTTTCTATAATTATATAATGCCTCATCACTACCTACCCTCTTTAATTCTTTTAAGGCTTTCTGTTTTTCTTTTATTGCTTCCCTTACAGCTCTATTTAGCCATAGGGGTTTCCTCCTATTTCTAGCATGTTTGTTCCCATAGGGTATATTTTCTGCACAAGCCCTATTCAGGATGCTCATAAAAGTCTCCCATTTGCTTTGTGTACTTTTATTACTTAGTACATCATCCCAGTTTATTGCACTAAGATCATCTCTCAACCGTTTAAAATTTGCTTTCCTGAAGTTTAGTGTCCTTGTAGCACCTCTACTAGACATCTTACTAAAGAATACATGAAAACTTATTATTTTGTGATCACTATTCCCCAAGTAACCCCCAACTTGTATATTTGATATGCGGTCTGGCCTATTGGTTAGTACAAGGTCTAGTAGTATCTCCAGGACGATTCTTTCTCCTTGGCCTGTCCAATGTCCTGTATCTCCAGGTCATCTGCTTTATTATGTTCCTGATGATGTACGTAACAACCTTGTCTGGGAATATTCTTCTGATCCTTGTGGTGAAAATCAACTCAAAGCTGCAAACACCAATGTACTTCTTCTTGAGTAATCTTTCCGTTATCGACATTTCTTTCTCCTCCAATATTGTGCCAATAATTCTAATAAATACCCTATCCGAAGACAGGAGCATTTCTCTCTTGGGATGTGCAGTTCAAATGTATTTCCATATGGGGTTAGGAGGCACCGAGTGTGTCCTTCTTGCCATTATGGCCTATGATCGATTTGTGGCCATTTGTAGACCATTACACTACCAAACAATTATTAGCAAGAGGATATGTGCTTGTTTAGCCTCCATATCTTGGACTGTAGGCTTAGGAAATTCCCTTATCCATACGCTGCTCACTTTCCAACTACCCTTTTGCAAATTCCATGTCAACCACTTCTTCTGTGAGATGCCTCCTTTCTTTCAACTCTCGTGCAAAGATACTCATACTAATGAAATAGTCATGCAGGTTGCGGGACAGATCGTTATCATGTTTGCTTTCTTATTGACATTAGTTTCATATGTCCACATCATCTTTACCATCTTCAAGATCCGTTCTTCCCAAGGGAGACAAAAAGCTTTCTCCACATGCACTTCCCACCTCACTGTTGTGTCTGTGTACTATGGGACCATTATGTTCATGTACCTGAAACCTCGCTCCACCTACTCTCCTGAGATAGGCAAGATTGTGTCCATTCTATATACAGTGGTGACACCAATGTTGAATCCTGTCATCTACAGCATGAGGAACAAGGACGTTAAAGACACTATCAAAATTAAACTATTTAGGCAATAAACCCATTGAGGCAAGATACTTTCTGTAAACATTTAGTAAATAGAGTGGTTTTAAAAATTTGCACGAAATGGACATAATATGCCATAATGTCTGGCCAATAAATCTATTAGTACCTCCTCTCACAGCTTTGGAGATAGTCACATCAGCCCTACTTTGTGAGGAGCTGACCCAAAAATGAATGATGCCATTCAAAAGTACAACTCATCCCTTAAAGAACAAGCCCTCCCACGGCTATATCGATGGATAAGTAAAAAAGTTATGGCTCTTGGAATAAGAGAAGAAATAAACGAAAAACACAAAATCGCCAGGTGGTAAAGAGATTGAAGACAGTTGTATGGTGGAATAAGTAAAAGTTGACCAAGTTAGTGATGGTAAGTTGGTTTGATACCTGCAAAGGGTATGGTTTCCTCATCCAAAATTAAACTGACAAAGATGAAAAAAAGCAATCTACTCTAGTGCCCTGACAGTCTCAGAGATTAAGTATAATTTGTGTTTGTGTAAGTGAACTTAAGTGGGAACCCATAGTTTCTAGTAGAATATTGTTTATTGAGGGTATCTTTTCATCTAATAAGGAATAAATTTGAACTCCTGTAAACCAAGGAAAGTTATGGCAACTGTGGCGCCCCTGAGGCTTCAGACACCACAGGGCACAGCACCTGATTTTAGGTGCTGTGCTTATCCTGGATTCCTGGGTGATCAGTGTCGGTTCTACACAACATCACATCTCAACACACGCCAGCTGTCGGGACGCACCCCCGGTCAGGGTTTCAGGCAGGTACTCCATTAATACTGGGAAGCAGCAACCAGTATATCTGGTTATGGAGCCTTAAGTCAGTTGAGGAGAACTGGTTGAGACTAGTTAGAGAGAGTCTAGTCAGTCGGTCTGAAGAGAAGAAGGGAGACAGCTGACAGTCCCAATCAGTTCAAGTCAGAGCTCACTAGTGACTTTAGTGAAAAGAGCAGTGCGGTCGCTGGGGAGTGAAGTGTGATTTCTTACAGGACCGAGCACCGTCAGGGTGTAGAGCCCTAGATTAGGGGACGCTTTAGGCTCGCCTAATATATCTACAGGGAGAGAAGATTGTACGTTTCTCGGCCCACCATAGTGAACGAAACACAGCAGCAGACTCAGAGCCTGGGAATTGGTACAGAGGTACAGCCCATTGAAAGGTTCGCGCTGCCTGCGAACGGACCGGGACTTTTTATACAAAAAGCCAAGCAGGGACCTTCGAAAGCTACAGGCTACGGGGACCCACTAGTAACAGAGAGGTGCATGAGAAAACAATTCACCGGGTCACAACCGCCACTGGGATCCGAGGAGTTCGGGATCACCTGGAGCCCATCATGGTGGAAACCGGCACCTTGCAGGCATAACGAACAGTTAGTAAAAATATCTTAACTGCAAGCCCCGTGTCATCTGCTTTGTCCTGCACCTCATCAACATCCACCATAGACTTTCCCAACGGTTGCCCCGGGGTACCCGCTCCACCTGTGGGGAGCAAGAAACACCTCAGCCGCCACAACACCATCCCCGGAGATCCCATCCAGCAGCCGCGGCTCCATAGCCGCAAAATTCCACAGGTGGCGTCATAAATCTTTTATAAACTTTATTACCATCCCCCCCATACCGCCATATCAATTGACTCCGCCAGGGTCATGGAGACAGGCCCCACCACCGCTGACTACCCCGGACTAGTCCAGCCAGACACCGAGTATCCCTAAGGCCCTGGGGCGGGCAAGTCACTTTGGCGTCACAAACAGGTTATAAACTTTACTACCATCCTTGCCAATACTGCCACATTAATTGGCTCCACCAGGGTCACAGAGTCGGGCCCACCACTGCTGACTACCCCGGACTAGTCCGGCTCGACACCGAGTCACCTAAGGCCCTGGGGCGAGCGAGTCACAACCAACCAAAAATGTGAGTGTTTAAAAACCCTGATAAGCCAGTCAACAGCATGGAATACCCATCATATATAGTTTGTCATGATGTGACTATAGCATAGTGAGGGACGGGGCCTCAAGCTAGGGGACCCTAGGCTATCCCTAACATCTGGATTACCCCTAATGGTGAAGACACCAGAGTCCCATGCCTTACTATTCTCCTGACCAGATCTAATCTGTTACCACCCTCTCACCAGGGAAGGAAGGGTCAAAAGTGAGATGAAAACACAGATACAGGCAGAAAGTAGAAAAATAAAACTCAGACACCCTGAAAACTAACAGGAACAAACAATGAGAGACTCAGGAGAAAAGCAAGAAGAGGATGGTAGCAACAAAAAGACTACAAGGGTTAACTCCATAACTGCACACACCAACAACTAATACAACCACTAGTTAATCTGGATCACAGAACCTCACCAGATCAGCTAAGATAAACTATAGCTGACACAGAAGTAAGGATCTAGCCAGCATATATAGAATGAGAGCAGATGTGATTAGTTCCCCCATATGTGATCAAATGAGACTAACAAGCAGACCAGCAGAGTTTAACTAGCATGCCTATGAACTACCAACCTGTTGGTTGATGCCAGAGTCTACCTGCTCTGATCAAGAAAATCAGAAAAGTAATCAGGTGGAGTGTCAGAATATGTAGTCTGAACAGATCCCGAGACCAAGATGACAGCCGGCGATGTTTGTAAAAATCTCCATTTGACACAGTTATCAGTAGATGAGAATGGCTTCCAGCGCAAAGGCTCCTTGACTCCTGAGCTGAATAGAGAGCAACAAGGCCAGTCATCAATAGAAAAAATCGGGCTCAACAGAGATGAGAGTTGACTGTCTTTTCTACTACAACATAGCTGCTGATCATCTGGTACATTTCCTGTAGGACAAAATGTAGTGGAAAAGAGGGCACTCAATACTCTTGGGTTTGCTTACTTGGTCAACTGCTTGTACTTGTTTGTCTCCTCTTTTTTTAGGTTTGGCATGCCATTGAAAGTGGGGTCACCAATTTAGCAGGACAAGTATTAGAGGCTCAAAAAATTCATTTGAGTCATTTTAAAATAAAATAAAACCTTTAATGTCAAATGTTATGAAATCCTATAAACAGTTAAGTAGAAGTTTTGAAATTGTTTTTCAAAATTACCTTAACTGTAAAACAAAAAATTACAGATACCTTGAGAGCACGACGACTGCAGGGAAATCTCTAAAATGTACGTCTTCTATTGAAACATTTACACGAGGGACTTATAAATCCTGATAACACAACATAAATATGACTACCATCATTACAATTTGCTCTTTGATGGGGACGGTCATTCTGGAAGGTTTACCATAATTCAATTCTGCGATTGTTTCAACCTTAGAAAGGAATTAACTTTCAAGTTTGCCCAAAGAGCAACTAAAGACGTGTTTTTCATAAGGTAGGTTTTTATTGAAAAAATAAAGTTTAATATCACCAGAGTCCATGGAAGTCATCTTAAAAATGTAAAAATGTAATTTACCGACTGTGTCATACAATGATTTGGATGTGTTCTGCCCGGTATCTACACTCAAGTTTCACTAAAACACCTTATTTTCTTGGTCTTACCATCTCCACTCCTTGAAGTCCTCATGCCAAGCTTTGGAAATTGGGATTCCAGAAAAGACAAAGGTTTTTACTTTCTTTGGCCAAAACGAACTTTTCTTTGGGCACTTTAAAATGAATAAATGAAAAAATACTTATAAAACAGCAGAATATTTTACATGTGATTTTAACCCCTTCACCGCGAGCAATTTTGCGTTTTAGTTTTTTCCTCCCCTTCTTCTGAGAACCATAACTTTTTAATTTTTCCGTCAATATTGCCATTAGAGGGCTTATTTTTTCCAGGACAAGTTGTACTTTTCAAAAGAATCATTAGTTTTACCATATAGTTTACTGTAAAATGGGAAAATAATCTCAAGTGCGCTTAAATTGCAAAAAAGTGAAACTGCACAATTGTTTTGGGAATTTTTTTAATGCACCGTATGGGAAAACTAATGTGTCCTGGTGATTCCACAGCTTAGTATGAGTTTGTAGACACCAAATATGTATACCTTTATTTTTATTTAAGGGGTTAAAAAAAAATCTGAAATTTGTCCAAAAAATGAATTGCGCCATATTCCGCGACCCGTCCCGTTCTCATTTTTCAGTATCTGGGGCTCAGTGATGGCTTATTTTTTGCGTCTTGAGCTGATGTTTTTAATCATACCTTTATTGTACAGATGCTATGTGTTGATCAGCTCTTATGGCATTTTTAAAAAATGTTTGAGGTGACTAAAAAATGTAATGTTGGCGTTCGAAACTTTTTTTCTCACCAACCATGTACTAATCAGATTAATTGACTGTATATTTTGATAGATGGAGCATTTCTGAATGGGGCAATAACAAATATGTGTAGATTTTTTATTTTTAAAAAAGTTTTATTTTCAAGGGCGTGGTTTGAACTTTTAGGGTTTTTCTATTTCTTCATATTTTTAAAAACTTTTTTTAATTTTTTTTATTTATTTTACTAGTTCCCTTAGGGGACGATATGGATCATAAGTCTGATCGCCTGTGCATTTCTGTTGATCAGCAGACATGAAGTATTCCTCCAATAGCCGGCGCTCTGTCGGCTCTCACATGAAATATGTCATGATTGTGTCAGGGTTCATCATATGACCTTGAGCTACCATGCAACCATTGGCTCCCCATGATCAAATCAGGGGCCTCTGATGGCAGCAGGGAACAGCGCAATCCCCGCTGCGGCCATTTAAAGTGATATGCAGGCGCGGGTGGATCGCAGATCCACCAACACCTCATAGCCCCACATGTCAGCTGTTCAAATCAGTAGACATGTGCAAGGATTATCCCCCCGGCTCACCATAGCAGTGATGTCATTGGTTGTGAAGTGATTAATGGCATTTTTTATGTATATTATATTGTACAGTATATTATAATATATTCTATATTGGGTTTTTTTTCCTGACATTTTTTAAGAACCAGAGCCTATGGGGAAAAATGCCAGAAAAATAGCAAAACAATTTTAAATAGAAAATGCTACTAAGACAATAAAAAGCCACATTTTTGTATGCATTATGTTTTCTATTTAAATATACACTCTTGTTTTTGGTCAAGACTGATGCCATGAAAGATCAAACTGTGATGTTTTCTGTAAAATCCTGTTTGCTAAATCAGACTTATAGGGAAAAAAAGAGGGATAAGATAAGATGAGAAAGGCATTATAAATGGTGCAGGCTTGAAATGGAGAGTCAACAAAGAGCCAGCACCAATGTGCACTAAGGCATCAAATATTCCAAACTGCATTATAAAATTTTTTTTTTTTTTTTTTTTTTTTTTTTTTGAGATTTTTGGCAAAAAATTGCAATTTCTTGAGCTGCTTCGCCACGTCACGGCAAATCTCATTTGAAGCAGTCCTACACTAAAATATTTTTATAAAATGTGCCATGCGGCATCACATATAAATAGCAGAACTGCTCTCAGCAGCACTCACCTGGTCTATTGCAGTCCCGTACCCATGACTGAGTCATGGCTGTGGGCGGGACAGGTCCAAGCAAATGCTGCATGAAGTATATATATAGCCTGTGGACAAAGCCTGATGACCCAATGTGAACAGTCACCAAACGCCAAAATCTATACAGATGGAATACATCCCAAATTGGGGTGCATAGCAAGGTGGAGGTCAACCACCGACCAATTCAACAAAGAAACAACAAAGAGCCAGCACCAATGTGCACTAAGGCATCAAATATTCCAAACTGCATTATAAAAAATTTTTTTTTTTTTTTTTTTTTTTTTTTTTTGAGATTTTTGGCAAAAAATTGCAATTTCTTGAGCTGCTTCGCCACGTCACGGCAAATCTCATTTGAAGCAGTCCTACACTTTGTTGTTTCTTGTTGAATTGGTCGGTGGTTGACCTCCACCTTGCTATGCACCCCAATTTGGGATGTATTCCATCTGTATAGATTTTGGCGTTTGGTGACTGTTCACATTGGGTCATCTGGCTTTGTCCACAGGCTATATATATACTTCATGCAGCATTTGCTTGGACCTGTCCCGCCCACAGCCATGACTCAGTCATGGGTACGGGACTGCAATAGACCAGGTGAGTGCTGCTGAGAGCAGTTCTGCTATTTATATGTGAGGCCGCATGGCACATTTTATAAAAATATTTTAGTGTAGGACTGCTTCAAATGAGATTTGCCGTGACGTGGCGAAGCAGCTCAAGAAATTGCAATTTTTTGCCAAAAATCTCAAAAAAATTTTTATAATGCAGTTTGGAATATTTGATGCCTTGGTGCACATTGGTGCTGGCTCTTTGTTGTTTCTTTGTTGAATTGGTCGGTGGTTGACCTCCACCTTGCTATGCACCCCAATTTGGGATGTATTCCATCTGTATAGATTTTGGCGTTTGGTGACTGTTCACATTGGGTCATCTGGCTTTGTCCACAGGCTATATATATACTTCATGCAGCATTTGCTTGGACCTGTCCCGCCCACAGCCATGACTCAGTCATGGGTACGGGACTGCAATAGACCAGGTGAGTGCTGCTGAGAGCAGTTCTGCTATTTATATGTGAGGCCGCATGGCACATTTTATAAAAATATTTTAGTGTAGGACTGCTTCAAATGAGATTTGCCGTGACGTGGCGAAGCAGCTCAAGAAATTGCAATTTTTTGCCAAAAATCTCAAAAAAATTTTTATAATGCAGTTTGGAATATTTGATGCCTTGGTGCACATTGGTGCTGGCTCTTTGTTGTTTCTTTGTTGAATTGGTCGGTGGTTGACCTCCACCTTGCTATGCACCCCAATTTGGGATGTATTCCATCTGTATAGATTTTGGCGTTTGGTGACTGTTCACATTGGGTCATCTGGCTTTGTCCACAGGCTATATATATACTTCATGCAGCATTTGCTTGGACCTGTCCCGCCCACAGCCATGACTCAGTCATGGGTACGGGACTGCAATAGACCAGGTGAGTGCTGCTGAGAGCAGTTCTGCTATTTATATGTGAGGCCGCATGGCACATTTTATAAAAATATTTTAGTGTAGGACTGCTTCAAATGAGATTTGCCGTGACGTGGCGAAGCAGCTCAAGAAATTGCAATTTTTTGCCAAAAATCTCAAAAAAATTTTTATAATGCAGTTTGGAATATTTGATGCCTTGGTGCACATTGGTGCTGGCTCTTTGTTGTTTCTTTGTTGAATTGGTCGGTGGTTGACCTCCACCTTGCTATGCACCCCAATTTGGGATGTATTCCATCTGTATAGATTTTGGCGTTTGGTGACTGTTCACATTGGGTCATCTGGCTTTGTCCACAGGCTATATATATACTTCATGCAGCATTTGCTTGGACCTGTCCCGCCCACAGCCATGACTCAGTCATGGGTACGGGACTGCAATAGACCAGGTGAGTGCTGCTGAGAGCAGTTCTGCTATTTATATGTGAGGCCGCATGGCACATTTTATAAAAATATTTTAGTGTAGGACTGCTTCAAATGAGATTTGCCGTGACGTGGCGAAGCAGCTCAAGAAATTGCAATTTTTTGCCAAAAATCTCAAAAAAATTTTTATAATGCAGTTTGGAATATTTGATGCCTTGGTGCACATTGGTGCTGGCTCTTTGTTGTTTCTTTGTTGAATTGGTCGGTGGTTGACCTCCACCTTGCTATGCACCCCAATTTGGGATGTATTCCATCTGTATAGATTTTGGCGTTTGGTGACTGTTCACATTGGGTCATCTGGCTTTGTCCACAGGCTATATATATACTTCATGCAGCATTTGCTTGGACCTGTCCCGCCCACAGCCATGACTCAGTCATGGGTACGGGACTGCAATAGACCAGGTGAGTGCTGCTGAGAGCAGTTCTGCTATTTATATGTGAGGCCGCATGGCACATTTTATAAAAATATTTTAGTGTAGGACTGCTTCAAATGAGATTTGCCGTGACGTGGCGAAGCAGCTCAAGAAATTGCAATTTTTTGCCAAAAATCTCAAAAAAATTTTTATAATGCAGTTTGGAATATTTGATGCCTTGGTGCACATTGGTGCTGGCTCTTTGTTGTTTCTTTGTTGAATTGGTCGGTGGTTGACCTCCACCTTGCTATGCACCCCAATTTGGGATGTATTCCATCTGTATAGATTTTGGCGTTTGGTGACTGTTCACATTGGGTCATCTGGCTTTGTCCACAGGCTATATATATACTTCATGCAGCATTTGCTTGGACCTGTCCCGCCCACAGCCATGACTCAGTCATGGGTACGGGACTGCAATAGACCAGGTGAGTGCTGCTGAGAGCAGTTCTGCTATTTATATGTGAGGCCGCATGGCACATTTTATAAAAATATTTTAGTGTAGGACTGCTTCAAATGAGATTTGCCGTGACGTGGCGAAGCAGCTCAAGAAATTGCAATTTTTTGCCAAAAATCTCAAAAAAATTTTTATAATGCAGTTTGGAATATTTGATGCCTTGGTGCACATTGGTGCTGGCTCTTTGTTGTTTCTTTGTTGAATTGGTCGGTGGTTGACCTCCACCTTGCTATGCACCCCAATTTGGGATGTATTCCATCTGTATAGATTTTGACGTTTGGTGACTGTTCACATTGGGTCATCTGGCTTTGTCCACAGGCTATATATATACTTCATGCAGCATTTGCTTGGACCTGTCCCGCCCACAGCCATGACTCAGTCATGGGTACGGGACTGCAATAGACCAGGTGAGTGCTGCTGAGAGCAGTTCTGCTATTTATATGTGAGGCCGCATGGCACATTTTATAAAAATATTTTAGTGTAGGACTGCTTCAAATGAGATTTGCCGTGACGTGGCGAAGCAGCTCAAGAAATTGCAATTTTTTGCCAAAAATCTCAAAAAAATTTTTATAATGCAGTTTGGAATATTTGATGCCTTGGTGCACATTGGTGCTGGCTCTTTGTTGTTTCTTTGTTGAAATGGAGAGTCGTATCAGATCCAGGTGCCTACAGTCGCACCAGATGACCAGAGGATCTCCCAGACTGTATATACACTATAGCCATCTGTGTCTCTAAAAATGTATTTTCTCAATTATTGCCCAGCAACCAAAAGAATAATGGAAGGGTCAAACCAAACATCTCCAGAAAGATTCATCCTCATTGGTCTGTCTAATATTCTGTATCTCCAGATCCTCTGCTTTTTCGTATTCTTGGTGATGTATGTATTAACTTTGACAGGGAATTCTCTACTAATTATCGCGGTGAGGATCAATTTGAAGCTACAGACGCCCATGTACTTCTTTTTGAGCAATCTCTCAATTCTTGACATCTGCTTTTCCTCCACCATAGTCCCCAAAATTCTTATAAATACTATTTCCGTGGACAGAAGTATTTCCCGATTGGGATGTGCTCTTCAAATGTATTTCCATTTGGCGTTGGGTGCCACAGAATGCATAGTACTTGCCATCATGGCTTATGATAGATTTGTAGCCATTTGTAACCCCCTGCACTACACCAACATCATGAGCAAGATGTTGTGCTCCTGTTTAGCTGCTGGGTCATGGAGTTTTTGCTTCATGAACTCAGCCATTCATGTGGTCCTCACATTTCATCTACCCTTCTGTAGATCTCACCATGTCAACCACTTCTTCTGTGAGATGCCTCCATTCTTTCGACTGTCTTGCAAAGACACTTGGTTCAATGAAATAGTAATGTACATCTCAGCTGGAATCATTGCCACATGTTCTTTTGTCTTGATTCTAATTTCATATGTCAACATAATCTCTTCCATTTTAAGGATCCGTTCTTCACAAGGGAGGCAAAAAGCTTTCTCAACGTGTGCATCACACCTTACGGTGGTGTCTCTCTATTATGGGACTATTATGTTCATGTATCTGAGACCTCCCTCCTTGCACTCTCCTGAGACGGACAAGATCATATCCATACTGTATACGGCGGTAACTCCAATGTTGAATCCCATCATCTACAGTATGAGGAATAAGGATGTTAAAGGAACTATAAGAATAATATTTATTGGGCATTCATTATAACATTAAATGGGTTCTAGCTATGTTTTCTCAACAATATCAGTCTTTATATTTTCAAACATGAAAAAAATCTTAGTAATAGCAACCAGAAATAACAGAAGATCAAATATTTTTGAACATATTAATAGATTCCGACACTTATTAAATGTTATAATAAACAGAAATCATCAGCAGATTTTGGACCATTACGATGTTAAGGTGTTGGGATTTAGCTTTCCAACTATGCCCATAGCAAAGCCAGTTATTTTGGAATTAACTAGTGAAAAAATGTATTATTTACCCAAGATAAGTCTGGGACTCTCCTCAAGAGGCAATCAGTGCAGATAATGGTGCATAAAAGGACTTGAGCATGTGCAGATAATTGCAGTATAGTGACCATGCCATGATTCATGTATGGCTCTGCTGTTCCTGAGCCGATGCATGTTTCCTGCCTCCAGGGTTTAGGTCCCTTGGGAGGGGCCTGTTCGTTCTGGCCTCATTCCGGGTGTTGTGCTGCCATATGTTGGTGCTGCTACCTCCGGGACGCCGCCAGTAAAATTTCCGACTTTGCTGCGTGCATTCCTGAGAGAATTTCATCCTGACCTCAGTACCTCCTGCCTGACCTGACCTGACCTCTCAGTTTTCCCAGCCTGTCCTGACCTCCATCCCTCCTGCCTGTCCTGACGTCTGTCCCTCTTTCTCGACCTTACCTCCATTCCTCCCTGTCCTCCGGACTCCGGTCCTGTTTTCTGTCCTCCACTCCCTCCCCTGTGCTTACTTGCTCTCTCGGTCTCCAACCTCAGCCCTATTCTTTGAATTTGTCTTATTTTCTCCTTGGTTCAGACATGACATCCCGGCATAGACCCTGACTGATCGACTACCCCTGCTCTTGTGTTAGCGACCTCTAGTGGGCTTTGGTCTTACTGCACTCAGGAGTTCTCTTTTCTACTTGAGTCCCAGCACCCCCTAGCGGTAGCTTGACGGCCCATGGTGCTACCTCACAATGCGCCTGATGTTGAAGAAAACGGAGTCCGGAACTCATTTCAGATAACATATAAGCTCTTCTACTACCAAATTCCAAAATGTATAGTTCTAACATGGTCATGTTTGTAAACTAAATCCCATTTGCATAACAATATGCAACAACTGTAGAAAAAGACATGAATCGTACATCCCAAAATCAAACTTTGATCTAAAGCCGATAGGCAAAAATTCAATACCTGAACTTTAGGTTCTTGGTTTAACATTCTGATCAGACTGTGTGGAACCCACTACCATGTCACGGCGAATCCCATATGCATAACAACATACTGGTGGCTTAGTGGCCCAAGAACTGGTAACAGGTTCCTTTACGATAAGAGGTTACATTCCTACCCCTTCAGCCCCCGGGCACTTTCCGTTTTTGCGTTTTTGTCTTTTGCTCCCCTTCTTCCGAGAGGCGTAACTTTTTTATTTTTCTGACAATCTTGCCATATGAGGGCTTGTTTTATGCGGGACGAGTTGTACTTTTAAATGAAACCATAAGTTTTACCATATAATATACTGGAAAATGGCAAAAAAATTCCAAGTACGGAAAAATTTCAAAAAAAGTATGATCGTACAATAGTTTTTGGGATATTATATTCACCGTGTTCACTATATGGTAAAACTGATGTATCTATGTGATGCCTCAGGTCAGTGTGAGTTTGTAGACACCAAACATGAATAGGTTTACTTGTATTTAAGGGGTTAAAAAAATTCACAAGCTTGTCCAATAAACGTGGCGCACGTTTTGCGCCATTTTCCAAAACCCATAGCGGTCTCATTTTTCGGGATCTATGGCTCAGTGATGGCTTACTTTTTGCGTCTCGACCTAACATTTTTAACGGTACCATTTTTGCGCAGATGCTACGTTTTGATCGCCTGTTATTGCATTTTGCGCAAAATATGTGGCGACCAAAAAAACATAATTTTGCCGTTTGGAATTTTTTTGCCGCTACGCCGTTTACTGATCAGATTAATTAATTTTATATTTTGATAGATCGGGCATTTCTGAACGCGGCGATACCCAATATGTGTATATTTTTTATTTTTTTAACCCTTTAATTTTCAATGGGATGAAAGGGGGTGATTTGAACTTTTAGGTTTTTTTATTTTTTTAATTTTTTAAAACTTTTTTTTAACTTTTTTTTTATTTTACTAGTCTCCCTAGGGGGCTATAGCGATCAGAAATCCCATCGCTCTGCACTATCTGCAGATCTCAGCTACAGAGATGAGAACTGCAGATTTGGTGCTTTACTTTCAATTCCGGCTGTATTCCGGCATTGAGAGGAAGTGACTCATGCTAGCTACAGGCGTCATCACATGACCCTGTGCTACCATGGCAACCACCGAAAGTCATGTGATCATGTCACGTGACTTCCGATGGGGGCGGGGTAAGTGACTGTCATGGTGGCGCGCATATACATCTCGCTGCCAGATTTTGACAGCGAGATGTAAGGGGTTAATGGCCGCGATTCCACCCGCGACTAGCAGGCACACATGTCAGCTGTTGAAAACAGCTGATATGTGCGTGGATCGCCGCCGCCTGCCCACAGCAGGGGGCAGGGATTAACTGCACACGATCCATGACGTACCCAGTACATCATGGGTCGTTAAGGGGTTAATAAGAGTGTCCATTTCACAGGACCCCCACATTACCTGTGATATAGAAGGATAATAGTTTCTATAATTCTATATTTTAAATATTTTATTATTACATTTAGTGTTAGTTAGTACATTTTGTTTAGTACATACCACCCTCATGATCTCATATTCAAGGTTTTATTTTTGTTTAAAATATGTTCTTATCTTATATGTAAGACTCTGTCTCTGTATTTCTGAGACTTAAAGGTCATATCTGATGCGGGGGGGGGGGGGTGGGAGAGGCAACTGGCAAATTTCCACTGAAGCATTTATGTAATATCCCATTGGTCTGTAAATGGTATAAATTATGCGTGTACTGGTAAATAAACAGAAGCTGATTTTGATCACACAAGTGTGCATTTCCTTTCTCCAAGCGATTGATATCTAAGAGGCCTAATTCAAATTTGAGCCTCACTGGTGATCCCGTAATCTGACCTTTGAGTCAAAGCAGAACAGCTACAAGACCTATCATGATTAGAGATGAGCGGACCTGTGGAAGGTCGGTTTAGCAGCTTCATCCAGACTTGAAATAAAGTTCGGTTTAGGACCTAGACTTGACCTGAACTCCCATGGAAGTCACTAATTGGGCAGTTCGGGTCTCTGCCCACATACAGCCACCCATCAACAGGACACTACCAGGGGAGGGTGGGTGAGATTTTCCATTTTTATTGGACATACTACATCCTATCACACTGTTGTTACCCCCAGTGCGCATCCATTCAAGCACTGGGGTGAGCATCGGGCATACCTGAGCACAGTGATGCTCGCGTCAGTGGTATGCATACGTAAAACACCCAAACTCTGATGTTTTCGTAAAGTCTGTGTTTGATCCGAACACCAAACCTCAAGTTCACTCATCTCTAGTCATGGTACATGGTATTTTCTTCATATTTAATTTGATTTCTGGATATAAGGTTTTTTTTGTCTTAAGGGTAATTTTGATGTTTTTCAATATTTTATGGAAAAAATAAAAAAAAATAATGTCAATTCTGGAATACTAATATTAAGCTTAGATTAAAGCTTTGAACCTCAACATGTCGACAGCATAAAGAGAATGGCATCATTACAACATTCACATGATCCATTTTTCAAAATTGAATCACCTGTATTCAACGTAGTTCAGCTTTGTAATTCTTACACACTGGAGCCTAATACAAAGTGTTCCAAGTGTGACCTCACTAGGGACTTGTATAAGAACAAAACCATCTTCGTTTCACGAGTATCCAGGCCTCTTTTAATGCATCCAAGTTTTTATTAGCCTTGGTAGCAGCTGCCTGACATTGGTCACATAAGGTCAGTTTGTTATTAACTCATACACCCAAGTCTTTTTCATTTTTTCCTTCCACATTACTTTGGTTCCTGTGAAGCCCCTAAAGGGTTAATAAACTTATTGGATGTGGTTCTGAGCAGTGTGAGGGGTGCAGTGTTTAGATTGGTGTCACTTTTTGGTATTTTCTGTCACCTAGGCCTCTCAAGGTCACTTCAAATGTGATGTGGTCCCTAAAAAAATGGTTTTGTAAATTTTGTTGGAAAACTGAAAAGTTGCTGATGAACGTTGAACCCTTCTAACCGCCTAACAAAAACAAATGATGCTGATATAAAGTAGACAGGTGGGAAATGCTATTTAGTAACTATTGACAGAACTCTCTGGATTAAGAGTATAAAAATTAAAAGTTTGAAAACTGGAAAATGTTCAAAATGTTTGCCAAATTTCTGATATTTTCACAAATACACGCAAAAGATATCATCTTAATTTTCTACCTATCCTGAAGTACAAAATGTCACGGAAAAAAACAATCTCAGAATCACTGGGATTTATTGAAGTGTTCCAGAATTATGACCTGTCAAAGTGATAATGGTCAGAAATGAAAAACTTGGCCCGGTCACGAAGGCAAAAACAGGGTCTAGCATGAAAAGGCTAAAACAAAATGGTGTGGAAAGAAAGGCACCCGTTACACTTGGGTTTGCTTACTTGGTCTACTGCTTGTACTTGCTGTTTCTTCTTTTTTTAGGTTTGGCAAGCCATTGAAAGTGAGGTCACCAATTTAGCAGGACAAGTATTACAGGGTCAAAAATTTCATTTAAGTCATTTTAAAATAAAATAAAAACTTTAGTGTCAAATGTTATGAAATCCTATAAACAGTTAAGTAGAAGTTTTGAATGTTTTTTTCAAAACTTCCTTGACTGAAAAAAAAATTACAGATACCTTGAGAGCATGATGACTACAGGGAAATCTCTAAAATGTACGTCTCCGGTTGAAACATTTACACGAGGGACTTATAAATCCTGATAACACAACATAAATATGACGACCATCATTACAATTTGCACTTTGATGGGGATGGTCATTCTGGAAGGTTCCCCATAATTTGATTATGCGATTGTTTCAACCTAATGAAGGAATTATCTTTCAGTTTGGCCAAAGAGCAACAAAAGACGTGTTTTCCATAAGGTAGGTAGGTTTTTATTGAAAAAAAGAGTTAAAATCACCAGAGTCCATGGAAATCATCTTAAAATAAAATATAAAAATGTAATTTAATTCACTCAATGCATTATACAATGATTTTAGATGGTGTCCTGCTGGGTAGCTACACCCAATTTATACTCAATAGCTTCTTTTCTTGGTCTTACTGTCTCCACTCCTTGAAGTCCTCGCGCCAAGCTTTGGAAATGGGAATTCCAGAAACAAGAAAGGTTTTTAACTTTCCTTGACCAAAGTGAACTTTTCCTTGGGTGCTTGAAAATGAATGAAAAAACACCTATAAAATACTAAAATACGGTATTTTATGGATTTGCTAGTGGCATTTTTTATGCATATTATATTATATATTTATGTATATTTATATTGTTATGTACATCATTTTTTTTCCTGACATTTTATAAGTCTCAGACCCTATGGGAAAAAAATGCCAGAAAAAATACCAAGACAATTTTGCATTAAAAAAGCTACTAATCCAAAAAAAATCCACAGTTTTGCATGTTTCTTTTTAAATATAGACTATTGTTTTTGGCCATGACTGATGCCATGAATTACACAATGAAAAGTGCCATGTTTTCTGCAAAATCCTGTGTGTTAAATCAGACTTATAGGGGGATACAAAGAGGGATAAGATAAGATGAGAAAGGCATTATAAATGGTGCAGGCTTGAAATGGAGAGTCGTATCAGATCCAGGTGCAGACAGTCGCACCAGATGACCAGAGGATCTCCCAGACTGTATATACACTATTGCCATCTGTATATCTAAATATGTACTTTTTCAATTATTGCCCAGCAACCAAAAGAATTATGGAAGGGTTAAACCAAACATCTCCAGAAAGGTTCATCCTCCTTGGCCTGTCTAATATCCTGTATCTCCAGATCCTCTGTTTTATCTTATTCTTGGTGATGTATATATTAACTTTGACAGGGAATTCTCTACTAATTATCGCGGTGAGGATCAATTTGAAGCTACAGACGCCCATGTACTTCTTTTTGAGCAATCTCTCGATTATTGACATCTGCTTCTCCTCCACCATAGTCCCCAAAATTCTTATAAATACTATTTCCGTGGACAGAAGTATTTCCCGATTGGGATGTGCTCTTCAAATGTATTTCCATTTGGCGTTGGGTGCCACAGAATGCATAGTACTTGCCGTTATGGCTTATGATAGATTTGTAGCCATTTGTAAGCCCCTGCACTACACCAACATCATGAACAAGACATTGTGCTCCTGTTTAGCTGCTGGGTCATGGAGTTTTTGCTTCATGAACTCAGCCATTCATGTGGTCCTCACCTTTCATCTACCCTTCTGTAGATCCCACCATGTCAACCACTTCTTCTGTGAGATGCCTCCATTCTTTCAATTGTCTTGCAAAGACACTTGGTTCAATGAAATAGCAATGTACATCTCAGCTGGAATCATTCCCTCATGTTCTGTTGTCTTGATTCTAATTTCATATGTCCACATCATCTCTTCCATTTTAAGGATCCGTTCTTCACAAGGGAGGCAAAAAGCTTTCTCAACGTGTGCATTACACCTTACGGTGGTGTCTCTCTATTATGGGACTATTATGTTCATGTATCTGAGACCTCGCTCCTTGCACTCTCCTGAGACGGACAAGATCATATCCATACTGTATACGGCGGTAACTCCAATGTTGAATCCCATCATCTACAGTATGAGGAATACGGATGTTAAAGGAACTATAAGAATAATATTTAATGGGCAGTTATTAGACCATTAAATGTGTTCTCAACAATATCATTCTTTATATTTTCAAATATGGAAAAAATCTTAGAACTAGCAACCAAAAATAACAGAAGATCAAATATTTTGGAACATAGTAGGTTACAACCCTTATTTAATGTTATAATGAACAGAAAGCATCAGTAGATTTTGGACCATTACGACGTTAGGGAGTTGGGATTTAGCTTTCCAACTAGGCCTATAGAAAAAACACTCATTCTGGAATTAACTAGTTAAAAATGTATTATTTACCCAAGATAAGTCCGGAACTCTCCTTAAGAGGCAAAAAGTGCAGATAATGGTGCATAAAGGGACTTGAGCATGTGCAGATAATTGCAGTATAGTGCCCATGGTTCTACCTTATGTCAAAGAGAACGGAGTCCGGAACTCATTTCAGGTATCATAAAAGCTCTTCAACAGCCAAATTCCAAAATGTATAGTTCCAACATGATCATGTTTATAAACTAAATCCCATATGCATAACAATATACAACAACTGTAGAAATAGACATGACTCACACATCCCAAAACCACACTTTGATCTAAAGCCGCTAGGCAAAAATGAAATGCCTGAACATGAGGTTCTTGGTTTAACATTCTGATAAGACTGTGTAAAACCCACTGCCATGTCACGGCGAATCCCATATGCATAACAACATACTGGTGGTTTAGTGGCCCAAGATGCGGTAATAGGTTCCTAGGTTCCTTTAAGATAAGAGATTACATCCCTACCTAATAAGAGTGTCCATTTCACAGGGCCCCCACATTACCTGTGATATAGAAGGATAATAGTTTCTATAATTCTATATTTTAAATATTTTATTATTTCGTTTAGTGTTAATTATAACATTTTGTTTAGTACATACCAGCCTCATAGTCTCATATTCAAGGTTTTATTTTCCTATCTCATATGCAAGACTCTGTCTTTGTATTTCTGAGACTTAAAGGTCATATATGACACGGGGGGGGTGTAACTGGTAAATTTCCACTGAAGCATTTATGCAATATTGTGACGCCCCTGGACTATCAGGTCATCACAGGGTACTGTACAAGCTGCCCTTCCGTGCAGCGTGCAGTATTCCGCCTCTCTCTTGGTTCTGGGTCCCTACTGAAATGGTGTTGCCTCCAACAGCAAATCAAATCCTAGAGACTCCCTGCACCACACCCACCTGACACACCAGTGGCCGGCTTGAGTGAAAAAGAGTCGCCCATCAGGGGGGGTTAGGGAGGGGAGGTGAGGAGTGTGGAGAGTAGAGTCTGTCTGTGAGTGGAGAAAGAGTTGGAAGTATTCCTCAAGCTGAGAAGAGCTCAGAGGAAGTCGGGAGTGGTGACTCCTGAAGTAGCTGCCTAGGTTGAAGACGGTGCGGTGGTCTGGGCCTAGAGAAGTCAGACCCCCAGTCGCAGGGGATTGTGGTAAGGTGCTCGGACCAGTCGAGGAGGACGGCTGGCAGCCTAGCCCTATTACCGGTCCGGGACCGAAGGCACGACGGGGTACACGGACCCTAGGTCGGGGAGTAGCTTCAGGCAACGCGACAATTCACCTCAGGAGAACAGAGCCTTCACAATCCATTCCACCAAAATGGTCCAGAAATTCCCAAGCGTGAGCCCTGAGAGCAAGCTCCCATGCTTAGCCATAGTAGGAAGCGAGGACCATCTACGTCCATGATACCGGGCCATCAAGTTGAAGTCTAACTAAGTGCCAGGAGGCAGGTGACGTATCACTAGGCAGCACCTCTTGTGGACGGGGCCCGGACGAGCTCCCCTCAGCGGCAGCGGTATCCAGAGACTTGGTTTACCTGGTTGTCAGTGTCTGCCTATGAACTGAGTGAGTACGAGAGTGACCCCTGCATTCCCACGGCACCCCTCACTGAGATCCAGGGCACCCCCTACCCGTGGAGGGTTACAACACCTTGCTGCCCCCGCTCCATCATCCCCAGGTACTCTCAACGGCAGCGGTGGTACTCCAAATTACCACACACCACGGGTGGCGTCACGAACTATAACTGCCCTGTAAATACCCCCCTTTTTCATTCGAGTGGCCGCACAACCCCCGGGTCTGGAGACCTCAAGCCACAGCGAACCCGGATCCGAACAGCTCGGCTGCTTCCATGGGGGCGGTACAGTAGTACATTGGTCAGTAAATTATATAAATTATGCATCCACTGATAAATAAACAGAAGCTGATTTTGCTCACAACAAGTGTGCATGTCCTTTCTCCAAGCGCTTGATAGCTAAGATCAATTTGGACCTCACTGGTGATCCCGTAATCTGACCTTTGAGTCAGAGCAGAACAGCTACAAGACCTATCATGATTAGAGATGAGCGGACCCGTGGAAGGTCGGTTTAGCAGCTTCATCCGGACTTGAGATAAAGTTCGGTTTGGGACCTAGACTTGACCTGAACTCCAATGGATATCAATAATTGGGCAGTTCGGGTCTCTGCCCACATACAGCCAGCCATAAACAGAACACTACTGGGGCAGGGTGCGTGGGATTTTCCATTTTTTGTGGACACACTACATCCTATCACACTATTGTTACCCCCAGAGCGAATCCATTCAAGGACTGGGGTAAGCATCGGGCATACCCGAGCACAGTGATGCTTGCGTGAGTGGTTTGAATGCGTAAAGCCACCAAACTGTTTTTTTTTTTTTTTTGTAAAGTCTGTGTTTAATACGAACACCGAAGCTTGGGTTCACTCATCCCTAGTCATGGTACATGGTATTTTCTTCATATTTAACTTGTTTTCTGGATATGAGGTTTACTTAGTCTTAAGGGTAATTCTGCTGTTTTTCAATCCTGCATAGAAAAAAAGAGAAAATAACTACTGTATGTCAACTCTTCAATACTCATAATAAGCTGAGATTGAAGCTGGAAACCTCAACATGTCGACAGCATGTAGAGAATGGCATCATTATAATGTATAAGTATAATGTAGTTCAGCTATGTAATTCGTATACAGTGAAGTCTAATACACTGTCTTCCAAGTGTGGTCGCACTAGGGACTTCTATAAGAGCAAAACTATCTTCTTATGAGCATCTGCCTGGCATTGGTCATGTAAGGTGAGTTTGTTATCCACTCATACACCCAAGTCTTTTTCAGTGATAGTTTTACCCAGTGTTTTGCCACTTGATACATACTGTGTAATAGTGTATGTTATTTCTTTTCCCAAGAATATAACCTTTCATTTATCTACATTAAACTTCATTTGCTATTTTTTTAGCTCGAATCTCCAGATTAGAGCCGTATGTAATATTAAATTATCCTCCTTTGTGTTGATTATCCTGCATAGTTTAGTATCATCTGCAAATATTGCAATTCTATTTTGAATGTCCGCTACATGGCCATTAATACATATGTTAAAAAGAAGAGAGTCCAATACTGACCCCTGTATTTCCCCAATGTTAATTATGACCCAATCAAAGTTTGTTTCTATTAATAGCTACTCTCTGTTTTTTTAAACTGAACCAGTTGTTAACCCAATTATATATATTTCATCTAACCTTGGTTCTCTCATTTTATTTCTCAATTTTTTTCTTAAGTGGCGCTACAACAGATGATATGCAACATTCAGAGCATTACCGTGGACCACTCTGGAACTTACATATTAATGGAAGCTTACTAGATTAGTCTGATGTGTCCAATTCATCATAAACCCATGAGGTTATTTTTGTTGAGGAGCTTACCCCATAGCGATGATAATCACATTATTCACTTTTCCACCTTCCCATAGTAACTTTCCTTCTATTTAAGTCTATTGTATTACCATATTTATGTCTGATACGTAGGACTGAATCGTTACTCTTATACCCTTTAAATCACTTGAATAAATAGTACCTATTATATCCACATAGAGTGCTGGATTCTTTCACCAACTGATTTCTGCGGGATAGCAGTCAGGAGCAGCTGAGCAGATAATGAAATAACGGTCTGGGGCAGAGCTAAAAGGGGAAATTTGATTTGACTCTTGTAAAAAGAAATGGCTAATAAAAATAAATAATTACAAAGCAAGCTTTCGAGACTGTTAAGGTATCTTCATCAGGCATGGTACCATTACTGATGAAGACAATTAAGTAGTCTCGAAAGCTTGGTTTGTAACATCAATTATTTTATTTTTATTAGCCATTAAAATGTATCATAATGATAAGATTATTAATTTGTTCTCCCATTGAGAGCAATCAATCTTTTGCCAGGAAAGTCAAGGTGAACATGGACAGAAAGCGATTGAACAGTGAGCAAAACTTGATGGAAAGTAGTAAATTAGCAAGGACCAGGACAGCAGAATATGCAAAATGGCTGGCAGATAAAGAGCATTAAATGAAAGAAAAGAGCCAGGAGTATGAATATACGCAGGAGTTGTAGATGTCGTCAGTTTTGCACCGGGATTGTCACACCTAATAGATGCGGCAATACTGGGCGGCTACGGGCTGTACATACCCGCCCCCAGCTGGCTTTATCACGGCTGGGGATGAAAATTAGGGGGAACCGCACGTTTTTGTTTTTTTTTCATTAATTATTTACATTAAAAAAAAATCCGGAGTCACACTTGCGAGAGATATACTGCTTTCCCCACCCACCGACCATCCTGCCGCCTGTGATTGGTTGCAGTCAGCTGACACGCTGCCACTCAGGGTGGGGGCACATCTAACTGCAACCAATTACACGGGCCGGTGGGTGGGCTAAGTAGTAAATATTGAATTGTCGGCTCCGGAAGGGAAAAGCGTGACCAAGAAGGAGTTTGCCGCCATGACAGTGCCTCTGTGAGTATGCCGCGCTTCCTACTACCCCCCTATCCCCTCCACAAACTTTTTAATCTCCGGATTCTGGTCCCCATTAACTTATATGGGCACTGGATTCCGGAGCGGATCGGACTCTTTTTAAAATCCGGCTGTGGTCCGCCAGTCCCGGTTATTGGTGGGTTCAATCAACTCTATTGCAGATGACTCAGGGAGAGGAACTGCAACAACTACAAAGTTTCTCCAGATGTATACAAGCCGACTACTTGCACTGAAGATTTGTTTAGGGTATAAGAGCTATCAGTAGCACCAAGTAGTAGGAAGTGAAGGTATATAACCCCTTCACCCCCATGCGATTTTCCATTTGTTTTTTTTTTTTGCTCCCGTTCTTCTGCGAGCCGTAACTTTTTTATTTTAAAATCAACCTTGCCATATGAGAGCTTATTTTTTGCGAGACGAGTTGTACTTTAAATGAAACCACAAGTCTTACCAAATAGTGTACTGGAAAACAGCAAAATGAATTCCAAGTGTGGAAAAACTATTTTTGCGCAGTTGCTACGTTTTAATCGCCTGTTATTGCATTTTGCACCAAATTTGGGAAGACCAAAAAACCTAATTTTGACGTTTGGATATTTTTTTGCCGTTACACAGTTTACCAATCAGATTAATTGATTTTATATTTTGATAGCTCAGGCATTTCTGAATGCAGTGATACCAAATATGTCGATATTTTTTGTTTTTTTAACCTTTTAATTTTCAATGGAGTGAATGGAGGGTGAATTGAACTTTCAGGGGTTTTTTTTCCTTTTTTCAATTTTTTAAAACTTTCTTTTTACTTTTTTTTATTTTACTAGTCCCCCTATGGGGCTATAAGAATCATTATTCTGATCGCTTGTTCATTTCTGGAGATCACAGCTGCTGAGTTCTGATCTACAGATATGCTGCACTTCTCTTAAAGCCAGCACTCTGCCAGCAGTAAGAGGAAGAGAGTCATGATAGTGAAAGAAGTCATCACATGATGTGCTACCATAGCACCATCGGCTCCACGTGATCACGTCACAGGGCCTCCGAAGGCAGCGAGGAAAGATGCGTTCACCGCTATGGGCATTTACATCGCACTGTCACATTTTTAGACAGCGCAATCTAAGGGGTTAACAGGCAAAGGTGGATCGCCGATCCACCTGCATCTGAAAGCCGCACATGTCAGCTGTTCAAATCAGCTGACATGTGCGGGACTCACCGCTGGCTCACAGCAGCAGCCGGTGGTGATTACCCGAACATGAGCCATGACGTACCTGTGGCGCCCCAGCAGTCTGGTTGCCACAGTAGTGTTGTCCCACAAAGGTCAATACCAAGCCTGGAAGCAAGAGGCGGAGTACCTTGGCCAGTAATTACCTACAAACAATGCAGTTCCTACTCAGGTCAGCAGGGGGAGCTCTGACCTGGAGGAGGAGTAGTGGGTAGTGAGGAGAACCGGTTAAAACCAGCCAGGTCTCGTCAGAGTGAGTTTTCCAGTTAGAGAGAAAAGTGACAGTTGACAGGAGTCCAGTTCAGTCAGGAGTTGAAAGCAGATGGCTGAGGAGAGAGGAGCTTGAGTGAGGAACTGGAGTAGTGTGGACATGTGAGCTGGGGTCTGGGGCTAAGATAGCTCAGCCCAGAAAAGTGAGGTCTGCAGGGAAGCACAGGAGGAAGATTCTGGGGAGAATGGAGCTGAACCGGCTCGCCTCAGAAGAAACGCTAAAAACCGGACATCGGAGTCCGTGGTTGCCAGGGTGGTTGAGTCCCGGTAACCGAATCCGAAGGGCAGGAGGACTGCAGGTCTCCTGGCCCCAAAACAACCCAAAGGTACAGCCGAACTTCAGGGGCCCGTTGTTGTCTCCAGCAGTGTGGCATCAGTGAAGGCCCGCGCAGACTACCATACGGGAACGGGAAGTACCACAAGTCCCAGCAGAGAGGGCAGGGCCTCCATCGAACTAACGCAGCAGGGTCCTGTAGAAGAGAAGAAGGGCGTAGGGAGAAGGCCTCAATACTCAACTGGCCAGGGAGATACCCCCCAACTTCTTCCAGGCCAACCGGAACTCTACCACCATCTGTACATGTGACGACCTACCTAAACCAGGTAGTCACACAGAGAGGCCCCCGCATAATACCTTCCCACACAGGGTTACATACAGCCGACCTGAAACCCTAGCCACCCCCCCTTAGAGTAGGACGGACACACCAGTGGTCCGGACCAGGCGGATGAGAAACGCCCACCTAGGGGTCTGGAGAGCCCGGGGCGGAAAAACAGTCAGTTCGTGCTTGAAGTTCAAGTGGAGAGAGGAGTAGGAGAGAGGACAGGCGTCAGGGTCAGAGCCCTGACGCCTTGGCTAGGTGGCAGACGGTGGTCCATGTCTGCAGGAGACGGGAAGATGGCTGCCGGAGATCCGAGGTGGACCGGGACAGGGTTGGAGCCCGTCGGTATCAACACCGGAGAACCGACCCGTAAACCATGCACAGAGGGGGTACTTGGACCCTGAAGCCAGGACTGGAACCAACGGCCTAGCTAATTAACCAATTGAGGGCAGGATTTTAGATCCTGTCACAAACAAAGTCCCAAAAGCAGACAACCACCCACCAAGAGCGATAGGGCATCCGCCAGGGCCTGGTAGATCCCAAGGGTCAGCGTCAGCGGGCAAGGCTCCCAACAAAAGGACCGGGAGCGGACTCCCGTGTTTCACACCGGGAAGTCCAACACACCAAACACAGAGTGCAGAGGGAAGAGACACTGACCACCAGCCCGGGTGTGGGATCAGATACACCCGGCCACGGCGGCCGGCCACCAATACCTTGGTTTATCAAAAGGACTTTGTGTTTATTGACTCCACATATCAGTGCAACCTCATCCAGCACCACAACAACTATTGACTCCCCACATCGGTGCAGCCTCATCCAGCACCAGGACAACCAAACTGTGAGCTTACTGGTCCCTCTAACCCTGCACAACGCTGGGCCCCGGGGGCATCCATCCCTACCCAGGGGTAGATATCCAGCTGCCCATCCCATCATCCCCGGGTACCCTATAACAGCAGCAGTGGTGCACCACACACCGTGTGTGGCGTCGCATACTAATTACAGCAAATTCCGTTCAAATACAGTCATATGACTGTACGTCCCCTTTTATTCAAAGTGTCCGCGCGACCCCCGGGTCCGGAAGAACCCCTCAAGCCACACCGCAGATCCGGATCTGAGCAGCTCGACGACTGGCGTGGGGGCGACACATACCGGTCTCCCAGGACTTCACCGGTTGTTGCAGAGTAAAAGGAAGGCGGTAAAGAAGCTGCTGTGTTGTTCTGTTATTATCCGTATCCCGGTCCCGCGCCCTGAAGTCCACCAGGCTCCCAAAATCGACTTTGATACTGTGCCCCGGGGACCCCCTCCACCTATGGGGAGCAAGAGATCACCTCAGCTGCGCCATCACCAACTGCCCCAGGGAACCCGCCGCGCAGCGGCGGCCCACATAGCCGCAAAATACCACAGGTGGCGTCACGAATTTTACCAAACATTAACTACAACTCCCATCATCATCTTCCCTTTAATTATTAAAAGACACCGCCAGGGTCATGGAGCCGGACCTCTGCCACCGCTGACATCCCCGGACTAGTCTGGCCCGGTTCCGAGTATCCCTAAGGCCCTGGAGTGGGCGTGTCACTTTTGGCGTCACGAACAGGATCATCATGCCCAGTACCACTGGGTACTGTGTGCCTCAGAACTGTATTTAATAGACTGTGTTTTACTGTTGGCGGAAACTGACGCCACCATTAAAACTGACAGGCGCAGGAAGAAAGGGGGCGTGCCAGAAAAAGAGCGCGGAAAAAGCCCGCCATCAGAGCAACGGTTAGTTAACCCTGCGCTACTTGGAAGAGAGACCTGGAAGAGAAACGCGGAGCCTGGAAAGATCCACTAAAGGGGGAAGAAGATGTCCAGCCCAGGTGGAGATGAGGCTGCCGCTACAGCTCCAGCTGCAGTGCCCGTAATGCCGCTCACAATGTCATATCTCCCAGGAGCGGCCTGGTTACCACAATATTCAGGGGAGTCGCATACTCTGAGCGAGTTTAAAAAGAGGCTGCAAAGGCTATTTGAAGTATACCCCATGAGCGAAAGCCAGAAAGTGGGCATAATAATAGGACAGTTAACTGGTGCAGCCCAGCGTGAAGTAAAGTCCTGGCCTGACACTGATAAAGGGACAGTAACCCATATACTGGCCAGGTTAAAGGACACTTTGACACCCGCACGGGAGAAATTAAAATTAAATTATTTGGGTGCAAACAAAGGGCACAAGACTATACGGGTCTATGCCTTAAACTTGCAAGAGGCACTGAGAGAAGTTAAACAGGTGGACCCAGGGAGTGTGCATGATGAAGACAAACTACTGACCGAGCAGTTTATAGAAGGGCTCCTGTTAGACGCTCACAGGACACAGCTGCATATTATGGTCCTGCAGAACCCTTCCCTGGACTTTGCAAAGTTTAAGGACCAGGCCATTCGGGTGTTGAGAGAATCTACACCAAATGACACAGTATCCCTCTGGCATCTTGCCATCACATACCCGGAGGTGGTGCCCGCAACCCAAGCAACTGCAGGGCCAGAGGCACATACCCTAGATAATGACCCCTCTGCAGACCTCAGACATCAGGTCCAAGAACTGACCAAGAGTGTGGCTGCCCTCACAAAAACAGTGCAGTCTCTACAGGTGACCCCTTCGCCTGCAAGCATCGAGTTGGCATCCAGTCCAGATAATGTCCCATGGATGCGGCAAAGGAAGATCCCACCAACCCGAGGAAAAGACACAGACCGTTACGATTCAACTGGACAACCGATATGCCGCCGCTGTAACCAGGCGGGGCACTATGCAAGGCGCTGTCCTTTAAATGGGCAGAACCTGGGGTCAGGAGCCAACCCCCAGGTATAAGGAAACCCGGCTCATCTTCCTGGCGCAACAAGTATGTGGGAGGACGACCAGTCCTTCCTATTGTTCTGGATGGGATCCCTATGACTGCCATCCTGGATACGGGGTCCCAGGTAATGACCATATCTTATATACTGTACAAAAGATACTGGGCTGATTCAGACATCACCCGTGGCCCAGATGATGACTTAACAATTCTAGCCAGTAATGGTCAGCCCTTGCCTCAAATTGGGTACAAAGAGGTAACCATTAAAGTGGGTCGGGTAGAATTGTCATCCCAGGGAATAATAATTGTGGACGTTGATCGCAAAGAATCTAACCCAATGTTAACAATTGGTACAAATGTTATAGAAAATTGTCTTGCCGAGGTGATAATTTTGTTGCAACAGGTGGCTGAAACTGCCAGCTCCGGGCAGCTGCGTGTCCTACAGAAGGAGATCAAAGCCCTAATGAGGAGGCAGCAGGTAGAGCTGGCCAGAGGTGAAGTTGGCAGTGTGAGGGTAAGTGACCCCTTCCCCATTGCAATACCCCCAAGAAGTGAGATGTTAATATGGTGTCGGGCAGCAATTGGCCTCAAGGGTCAAGATTACCAGGCCCTGGTAGAACCTGTGTATTCAGACAGTAGGCCTGGGATCCTGATAGCCAGAGGGGTAGTAGACGTCCGCAAGGAGAGAGTACCCGTCCGCATCCTGAATTGTGGGGAAAAGGAAGCCAAATTACCCCGGTACGCCACTGTAGCTAAGCTGTACACTGTCAGTAATAACGCCATCAAGACAGTGGAACCCTTGATCCCGTCTGACCAGGTGGAAGACAACGGCTCCAAGGGACAGCTGGAGGACTAGTGTCAGAGATTACATGTGGGCACAGACTCCACCCCTTCACATCAAAAGCAAGGGGTTTACCGGGTGGTACAAGAATACGAGCGGGTCTTCAGCAAACACCCTCTAGACGTCGGGCAGGTAAAAGGGGTTCAGCATCAAATCCCCACTAGTAACCATCATCCCATTGAAGAGAGATACCGCCCTGCACCCTCGGCTCAATATCAGAGTGCCAAAGAAATGTTACAGGAAATGAAGGAGGCTGGGGTGATCAGAGATAGTTGTAGCCCCTGGGCAGCTCCACTGGTGCTCGTAAAGAAAAAAGATGGCATAATGAGAATGTGTGTTGACTACAGGCAGATTAACCGCATTACACATAAAGATGCTTATCCACTACCCAGAATAGAGGAGTCGTTAGCAGCCTTAAAATTAGATAATTATTTCTCCACCTTGGATCTCACTAGTGGGTATTGGCAGGTTCCCGTGGCAGAGGCGGACAAGGAGACGACCACATTCACGACACCAATGGGCCTCTGCGAGTTCAACTGTATGCCTTTTGGGCTCTGCAACGCACCGGGAACATTTCAAAGATTGATGGAGTGTTGCTTGGGACATTACAACTTTGAAACCGTGCTATTGTACCTGGATGACGTCATAGTCTACTCAAAGACCTATGAAGACCACCTGAAGCAAATGGCCTAAGTGTTTGAGTCTTTGTCCGGGTTTGACCTGAAGGTAAAGCTGTCAAAATGACACCTCTTGAAGCCAAAGGTACAGTACCTGGATCATATAGTCAGCACAGAAAGTGTGGCACCCAATCCAGAGAACGTCACAGTAATCAATGACTGGCCAAGACTCACCACGATTAAGGAGGTGTGGCAGTTCCTTGGGCTGGTGGGCTACTACCGAAGGTTCATTAACGGTTTCACGCAAATAGCAGCCCCCCTTCAAGATCTCCTGGTGGGTCAGCCAAAGAAGGCTAAGAAGCAAGTCCTCCATTTGAATGGAACAGTCAAGTAGAAACATCCTTTGTCCGGATGAAGATGGCTCTCACAGGAGAAGAAATCCTGGCCTACCCTGACTATAGCCAGACATTTGTACTGTACACAGATGCCACCAATGTGGGATTGGGAGCAGTTCTGACCCAGGTACAGGGAGGCAGAGAGAAGGTGATAGCTTACGCCAGTAGAAAGCTTCGTCCCACAGAAAGGAATCCAGAAAACTACAGTTCCTTTAAGCTGGAGTTCCTCGCTATTGTCTGGGCAGTGACCCAACACTTCAAGCATTACCTGGCGTCTGCCAAGTTTACCATCTTCACGGACAACAATCCATTGACCCACCTGGCGACAGCCAAGCTAGGTGCGCTGGAACAGCGATGGATGGCTTGACTGTCCAACTTTGACTTTACCATCAAGTACAGAGCTGGCCAAAAGAATACCAATGCTGATGCGCTGTCTAGAATGCCTCACTTACTCGAGTCTGGAGAAGACCTGGATGAACTGGAAGAGATAGAGTTACCAGCTTTCCACCAACAGTATGTGCATGCTGTAATAGAGAAGCGCTCGAGCCAACAAGGGGTCTCTTTCAACCCATTGCCTCAACATGGATGGGAGGAAACACAGAACAGTGACCCGGCCATCGATTAGTCAAAGAAAAGCTGGCGCAAGCTGACCTCCATCTTGGTCCTGATGCTCCACAAGAAGCCCAACAGCTGTGGAAGGAGAGGGGATGACTGTTTCTCTACAAGGGCAAGTTATTAAAAAGATATGTTACCTGGCGGACCAATGAGCTCGTCTGGAAAATAGTGGTTCCACAGAGGGATGCCTGTTACACGTCGTGGCTCTCTTATTGCAAGGAATGAGGTGGTCCCCCATTCCTTGTCGGCCACGAGCCCTCCTGCTCAGCAGCACCAAAGGTCTGGGAGACTGCGCAGTCTGCAGGAGTTGCCTTCTCAGAGACACAGCAGAAGGGTGACACCTAGTGGTTCTCTCCTTGCAAGGAATGGAGCGGTCTCCCATCCCTTGCCTTGCCTGCCACGAGCTCTCCTGCTCAGCATCACGGAGGTTCTGGGAGGTTGCGCAGTGTGCAAAGAATAGATGCTCAGGGAAGCAGCAAGACTTCCCATGTCTCTGCACATTGTGAAACCGGGGATCCCGCCTTTATGACCCAGAGGCAGGAAGATGAGCATGTGCTCCACGTGACGTCTTCTGATTCGCTCACTGATGTCACACGGCCCCATGACGAGGCTGGTGATGTGCTGAATCCTGACTGGCTGGGCCAGGACGTCACGAACCCTGATTGGGTCACGCCCGTCTCGCGCCCGCCCTTGGGTGGAGCTACACCTCCTTAAAAGCTCCCCCTGCCATCATGGCGGTGCGCGACCGTCCTTCTATGTTTGGATGTCTGGCAGCGTGCTGCCACGCCACTGCTTAGGCATTATTGTCTTTTGTGGGCTTTGCCCTTGCTGCTCAGGCAGCACCTAGTTTGCAGGTCTTGCCCCTGCCTTGCTGCTCCGGCAGTATCCCGTTTAGCAGGCTGTGTTCCTGTCCCAGATGAGCTCCTCGAGTCTCTGTCGGACTCACTTGGTTTCTGAAGCACACGTGCGTGGGCACCTCTGTGCTACCCCCGTGCCATATTCCTGTGACTCCCGCTGGCACACGTGTGTAGGCACCTCTGTGCGTCCCCGTGCAACAGGTACACCGTACGAGAAGCCCCGAGCCATACAACCCTCACGTGTTAGGGCGGACCGGTGTACATAGATCGTCTGTGACGTTCCAGACGATCACTAGCAGCAACCCGCTCACTCTTTCCTGACCATAGCAGCAGTCCCTTACACCGCACAGTGGACCTTGACCGGCGGAAGCTGTCCATTTCCCATCTTGGCACGCTTCCCCGGGTCCCCCTCGTAACAGATGCCCCTATGGTCCTAGAAGCTTACCACGATGGACCAGGACACTTCGGGTGGAAGAAGTTGGAGATCCTACTCCGTGACCGGTTCTACTGGGTTGGCATGAGAAAACCAATCGAGAAGTGGTGCCGAGAATGTGGCCCATGTAACCTGAGGCGGAAAGATGATACTAACCAGAGGTCTCCCCTGCAGTCAATCATCAAAAAGCAGCCCCTTGAGTTAGTGGCCTTGGACCATGTGAAATTAACACCAAGCCGGTAAGGCTATGTCTATGCTCTCACCATTGTGGACCATCACTCCCCTTTCCTGGTAGTGGTGCCTGTGAAAGATCAAACAGCAAAGACAACAGCTAAGGCATTCCAAGTACACTTTTGTCGGCCCCACGGTTATCCTGAAAAAGTACTGACTGATCAGGGCCCTGCATTTAAGGCAGAAGTGTTCCAAGAATTCTGTAACCTGTGCGGCTGTAAGAAAATAAGAACTATACCATACCACCCTAAAATCAATGGACTGTGTGAGAAAATGAATCAGGTGGTTATTGACTTGCTCAAAACTCTGCCTCTAGAAGAAAGAAACCAATGGACAGAGAAGTTACCAGATCTGGTGGACTTGTACAATCATATCCCAGTAAACTCCACCAACTGCAACCCAGCTTACCTGATGCGAGCAAGACCTGGTAAACTACCTGTAGACTTCGACATGGGAAACCTGACACCTGAAGCAGTCCAGCAGAAGGAAGATTGGAATATAGAGCGGCAACAAGAGTACGGCAAGGTTCAGGAATGTGTACAAAAGAGCCTGTCCCAACCAAGAATGAGACAAGAAAAGAACTACAATCAAACAGCCCCAGCAACTCCATTAGCACCTGGAGAACAGGTCCTCAAGAAAAAGCGGAGAAGGCACAAATTAGATGACCAGTGGGAAACTGAGCCCTACACAATTATTCCCTCAAACTTTGACAATAACAAAGTGTGTCTCATAAGTAAAGATGGAGGCAAAACATATCAAGCAGTTTCCAGAGATCGTCTGAAGGTATGCCCTGAACGGTGTAAAAATAAAGAAGAAGATCAAGAAAGTTCCCAACCTCAAGAAAAAGAAGAGATGTACAGTACTTCGAAAATTTCCCAGAACATGGACCCAGATAAACCAGGCTATAGTGGTACCAGTATTGACTTTCCCGCAAGTAATAGTACCAGAAAAAGTAGAGGTTCCAGATCTACCTGAAGACCTGTTGGCCCCAACACCAGATGCCACACCAGCAGTGGAACAGGAGAATCAACCCCCTGCCAGTGGTGAATGCCTATGGTGAATCTAAGAACCCATAGGAGATTGCCAACCCTACCAGTTAGGCCAACCTGCAACATTGAGGTAGTACACACACCAGGTAGTGAGGAATTACAACCACTACTACGCAGGTCCCAACGTAGCACCCGGGGACAGCTTCCCCTTAGATACAGGGAATAGTAAAGTGGCATCTGTAAAAAAAATGTATATAGTTAAAATGTTTTCTTGCATAAAAATGTAAATATACTAGTTTATTTGAATGAATATAATTTATTGAGAAAAGACTGTAGGGTATGGACAATGAATATCCAAAACTTTATTTGTAAATAGTTAAGCACCGGGTAGGATGCTCGGTTGAATACCCCAGAAGAAAAACCCATCCGGCGTGCATAGAAATGGGGCATCGATGCTCTGACGCACGCCCAGAGCCTACATTGGGGGTTTTCTCGCTGCGGGTCCCTCATGGACTGTTACCTACATCTGGAACAGTCTAATGGACACCCTGCAGGGAGCCCCACTGGACTCATAATAATTGTAAATAGTATTGTATTATTGTCATTTAAGTTTGTAACGTTCAAGTGATGATGCCTCCCAAAAGGGTGAAAAAGTTATAATATTATGTTTTATTTATGTTTCCTCAGTCCGGGAGAACTAATTTTAACTAAGGGGGAATGTGGCGCCCCAGCGGTCTGGTTGCCACAGTAGTGTTGTCCCACAAAGGTCAATACTAAGTCTGGAAGCAAGAGGGGGAGTCCCTTGGCCAGTAATTACCTACAAATAATGCAGTTCCTACTCACGTCAGCAGGGGGAGCTCTGACCTGGGGGAGGAGTAGTGAGATAGTGAGGAGAACCAGTTAGAACCAGCCAGGTCTCGTCAGAGTGAGTTTTCCAGTTAGAGAGAAAAGTGACAGTTGACAGGTGTCCAGTTCACTGCAAATATTTCAAAAGACTGACCCACACATCCTACAAGTGTGTATAGGTGCCAGCTGAAAAAACCTAGCAAATACAAAATGGATACAGCCGCACACTAAATGCCATCAATGTATAAGTGAACTCTGGTACTGCATTACTGCTATATGAAAAAAATGAGATTTTTGAGTTAGATTTTTAGTCTAGCTGCCCAGACATGGATGGTTTTAACCTAGATAGTGGCATTTTAGTTAGGGACCCGGAATATTGAGATTTACCTTGCCGTTTGGTTTCTGGGCTTACATGCATTGGCCAATTCATAAACTAAAAATCTCATTTTTTCATATAGCAGTAATGCAGTACCAGAGTTCACTTATACATTGATGGCATTTAGTGTGCGGCTGTATCCATTTTGTATTTGCTAGGAGTCCAGTTCAGTCAGGAGTTAAAAGCAGATGGCTGAGGAGAGAGGAGCTTGAGTGAGGAACTGGAGTAGTGTGGACATGTGAGAAAAGTGACAGTTGACAGTTGACAGGAGTCCAGTCCAGTCCGGTCAGAAGTTGAAAGCAGATGGCTGAGGAGAGAGGAGCTTGAGTGAGTAACTAGAGTAGTGCGGGCATGCGAGCTGGGGTCTGGGGCTAAGATAGCTCAGCCCAGAAAAGTGAGGTCTGCAGAGAGGCACAGGAGGAAGATTATGGGGAGAGCGGAGCTGAACCGGCTCGCCTTAGAAGAAACGCTAAAAACCGGACATCGGAGTCCGTGGTTGCCAGGGTGCTTGAGTCCCGGTAACCGAATTCGAAGGGCAGCAGGACTGCAGGTCTCCAGTCCCAAAAACAACCCGAAGGTACAGCCACACTTCAGGGGTCCGTTGTCTCCAGCAGAGTGGCATCAGTGAAGGCCCACGCAGCCTACCATACAGGAACGGAAAGTACCACAACTCCCAGCAGAGAAGGCAGGGACTCCATCGAACTAACGCAGCGGGGTCCTGTAGAAGAGAAGAAGGGCGTAGGGAGAAGGCCTCAATATTCACCTGGCCAGGGAGATACCCCCCAACTGCTTCCAGGCCAACCGGAACGCTACCACCATCTGTACCGGTCTCCCAGGACTTCACCAGTTGTTGCAGAGTAAAAGGAAGGAGGTAAAGAAACTGCTGTGTTGGTCTGTTATTATCCGTATCCAGACCCTGCACCCTAAAGTCCACCAGGCTCGCAAAATCGACTTTGATACTGTACCCCGGGGACCCGCTCCACCTGTGGGGAGCAAGAGATCACCTCAGCTGTGCAATCACCAAATGCCCCGGGAAACCCACAGCGCAGTGGCGGCCCACATAGCCGCAAAATACCACAAGTGGCGTCACGAATTTTACTAAACATTAACTACAGCTCCCATCATCATCTTCCCTTTAATTATTAAAAGACACCGCCAGGGTCACGGAGCCAGACCCCCGCCACCGCTGACATCCCTGGACTAGTCCGGCCCGGTTCTGAGTATCCCTAAGGCCCTGGGGCGGGCGTGTCATACCCAAGTACGTCTTGTGTTGTAAAGAGGATAAAGACACTAAGGGAAGTGCTGATGAAAAACAGTTGAAAGGTTGATGAACTCCATAGTGTCCTAAAGGGAAAGGGATGAAAACCAAGCAGAAATAATAGAAGGTTGCATATTTGTAAACCAAGGAAATTTATGGCAACCAAAAATGTGGGTGTTTAAAACCCTGATAAGAGAGTCAAGGGCATGCAAAATCCCTCCCATAAACAGTTTGGTACGATTTGACTGTAAGATAGTGAGGGACAGGGGCTCCTATGCTGTCCCTTATGTTAGGGATCCCTAGAAAAATGGCGGCTCAACAGACATGGGAGTTGACTGTCTTTTCAAGAAATAGCAACAGAAAGAGGAGATAAAAACTCCTCCAAAAATTTAATATACTCACAGCAAAAAAGAGGGCAACCAGTCCAGTCAGCCCAGGCCAACACATCTAATGCACCAACAGGATGCAGACAAACCTCTCAACATGATGGACACTTCACAGGTGCAAGGTAAATTGCACACTAGTGGCGCGCATAGGGCACTGTTCACATTCGTATGCGCATGGTATCCAGCCAGCAACCTATTATCACGCCCTTACTATTAGGTTAGGCGGGTTACCCGGACACTACAACATGATCCACTGCCTCTTACCTATATAGGCATAATCTCATCTACAAGTATGTGTTTTTCTCCTGAAACATTGTTTTCAAGGAAACAGTCACTTGTGTTCTGTAAAGCAAAACATGTAGACCACTGCATTATATAATTATGCCACTAGATGGTGCCTTAAAATTGCCAAATTGCGTTAGTGATGGGCGCTTTCACATCATGTGACCACAACTAGAATGCTTATATGTCTTAGTAAGCAAGCAGCTTAACCCCTCAAATACAAAAATCAATGACGTGAAAAAAAACAGGTTCCATTAAAGAAATGTTTCCTATAATAAAGCTGTCTTTATAGGGACTGTCTAAGTTAAAGGGTCTTTCGAAAGGATAGGTGATAACTGTCTTATTTCTGAAGATCCAAATAGATAAAAAAAAAAAACATAGGGCACCGAAAAACTCCATTTGAAGGGGCCACCACACTCTTACTCGTCTATGGCAGTAGTTTTTGGCTACCACCTACAGTCCCTTAGGCAAGTCATGAAGTGGTGAAATCTCTCCATTTAATGCTCTCGGTGGGGGCTACAGATGTCATATGTGGCTAGGTGATAAATTCATGACTTAAAAATAATCTCTATAGTCAGTTAATTGTAAACAACAAATGCAGTTACTGGGTAGCACCACAATCAAATAATTATCGTTTGAACAAGCAAAATTGTGATTAATTAGAATGATTTTTGAAAAAAGCACTTAAAACTTATCTTTTAATACTACCTTTTTAAAAAGTTCACCAGTCAGACCCAAGTGACTAAAATCATAACAACCGCATGCATAATTTTCCTTTTTTTGTCCTTAAAACACTAGGAACCAATTGAATACTAGGAATACATGATACTGCAATTCCTTCACAGTACAAATTAGGAATTATCGGATCAATCTCACCCAATCTTAGAACTTGCTAGGGTCCAATTTTTTATTTTACTGGAACCCAAAATTTGCCATCTGTTTCTCCCAACGCGTTTCCTCACAAGACGCCTCAGGAAAGTGACTGTACAGAACGAGGAATGCCGTCACTACTGCCAAATGCCTAAAAGTGGACTGAGTGGGGCAATAGAGAGATATGAGCGCCACCACTGCTGTAACATGCATGTTTTTGGAATAAGTCCGGATGTTTTGGACTAATGTGTAGGAATACCTAAGCCTAAGAATGCCATATAGGTCACTTCCCTGAGGAAGCATTGGGAGAAACAGATGGCAAATTTTGGGTTCCAGTAAAATAAAAAAATTGGACCCTAGCAAGTTCTAAGATCGGGTGAGATTGTTCCGATTATTCCTAATTTGTATTGTGAAGGAATTGCAGTATCATGTATTCCTAGTATTCAATTGGTTCCTAGTGTGTTAAGAACCAAAAAAGGACAATTATGCATACGGTTGTTATGATTTTAATCACTTGGGTCTGACTCAGTGGCGTAGCTAGGGTTTCAGCTCAGGGGGGGCAAAACATCTGAGTGGGCCCCTTACCAGGTAACTATGATAACTATGATGGCGCAGACTAATCATGGGTATAGTGGAACCTCGGCAGATGACACTGATATTACCGCTGTATGGTGACTATATAGTGGTAGATATCGGTGCTGCAGCACATACAAGAGATCACAGTGCAGTTATAGATGGTGACTTACTGCTGACGTTCATTCAGATGGAGTTGTTCACCTTTTCCGTCTTTTCCATCTGGCCCAGACCGACATGACAACTTCTTCCAGCCACAACTCATCTACAGAAATTACCACAAAGACACTTGACTCCTCACACTTCCGGCACCGAACCCCATCTAATCCCAACCTGCAAAAACTCCTTATCCTGCCGTCACCCCAATACTGAGCCGCTGCTGCCGTGTGTGTCCCTATTACTGCTCCTGCTGTGTGCACAAAAACCGACTCTTACTGCCACACATAGTAATACCACCACTGTGCCCCCACATAGTAATGCCACCACTGTGCCCCCACATAATGCCCCCACTGTGCCCCCACATAGCAATGCCACCACTGTGCCCCCACATAATGCCCCCACTGTGCCCCCACATAGTAATGCCACCACTGTGCCCCCACATAATGCCCCCACTGTGCCCCCACATAGTAATGCCACCACTGTGCCTCCACATAATAATGCCCCCACTGTGTCCCCCACATAATAATGCCACCACTGTGCCCCCACATAATAATGCCATCACTGTGCCTCCACATAATAATGCCCCCACTGTGTCCCCCACATAATAATGCACCCACTGTGCCTCCACATAATAATGCCCCCACTATGTCCCCCACATAATAATGCCCCCACTGTGCCCCCACATAATAATGCCCCCACTGTGCCTCCACATAATAATGCCCCCACTGTGCCTCCCACATAATAATGCCCCCACTATGCCTCCCACATAATAATGCCCCCACTGTGCCTCCACATAATAATGCCACCACTGTGCCCCCACATAATAATGCCACCACTGTGCCCCCACATAATAATGCCACCACTGTGCCTCCACATAATAATGCCACCACTGTGCCTCCACATAATAATGCCACCACTGTGCCCCCACATAGTAATGCCTCCACATAATAATGCCACCACTGTGCCTCCACATAATAATGCCCCCACATAGTAATGCCTGCACATAATGCCACCACTGTGCCCTTCACATAATAATGCCACCACTGTGCTTCCACATAGTAATACCACCACTGTGCCCTCCACATAATAATGCCACCACTGTGCCCCCACATATTAATGCCCCCACTGTGCCCCCACATAATGCCACCACTGTGCCCTCCACATAATAATGCCACCACTGTGCCCTCCACATAATAATGCCACCACTGTGCCTCCACATAATGCCACCACTGTGCCCCCACATAGTAATGCCACCACTGTGCCCCCACATAATAATGCCCCCACTGTGCCTCCCACATAATTATGCCCCCACTGTGCCTCCACATAATAATGCCACCACTCTGCCCCCACATAATAATGCCACCACTGTGCCCCCACATAATAATGCCACCACTGTGCCTCCACATAATAATGCCACCACTGTGCCTCCACATAATAATGCCACCACTGTGCCCCCACATAGTAATGCCTCCACATAATAATGCCACCACTGTGCCTCCACATAATAATGCCCCCACATAGTAATGCCTGCACATAATGCCACCACTGTGCCCTCCACATAATAATGCCACCACTGTGCCCTCCACATAATAATGCCACCACTGTGCCTCCACATAATGCCACCACTGTGCCCCCACATAGTAATGCCACCACTGTGCCCCCACATAATAATGCCCCCACTGTGCCTCCCACATAATTATGCCCCCACTGTGCCTCCACATAATAATGCCACCACTCTGCCCCCACATAATAATGCCACCACTGTGCCCCCACATAATAATGCCACCACTGTGCCTCCACATAATAATGCCACCACTGTGCCTCCACATAATAATGCCACCACTGTGCCCCCACATAGTAATGCCTCCACATAATAATGCCACCACTGTGCCTCCACATAATAATGCCCCCACATAGTAATGCCTGCACATAATGCCACCACTGTGCCCTTCACATAATAATGCCACCACTGTGCCTCCACGTAATAATGCCACCACTGTGCCCCCCACATATTAATGGCACCACTGTGCCCTTCACATAATAATGCCACCACTGTGCCTCCACATAGTAATACCACCACTGTGCCCTCCACATAATAATGCCACCACTGTGCCCCCACAAATTAATGCCCCCACTGTGCCCCCACATAATGCCAGCACTGTGCCCTCCACATAATAATGCCACCACTGTGCCCTCCACATAATAATGCCACCACTGTGCCTCCACATAATGCCACCACTGTGCCCCCACATAGTAATGCCACCACTGTGCCTCCACATAATAATGCCCCCACTGTGCCTCCACATAATAATGCCACAACTGTGCCCCCACATAATGCCACCACTGTGCCCTCACATAATAATGCCACCACTGTGCCCCCACATAATGCCCCCACTGTGCCCCCACATAATAATGCCACCGTGCCTCCACATAATAATGCCACCAATGTGCCCCCACATAATAATGCCACCACTGTGCCCCCACATATTAATGCCACCACTGTGCCCCCCACATAATAATGCCACCACTGTGCCTCCACATATTAATGCCACCACTGTGCCCCCCCCATATTAATGCCACCACTGTGCCCCCCGCATATTAATGCCACCACTGTGCCCCCCACATAATAATGCCACCACTGTGCCTCCCACATAATAATGCCACCACTGTGCCCCCCACATAATAATGCCACCACTGTGCCTCCCACATAATAATGCCACCACTGTGCCCCCCACATAATAATGCCACCACTGTGCCCCCAATAATAATGCCACCACTGTGCCCCCCACATATTAATGCCACCACTGTGCCCCCACATAATAATGCCACCACTGTGCCCCCACATAGTAATGCCTCCACATATTAATGCCACCACTGTGCCCCCACATAATAATGCCACCACTGTGCCCCCACCTAGTAATGCCTCCACATAATAATGCCATCACTGTGCCTCCACATAATAATGCCCCCACATAGTAATGCCTGCACATAATGCCACCACTGTGCCCTTCACATAATAATGCTACCACTGTGCCTCCACGTAATAATGCCACCACTGTGCCCCCCACATATTAATGGCACCACTGTGCCCTTCACATAATAATGCCACCACTGTGCCCTCCACATAATAATGCCACCACTGTGCCCTCCACATAATAATGCCACCACTGTGCCTCCACATAATGCCACCACTGTGCCCCCACATAGTAATGCCACCCCTGTGCCCCCACATAATAATGCCCCCACTGTGCCTCCACATAATAATGCTACTACTGTGCCCCCACATAATGCCACCACTGTGCCCCCACATAATAATGCCACCACTGTGCCCCCACATAATAATGCCACTACTGTGCCCCCACATAATAATAATTATAATTTTTTTATAATTTTATTCATTTATATAGCGCTATTAATTCCACAGCGCTTTACATACATTTGCAACACTGTCCCCATTGGGGCTCACAATCTAGAGTCCCTATCTGTATGTCTTTTGGAGTATGGGAGGAAACCGGAGAACCCGGGGGAAACCCACGCAAACACGGGGAGAACATACAAACTCCTTGCAGATGGTGTCCTTGGTGGGATTTGAACCCAGGACCCCAGCGCTGCAAGACTGCAGTGCTAACCACTGAGCCACCGTGCCACCACTGTGCCTCCCACATAATAATGCCACCATTGTGCCTCCACATAATGCCACCACTGTGCCCCCACATAATAATGCCACTACTGTGCCCCCACATAATAATGCCCCCACTGTGCCTCCACATAATAATGCTACTACTGTGCCCCCACATAATGCCACCACTGTGCCCCCACATAATAATGCCACCACTGTGCCCCCACATAATAATGCCACTACTGTGCCCCCACATAATGGCCCCACTGTGCCCCCACATAATAATGCCACCGTGCCTCCACATAATAATGCCACCAATGTGCCCCCACATATTAATGCCACCACTGTGCCCCCCACATAATAATGCCACCACTGTGCCTCCACATATTAATGCCACCACTGTGCCCCCCACATATTAATGCCACCACTGTGCCCCCCGCATATTAATGCCACCACTGTGCCCCCCACATAATAATGCCACCACTGTGCCTCCCACATAATAATGCCCTTTACATGGTAAAATGCCTCATTTGTACACATACACACAGACACAATCCTATACACATACACAATCCTATACACACAGACACAATCCTATACACACAGACACAATCCTATACACACAGACACAATCCTATACTCTCAGACACAATCCTATACACACAGACACAATCCTATACACTCAGACACAATCCTATACACTCAGACACAATCCTATACACACAGACACAATCCTATACACTCAGACACAATCCTATACACTCAGACACAATCCTATACACACAGACACAATCCTATACACACACAGACACAATCCTATACACTCAGACACAATCCTATACACTCAGACACAATCCTATACACTCAGACACAATCCTATACACTCAGACACAATCCTATACACTCAGACACAATCCTATACACTCAGACACAATCCTATACACACAGACACAATCCTATACACTCAGACACAATCCTATACACACAGACACAATCCTATACACACAGACCCAATCCTATACACACACAGACACAATCCTATACACTCAGACACAATCCTATACACTCGGGCACAATCCTATACACACAGACACAATCCTATACACACAGACACAATCCTATACACACAGACACACACTCACATGCTGGGGGGCTTTTTACTTTTGATGATTGGAGGACACTTCTTCTCTCTTGTGCGGCCACAGACTTTGATGGTTAATCCCTCTAGGCTAAAGGACCTGTGGTGACGTCACGCCCATGTGATCAGAAGGGGCGGGGCCTCAGCAACGCAGCTGATAACAGAAAGAAACTCCAGGTGTCCTGGAGTTCTTTATGATAGAAGCGGGAACTGAGGTAAGACCTCCAGATGTGTGGTGCAGGGGGGCGCAGGGGGGGAGGTGGAGGGCGAAGCCTGCATGATTATAGTGGACGGGAAAAACATGGCCATGCCCACTAACAAAGCTGGTCACGCCTACTACACAGGCAGCTCCTAACCACTGGGATCTTGCCTGATGCTCCTCGGCTGGATGGAGGCAGCGCGCGCTGCATGACGTCATTATAACACACATGGCCGCACAGTGAGTGGCCGAGTCTCCTCTACTATACTGTCTGCGCCTGTCAGTGTGACCGGCCACATCATAGTAAGTATAAGAGACACGGCCGCACGCAATTCACTGTGCGCAGCCATGTGTGTTATAATGACATTATGCAGCAGGCGGCCGGCCCTCTAATAATAGCTGGGAGAGCAGCCTGGGGTGCAATTGCCTCCCCGCCCCTACCCGGCGCTGTGCGATGACGTCACCACGCTGTGTCCTGCGTGTGCACTGCAGTGCAGGGAGATCATGTCTCCTCCGCACTGCCACAGAGGTTACTATATCGGCGCGCTGTGCACGCTGATATAGGTAATGGTATTGCAGCTCCGGGTGGGCCCCCTCTGAGCACGGGGCCCGGGGCGGCGGCACCCTCTGCCCCCCTGCTAGCTACGCTACTGGTCTGACTGGTGAACTTTTTAAAAGGTAGTATTAAAAGCTAATTTTTAAGTGCTTTTTTCAAAAATCATTCTAATTAATCACAATTTTGCTTGTTCAAACATCAGTTAATTGTAAGGAGTAAAAATGAAGAACCATCAGGCTGAGCCCTCGTCGCTCTAGCACTGGCTGTTCTGATGCTCTCCGCCAGCATGACATCTTCTTTGGTCACCTTAACTTTTGTGGCATATGATTGGCTGCAGTGGTCGGGTGACTGGAAGAGGCTATAAATATGGTCACATCCTGTTAAAAAAAACCTGACTATACCACTTGTGTAATAGGGCAATACTTAGTCCGGGTGTTTGTAGCTTACTTGCCACCATAGAACAAGTGTAGACTGTAGTGGAGTCCTTACGGTTTACAGAATATAAAAACATGAGTACATCTTTCACATTTATGCAAATATTTCATTATATTTTTCATGGGACTACACTGAAGATATAACACTTTTATACAATGTACAGTAGTCAGTGTGCAGCTTGTGTAACAGGGTAAATTTGGGTCCCTCTATATAACTCAATACACACCCATTAATGTCAAAACCACAGGCAAGAAAAGTGAGTACACCCCCTAAGTGAAAATGGCCAAGTTGTGCCAAACTAGTCATTCATCCTCCTCGTTGTCATGTGACTCATTAGTGTTACAAGGTCTCAGGTATGAATGGGGAGCAGATGTGTTACCTTTGGTGTTATCGCTCACACACACTCTCATACTGGTCACTGGAAGCTCAACATGGTTCCTCGTGGCAAAGAATTCTCTGAGGATCTGAAAACAAGAATTGTTGCTCTACATAAAGATGGCCTAGACTATAAGAAGACACCAATACCCTGAACCTGAGCTTCAGCACGGTGGCCAAGACCATGCACCAATTTAACAAGACTGATCCCCTGAGAACAGTCCTCGCCATGGTCGACCACAGAAGCTGAATGCACGCAATCAGATTCATATACAGAGGGTGTCTTTTCAGAATAGACGTATGAGTGCTGCCAGCATTGCTGCAGAGGATACAACAGGGATGGGGGTCCGCATGTCAGTGCTCAGATCATATGCCACACACTGCATCACATAGTTCTGCATGGCTGTCATCCCAGAAGATAGCCTCTTCTAAAGATGATGCACAAAAAAGCCCGCAAACAGTTTGCTGAAGAGAAGCAGACTAAGAATATGGATTACTGGAGCCATGTCGTAGGGTTTTATGAGCCCAAGATAAACCTATTTGGTTTAGATGATGTCAATCATGCATGGCGGTAACCAGGTGAGGAGTACAAATACAAGTGTGTCCTGCCTACAGTCAGGCATGGTGGTGGGAGGGTGATGGTTTGGAGCTGCATTAGTGCTGCCGACTGTGAGGGGCTATAATTAATTGAGGGAACATGAATGCCAACATGTACTGTGACATACTGAAGCAGAGCATGATCCCCTCCCTTCATCTTCCAACATGTTAACAACCCCAAAACACCTCCAAGACTACCACTGCCTTGCTAAAGAAGCTGAGGGTAAAGCTCTATGACTGCAGACCTGTGAATCCTCCCAGCGCACTCACGGTGGTCAAGTATGTGATATGCAGACTCCCGGTCAGAACTCGTCTTGTGGGTACGGCCTTGCTTAATGCACTTGTATTGAGCGAGGCAGCACGCCCTAGATGTTTTCTAGCTGGGAGTCTGCATATCGCATACTTGACTGCCGTTCACTCACTGTTTTCTTATGTGCCTCACTCCATAATTACTTCACATCCACAGCTCATCTCTGCAGACTTCCCTCTTCTCCGGTTTTCTGCAGCACATCTCAACATGGTGCCCTGAAAAATAACATCATCATTATAATGTTCCTGAATAACAATAACCACCAGTGCTGTGCCTTAAATAAGCCCTATGCTGTGCCCCTGAAAAAAAAAGTTATTTCTCCACACTGTGCACCCTATATTATACCACACAATCCCTCTTAATGTACATACCTCAACACTATTCTCTTCTATAAATGATTCCCACCACACCATCCCCACTTATATACTATGACCGCCCCACTGTCCGCCCCTTGTGTACTATGACTGTCACATAGTCATAGGCCCCCACAATCCCCAGACTACAATACTAGGCCCCCACAATCATCAGTCTATAGCAGTGGTCTCCCCCTCCACCACAATCGCCAGTCTATAGCAGTAGTCTCTCCCTCCACCACAATTGTAAGTAGTCTCCCCCTCCCTCACTATCGCCAGTCTATAGAAGTAGTCTTCCCTTCCCCACAGTCACCAGTCTATAACAGTAGTCTCCCCTCCGCCTCAATTCCCAGTCTATATCATTATCCTCCTCTCCCCCACAATCCCCAGTCTATATCATTAGCCCGTCTCCCCAACAATCCCCAGTCTATAACATTAGTCTGTCTTCCCTCCCCCAGATGCCCAGTCTGCAGCATTAGCCCATCTCCCAGTCCCCCATACGCTCAATCTGCAGCATTAGTTTGTCTCCCCTCTCCCACATGCCCAGTCTGCAGCATCAGTCTGTCTCCTCCTCCACCACATGCCCAGTCTGCAGCATTAGTGTGTCTCCCCCTCCCCCACATGCCCAGTGGTACGAAAGGACTGGCGGATTAGGATAAGGTGGTGTATTCCCAATCGCCAGTCGGGGTCCACCGTGCTCCCAAATGGAAAAGGAGCTGCTTGCAACCCGAAGGTTAGGCGGAGAATACAGAGCTGGGTGGCTTAGAAATAATAGGAGCCTGATCCAAGTTAAGTAACACTTGGATCAGGAAACTGTGAACCCTGTTAGCAGGGGCCCTGGGGTACGCTGTCCGTGTGCGTAGGGGGCAGACCTGTGGACAGCAGGTGCAGCAGCAGCCCAGTTAGCACCACTGGGCACTAGCAGGACTGGACAGTAGGAGGGAAGCGTGACACCTGACCCTATCGTGCCCAGCCACGGGTGTCTTGACGTGACTGGCACCGGACACCTATCCCTACCTACTGCTTCCAATCTAAGAGGCTGATGCCGCAATAAACTCTACACTTGGAGGTGTGCTCACAACTAGCATATGAGAAGACTGCGCCCCACCCTGTTGTCTTCAGCCCTTTTTATAACCTAGCTCCTCCCCAAAACCAGGGTGGACCACAATGGCACCTCCAGGAGCCAATAGCAGAATGCCACGTCATCAATGACATCACCAGTGGCCTGTCTGGAACTGCTACCTCACTGATGACCTCATGGCAGACACGCCCTAAACAACTTACCAGTCATCGTCTGATGACCAATGGTGAGGTGCCAGGTCATAGGGGCGGGCCTCTGCGAGCCAGTCCGGAGTGAACACATCATCAGGATACCTGATGTCTGCCGGCCTTTCAGGGCCTGCCACCTCACGGACATGCCCAGTGAGGTCCTTACCGGACAGCCTCCAATGCACTAAGTGCCTGAGCATGCTCAGTAGCCTGAACAACAGTCTCAGAAATCAGACTATCAGCCTGAGCATGCTCAGTAGACACAACACAGGACTTTGACATGGCACGAAGTCCAAGTACCTGTGCAAAGAGGCTTTTCGCCTGTGTGGGAGCATGCCCAGTAGCCTGAACTGAGGACTTAGGCTACTTTCACACCTCCGGTTTTTGCAATGCGGCACACTCCGGCACTTTGCAGAAAATCGCAACCGTTTTTTTTTGCTGCCGGTTGCGATTTTCCTGCATAGACTTTAATTAGTGCCGCATTGTGCCGCATGGCCTTGCGTTCCATCCGGTTTTTGCCGCATGCGGCAGATTTAGCCAATGCGGCGGCCGGATGGAACGTTGCCTGGCACGTTTTTTCGTGCGGCAAAAAAAACCGCATCGCGCCTCATTCGGCCGATGCGGCGCATTTTTCAATGCATGCCTATGGCGGCCGGATGCGGCGCGATGCGGCAATAACCGCATCCGGCCGCCGCATGCGGTTTTTGCCACTGCGCATGCTCAGTAGCATGCCGCAAGCGGCAAAAACCGGACGGGCCGCAAAGGAAAAACTTATGCAAAGGATGCGGTGTTTTCACCGCATCCGTTGCATAGCTTCCACAGCCGGATTGAGCCGCAGAGCTCAAGCCGGATGTGTGAAAGTAGCCTAAGTGTCATTTCTGAGACTATCAGGCTGAGCATGCTCACTAGGTGAAACACTGGACTTAGGCTCTGGCTGGGGTAAATCGGCACACGCATGCGCACTAGCCGCCTTTCCACACTTAGACGTGGAGGAGGAAGCAGCCAGCTGGACAACCCGAGGCATGGACAAAAACGGCAGCCGGCGCCTGGGTGCAACTGGAACCGCAACAGGCTGCTTGAGGCTAAGGCGGATTTGTAACACCCAGTCTGCAGCATTAGTCTGGCTCCTCTCCCCCCCCCCATGCCCAGTCTGCACTATTAATAACACCCACATCTTTCATATGAATGTTCAGCTCTGCGAGCATTTACCTGCTCTGGTGTCCACCATCCTCCTACTGGCTCCAGTGAGTGTTCTTTCCACCTGCGTGGCATCCTGCTGTGACATCTGCAGCATTGGACACCACAGCACGGAGCAGGGAGCTGATTGGCACAACCAAGATCTTGGAAGTGTAGGCATTGGCACATCCCGGCTCAATCAGCTCACTGTTCCCGCAGTTTATTTGTATTCGTGTTTTAAAGATGTGGATACCAGTAAATTGAGGTGTGCCTCCCCCCTCCGAAAATACAACGGATTTATTGACTGTCTAATGGAGGAGAAGAAGATGTAAAACAAAAAAATAAATAAGTATTTTTTTTGCTGCCAGAAAGTGCCGCTCCCCGCAGTGCGCCACCCTAGGCACCGGTCCACGGGCGCCTAGTGGCAAATACGGCCCTGCTTATTGCACAATTTGGCCATTTTCACTTAGGGGTGTACGCACTTTTGTTTCCAGTGGTTTAGACATTATTTGCTGTGTGTTGAGTCATTTACAGGGCACCAAATTTACACTGTTATACAACTGTACACTGACTTAATTACATTGCACTAATGTCAGATCTTCAGTGTTGTCCCAAGAAACAATTTAAAACATTTACAAAAATTTGAGGGGTGTACTCACTTTTGTGATATACTGTATCTATCAGTCCCATATTACATTATTTTTCCCAAAAAGGAATAGGTACTGCAGTTACTGGGTGATAACAATAGATATGACCATGTGTCTATTCACAAGGAAGGTGATTTTCATAAACATTTTGAGTCAGTGGAAGTATTTGGAGATCAAAGCCAACAAGTTCCAGAATGGAAGTTTTCCATAAGCTGCATTTTTCAATTTTCAAATTTCCAGTTTAGTCTTTGGCAATGGAGGCAGCGCAATATCTGCCTAGAATACTGATACAAAGCAGAGTAAAAAAAAAACTTTCAATAAAAGCAACTTTTTCTGTATGTTCTTCCACATAGCTTTGATATCACCCTTATACAAGGAAGCAGTGATATAGTAAGTGACTCTCAGTACCTGTAGTGTTGACACAACCTGTGAGTGCTGTATGCAGAATCTCCACTGTGTCTTATGAGATGTAGCTGCACAACGCTCTCCTCTGCAGCTTGCTGGTAATAGCTGACAGGAAGACATTTATCTCAAGCAGGAGGCAGAGGAGACTGAATGAAGCTGCACCACTGCATCAGGTGATTCTGCAGTCTGCAGATGCATCACATAAAATGCACTAACTGAGGAGGCAACATGTGAATATATTATTATTAGAGATGAGCACATTTATTTGAGTGGAAGTAAATTTTAATCAAATGTTACAAAAATACATATTCTCCAGAATACTGATTCTTTTGACATTCACTTTGCCAGTTGCAGTAGCCATTTTTCTGAACACTAGAAGGCCAGGCCATAGGTTACAGAGAAAAAAAAACCTCACTGCTCACCTGTCAGCCACCCCCACAGCCAACCATATGGTTCTCAGACCCTCTTCTGTTCTCCTTCCACTGTGGCTTGCTTCACTCTAGGTCTTGGCCTTCACCGCGATAAGGCCTTTGAGATCACTATGTGCCCTATGTCATGACTGTTATGCTCGCCATGCAAGCGGGGATTTTAGTAAACCCACTGAGACGCAACACATAGAAACCCGGAGGGGCTTAACTACGGACTTTAGCCTGGTTTTCTCCAGAGCCCCTAATGGTGGAGATGTTATGCTGCAGGGATTGGTCCGGGTACTACTCAGAAGACTGGTGTTGCGTCGGCTGGCCCCAGGGGTACGAGAGCAACAGTCACTAGTGGTAGATGAAAATGGAAGCAGGTTTGGAGGCTCCGTCCAGGATGGATGGATGGACAAATGGATGGATGGACACAGCAGCAGGTGATGATACTTAGTAGCACCAGGAATCATGGAAGGCTGCCAAGGTGTTGACTCACAGCAGAGGCAGGTAGATATAATTTCAGCAGCTCTCTGTAATACAGGAATAAGCAACAGAACTATCACAACTTAAACAGCAGCAGCACAGTGCTAGTGAACCTGACAACAGCAATGAGTCTAGGTGTAACTTATTGCCCAGGAAACTTCTCAAATGCCAGAGTTGCCTTAAATACCTACAGCCTCCCAGCTAACCTGGGAAGTACTTCCGGGTTAGGAGGATGCTGGCCCTTTAAGAAAGGGGCGTGTCTAAGGGCAGGGGCCGGGAGCTGCTAGTAGTATAGACGCTCCGTGAAACTACAGCATGGGATGGAGAAGGGACCACAGCAGCAGGACGCCTGGACAGGTTAGGGGAACCGACGACCACGCTGGGGGAGGGGAGCAGGAGAATGCAAGGTCGCCGGCATGGGTGTTACAGTGACATTATGACATGCGATGCCTGAGTGATGGTACAGTGGACAGTAATATCGGTCAGAGGCCTTGTCGAGACAGAAGAGGGAAAGAAAAATCTTGGCAGATCCACTCATCTCTAATTATCATGACTCCTTCTCCACTTGCTTGACCTACCTTGGAGGAGGTGGGATTGTGACGCCCTGGCCTATCAGGTCGTCACAGGGTGTTGTGCAACCTGCCCTTCTGTGCAATAGCCACCTCCTCCTTGGTTACGGGTCCCTAACCAAATGGTGTTGCCAAACACCAGTCAATCAAAATCCTAGGAATACTCTGCACCACACCCACCAGACACACCAGAGGACGGCCTGAGTGGAATAGGGTCGCCCACTTGGGGGGTTGGTTAAGGGGGGGTAAGGAGTGTCAGGAGCAGTTCAGTTGGAGTCAGAGAGTGTGTAGTGTTGGAGGTGAAGGAGAGAGGAGGTCAGGAGCTGGGCCCCTTGAGACTACTTGGTAGCAGACGTTGGTCTGGGCCTGGTAGGAACTGTACCCCCGGTCGCAGGGGATCGTGACAAGGGGCAAGGCATTGTCATGGAGGACAGCCGGCGGCCTTGTACAATCACCGGGCTGAGACCAGGGCACAATGGGGTACATGGACCCTAGGTCAGGGAGTAGCTTCAGGCAACCTGACAATTTACCCGACGAGAATGGAGCCTTCAAGATCCGCTCTCCACCCACTCCAAAATCGGGGTACTAGCGCAACGAAAGGGATAGAACTTTCCACAAATACAGTCCAAGAAATCCCAAGCGTGAACCCTGAGAGCAAGCTCCCTCAGATAGCCATACTGGGGAGTGGGACCCAACTAGTTTCAGGCTACAGGGACCAATCAGAAAGAAACAAGGTGCCAAGGGAAAGGTCACAGATCAACAGGCAACACCAGCGGAAATGGGACCCAGGCGTGCTCCCCCTCAGTGGCAGTGGTGTCCAGAACTTTGGTTTACTACAGTTGTCGGTGTCAGCGTTATTGGACTGAGTGAGTACGCAAGTGACTCATAGTTCCCCAACAGCATCTCCCTATCACCATCACCGAGTTCCGGGGTATTCCCCCTACCCGTGGAGGGGTTAAACACCTGGCTGCTCACTCCATCGCCACTGGGTACTCCCAGTCGCAGCGGTGGTACTCCACCTTACCACACACCACGGGTGGCGTCACAAACTATTACATACAATACCCCCTGTAAATACCCCCCTTTTTCTATTCAAGTAGTTGCGAGACCCCCGGGTCCGGACACCCCTCGAGCCACCGCGGATCCGGATCCGAGCAGCCCGAGGGGCTGTACAGGATTTGTGCATGAACTCATGAGGTGGTGTGGCATTATTGAGTAACAACCCATCCTCAGCTATGTTTTTAGGAATATAGAGTTCGCAGTCTCACTAAGGGGTACTTTGCACGCTGCGACATCGCTACTGCAATATCATCGGGGTCAAATCGAAAGTGACACACATCCGGCGCCGGTAACAACGTCGCAACGTGTAAAGCCTAGATGCGCCAATAAACGATCACAAAAGCGTCAAAAATCGGTGATCTGTGTAGCGTCGGTCATTTTCATAATGTCGCACCAATAGGAGATACGATGTTGTTCCTCGTTCCTGCGGCAGCACACATCGCTGTGTGTGAAGCTGCAGGAGCGAGGAACATCTCCTTACCTGCCTCCACCGGCTATGCGGAAGGAAGGAGGTGGGCGGGATGTTTACGTCCCGCTCATCTTCGCCCCTCGGCTTCTATTGGCCGCCTGCCGGGTGACGTCGCTGTGACACCGCACGACCCGCCCCCTTAGGAAGGAGGCGGGTCGCCGGCCAGTGCGATGTTGCAGGGCAACATCCTACCAAGAGCCTATGCAACACAACATTAATGGAAACTAGTGGACCATCTCACACCACTGTGAGCCATCCTACAAGACATCAATAGAAACCAGTGGACCATGCTACACAACTGTGGCCCATCCTATACCCTCCTACACAATATCGATAGAAACCAGGGCACCATTCAAAACCACTGTGCACCATGCTACACGGCAACAATAGAAACCAGGGCATGATCTTACACCATTGTGATCCAACCCACACAACTGTGGCCTGTCCTACAGACTCCTACACAGCATCAATAGAAACCAGTGCGCCATCTTACATCACTGTGAACCATTCTCCATCCTACACAACATCAATAGAAACCAGTGCACCATTCTATACAACTGCACTACACAACATCAATACAAACCAGGGTACCATACTACACCATTGTGCACCATGCTACACATCATCAAAAGAAAGCAGTGCACCATCCTACATCACTGTGCACCTTTCTACAAAACATCAGTATGAAGCAGAGATGGATGAAAACCAGAGCTGGTGCTTGCTTCCATTTCTTCAAGCTGCCTTGTTTGTTATTATCCTTGTATGCTGAAACACTCGAACAACGTGATATGGACATTTTATTATAATATTAGCAGTGGCATCTTCCCTCACCCCTAATTTGAAAGAAAACACTTGTAGAGCAAATAAAAGCCAAGCTTATAAGTTTGGCGATGACCCATAAGCCTTTGGGTTTATGTGACTTTGAAAGGTTTCAGTTTCAACAAATAAGGTGGGGGAAGTTCTTAAACATTAATTGAACAGATATAGAACTTTCCAATCTTTCATGTCACAGAGACCACACTGAAGAAATTTCATCCTCGAAAGTCTAGCTACGGTATCTCCACCAGCCACATGCAGACATGGTTCCACTCCTAGCTCTCTCTTTGAATTCAAGGGACTTTTCTACTGTGTAACAAAAAGGAAAGAAGTCCAGCTCACCGATCAGCCAATTGCTGTTAGATATAAATGTCCTGCGCACGGAATGGTCTGGCCACCAAGAAGAAAGTTAGAAAGAAAAAATTCCAGCGCTGTCCAATAAAAATTCTCCACTTTATTAGAAAATTCTTAAAATCCAGCATAACAGCTCATGATATAGATCTCAGTGAGAACTACGCGTTTCGACGCTAGGTCTTAGTCATGCTCTGCAGAACATGACTAAGACCTAGTGTCGAAACGCGCAGTTCTCACTGAAGTGCTCACGATGAAAACAATCAACGCCCAAAATGAAATCTTACGATAGGACACACCAACCACAATCTTGCTTATTTTCACAGGCATCTTGTTTTTCAGTGTCTTCTGGATTATCCCTCTTATTATCGCATCCGTCATTCTGACACAAACAATAGAGAAGAAGCCAAACCAGCCACCATCTCATGACTCCTGTGATACTACTTCTTTGCTGTCTAGTCTATACAGTCCAAACAATTCCTGAACTGCACCACCAGAAAATGTTACACCTATAGAGCAACCAGTGTCTTAACTTCTGCAGTTCACGTGTTCCCAATATTAGCTCCCAAACTGAGCTGCTGTCCACATGCATAGTCACAGTTGACTAGCCAGAACTTTTTGATCAAAAACCTTAATCGTTACCATATTGAACGCAGCTCTCATAGGCATAATTTATGCTTGGCACTTCTTTCTTAGCTTTCTTGACCACTAATTATCACTAGTTAGATCTCTATATAGTTCCTGACCTTGCTTGCTTTCAGAATCTGACTACATTCAACACAATCATATCTGCCAATCCAACCTTCCAGTTTATCTACCACCCTACCAGAGCATAACAAATTTGTTTCAAGTTAACAAGTCCCTAACCCATCACTTCAAGTGGTTAATCTGCACTCCTCATGTATGATCCCAAATTTCCTTTACTTACGGACTCATTCTAGACCCAACCAGATCACATCAGATTGATGCCATAGTCAACCATGCTGCTTCTTTAGTCAGCACCAGACTCTTCCTGTGCTTTGCCCATCCATCATATGTGCTACCATTACTGTCCCCTACATGACTCATTTCTTTGTACAGTCACAGCATCAATTTCAAGCAAAGGCCCTGCAAGTCACCGGGGCCTATCAACTCATCGTCCTGTAAAAAAAAAGTATACTATTATACAATTTACACAATACAACACAATATGGCATTCATAGTCCAATTAAAGAAAAAGGAAACTAGAGAAAAAAAAACTATACAATAGACCTGTTGCAAATTTCAGCTTTCAGCAGAATCATTCTGCACTCAGACATTGTGAGAGAATACGTTTTTTTTACTTGGAAGATAAAGTAACAATTATCGTCATCATCATCTACATGATGGAAATACAATGAACACAATCAAAACCAAAAGAGGTCACACAACAATACAGTATGAAAAACTAACAAATAACTCAGCACCATATCCTTTCTGCTCAAGACATTGCCACAGCATGAGTCTGTGGCTGTTGTATACTCCTACACCATCTTCATTAGACCCAATTTTTTAAGGCTAGGTTCCCAATTTTATAAGGCTAGGTTCACAATTTTTTAAGGCTAGGTTCACACTTCTACAGTACAGCTGACTACATACACTGTGTGCAGAATTATTAGGCAAATGAGTATTTTGATCACATGATAATTTTTATACACTGTGTGCAGAATTATTAGGCAATTGGATACTTTTTATACATGTTGTCCTACTCCAAGCTGTATAAGCTTGAGAGCCAACTACCAATTAAGTAAATCAGGTGATGTGCATCTGTGTAATGAGGAGGGGTGTGGTGTAATGACATCAGCACCCTATATAAGGTGTGCTTAATTATTAGGCAACTTCCTTTCCTTTGGCAAAATGGGTCAGAAGAGCGATTTGACAGGCTCTGAAAAGTCCAAAATTGTGAGATGTCTTGCAGAGGGATGCAGCAGTCTTGAAATTGCCAAACGTTTCAAGCGTGGTCACCGAACAACTAAGCGTTTCATGGCAAATAGCCAACAGGGTCGCAAGAAGCGTGATGGGCAAAAAATAACTGCCCATGAATTTAGGAAAATCAAGCGTAAAGCTGCCAAGATGCCATTTGCAACCAAATTGGCCATATTTCAGAGCTGCAACGTTACTGGAGTATCAAAAAGCACAAGGTGTGCCATACTCAGGGACATGGCCAAGTTAAGGAAGGCTGAAAAACGACCACCTTTGAACAAGAAACATAAGATAAAGCGTCAAGACTGGGCCAAGAAATATTTTAAGACTGATTTTTCAAAGGCTTTATGGACTGATAAAGTGAGAGTGACTCTTGATGGGTCAGATGGATGGGCCAGAGGCTGGATCAGTAAAGGGCAGAGAGCTCCACCCCGACTCAGACGCCAGCAAGGTGGAGGTGGGGTACTGGTATGGGCTGGTATCATCAAAGATGAACTTGTGGGACCTTTTCGGGTTGAGGATGGAGTGAAGCTCAACTCCCAGACCTACTGCAAGACAACTTCTTCAAGCAGTGGTACAGGAAGAAGTCGGTATCGTTCAAGAAAAACATGATTTTCATACAGGACAATGCTCCATCACATGCATCCAACTACTCCACAGCGTGGCTGGCCAATAAAGGTCTAAAAGATGAAAAATAATGACATGGTTCCCTTGATCACCTGATCTGAACCCCATAGAGAACATGTGGTCCCTCATAAAATGTAAGATGTACAGGGAGGGAAAACAGTACACCTCTTGGAACAGTGTCTGGGAGGCTGTGGTGGCTGCTGCATGCAATGTTGATTGTAAACAGATCAAGCAACTGACAGACTCTATGGATGGTAGGCTGTTGAGTGTCATCATAAAGAAAGGTGGCTATATTGGTCACTCATTTTTTGGGGTTTTGTTTTTTGCGTGTCAGAAATGTTTATTTCTAAATTTTATGCAGTTATATTGGTTTACCTGGTGAATATAAACAAGTGAGATGGCAATATATTTGGTTTTTATTAAGTTGCCTAATAATTCTGCACAGTAATAGTTACCTGCACAAACAGATATCCTCCTAAGATAGCCAAATCGAAAAAAAAAAAAAACACTCCAGCTTCCAAAAATATTAAGCTTTGATAGTTATGAGTCTTTTGGGTTGACTGAGAACATAGTTGTTGATCAATAATAAAAAAAAATCCTCTAAAATACAACTTGCCTAATAATTTTGCACACAGTGTAGGGTTTTCCGTCGGTATCTCTTCCTACAGAGCCATTCGCTTAGATGGAGCTGGCGGAGTCACTGTGGACACTGTAGGCCAGATTAATCAAAGCTTTCACACAAACATTCTGCTTAGGAAAGTTGCAAAATTTAGGCATAAAGACCTCGTCACACGCAGCGATATCGGTAGCAATATCGCTAGCGAGCGTACCCGCCCCCATCGTTTGTGCGTCACGGGCAAGCGCTGCCCGTGGCGCACAATATCGTTCGGAGCCGTAACACGGATTTACCTGCCTAGCGACGGCGCTGTGGCCGGCGAACCGCCTCCTTTACATGGGGGCGGTTCGTGTGGTGTCACAGCAGCGTCACTAAGCGGCCGCCCAATAGAAGCGGAGGGGAGGAGATGGGCAGCCATAACATCTCGCTCACCTCCTTCCTTCCTCATTGCCAGCGGACGCAGGTAAGCTGTAGTTCGTCGTTCCCGCTGTGTCACACGTAGCTATGTGTGCTGCCTTGGGAACGACGAACAACCTGCGACCTCAACAATCAACGATTTTTTGAAAATGAACGACGTGTCAACGATGGACGATTTGGTGAGTATTTTCCATCGTTAACGGTCGCTCTTTGGTGTCACACGCAACAACGTCGCTAACGATGCCGGATGTGCGTCACAGAATCCGTGACCCCGGCGATATATCGTTAGATACGTTGTTGCGTGTGACGGGGTCTTAAGACTAGAGATGCGCGAACTGGTCGCGGTTCGGCTCGAGCTTGGTTCGCCGAACAGAGGTCGCGTTCAAGTTCGGTTCGGCAAACCAGTTCGGCGAATCACTCGAACCCCATAGAAAACAATGGGAGGCAATCACAAACACATAAAAACACCTAGAAAACACCCTCAAAGGTGTCCAAAAGGTGACAAACAACACAACACAAACACATGTGAAAGTGACAAGAACAAATTCTCATGCGAAAACAAAACAGCGTTACGAGGAAAGAGAGGACGAGAAACAGATATAGGCATGGCATGCCCTTCTAAAATCATGTAAAACACCGCAAGGTGACTCCAAGCGAAGTCTCCCTTTTTTCCAAAAATTGGGCCACACAGACACCCCTTCAGTGGCAGCACTTGTGCCCCAGTTGTACACTTCACAGGTAGATTTGCATAAAGCACATTCAAAATACACAAGCATTTACTCTCCCCAGGATGACACAGGGGTAGTAAATTCCTTGTTCATTTTGATGAACGTTAGTCTGTCCACATTGTCACTGGACAGACGCGTGCACTTATCTGTCAGCACACACCCAGCAGCACTGAAAACACGTTCTGAGACAACGCTGGCAGCTGGACACGACAAGATCTCCAAGGCGTAAGTGGAGAGCTCTGGCCATTTTTCAATATTTGAAGCCCAAAATGAGCAAGGATTCATTTGCAAAGTCATGGCATCGATGTTCATTTGGAGATACTCCTGTATCATCCTCTCCAGCCGTTGACTATGTGTCAGACTTGTTGTCTCTGGTGGCCTTGCAAAGGATGGTCTAAAAAAATTATGAAAAGATTCAATAAAATTGCTGTTACCAGCACCAGATACGGTGCTACTGGTACGGGTAGACTGTTGAAGATGACGAGACCGTCCCATGTTTGTCAAGTTACAACTGGGAGATTCACTCCCTGCACCACGGTTGTTTGGTGGAAAAGCCGAGCTAACATCGAGTAACAGCTTCTGCTGATACTCCTGCATACGTGCTGGAATTATGTCACAAAATTTGGACTTGTAGCTGGGATCTAATAGTGTCGCAAGCCAGTAGTCATCATCACTTCTAATTTTGACAATACGAGGGTCATGTTGGAGGTAGTGCAGCAAGAAGGCGCTCATGTGTCTTGCGCAGCCATGCGGACTAAGTCCACGCTGTGTTTGTGGCATAGAGGTGCTAACCGTTCTTTCTTCCTCTGACATCTCCCCCCAACCTCTTTCAACTGAAATTTGACCAAGGTCTCCCTCATCCGCTGAGTCTTCCATGTCCATAGACACTTCGTCCTCCATTTCTTCATGTTGTCCTGCACCTTCCTCAACATTTCGCCTGCTACCATGCGCCCTTGTTGATCCCTGTCGCCCATGGTCCCATGCCTGCTGCCTTAGTAATGATGAACGTCTGGACCTTGGCGATGTTGTTGTCCCTTGCGTATATGAATCCTCCTGTAGTTCCTCCCCTTCCTGTTGTCCCACCCCCTGACTCCGAATAGTGTTTAGCGTGTGCTCCAGCATGTAAATGACTGGAATTGTCAAGCTGATAATGGCATTGTCAGCGCTAAACATATTCGTCGCCATGTCGAAACTGTGCAGAAGGGTGCATAGGTCCTTGATCTAAGACCACTCCATCAAGGTGATCTGCCCCACCTCTGCATCTCGTTGGCCCAGGCTATACGTCATGACGTATTGCACCAGTGCTCGGCGATGCTGCCACAGTCGCTGTAACATGTGGAGAATCGAATTCCAGCATGTCGGCACATCGCATTTCAAGCGATGAACCGGCAGGCCGAAAGACTTCTGGAGCGATGCAAGTCGCTCAGCTGCGGCGGTTGAACGGCGGAAGTGAGCAGACAGTTTTCATGCCCTGTTCAGAAGGCCATCTAGGCCGGGATAGTGTGTTAAAAATTGCTGAACAACAAGGTTCAACACGTGAGCCATACAAGGCACGTGTGTCACCTTGCCCAGGCGAAGGGCCGCACCCAGGTTTGCAGCATTGACGCACACGGCGTTACCAGGCTGCAGGTTGAGTGGAGACAGCCATTTACCAAACTCAGTCTCCAGAGCTGCCCACAACTCAGCTGCTGTGTGACTCTTATTTCCAAGACATTTCAAGATAAAGACCGCCTGATGCCATTGCCCTCTGCTGCCAGCATAGTAATGAGGGGTGCGTGATTCCTTCTGTGCAGTTACAATGCTGGTGGCCTGACCAGGCAGGCTTGGGGTGGAGGTGGAGGACCCAGACGAGGTTAAGGAGGCAGAAGCAGTGGAGGAACTTGGACAGACAGAGGATTGACACACAAGTCGTGGGGACGGCAAGACTTGTGCAGCAGACCCTTCACCATCTATCACCATAGTTACCTAGTGCCCAGTCAGCGACATGTAATGTCCCTGTCAATGCTTACTGGTCCAAGTATCGGTGGTGAAATGCACCCGTTCACACACAGAGTTTCTCAAGGAAGCGGTGATGTTGTGTGCGACATGCTGGTGTAGCGCGGGCACACCTTTCTTAGAGAAGTAGTGGCGACTGGGCATCTGGAACTGGGGCACAGCGACAGACATAAGGTCTCTAAAATCCTGGGTGTCCACCAGGTGGAAAGGCAGCATTTTGGTAGCCAAGAGCTTACAGAGGGATAAAGTCAACCTCTTAGCTTTGTCATGGGTCGCAGGAAATGGCCTTTAATTTGTCCACATCTGAGGGACAGAGATCTGGCTGCTGTGTGTAGACGGTGGTGAGTAGGGTGTCCCTGGAAAAATGCAGGTTTGTGAGGAAAATGCAGGCGTAGACATGATGTTGCCTTCATCCAACGTTGGTGCTATCGATGTCTGAAAGAGCTATACACACGCACTTGCTTCCCCTTCCAAACCAACTGACGACCTACCAAGTAAACTGCCTGTTGCGGTTACAGTGGTGGGAGGTGTGCGTGGAAAACCAGGTGTGACAGCTGTCCCCACAGTCCTAGAAGATGAAGAGCGCGCGGATGCACTGAAAGGGGCAGGCGGTGGATGGTCCGCTCCGCTAGGCCGCATTGTAGCACGGTGAGCTTCCCACTGGGACATATGATATTTATTCATATGACGATTCATGGAAGTAGTTGTCAAACTGCTGAGGTTTTTGCCTCTACTTACAGATTCCCGACAAATTTTACAGATCACATGATTTGGGTGATCCTTTGCAAGGTCAAAAAAGGACCAGGCTAGGCAAGGCTTAGAGGACATGCGACCTACTGAGCCACCCCGACTAGTGCTCAGAGGAAGAGTGGTGGCTGAGGATGCAGTTGTAGATGTGCTACCAGTACTCTGACTCTGTCCAGGAAGGCGCAAGGTAACTTCGTCATCAGTTGCATCCTCCTCCACTGCCTCTGTTGACCTCCTCGAGTGCCTGACTGTGGGTTGACAGTAGGTGGGATCTAGAACTTCCTCATCAAGCGATGTGTTTGCACTCCCCTCACCCTCAGACCTAGCCTCTTCCTGCCCTGACCGAATATTTAAGTTGTCATTCCAATCTGGTGTCTGCGTCTCATCGTCATCAGTATGTTCCTCATTGTCTCCACCAACAGGTGTTACAGTTTGGGAATAAGGGTCAACATTATGCTCAGAAACTTGGTCATCACGGCCTGAATCTGAGTCACAAAAGTTCTGGGCATCACTGCAGACTATTTTCTGGTCTGTACTCACTGTAGCTTGGGAGCATACCTCTGATTCCAAGTCTATAGTGTGACTGAACAGCACGGCAGACTCAGCCATCTCTGTTCCACCATACTGTGCAGGGCGGATGGAGACTTGAGAGCTGGGAGAAAGCAAGAGTGATTGGGATGAAAACTCAGAGGACTGGGTTTTTTTGGATGCGGTAGTTGAGGTGGAGGAGAGGGCACTTGTTGGAGCACTTGAGATCCATTCAAGCATGTGCTTTTTTTGTGCATCATCTACCTTTCTTACAGTTGTTCGGGTCCGTAAAAAAAGGAGCACATCGGATTGTCCACGGAAAGTAGTAGACATCTTACTTTTGCTGGAAGATGGCCTATCTTCAGCAGATGTTAATGTAGCTTTGCCACCTTCCACACGGACAAAAACGTTTTTTTCTTTTCCACCACGCCTGTTCCCCTTTCCACCAGCATCTGTCATTTTGCCACTCATTTTGATAGCGACAAGATTGTCCACTTAAAATGTGGTAGTAAAAATTGAGAGGTGGTGTAGATTGCAGAGGTGGTCTAGCTTTATTGACAGCAGAAGAAACAACACTGACTATCCCTGACAATGAAACTATGGCCCTTAAACTGGCAGCACAGTTTGCTATTATAATAGCTTAGTAAAAATGAGCAGGAGGGTGCAATGCAGAGGTGCTGGAAATTGCTTGGCACCAGTGGGACACTAATGGAGTCCAAAAGCCACTTTTTGGATGCCACTACGTTTCCTCAGTGTTTGCTATTATAATAGCTTAGTACAAATGAGCAGGAGGGTGCAATGCAGAGGTGCTGGAAATTGCTTGGCACCAGTGGGACACTAATGGAGTCCAACGGCCACTTTTTGGATGCCACTAAGTTTCCTCAGTGTTTGCTATTATAATAGCTTAGTAAAAATGAGCAGGAGGGTGCAATGCAGAGGTGGTGGGACTTGCTTGGCACCAGTGGGACACTAATGAAGTCCAACAGCCACTTTTTGGATGCCACTAAGTTTCCTCAGTGTTTGCTATTATAATAGCTTAGTAAAAATGAGCAGGAGGGTGCAATGCATAGGTACTGGAAATTGCTTGGCACCAGTGGGACACTAATGAAGTCCAACAGCCACTTTTTGGATGCCACTAACTGGCAGCACTCTTCTCAATTAAAATGGCTTTGCAAAAATGTGCAGGAGGGGAGAACGCAGAGGTGGTGGGACTTACTTGGCACAAGTGGTACAATAATGAAGTACAGCAGCCACTCTTTGGATGGCACTAACTGGCAGCACTCTGCAATTAAAATGGCTTTGCAAAAAAGGTCAGGAGGGTACAGTGGCCGGGTTGTGGGTCAGTGTAGAGGAAAGGAAGCCTCACTTTCTATCCCTCCTAATGGTGAAATGCAGCAAGGAATTCCCTGAGCTTAGCTACGCAGACGCTGTTAACTGAAGCTGTATACATCGTTTCCACGGACCTGACTGTCACCTATGGCTCTGAGCCAGATGTAATTAGCCCTGAAAAGGGCTGAAATAAAATTATGTCCCTAATCAGTAGAGCGTTGTGTGTATAGCGTACACAGCAGGACTGGCGACAGGAGCTGCGTGAGTGGAGACTGACACCCAGACGCAGAAGGCAGATAATGGCGTCCTGAGGGAAAATGTCCGTTTTTATAATGCAAGGACATGTGACATGGACAGCCTATGACACATGCCCTTGCTTGTCTGGCAAAAAGTACACTTAGCCGTGTGTGTGTCTGGGATTGGCTGACATGCTGGCCCGCCCCACTACACGCGCGCTTAGAAAAAAAAAAAATGTCGATTATCCCAGCAGCAGTGATCTAAACGCGCAGCCCACGCACACTATACGCTGAAATTTGATAATAGTGTGAATCAGAGTGACTCACACTATTACAGTGAAAAGCCAGCTAGTAATTAGCTAGGCTTTTGCTGATGGAACCGTTCTGGAACGTAACTCGAGCTGCCGAACTTTTTGCAAAAAGCTCGAGTTCTAGTTCTATCTAGAACACCCCCCCAAAATCACTCGAACCGCGAGCTGGAGAACCACGAACCACGAAGCACGCTCAACTCTACTTAAGACAGACTTACAGTTGCATTTTATGACTTTTGCCATTTTCACGTCAGTTTCTCATAGTGCCAACAAAATGAGCAGAAATATAGCAGGATATTGGCACGGAGAGGGCGGAACGCCACATCTCGTCTAATTTACGAAAACCTGTGGCATTCTGTATGGCAGAAATTTCACTTCAGTAACTGACTGGAGTGAGTTTTTTGGCATAGCACACTTGTCAAACGCTGCTGTTTCAAGCAGAGGCACATTCTCTGTAAAAGTATTTGACTTACAAGACAAAACAATCACTGATCTCGGGGAGACCAGCCAGAGAAAATACTGCCAGCAGCCAACGAGGGCACTCAACACAGTGAAATACTAGGTGCATTGCCCCCTGGGAAATATGCAAATCAAAAAAGTCCGTGGAGCCTCTGTTAGGAGTCTCGACACAGAAACTAGCCAGATATCCCTCCGGGAAGGACCTAACCAAGGAGTGGCTCTTTTTAGGAGACCACCATAACCACTATATTAAGTGGCCCTTTTAGTCAATATCCAACTTTTTGACAAGTTTAAAGATATGACAAGGAAAATACCAAGGCCAGTTATCCATCCACAGACCAACAAGTAGACCAACAAGACAAAACAATCACTGATCTTGGGGAGACCAGCCAGAGAAAACACTGCCGGCAGCCAACGAGGGCGCTCAACACAGTGAAATCCTAGGTGCATTGCCCCTGGCTGGTCTCCCCGAAATCAGTGATTTTTTTCTCTTGTTGTTCTACTAGGCATTGCTCCCACCTGGCCAGAATCCTACTCCACACTGATGAGGGGCAATACCCTGAAACAGCTGTCTGTGGTTGGATACCTGGCCTTGGTGTTTCCCTTGTCATATCTTTAAACTTGTCAAAGAGTTGGATATTGACTAAAAGGGCCACTTAATATGGTGGTTATGGTGGTCTCCTAAAAAGAGCCACTCCTTGGCTAGGTCCTTCTCGGAGGGATATCTGGCTAGTTTCTGTGTCGAGAGTCCTAACAGAGGCTCCCCAGACTTTTTTGATTTGCATTAAAGTATTCGACTTTACAGACTTGCACAAAAACAGTTCTTTGGGGATTCTGATAGAAACCTTGAAAAAGTGTTGAGCAAAGAGTAATATATAATTTGTGAACCTAGCCTAAGTTTCATCTATATGGAAAGTGAAAAAAATACAAATACTAAGGGAAGGTTTCATGTGCAGAAAGCGGCCATTTCCTTGTCCCTAACATAGGTGAAGGTGAAGGAGAAGATAGACATAATAATGTAGAAGACCCTTCCAAGCTGAAAAATCCATCAGCTTGTGAGTATGAGAACTTTAGGACCCAAAAAAAAGTCTTGAGAAAAAATAATATGCCTTCCAAAGTCATTAGCTGCACAATAGTACAATTCTAACAATCCTCCTTCCAGTAATCATCCTGCAGGTTGTTGATATCTTACATGACCTGTAAAGCTTCCATTATAACGTTGGCTGGCAGGAAACTGAACAATGATAATCACTTTGTACTTTCCTGTGTCATGTAAGGGGACTTTTTTTTAAACCACAAAATCTAATTGAAAATCTTATCATGAAAAGTTATTGGAAATTAGGGAATTTCCCATTATCATCAGGGGACTACAACACAGGCAGTATTTAAAATTGTGAAAATAGGAAGATTATTTTCCACTGTGAAGTTGATGCATTCACTTTCTATATTTGTCACCTCTGCAGTCATTCGGGGAAAAGTGCGCGTCCAAGAGATTAAAACCCTCTCGATGTATGTGAAGGAAATGCAGTACAACTCCTGATAACCTCTTGCCTACTCAGTTGGAAAAATTGCCTAGGTGTTCTGAAAGTCTGGGTATGAATATACCCGTACAAAGGAACAAACAAATCTTCCATCTTTTCCCATCAAATTTATTAAAGGCTGCTCCAACGTGATCTCAAGGCTGCGGCAAGTCCACACTTCGACTCTGATGGATTCCTTTACAGTAATTGTGAATAAATTTACAGTAGTAAAATGGTATATACAGTGCCTTGTGAAAGTATTCACCCCTTGGCTTTTTACCTATTTTGTTACATTACAACCTGTGTTTAAATATTTTTGTAATCCGATTTGTATGTGATGCATCAGCACTAAATAGACTAAGTTGAGGAAGGGCAGTGAGAAAATATAGACAAAAAATGAATTTATGGGATAAAATAAATAAAAATTGCCATGTGCATATGTATTCACCCCTTTTGTTCTGAAGCCCCTAAAAATTTCTGGTGCAAGCAATTTCCTTCATAAGTCATATGCTAAGTGACAAGAAGTCCAACTGTGTGCAATCTAAAGGGGGCTTTACACGCTGCGAAATCGTTAATGAATTATTGTCGGGGTCACGGTGTTTGTGACGCACATCCGGCGTCATTAACGATATCGCAGTGTGTGACAAGTACGAGCGACCGTTAACGATCGCAAAAGCGGTCAAAATCGTTTGCCGTGGAGAGGTCGTCCTGAAACTAAAAATTGTTCTCTGCTTATTAGCGATGTTGTTCCTCGTTCCTGCGGCATCACACATCGCTGTGTGTGACACTGCAGGAGTGACGAACATCTCCTTACCTCCCTCCACTGGCAATGCAGAAGGAAGGAGGTTGGTGGGATGTTACGTCCCACTCATCTCCGCCCCTCCGATTCTATTGGACGCCTGCCGTGTGATGTCGCTATGACGCTGCCTGAACCACACCCCTTAGAAAGGAGGCAGATCGCCAGCCAGAGCGCCGTCGCAGGGCAGGTAAGTGCGTGTGACGGGGGTAAGCAAAGTTGTGCGGCGCGGGCAGCGATTTGCCCGTGTCGCACAACCGACGGGGGCGAGTACAATCGCTTGCGATCGCAGCGTGTAAAGTACCCATTAGTGTCCCACGGTCTGTCAGTATATACCCACCTTTTCTGAAAGGCCACAGAGGCTGTAGCACCATTAAGCAAGAGGCACAACTAACCAGCAACACCATGAAGACCAAGGAGATCTACAAACACCATGAAGAGCAAAGAGATCTATAAACAACAACACGAAGGCCAAGGAGATCTCTAAATAACATCATGAAGACGAAGGATATCTCCAAACAACATTATGAAGACTAGATGTTTTCAGCAGCACAGACAGGACAAATGGTCTGAGTTAAAAGAAAGATGGATGGTGCGAAATACAGGGATATACTTGAGCACACCTGTTTCAGTCTGTCAGTGATTTGAGACTGGGATGGAGATTTACCTTCCAAAAAGACAATGACCTAAAACACACTAGAGTAATTTCAGGGTAAATGTATTGGAGCTGCCAAGCCACAGCCCAGACCTTAATCCAATTGAGATTCTGTGGTCAGACTTGAAGATCACTGTTCACCAGAGGAAACCATCTAACTGGGAGGAGCTGGATCAGTTTTCCCTTGAGGAATGGGCAAAAATCCCAGTGGCAAAATGTGGAAAACTCATTGGGACTTTTCCAAAGTGATTTGCAACTCTAATTTCCACAAAAAGAGGCTCTACAAAGTAATGACTTTAGAAGAGTGAATAGTTATGCATACTGAGGTTTTAAGTTATTTTGTCCTATTTATTGTTTGCTTCACAATAAAAATAAAACCAAACATTCAGAGTTGTAGGCTTGTTCTTTACATGAACTGATGCAAACCCTCAAAAAAAAAAAACACAGTGAATTTCCAGGTTGTGAGGTATCACAACACGAAAAATGCTAAGGGGGTGAATACCTTCGCAAGGCATTGTATAGAAGCGTTATCAGTCATTCTACAGAAGGAGGAAGAGGTCAACTGTTACATCACGAATTGTGAATGGTGGATCCTGTGTTTTCTACTGTCTATAGAGGTGTTATCAGTCATTTTACAGGAGGGGGAGTGGGTAAGCTGTGACATCACTTATTGTGTATAATGGATCTTGTGTTATCTACTAAATACAGACGTTTTATCATTCATTGCAATACTGTGTGGGATAGTAATGAGAGTACTGGAAAGTTAAATTTCCAAAACAGGAGGTGTGAGTTTGTTATGATGCTCAGTAATATAAAAAACTTAAAGTGGAAAATATTGAAGAGGAGAGGACTCAAAATAAGTAACAGGTGACATCTGGAAAAGTGTAATGGAACAAAGTCAACCAAATAAGTGTGAAATCATTCATCCCTCTTGGTCTCTCCGCCATCCCTCAACTTCATGCAATCTACTTCCTGCTATTCTTGATTGTACTGTATATACCATCACAGTGACAGGAAATGTCTTAATAATTGTGGTTTGGATCGTCAACATTTATCTTCACATTACTATGTACTTTTTCCTCAGCAAACTCTAATTCATTCACATCTGATTCTCATCCAGCATCGAGCAACAGATGCTAATGAATATATCGTCTCGAGACAAAAGAATTTCCTTTTTGGCATGTGTGCTTCAAATTTTTTTTTACATGGATTTGTGAGCAACAGAGTGTACAATATTGTCCATAATGGCTCATGACAGATATGTGACTATCTGGAAACCCTTATGATAAGTTATATTCTGCTGCTGTCTAGCTGATAAATATTGACTGCTGATTCCCATTGTGGAGGTCGCCTGAGCTGTAGTTATTCAAACGTAATAAGAATATCTGTGTATGTAAATAATCAAAATGTAGATGTAGTTGCATAATAATCTGTCTGTCTATGTAGCAATTGCACAGATCTATAAAAGTTGTATAGTCATGAAGGGGTTACCAAGGATAAGTGAACAGATGTACAAATAATGGAAGTTTTCAAATAATGAGCAAAAGTCTTATCAGTAATGTTTACACAGAAAGAATGTACAGAAACAAACTGCACTGTAAGAAATTAAGGAGTAAAAGTACTCCCTGTATAGCTTCAAGGTTAGAGATGCAAACTGTATAATTGGATCTATCTAATACACGAGTCAGTTGGCGATGCTGGCTCAAGGAGAACATGTCTTATGTATTCATTGTCTGATACATTGATATATCGGCACTGGTATACAACTAATACGGCACCGTCTAAGGATATCCCAAAGGAAGACTCCATTAGCAGTCTTCACCCAAATTCCTGCCTTGACACCATGATTACCATCACCAATTCTTCAGTATACATAGAGTAGAGGAAAGGGTTTACCTATGCTGCCGTGTGGATAGAAGAAATCACTCCAGAGTAATAATCTTCGTAATTTTATTATTCAACGCGTTTCAGAGTCTATACAACTCGTTCTTCAGGAATCAAAATCACTGATGTACATCAGTGATTTTGATTCCTGAAGAAGCCTACATGGTGATCTGTCATGCTTTATGGTAGTTGTGACCGTCAAAATTCCCCCTAGGTGAGTGTTTTCTGTGCTAATTATTCTGGTTCCACCAGATTAAGACGCCATCTGCGCCTTTGTCTCTTCCAGAAATAATTTTATGACCAATTCTTCTGCAGGATGCCATCACTTTTCGGCCAGTCTATGAGCACAGTACAGTGTCATAATCTCGAATAGAGATGTGAGGCACTACATTCAACCCTTCTTGGATGCAGTCTTGCAAGAAGGGACCCACAACGATCTAATACTGATGCTTATCCAATGTATAACTGATAACTTGTTTAGACTGGAAAACCCCTTTAAATTACCACAATACATCAGAAACAAGGGTGGAAAAATTTCCTTTCATACTTGCTGACATTACAGATTTGGCTGAAAGGGAAAGCCCTCAGAGATCCAAAATCAGAGACTGCCTTGCTATATAAAATCCAAAATATATAACCCTTTTAAAAGACTATTTTATTATTAATATTTAAAATCCACAAACCCTTGTGCAAATTATAAAAGAAAAGGAATGGGAGGAAGGTAAAGTTCTTACCCTATTCGATACCCCTCCCTCCTGTCCACTACCTACCGCGGGGGTTGGCACCCTAAATATACGAAAATGGCGCCCCCACTCAGCGGTGGCTAGCCCTAAAAAATCCCTAGATAGACCCTCAATATAGTCATGAAAAATAGATAAAGTAGAGGGTCATGGGAGGGCACATTCAGACTTAGTGGACAGAATAACTAGGACACATATACCCGACCACTAGGCCCAGACTATTTCATGAATTTCTGATGTACCCTGGAATGATTTTTGATCAGATATGACCTAATAATAAAGATAATATTCTCAGGGACTCGGAGTATCCAAATTAACTCATTATACAGGGAAGGTACTCCAATAAAAAATTGATATGCATACTAGACAAAATGCATAAAACAGTGCAGAGTGCAGTATGCTGTATAGAACTCAGACGTACACTAGCTCCTGGGGCTGTCTGTTTCCTCCAGTCAAACGACTTATATGCCCCGGGAAGCCGGTTTAAAGATAAAGTGTCATTGCAGTTTAACATACAGATTGCATATCAATAAGCAAACAGGTGAAACCACCCAGGTTAATTCATGATGAAATAGTCAGGCACTTAGCTCATTGGGGGTCATGTAAATGTCCCAGAAATGCCCTGGAGTCGCCTCAGCTTGCCAATCGTTATCAGGACGGCATGATGTCTGGATAAAGGGGGAGACCCGATAGACTGAGGTCTCCTTTTGGCTTTTGCCAAGAGTGAACCGCCCCCACCTCCAGCCAATCCGTCCACCCCGCTCCCTCACACACAGGCACGCCCCCCCCTCTCTTCCCCCCTCCCCTCTCCCCCCCCACGTCCAACCACAATCCCTCTCCGCATGATAATAAGATAAAGTTCCTATTCAGATACATTCACTCCACTCCTATGTCTATGATAACTTTGATGGGACTATGCCTCTACATACAATTGAGTGTCAATACGTTCATCAGAGCTGCATACCCAGGTCGTATGTGAAGCCAGGGAACGCCCCCCTGATGCGTTCCACCATCGGACGCCGCTTGCGTTCCACACCCGCGTCACGGGGCGGAACTGGAAGTGGCGTCACTCGGCGAAACCGGAAGTGGCGTCTTGCAGGCATTCACGGCCAATTGGAGATCAGACCGGCCGTGCATACGATGCGGAGATAGGGGGAACGCTTCAGCCATTCACCCAGTGTGACGTCACCTGCTGTTATTGTCAGAGAAAGCAGGAAATGCAAAATGTCACATCTCTAGACCGATATGCACCTTGCACAGTATTAGCAAGTCAGGATGACCCAGATTAACTCTCCGGGGTGTGTTTTAATCATCATACTCTCAGTGGAGGGACAGTCCCCATCATAATAGCATTTGTGCACTGACCGATTGCTATCAGTATGGGTAAACACAGGGATTCTCTTGAGGCGATAAAACCCCCTTAGAATGAAAGGAGATAATCCCCTTTGGAATGAATGGAAAAGGGGGGGGGAGGGGGAGAGAGGGAGGGGAAGACACGGGGGTCCGGACGTCCATGTAAAGCGAGGAACGGGTACGTGGGGCGGGGGAGTGAGGTTGGTCACTCCTGACACTGATTATTGTTAGTGCCACATATTCTTTGTAGCATGAATTAAAACATTACCTCCCTATTACGGGATTCAGACCAACAGACCACAGGGAACCCTAACACAAACCCAGGCTTCAAAGAAAGCAGGCATATGAAATCTGCTCATTCAAACCCCCAGGGTGTACAGACTCCATTCTAAAAATCCATTCGCATTCTTTTCTTAGAAGGGCCTTGTCGTGATCACCACCTCTAGGATTATTCTTGACCACCTCTAGGACCTGAAACGTTACTTCTTGTATGTTACCCCCATGATGAAAGTTCATGTGTCTCCCCAAGGAAGTGTCTCGTTTGTTGCGTATGTCACCGAGATGCTCTCCCACCCTCCTACGCAGCTCCCTTTTTGTCTTGCCTATATAGTCCAAAGGACATGAACAGGTGGCCACATATATTACTCCCGTCGTCTTGCAGTTAGCAAAAGACCTTAGGAAGAATTGCTTCCCATTCTTTGCACTCCTCACGCATTTCGCAGGTTTCATTGAATTACAGTATGAGCAGTCGCCGCACCTGTAAAAGCCGCATAAGCCCCTGTCCAACCACGTACCGGGGGGCTTAGGTCTGGTGTAACAACTATGGACCAATCTGTCCCTAATTGACCTACCCTTCCTGTACGTGATGCTCGGTTTCTCTGAAATCATATGCTTCAAATCAGGGTCCAAAATCAAGATGTCCCAGTGTTTTTTAAGCACTTTGCGGACTCTTTCATTTTGACAGTCAAATGTGCCGATCAACCTGGTGATGTCATCCTCCTCTTTTCTCTTTCTGCCACAACCATGCAGAAGTGCCATCCTATCCTGCTTCTCTGCATAAACTCTGGCACAGTCTAATACCTTAGGAGGGTAACCTCTGTCCACAAAACGTCTAGTCATGTCTTTGGCTTGGGACTGGAAGGTCTCCATGGTTGAGCAATTCCGCCTCAGCCGAAGATATTGACCTTTAGGAATACCATTCTTTAATGGGAATGGATGATGGCTGTCCCATCTTAGAATGCTATTAGTAGCCGTGGGCTTGCGGTAGGTACTGGTGGAGAGGACGCCACTAGGCTCCTTTTTGATAATTACATCTAAGAATGGCAGCTCCTTCGTGTTCACCTCATACGTGAAATGAAGGTTCAGTTCATTTACATTAAGTGACTCTACGAACCTTGTAAACAGAGTGCTGGAACCTTACCAAAGGACAAGGATGTCGTCAATATATCTTGACCATAGCAAAATATGTGACTGCCACCAATGGTCCCCATCCATAAAGACGACGGTTTCTTCCCACCAGCCCAGGAAGAGGTTTGCATACGAGGGAGCACAAGGGCTCCCCATAGCTGTCCCCCTGAGCTGGTGGAAGTACTTACCGTCGAATTTAAAGAGGTTGTGATGTAATACAAAATTCAGTAGTTCCAGCAAAAATTGATTGTGATCCCTATGTTCCCTGGTTCGTGTGTTGAGATAGTACTCAGTCGCCTTCAAACCTAGCGCATGGGGTATATTGCTGTAGAGGGCCTCTACATCAATAGAAGCCACTATGACGTCCTCCCCAACCGTAATACCATCCAGCCTACCCAAAAGGTCGGCTGTGTCACGTGTGTACGACGGAAGCGAGGTGACAAAGGGACGCAAAATTTCATTGATATAAATACCGCTGTTTTGGGTATACGAGTTCACTCCCGAAATAATAGGTCGGCCCTTAAGCACCTCAAGCCCTTTGTGGACCTTGGGTAAGGTATAAAAAGTCGGCATTACCGGGCAATTAGGTTTCAAAAAATCGAATTCACTGTTAGTCAATAGACCAATCCTTCTCGCCTCCTCTAATATCATGAGCAAAGATGTTATATACCCATTCAGAGGATTGGAGGAGAGCACTTCATACGTGTGTCTGTCTCTGAGGACACGATGGCACATCCCTAGGTATCTTTCATGACTTAGAATCACGAGATTACCGCCTTTATCCGAAGGCTTTATTATTACATTCTCATTTTTCTCAAGATCTTGTAGTGCTGAAAATTCATCGTCAGTGAGATTACGATCTAAACCATCGTTTCTACGGGGAATCTTTTTGAGGTCCCTTTCCACAAGGTTTAGAAAAAGATCTATATTGGTAGTGTCGCCTTGTGGAGGCATCCTCGTACTCTTAGCCTTAAGCCCAGTGAAAGGGCCACAACCAGTATTCTGATCAAAATCTTGTTCCTGTAGGAGTCCTAGGAGTGACCGAAATCCCTCTATATCCTCTTCGGTCAGTCCCAGCTTTCTACAACTCTCCCTGTCATTATTGAGAAAAAATTTTTTCCATTTCAGTTTTCTCCCGAAGAGTTGTAAGTCTTTAACCCAATGGAAACAATTATAGTCGTTCGTAGGCACGAATGAAAGCCCTTTTCTCAAAATCCTGTACTGTTTCTCATTAGGTGTAAAGTCGGATAGATTAATAATCTGACTCCTATTTAGCCCTCCACTCTGCGTCCGCTCAGTGTTTAGTTCACCCGGTTCCTCAATTGGTATCCCCGGGATATCCCCTGCTCTAAAAAAGATGGTGCCTTTATCCCACCTGATGTTGCAGAGGTAGATGCATGCGAAAATCCTGATTCCTGCCCATAAGATCTTGTATTTATAGGGTCCCTTGTGGGGTAGGTGTTCTTCCCTCCTCGCCTCCATCTCCTATTTTGCCGCTTACCTCTGTTGCTAAACCAAGTCTCCCCCGCTACCCTTTCAGTGTCTGAGATCTCCTGATCAGAGGAGGAGATGTCTGTATCTCTCTGGGCTGGGTTAACAAAATTGTAGGCTTGGTTCGTAGCAAACTCCCTAAGATCTCTTTGGAATTGTAAGTGCTTCCTCTCCTTAATGTATCCCTGATACTTCTCTACAGAGACCTGCAAGGCACTCTCTCTTTTGTTAAACTCAGGATCTGATTTAAACTTAAGGATACCCTCAATATCCAAATTTAGTTTCGTGGTGGCCTGTTCCAACAGTGTCTTCTCTTCCTGCACCAATAAGGTCATAAACCTGAGAGAAGACTCTATGGATTCTTTCTGCCAAGCCTCCAGGAGTTTTGAATTTGAGGTACGGGGAGATGGGCGGAGATTGATTCTTAGACCCTTAGGAACAATTCTATTTTTAAGGTAGTTTTCAAGAGCCTTAATCTCCCACCAGGATTTCGTGTACTCCTTATAAGATGAATAAAGATCACTAAATTTCGTTTTCAGGGAGGTGATCCCTGTCCCACCTTCTGGGATTTCTCTCGTGCAAAATGCCTGGTTCGCGTCTTCGACCCAGGAGTTAGTGTCAATGGGACCTGTTAAAAAGCTGGCCATAATCAATATACTCTATGAAAAAAAGGGGAAGTGTCGCAATCCAAAATATATAACCCTTTTAAAAGACTATTTTATTATTAATATTTAAAATCCACAAACCCTTGTGCAATTATAAAAGAAAAGGAAAGGGAGGAAGGTAAAGTTCTTACCCTATTCGATACCCCTCCCTCCTGTCCACTACCTACCGCGGGGGTTGGCACCCTAAATATACGAAAATGGCGCCCCCACTCAGCGGTGGCTAGCCCTAAAAAATCCCTAGATAGACCCTCAATATAGTCATGAAAAATAGATAAAGTAGAGGGTCATGGGAGGGCACATTCAGACTTAGTGGACAGAATAACTAGGACACATATACCCGACCACTAGGCCCAGACTATTTCATGAATTTCTGATGTACCCTGGAATGATTTTTGATCAGATATGACCTAATAATAAAGATAATATTCTCAGGGACTCGGAGTATCCAAATTAACTCATTATACAGGGAAGGTACTCCAATAAAAAATTGATATGCATACTAGACAAAATGCATAAAACAGTGCAGAGTGCAGTATGATGTTTAGAACTCAGACGTACACTAGCTCCTGGGGCTGTCTGTTTCCTCCAGTCAAACGACTTATATGCCCCAGGAAGTCGGTTTAAAGATAAAGTGTCATTGCAGTTTAACATACAGATTGCATATCAATAAGCAAACAGGTGAAACCACCCAGGTTAATTCATGATGAAATAGTCAGGCACTTAGCTCATTGGGGGTCATGTAAATGTCCCAGAAATGCCCTGGAGTCGCCTCAGCTTGCCAATCGTTATCAGGACGGCATGATGTCTGGATAAAGGGGGAGACCCGATAGACTGAGGTCTCCTTTTGGCTTTTGCCAAGAGTGAACCGCCCCCACCTCCATTCAATCCGTCCACCCCGCTCCCTCACACACAGGCACGCCCCCCCCTCTCTTCCCCCCTCCCCTCTCCCCCCCCACGTCCAACCACAATCCCTCTCCGCATGATAATAAGATAAAGTTCCTATTCAGATACATTCACTCCACTCCTATGTCTATGATAACTTTGATGGGACTATGCCTCTACATACAATTGAGTGTCAATACGTTCATCAGAGCTGCATACCCAGGTCGTATGTGAAGCCAGGGAACGCCCCCCTGATGCGTTCCACCATCGGACGCCGCTTGCGTTCCACACCCGCGTCACGGGTCGGAACTGGAAGTGGCGTCACTCTGCGAAACCGGAAGTGGCGTCTTGCAGGCATTCACGGCCAATTGGAGATCAGACCGGCCGTGCATACGATGCGGAGATAGGGGGAACGCTTCAGCCATTCACCCAGTGTGACATCACCTGCTGTTATTGTCAGAGAAAGCAGGAAATGCAAAATGTCACATCTCTAGACCGATATGCACCTTGCACAGTATTAGCAAGTCAGGATGACCCAGATTAACTCTCCGGGGTGTGTTTTAATCATCATACTCTCAGTGGAGGGACAGTCCCCATCATAATAGCATTTGTGCACTGACCGATTGCTATCAGTATGGGTAAACACAGGGATTCTCTTGAGGAGATAAAACCCCCTTAGAATGAAAGGAGATAATCCCCTTTGGAATGAATGGAAAAGGGGGGGGGGAGAGAGGGAGGGGAAGACACGGGGTCCGGACGTCCATGTAAAGCGGGGAACGGGTACGTGGGGCGGGGGAGTGAGGTTGGTCACTCCTGACACTGATTATTGTTAGTGCCACATATTCTTTGTAGCATGAATTAAAACATTACCTCCCTATTACGGGATTCAGACCAACAGACCACAGGGAACCCTAACACAAACCCAGGCTTCAAAGAAAGCAGGCATATGAAATCTGCTCATTCAAACCCCCAGGGTGTACAGACTCCATTCTAAAAATCCATTCGCATTCTTTTCTTAGAAGGGCCTTGTCGTGATCACCACCTCTAGGATTATTCTTGACCACCTCTAGGACCTGAAACGTTACTTCTTGTATGTTACCCCCATGATGAAAGTTCATGTGCCTCCCCAAGGAAGTGTCTCGTTTGTTGCGTATGTCTGCCTTGCTATATACTACTACTCAAACGTCAAAAAGTAGAATTTTAGGAGTTTTGTACAGTAAAAGTGAATTTTTGGGGATGTTTTTGTATCGCCCCCGTAGCAGCAGCTGAGCCACTCGGATCCGGAGCCGCAGTGGCTCGAGGGGTCTCCGGACCCAGGGGTCCATGCGGACACTCGAATTAAAAGGCGTGGGGGCGTATATACACGGGATTAGGAAAGTTCGTGACGCCACCCACAGTGCGTGGTAAGATAAAGTACCACCGCTGCTGTTGGGGACGCCCGATGGCGGTGGAATGGCAGCAAGGTGTTTTAACCCCTCCGTGGGTAGGGGTTTTTTGCCTTGGGAGCCCAGTGATCGTGGTGAAGGGGTGCCGTTGGGGTTAGGAGAAGGGTTTTTAGTGTACTCACTCAGTCTAGAAATACCCACACCGACAGCTTGTAACCAAAGTTCTGAGCACCACTGCAGCTGGGAGGGAGCACGCTTGGGTCTGTGCCCTTGGTGTTGCGGTTAGTCTGTGACCCTTTCCTTGGCACCTGTGTTTTCTTCTTTGGACCCTTAAGTCTGAAACTTTTCAGGTCCCGCTCACCCATATGGCTAACGGAGTGAGCTTGCTCTCAAGGTTCACACGTAGGATTTCTTTGGCCCGTATTGGGAAAGTCCTATCCCTTCGGTGCGCTAGTACCCCGATTTTGGAGCGGGTTGGGGATGACACTTGAAGTCTTCACCCCCGTCGGGTAAATTACCAGGACGCATGAAGTTACTTCCCGGCATAAAGTCCACGTACCCCGTTGTGCCCTGGCCCCTGCCCGGTGATAGCTCAAGGCTGCCAGCTGCCCTCCTCGGCAGTCCGTGCCCCCTGACACTATCCCCTGCGACCGGGGTTCCAGCTCCTACCAGGCCCAGACCAACGTCTGCCACCTAGTACTCAGGAGCCCTGCTCCTATTGTGACCTCTCCTCATGAGAGTCACTTCATCTCCTTCTCCTTCCATTACCACTTCACTTCTCCTCTCACTTTCTCACTCTCCCCTCCCAACCCCCCATGTGGGCGGCTCTATTCCCTTCAGGCCCCCCAATGGTGTGTCTGGTGCGTACAGTGTAAAGTGTTCCTACGGTTTTGATTGGCTCAGCTGTTAGCAACACCAAAGGACCAGGACCCGTAGCCAAGGAGGGTGGATACTGTGCTGAAGGGCAGTTTGCACAATACCCTGTGATGACCTTGATAGGCCATGGCGTCACATTTTCATGTTTGTTTCTTTTTTCATTTTCCCTATATTTTGCATTTATCTGGGGATGCACATCACAGTCTTGATGCTAGTCATAATCTCGATGCTCATCACAGTTGTGATGTTCATTAGTCGTGTTGCTCATTGATCACCAAGAATGTCAGTTTTTATGCTCGTCACAGTCTTGAAGCTCACCATCATTTTGATAATTTCAGGCATGATGCTTCTCACAGTCTCAATGCTCATCAGAGTTTTGATCCTTGTCAGAGTGTTGATGCTCACCAGAGTTGACGCTTGTCACAGTTGTAAAGCTTGTCACAGTATTGATGATTGACACAGCCTTGATGTTCATCAGAGTCTTGACACTGACCAAAGTCTTTTGGCTGATCGCAGCTGTAATGCTCATCATACTCTTGATGCTCGTCACAGTCTTGATGCTCAGCAGTTTTAATGGTCATCACAGTCTTGATGATCATCAGAGTTTGATGCTCTCCAGTCTTAAAGGGGTTGTCCCCTCCTTATTCCACTTGTTTCCCCCCAGTTAAAAGACCCTGTACTCCTCTCCGTTTCTGGCGCTGGTCCAGTGCTGTCAATAATCACGGTTCGGGTCTCACACAACATTGTGACGTGTTCAATCACAGTCTACTTCTCTCTCCCTGCCTTTGAACCAAATGAGCAATCAACAGTAAGTGAGTGGCAGCCGTAGTGTCGCATCCTGTTGATTAACTCATTTGGTCTGAAAGCAATTAGAGAGAAGCCAGCAGTGATTGGATGCAGGGCTTGCATGATGTCACAATGTCATGTGAGCTTCAAAACGAGATTACCAACAGCATTGGAATGGTGCAAGAATGGGTGGTGAGTACAGGGTCTTTTATTTTAACTGGAGGAAACAAGTGGAATCAGAATGGGTTGTCCTAGTATTGGAAAACCCCTTTAATGCTCCTCACCATTGTAATGCTTGTCAGTCTTGATGCTCATCATAGTCTCGATGCTCATCTTAGATGTGATGCTTGTCAATCACATGATGCTCATCACAGTCTTAAGGCTCGTCAACGTCTTGATGCTCATCTCATGCATGATGCTTGTCAAAGTCTAGAAGCTCATTACAGTCTTGATGCTCATCAGAGCCTTGATGTGTAATGTGGTATTCTGCTGTGCACTCGCTAGGTGTCATGGCAGTGTCGGATTCTGCTCACACTGCAGAATCTGACAGGCAATCTGGTGTCTCTTAATTATTCAGCCAGAGCCGGACGTCAGCTGTTTCTTGTTCACTGCTGATTAGTCTAGCAGGAGTTAATTCCTGCTGGCTTGTAAACTGCTGCTGGAGCTCAGGTTGCTAATGACCACTCACAGCCACCTGCACCCTTTGTAAGGTGATGGGTCCGGTTCCTCATTGCAGGTTACAGCTCCAGTGTTGCTTCAGCGATTGTGGTCTTTAGCGTCATACGTCATACGTATAATGCTCATCATAGTCTTGATGGTCATCTTTGTCTTGATGGTCATCTCAGGCATGCCTCTAGCCACAGTCTTGAAGCTTGTCACAGCTTTAAGAACAAGTATCGCTATCATTTCATTAGTGGCACAATACTAAGGATTTTCCTTCCAGTAACTATCCAACAGTTTTTGGATTTCTTACTGTATGTGAACCGTAAGGCATCCATTTCTAAGCAGACTAGCAGGAGACTGAACAATAATAATCACTTTGTATTTTCCTGTTTAATGAAAGCGGAATTTAAAACCAAAGATCTGAACAATATTCTTAACACAGGGAGTTAAGGGGGATTCCCTGAATTGACTAGGGGAATATAACACATCCAGTAAATCTGATTGTGCACATAAGAAGGATTTCTCCATCGAGGATTCTCAGGAAGTAAAAACATTCACTTTCAGCTCTCGGATGTTGAGCTATGTGGAGCTCGTTGATGGGAACACAAAACAGTAGAGCTGCTTTAGTGACCCATCTTACTATTGCATAGAAGAAATAGTTGTGTGATCACCATGGCTGACATTTTTTAGTAACAGACTTTCTATTCTTTCCATTCACAAAATACAGAAACAGTGTTCTTCAGAGGACACAATCACGTCTCATGAGTAGTGTTAGATCACTGTCTAAACCCATTAAAACCAAGCTTTGCCGAATTGTTTAGGCTGGAATATAGATGTGTGTCAGTGTGAAGTAACTAAGTACCGGGTGTGGCCCCCGTGAAGTGAACAAGGAGTCCTGAGCAGGAAGATCATTCCAATGTAACTGAGTTGTATTAGTTTGATTTATTCTGTTGTGTTTAGGAATTATCGCTGATATGTGAGTTAAAAGTGTTGATATCAATAAGCATATTGTCCCAGACATTAACCACTTCCCTGCACTTCTCCACACTTTTTTCTTGGACACGATTGTGCTATGGCATCAAAAAGTTTAAGTGTCCACCCAGGGGACACCAAATACCCTTATGGAATGAACTTCAAAAATGATCTTTCTTTCATGTATTTGTTAATTTTATCCATATATAACTAATTTTTTTTCATTATTTTGATGTTATTTTTGTGGGTTAATATTTTGAAGTTTCGTAGGTGTTCAACCACAATTGGTTTTTAACTGTATAAATGATGATCCCATGATCTTCTTTGATATACTATAACTAAATGTGCCGTGTGGACAAGAAATATGTCATTTTTTTCTTAATCATGTGGAAGCTGTTTCAATGGATTACAAATAAAACACAGCAGTTTTATTAAATTTTACTAATTGTTGTGGAAAAATCCTTTCTCTTCATTGCATATTTTGCTGCTCATTACCCGCAGGATCCAGCTCCCAATAAGTTTTCGGTTCCAGGACTTTTGATCCAGTAAGTTGTCACATATCAATAAAGTTCTTCCATCTTAAAATAGGTAAGGAAGACTGGAGAAACTGCCTGCAGGAAAATTTTCCAGGGCAGAATGAAGTTATGTAAACATACCGATATATAACAAAGCTTTTCGTAGATAACCAGGGTGAGGACACTGCCTAGGCAAATGAGGCTGTATAGCTACAAATATGAAACAATGGCAGACTTGAGAAACTGCCTGCAGTAAAAAAATCCATGGCAGAATGAAGTTATATAAACATACTGTCACAAGTGTCCCCTGACGGAGACAACAGCATAGGGCTACATGCACACTTGCACAGGTTAATTCTGATGGCTGTGTAGATTCTCCTTGATCTGATGCTGCAATGGTTAAGCAGTTCATCTGGTCTCCTGACTCAGGATGAAAAGCCAGATCTCAGCTGTTCTGAGTTTCCCATTAACATCTGCTATAAATACTCTCCTCTCAGCTCAGGGACTTGCCAGTGATAGCTTTGCTGTACCTAGGCCTCAAGAGTAGACTTCTGAGCCATAGGCGGAGATTGCTGCATGGAAATTGTGTGGTGTTTTTCCTTCCTTTAATCCTATTTCAGTTTGCCTCACTAATCCGTTCCCTTTACTCCTTCCTGTAGTTTGGTCTGCCCCACACAATTGCTGTTTCTTTTACCCTTGTCTGTCTTATCCCTTCTGTGACTAGAGTGGGACTAGCTGCTCTGCACATTAGACGGCCTGTTCTCAGTGAAAAACAGCAATAGGAACTTGATCATTGCATGGGGTGAAAGAACCTGCCAGGGAGCTCAGGGTTGCTTAGAGTAAATATCAGGTGTTATCTCTCCCTTTCCTTCCCTACTGGCAGTATACCCCTTTTACCATCTCATCTTATGCTGGCCAGCACGACAACCAGGAGCTGCCCTGGAGTGGTACCTGGTTGTTATCATCAGATAAGTCTAATCTCACCATCAGAAAGTCTGGTAAAGACTGAGTAGGCATGTAGTCATGCCCCTCTTCTGGAAACAGTGGGTCTAAATGAAATTGTTTTCCTCCAATCACTATACTGTGACACATACCAATATATAATTAAGCTCTTCCTAGATAAGCAGGGATAGGACAATGGTTAGACAAGTGAGGCTGTATGGTTACAAATACGAAACATGAGCAAGGTAAGGCAGACTGGAGTAACTACCTGCAGGAGAAAATCCAGAGCTGTCTTAAGTTATATAAACATACCAATATATAACTAATCTCTCCCTAGATAACCAGGACTAGGACAATGGCTAGACAACTTTGCTATATGGCTACAAATATTAACTATGAGCAAGGTAATGCCGACTGGAGCAACAGCCTGCAGAAAAAATAAAATGTATTAAGGCTAGGTCCACATTTCCGTTGTTTTGCATCAGTCACATGCGTTGCTTGAAGCTTGTGACTGATGTGTTGTACAACGGGTGACAAGAATTGGAATTCATTGTCATCATAAAGCGGATTCCGTTGTAAAACGTGAGAGAGAGAACGATCAGCTGGCATAGGTGGTCTCCTTGACTGGAGACTGCCCTTCCCGTGGTTGTTCCTTCCCGGTGAAAGACCTGGCTAGTTTCTTGCCAGCGTTGAGAAACATGTGATGGTGTCTCCGCAGGCCTTCTTGCTTTGAATATTTCCCAGGGGGCATTGCTCTAGAATCACTGCGTTGAGAAACACGTGATGGTGTCTCCGCAGTGGTGGATGTTGATCTCCCTAAGGTCAACCATCCTTGCTCACATAGTCTTTTACTAGGCAATGTCCCACTAGCCAGATTCCTACTCCACACTGATGAGGGGCAAATACCCCGAAACGGCTGTCTGTGGATGGATACCATGTTTGGCATAGGTGGTCTCCTTGACTGGAGACTGCCCTTCCCGTGGTTGTTCCTTCCCGGTGAAAGACCTGGCTAGTTTCTTGCCAGCGTTGAGAAACATGTGATGGTGTCTCCGCAGGCCTTCTTGCTTTGAATATTTCCCAGGGGGCATTGCTCTAGAATCACTGCGTTGAGAAACACGTGATGGTGTCTCCGCAGTGGTGGATGTTGATCTCCCTAAGGTCAACCATCCTTGCTCACATAGTCTTTTACTAGGCAATGTCCCACTAGCCAGATTCCTACTCCACACTGATGAGGGGCAAATACCCCGAAACGGCTGTCTGTGGATGGATACCATGTTTGGCATAGGTGGTCTCCTTGACTGGAGACTGCCCTTCCCGTGGTTGTTCCTTCCCGGTGAAAGACCTGGCTAGTTTCTTGCCAGCGTTGAGAAACATGTGATGGTGTCTCCGCAGGCCTTCTTGCTTTGAATATTTCCCAGGGGGCATTGCTCTAGAATCACTGCGTTGAGAAACACGTGATGGTGTCTCCGCAGTGGTGGATGTTGATCTCCCTAAGGTCAACCATCCTTGCTCACATAGTCTTTTACTAGGCAATGTCCCACTAGCCAGATTCCTACTCCACACTGATGAGGGGCAAATACCCCGAAACGGCTGTCTGTGGATGGATACCATGTTTGGCATAGGTGGTCTCCTTGACTGGAGACTGCCCTTCCCGTGGTTGTTCCTTCCCGGTGAAAGACCTGGCTAGTTTCTTGCCAGCGTTGAGAAACATGTGATGGTGTCTCCGCAGGCCTTCTTGCTTTGAATATTTCCCAGGGGGCATTGCTCTAGAATCACTGCGTTGAGAAACACGTGATGGTGTCTCCGCAGTGGTGGATGTTGATCTCCCTAAGGTCAACCATCCTTGCTCACATAGTCTTTTACTAGGCAATGTCCCACTAGCCAGATTCCTACTCCACACTGATGAGGGGCAAATACCCCGAAACGGCTGTCTGTGGATGGATACCATGTTTGGCATAGGTGGTCTCCTTGACTGGAGACTGCCCTTCCCGTGGTTGTTCCTTCCCGGTGAAAGACCTGGCTAGTTTCTTGCCAGCGTTGAGAAACATGTGATGGTGTCTCCGCAGGCCTTCTTGCTTTGAATATTTCCCAGGGGGCATTGCTCTAGAATCACTGCGTTGAGAAACACGTGATGGTGTCTCCGCAGTGGTGGATGTTGATCTCCCTAAGGTCAACCATCCTTGCTCACATAGTCTTTTACTAGGCAATGTCCCACTAGCCAGATTCCTACTCCACACTGATGAGGGGCAAATACCCCGAAACGGCTGTCTGTGGATGGATACCATGTTTGGCATAGGTGGTCTCCTTGACTGGAGACTGCCCTTCCCGTGGTTGTTCCTTCCCGGTGAAAGACCTGGCTAGTTTCTTGCCAGCGTTGAGAAACATGTGATGGTGTCTCCGCAGGCCTTCTTGCTTTGAATATTTCCCAGGGGGCATTGCTCTAGAATCACTGCGTTGAGAAACACGTGATGGTGTCTCCGCAGTGGTGGATGTTGATCTCCCTAAGGTCAACCATCCTTGCTCACATAGTCTTTTACTAGGCAATGTCCCACTAGCCAGATTCCTACTCCACACTGATGAGGGGCAAATACCCCGAAACGGCTGTCTGTGGATGGATACCATGTTTGGCATAGGTGGTCTCCTTGACTGGAGACTGCCCTTCCCGTGGTTGTTCCTTCCCGGTGAAAGACCTGGCTAGTTTCTTGCCAGCGTTGAGAAACATGTGATGGTGTCTCCGCAGGCCTTCTTGCTTTGAATATTTCCCAGGGGGCATTGCTCTAGAATCACTGCGTTGAGAAACACGTGATGGTGTCTCCGCAGTGGTGGATGTTGATCTCCCTAAGGTCAACCATCCTTGCTCACATAGTCTTTTACTAGGCAATGTCCCACTAGCCAGATTCCTACTCCACACTGATGAGGGGCAAATACCCCGAAACGGCTGTCTGTGGATGGATACCATGTTTGGCATAGGTGGTCTCCTTGACTGGAGACTGCCCTTCCCGTGGTTGTTCCTTCCCGGTGAAAGACCTGGCTAGTTTCTTGCCAGCGTTGAGAAACATGTGATGGTGTCTCCGCAGGCCTTCTTGCTTTGAATATTTCCCAGGGGGCATTGCTCTAGAATCACTGCGTTGAGAAACACGTGATGGTGTCTCCGCAGTGGTGGATGTTGATCTCCCTAAGGTCAACCATCCTTGCTCACATAGTCTTTTACTAGGCAATGTCCCACTAGCCAGATTCCTACTCCACACTGATGAGGGGCAAATACCCCGAAACGGCTGTCTGTGGATGGATACCATGTTTGGCATAGGTGGTCTCCTTGACTGGAGACTGCCCTTCCCGTGGTTGTTCCTTCCCGGTGAAAGACCTGGCTAGTTTCTTGCCAGCGTTGAGAAACATGTGATGGTGTCTCCGCAGGCCTTCTTGCTTTGAATATTTCCCAGGGGGCATTGCTCTAGAATCACTGCGTTGAGAAACACGTGATGGTGTCTCCGCAGTGGTGGATGTTGATCTCCCTAAGGTCAACCATCCTTGCTCACATAGTTCAGAATAGCAGGCTGCCGGCTTTTGAGGGCAATCAGATGATCTCCCGGCGGCCGGCTAATGAGAGCGATCAGCTGATCGTTCACAATAGCCGGCCACCGGCTTTTGAGAGCGATCAGATGATCTCCCGGCAGCCAGCTAATGAGAGCGATCAGCTGATCATTCAAAATAGCCGGCCGCCGGCTTTTGAGGGCAATCAGATGATCTCCCAGCGGCCGGCTTTTGTGAACGATCAGCTAATCGCTCTCATTAGCCGGCTGCCGGGAGATCAGCTGATCGCTCACAGAAGCCAGCCGCCGGGTGATCAGCTGATCATTCGGCCGCCGAGAGAGAGCATGCGCAGCGAAATCAAAAAACGCTACATGCTGCGTTCCTGCAACCCGACAGTCAGTCGTTCCACGACTGATCAGTCGGGCGGCGGATGCAACGCAAGGCATCAGTCAGAATCCGCCACTCATACAAGTCTATAAGAACAACGGAATCCGCCAAATGGATTGCGTTGTTTATCAGAGCGGCGGACCGTGTCTGTGTCGCGGGCGGAGGGGACGCGCTCACCACGCTCAGGTCCGGGGCTTCTGCTGATGCTCGGTGGCTCGAGCGGTGGGCCGGACCCGGGGACTCGAGCAGCGCTCCTCGCCCATGAGTGAAAAGGGGTGGTTTGTTTGGGGAGATAGTTCATGACGCCACCCACAGGTCATGGTGATATTGGGCACCACCGCTGCTGATGACGGGGATCCCGGGAGCGATGGCAGGGAGCAGCTAGGATGCTGGTTCCCCCTCCGTGGGTAGGGGTTGGCGATCCCGGGGCTCGATGGCGGTATGGGAAGGCTGGATGGCCGGGGTGCAGGGTTGCAGGGGTAGTGCGGCGTGGTGCCGGATGGCACTGTTGTACTCACTCAGGCACAGATTCACAGAGTCTCTGGTAAACCAAACGGCTGGATGGATGGGTCCCACAGCCAGCTGCAGTGTCTTTGCTCTCCCCGGACAGGTTGATGGCGGCTGTCTTTCCCTGCACTGTTGTGTATGTATTGACTCCAATGGTTTCCCAACGGTAGTCCTCTCCCCGTCGTGTATGTACCGAAGGAGCCCGTTTTGCCCGCAGGCGCTGGCCCTTGGATCTCTAGCCTATGGTGGTGGCTTTTTATCCTCACTGTGTGGACGGTTGCCTTCTGTCGGGTCTTGGGTGTTAGGGAACCCCTGGGGTTCCGGTCACTCTCGGATTTGACCATTGTCGGCGGCTCCTAGCCTAGTCGGGGTCCGATGGCCCTGCCTTTGTGTGCTTGGTACAACTCTGTTCCCCGGTTCGGTACCGGCGGGCCACTGCCCGTCCCCGGTCCTACGGTTCCGCGGACTTATACCACCTCCTGCAGACGGCCACCACCATCTGCCGACCTTGCTGACAGTGCCTGGGCTCCTACCCAGACACTAGCAGTTTCTCCTCTCACTTTCCACTCCAAACTCTAACTCCTCCACTCCACTCGAACTCCAAACTCAACTAACTACTTTTTCCCACCTCCAGGCCTGTGAACTCCTCGGTGGGTGGGGCCAACCGCCTGGCTCCGCCCCACCTGGTGTGGACATCAGGCCCTGGAGGGAGGCAACAAGGATTTTGTTTGACTGATGTAGACTATCCAGGGGAGGGGGGGTGTGTGATGTTGTGTTTGTGACTACCTGGCTAGTCCAGGGCGTCACAACTGATCATAAACAACGGAAGTGTGAGGTAAGGCAAAAATAACTATAGACAATCAGGGCCAGGATAGAGGCTAGGCAAATGATGACATTGTTATGCCTTCGGCACTCCCAGCCTAGGAGTGTCGGCACTTTCCTCCACTGTACCCACTGTCCCTGCTCATCCTTGCAGTTTCCAGGGCTCTCTTGCTATGCTGACGCTCTGCTATGTTCCCGCCTGCTTCCCGTAGCCTGCTTCTTCCTCCGGCTCCCGAGGCCTGTGCGTGTGCAGTAGGGCTCTTGGGAGCTCACTTCGAATGTGGCCATGCTGTTCTACCTTTTCTTTAAGGCCCAAAGCGACGTTACCCGGAATTGGTTCTCAGTCCTCTCCATTAGGTGGAATGTATATAAGGCATCCTCCCCCATTGGGAGGTGCCTTTCCAATGTGTCCCTGTAGCGTAGTCTAACCTACTAGTTCTCAGGTCCCCCGTGCTATTCCGCACTCAGTCTTGGTGTCTTACCCTGTCTCTGTTCTCATCCAGCTTCTGTCCATCAGCCTGCCTACCTACGCTCCCTGCAAGTACCTTCCATCTGCAGTTACCACCAGTACCAGCCAGCTTCGGACCACTCCAGCATCTGTTCATGTTTCTGGTCTATGTCCTGTGGCGGCAGCTGATGAGGTATTGGGATCCCCGGGTGCTGCCTCCGGTCGGCCACTTAGCAGCGCGAGTACCTCCATTGGTAGTAGTGACGACTTGGTGGCTGCTCCGGACCACTCCTCAGGGTCAGTGAACGGTACATCGGTCCGCCAACCTGGGCGTGACAGCCATATGGTTATTCAAATGGAACATGATAGGGGTCCTATAGACTGGAGAAACAGCCTGCAGGAAAAATCTAATGTAGTACAGATAAGGTAGTTATACCTATAGATCACTATAGAAAATTAAGTTCTTCCAAGAAAATTATGGCCAGGACAGAGGTTAGGCAAGTAAGGCAATATGGCTACTCAAATGCAATATGATGGAGTACTGTAGACTATAGCAACTGCCTGCAGGAAATATCCTATGTAGTAACAGGTAAGATAATTATGACTATAGATAAGATTTTTATAACTAATCAGTGCCAGGGCAAGGGCTAGGCAAGTGAGGTTATCTTGCTACTTGAATGCAAAATGAGAGGTTTAATGCAGACTGGAGCAACTGCCTGCAGGAAAATTAAATCTAGTAACAGGTAATTTTATATATACAGTAGATAATTATGATCTTCTTTTACAATTACTATCAATACTACGGGTGGGCAACTGAGGCCATATGGCTACTCAAATGCAACAAAAGCGGGGAAATGCAGACTGGAGCAATTGCCTGCAGGATAACTACAATGCAATAATAGGTAAATGTCAGAGAATCCTGGACAGGAAATGGGATAGGAGTAGAAGTGCACTACAGCATTGATAAGGAACTTATCTATATTATTGCTTATTATGATCTTCATTATACATTATTAAAACACTAAATTCAAGTAACTTACTGTAGTCAGTAAGACAAAGTTTGTACCAAAATAATAATTATTGCAGTAACCAGCATCACCTTGAGATAATAGTAGTAATACCATTGAGACTCCAATGATGAGGAATAAGGGATTTCTGCTCTAAAGACATATAATTGACCTCAGAAGACATAAACCCAATTAAACAACAGTACCGCAGCACGACAAGTATATAAATGGGCAAGTTATCGGATTGGAAATTTTGCTGGGGCTAATGCTGTTGTCGATGTGGAGACTCTGTGATGATTATACCAATATGGAGAAGTCAGCAATGGATGAATCCACTGAATAAGGAAGCGCGTGGCTATATGTAAGCTCATATAACAGCTAATGTTTTAGGGCTTGTTCACATGTCAGTATTTTGTATGCTAAAATGAGAAGTGGCACTTACAAAAACTAAAATTGAAAAATTGACGCCCGATTTGTGTTTTGGAGACACTCATGGTTTCGGAACATACTAATGTGTGAACAAAGACTTGGGCTTCAATGACACAGAATTCACATTTATGAGTTGGGATTGTTTATAGTATTTTAAATTTGCAGAATCTCATAATTAGTCTCCTGCCCTTAAAAAGAAGGTCGGGTGTGGTAATTACAGGAAAAATGGGCTTTCTCTATGAGAAACATTGTGAAACTTGGACACTTGACAACTGCTTGATTGCATTTTGTGAGAAAGAAAGCAAGGAGAAGAGGTATATATGAAACTTGTGACAGACCTCCTGCATGTGAGTTGCTGTGAATTTTTCTCAGAAGGGGATATTTAAGTGGTCCTTAAATCTAAATTTGGCAGAATTTAAAAGTAACAATCAGCCCTTCTTCGCATTGGAGAAATTTGAGGTTGCTCCCATATCACATATGAGATTCACTCCGGTTAGGGAGGAAAAACTTAAAAAGAATCTGTCAGCATGTAATCTGACAGCAGCATGAGGTAGGGAAAGAGACCCTGATTCCAGCAATGTATCACTTAATTTACTGGTTAAAGCAGTTATGATAGTCATAGTTTTTTCTGAAGCAGATCTAGCAGGGCACGGAATGTTTAACTGTGGGTAACCCTGCCTCAACCAATCAAAAGCAATGATTATTTAAAAACTGCAAAAAATAGACTACTAAGTGATACACAGCTGGAATCAGAGTCTCTTCCACTACATTATGGCGTCATGGGTGTGTCCCGCTCGGGGCAGCCCTCTGGCGACTCTGTGTCAAGGCGAGTCCTCGTGTCTGAATGCAGCTGTGAGGTTTTACCTTATCCTTTGTTGTTTCCCCTGTCTGTTGAACCTTCCTTTAATGTTGTGTTAGTGCAGTGGTGGGACTAGCAGTCCTCACCTGCCAGCCCACTAGCCATGGTTATCGTAGAGCTTCCTAGGGTTTCAGGTATCCTGCTTGGTGATAGGTGCCGAACCTGTATAAGGCTTTCTAGAAGTGCAAGGTGTGGCTGCAGGTGAGTGCAGGAGGTGTCCCATCATCCCCCTTAGTAGCGCCAGGGTCCATCATTGCTATAATGGCCCTAGTGTACAAATTGTTTGTTGTAGTGATCCCCTTGTTTGTTGTGTGTCTCACCAAGCACTGGACCCTCCCCAAGTCTATGCATGACAGTCTGGGTCCAGAAGGTCACATTGCCTTATTATGCGCAGGTCTGCAGATTGTGTTTAAATGTATCTGCTTTCTTTAGGTGCTGGAGGGGTTAAGGATTCTTTCCTATCTGGCTGTCCTTTGTAGCCTTGATTTCAGATGCAGCGCCTTGTGATATCTCCCTTTCCCTATAAGAGGTCAGATGTCTCACCATCTCATGACAGTTATAGAATCTTCATTTCTAAGCTGCTGTCTTCTTTGGAAGGGGCCAGTCTCTGGAAGAATTTGGGTGTCTTAAAAAATTGCAGCTGTGGTGCTTAGCTGCATTGGAGGAGTTTGGAGTGTTTTCCTATTTTTTTTATCTGTGTGTCTACCTTCCCTTGTATTATATTATTGAGTGGTGAGATTAGTGCTCTCTCTGGCCTTCTCACTAGCCAGAGTGAGTTCAGGGTCTAGGCACGTGATCGGCGGTGAGGGAAAGGACTAGTATAAGAATGTTAGGGAGGGTGGGGAACATCGTCACATGAGTGCAGGTGGTTACCTCGCTCCCTTCTCCCTAGGACCAGGGCCCACAGTGTGTATCCTGTGTGTTGCGGCGCTTGCTGGAGGGTTCAGTTGTACCTGGCAGAACCACGATAGTCACTGCGTGAGACACATTACATAGCAAAGAACAGGTGACAGATTCCCTTTAAAATGGTTATGAAGGGACTTAAAAATTGTAAGGCCCTAGGTCTTGACAGCTTGATTAGAGAATATTTTAGAATTCTTAAGGATCAAATTTCTCCATGCCTCCTAGTTTTATTGAATTTTGGGAGAGGAAATACCTATCATTTGAGACCTTGCAGAAGAAATATGACACATTCTGACTTATCGACAATTAATAGGGTTTCTTATATCCCAGCCTTTCAAAGTTAGGTGGAGAATGATTAGATGGGGCTTTTGAACTAATGACACAATCTCCCTCAACCAGATCTCCTTTAGCAATACTATATTCTAAACTAAAAGTTACATACCTGATCTGGATATCCTAGGCTCCGCTTCCTTCCCCCAGATCTGCTGCTCTCTGTTGTGCTCCATGTCGGGTTTTGCAAGTTGCCTAGCATGGATCAATGACATCATCTCCTCTAACTTATTTAAGGCCCACAAAGAGACACTTGTGTCTTGGGATTCAGATTCCAGACTTTTTTGTTTGGTATGCTCCGCCATCTGTGCTTATTGTGCTTGAACTTGCATTCATCCCTGCTGGATCTCATTTCCTCTCGCCTACTGCTTCAGATATTGCTATTTGTTCAAGTCCTCCCAATTCAATGTGTCTGCGAGAAGGCCGAACCATCCTGAGGCTTGGAGAATCCACCTCACTTGATGAGCCTAACACTAAAGGTATGATTCCACTTGAGTATGACTCGTGCGAGTCTCGCATTGGTATCACACGGCACGGCGCACACTCTCCTGATAGGAGCTGGTCGGCTGCATGTATTTCCATGCAGCTGAGGAGCTCATGTCCGGAGAGTGTGCGGCTGTGCCTGGTGTTACCGATGCAAGACTGCACGAGTCATACACAAGTGGAACTCTGGTCTAAGAGAGAGAATGTTTGGATCAGTGTAGGAAAACATTTTTTTGTAGATGGGAAACAATATTGAAAGATGCTGATATCGCAACAAAAATCAAGAAGGCAGGCAATACTTAAAATGGTAGAAAATGATATCTGGTGTCACATCCCCACCGGAGTCCGCTCCTGCGACTTCTGCTCCGATCGCCAGACGACGCCATGTTCCCACCATGGATAGTGCTGGTGATGGGAGAGGAGTCGGTGCCCGTGGCCTCTGCGGAGCACAGGCTCCGCTCATCCACTAGGCTCGGTTTCCCTGGAGCCTGCAGTACCACTGGCTGACTGTAGGTGGCGTGTGTCTTCCAGCTGAAGTTGCCAACATTCACCTACAGCCAATGGGAAGACACCACACCCTTCTTATTCCCTCTCCTGTCACATGACCGCTGTTTGTATTTTGAGTCCTGTGCGCTGACCTTTGCTTGTTTTTTGACTACCCTCCTGCCTGTCGTTTTTGTACCTTGCTGCCAGTTCTGGATTTGACCTCTGCTTTGTCTCCTCACTACGCACTTGCCTGCCGATTCTTTTCCTGTTTAGCATCTCCTGGTTTTTGACCCTGCTTGACGACCACGGACTACAGCCTACCACAGGTCTCTGGGGCTCTGTGTAATTCCAAATCCCTGTATAGGGGTTAAAGAATTGCAGAGTTCTTGGGGTCCTGCTTTGTGAGCGGCTTTTCTCTAGACTCCCCTTACAGCCAGTCTGAGTCTGTGGCTCCAATCAGGCATTACATCTGGTAAGTGTCATACTGTAAAATCATGCATAACGCAATTTATGGGTTTAATACTCCTCTAATGCTACCTTGCCTGACAAATTGTTGGCATGCCCTAAATGTAAAAAAAATAAAAATAGATTTTTTTTTATTTCATGGTCTGTGGTCTTGCCCCAGATCATAGGCATTTTGGGGGTAAATAGAGAGAATGATTGTGAAAGATTAATCTTGCAATGCATACTCAGAATATGATTGTTCACTCCCATTGGATATCTCATTGCCTCCGCTGATCCACATAATTCTATCAGTAGCAAAAAAAAATGTAATTAGGTAATTGGTTAAACGACAGAAAACATAATATCTCAAGTTAGATACTTCTTAAACATGGAGAGGCTTAATCTGGGTTCTTATTTGTTGGTACATTTATTGGGTCATATATATTTATTATCTTTACTACATTGTTTCTGCATTTTGCCTATAGCCACACTCTCTTTTGAGACACATTTGCTGACATTTCCCATTTTTCTCTCCCTTCCTCCAAATGCCAGTCCTGCACACCAGTCTGTCTCCTGTTCAGTTCATTTAGACTTTTGAAATTTAAGGTACCATCACACTAAAGCCTGCTTTACACGTTGCAATTTCGCATACGATATCGTATGCGATTTGCAACGCCCCCATCGTATGTGTGGCACGTTCAATTTGTTGAATGTGCCGCACAAACGATTAACCCCGTCACACGTACTTACCCGTCCATACGACCTCGATGTGGGCGGCGAACATCCACTTCCTGGAGTGGGAGGGACATTCGGCGTCACATCGACGTCACACTGCAGCCGGCCAATAGAAGCGGAGGGGCGGAGCTGAGCGGGATGTAAACATCCCGCCCACCTCCTTCCTTCCACATTGTGAGCCGGGAGCCGCAGGACGTAGGTAAGATCTGTTCATCGTTCCCGGGGTGTCACACACTGCGATGTGTGCTACCCCAGGTACGATGAACAATCTGACGTGCAATTCTAGAGAAAGGTACGATGTGTATGTGATGAATGTTTTAACGTTCAATCGCAATCACACGTACCTGTCACACACTGCAATGTACCTTACAATGCCGGATGTGCGTCACTTACGACGTGATCCCGCCGACTCATTGTAAGATACATTGCAGCGTGTAAAGCAGGCTTTAGTGACGCTCCAGCGATCCCACCAGCAACCTGACCTGGCAGGAATCGCTGGAGCGTCGCTACACGGGTTGCTGGTGAGCTGTCAAACAGGCAGATCTCACCAGCAACCAGTGACCAGCCCCCAGCCAGCAGCGACGCGTGGAAGCGATGCTGCACTTGGTAACTAAGGTAAATATCGGGTAACCAACACGATATTTACCTTGGCTACCAGCGCACACCGCTTAGCGCTGGCTTCCTGCACTTCTAGTAAGAGTACACATTGGGTTAATTACGATGTTGCTAGTGATGTTGCTTAGTGAGACGTGGCCTTAAGAGACCTTTGGTCACATGACTGTGGAGTCACCAAAGGTCCTTAACCAATCTTATCCTCAGAATACAAATGCTGATGTCCCTTTAGACAGTGGGGGACTGAGAAATTGTGCAGTTTGATTCCGCCTAATGCCAGCTCGATTGTAACTAGGGTTTAGTTTTGAAGTAGGGCTTGTATTTCAAGCATACTCCAAAAATCCTGTAAAATCATGCTAGGGTTTGTCCAATTTTTGTGGAAACATGATATTTGGGGATTTTTTCATTGATTGTTCTGACCATCTTTGTGATAGTTTAATCTGGAGAAGTTCTAAGAGTTAAAGGTAGTTACCTTTTCCAAAAAATTGTATCTGTTGTTATCTCTCCTTTCCAAAACGCAACATGGTATTTGCTGGCAGATCAAAGGCAATATTTTGTAAAGGTCAAGGTAACCTTTAATCAAATTCACAAAGAATGTGGGAGGAAGTGGGGAGCTAGTTTCGGGATGAAGTGCTGTTCTTTCTTTTCTAAAAGGTTTTACTTTCATCCTAAATATGTTCTATGATTCACTTTCCAATTTGTTAAGTTTTGTAGTCAGATACTGTATATATAATGTAAGTTTGTATAATCCAATAATAAGAATTGGAAAGAAAAAAGATGATAAACAAGATAGAAAAAAATAACAAAACTAAAAGAGAATACAAGCCAAACCAAAAATTGCTCAATATTTCAGTATTTTTCATTGAATCGCTGAATTGTAAGATTCCACCACAATCTCAGGAAACATAAGTCATGCACCCGGCACTATACAGCTGAGCTAGTCAATCTCTATATTCCTCTATATTCCAAGGTGCCAAACTTCTGATTCTATTTTCTAGTTTTAATTTTTCCTGTTTTTTCTGTTGTGCCTATTTTGAAGTCTGTTTTCTACTTGTTCTTCTGTTTTTTTCCCTTGTTTGCCACTGTGGACGTGGCTTTTCTAATCCTAATGTTCACGACTTTTTAAAAAGTCACAAAAAATGTTCATACAATGTACTCTTTTTCCCAGATTGTTTCTTTTTGTTCATATGGTAGAGTTGTGTATAATATTTTAACCAGTCATACGACTTTTTACACTAATAGGGTACAATAGATATAAAAGACAAAAATAAAAGCACTTTTTATTTTGAGCAAAATTAGTGAATTTGCTGGCACCATTTTGAAGAATTTGGCACCAAAAACACCAACGAATACTACAAGACAAAGAGGAAAAAAGGCTTAAATAGAAAAAAGCAAATAATGAATTGGGCCCTAAGAGCTTTACTGGCCTTCAAGTATTTTGGTCCCCTTCCAGGACTTTAATATTTCAATGATACCCAGTTAGAAAAAATATTCTGCTGACTTTTTCTTCTAGCAACTTAATTGTTTCTGTCCTTGAAATCCTAACTTGCGCTTGTACATCTTGGCTTCCATCTTTATTTTTTTAAATTGGCTGGTCCCAGGGACCTGTGTTAACATACAAGCACATGGTTCAAGATCACAACTAGGCTGTATTATGGAACTGTAATAATGATGGAAGCACCATGGCATTACAACCTGGATGGTAGTACTCTATTGGTGTGCCGTGATGTATTTCTATGAAGCAGTGTGCAAAGTGTCTTCAGCCATTCGAACCCTAGGGTGCCCTTCACAGTGCCTAAAAAAGATTTCTGGGGCTAGAGGAGCTGACGGATCCGTAAGTACTCAAACAAATTAGCTGTTGGCCAAATGATCGTTTAGACTACAACTATTTCCTCCAACTGCTCTATACATGGCCCAGCACTCCATTTGTTTTCTACAAGAGGCTCCTCTGGTGGTTGCTTATCTCCCATAGAACAAAAGGTTTGGCCATTGGCGATTCATTGGCCAGACTGGTCTCTCCTTCCAGCAGAGGAAGAGACATGAGTCCCCCATGCTCTTCAAATTGCCGATATTGTCAGGTTCATCCATATTTTGTGTAATGTATTTGGGGGCCTTTAGACATCAGCCTACAGCTGAACAGTGCTTGTCTCAAGCTTAGTCATCAGTTTTGTGATTTATAACATATTTATAAAGGGGTGAGATTATTATGAGATTATAAAGAATTGTCTGCAATAATAGTACCTGATATTGTTGAACAGACAGATTCAACTAACACTTATTCCATCCCCAACCTAATGGTCCATCATACATAAAACTCAACTAGCAGTGCCACATGATCCACTATAGTGTCAGTGTGTTGGGAAAGCACCAGAAATAGCACAGCTCTATCAATACTAGTTATGTCCTTTTCCTTATTTAGGTACATCTGGAGAAGTGTAATGGAACAGATCAACCAAACAAGTGTGAAGTCATTCATCCTTCTTGGTCTTTCCGGCATCCCTCATCTTCAGGCAATCTACTTCCTGCTATTCTTGATTATATATACCATCACACTGACAGGAAATGTCCTATTAATTGTCGTAGTGAGGGTCAACAGTCAACTGCACACACCTATGTACTTCTTCCTCAGCAACCTCTCATTCATTGACATCTGTTTCTCTTCCACCATCGTGCCCAAATTACTCATAAATACATTGTCTCAAGACAAAAGCATTTCCTTCCTAGGATGTGCCTCTCAGATGTATTTCTCCCTGGCATTGGGCGCTACGGAATGTATAACGTTGGCGGTGATGGCCTACGACAGATATGTAGCCATTTGCAATCCCTTACGATACCAGATCATAATGAACACAAAGGTATGTATATGTCTGGCTGCTTTTTCTTGGACTGTAAGCTTTTTAAATGCCATAATCCATGCTGCCTTCACCTTCCAGTTGCCTTACTGCAAGTCCCACCATGTCAACCACTTCTTCTGTGAGATGCCACCACAGGCTCTCCTGTCGTGATACCTTATTTAATGAAGTGGCTGTGTATATCTCTGGTGGATTAATTGCACTTTGCTCTTTTTTGTTGACTTTAGTTTCTTATTTTCACATCATAACCACCATCTTGAAGATCAATTCCACCAAAGGAAGATACAAGGCGTTCTCCACCTGTGCTTCACACCTAACTGTGGTTTCACTTTACTACGGGACCATTATGTTCATGTGTTTACGTCCCCGACACAGTTACTATCCAGATCAAGACCGAGCCATTGCTATTCTATACACTGTGGTGACTCCCATGTTAAATCCTATCATCTACAGTATAAGAAATAAGGATGTCACCGAAACCTTAAGAAAGAAGTTCTCCAGAAAAGAAAATTATTGATAATAAAACAAAGTCCAGCCAACATGAATACCTTCAGGAGGAAGTGGAACTCAATAGTGCCTCCAGAAAAAGTTCCAAAATACTTTTGAAGTTCTGGTAGGGTTTATGGGGTCAAACAATTAAAATCTAAGCCTCAACGTAAAAGAAGAATGATGGGGGGAGGGAATGGGACAATGAAAGTGTGTTTACAAGCACCATATGTTGTTTGGGGGCAAATCTCTTGCCAAATGCTTTATGTTTTTGGACTACAGGTGGAATTATAAGTGTCTCAAAGAACTTCCTGTTACATCTCTAGTTGGACCTGCTCCACCAACATCTGCCTTTTTCACTAGGTGTCTCCGTATTCATCCTGTGCGATGCGCTGATGATAGAGGAGATGCTATGACCAATATCGCTGGGTGGCGCAGGCTTTATCAAACCTGACGTGCTAGTATAGCTGGGACTCATGGTAGTGTCTAATTAGGTAAAATGGGTGTGTATTCTACAATAGCCCAGGAGGTGTAATCAGCTCCATGCTGCATACTGCAGAAAGTTGCCAATGACTGTTTGCTCCTCCTATATCTCTTCTGCTATTTTTATGCTTTGTTCATGATTCTGATGCAATTAGTGACCCTAACCACATTTGTTCTGTAATCCTTCCTGATTCTGACCCCAGCTTGTCTGACCCTGATCTTTTTGCTCTTTTGAGATCTCAGCTTACCCTCTGGCTTTGATATTGTCTATTGTTCTGAAGCTGATACTGACCCAGCTTTATTTGACCATTCTTGCCTTAGGGGTACTTCTCACATAGCAAGATCGCTAGTGAGATCGCTGCTGAGTCACGCTTGTTGTGACGCACCAGTTACCTCATTAGCGATCTCGCTGTGCGTGACACTGAGCAGCGATCTGGCCCCTGCTGTGAAATCGCTGCTCATTACACACAGTGCTGGTTCATTTTTTGGACGTTGCTCTCCCGCTGTGAAGCACACATCGCTGTGTTTAACAGCGAGAGAGCAACGATCTGAATGTGCAGGGAGCCGGCGTCTGGAAGCTGCGGACACTGGTAACCATGGTAAACATTGGGTAACTAAGAGAAGCGCTTAGCTTGGTTACCCGATATTTACCTTGGTTACTAGCGTCCGCCGCTCTCAGGCTGCCAGTGCCGGCTCCTTGCTCACTTCACACGTAGCCAGAGTACACATCAGGTAAATAAGCAAAGAGGTTTGCTTATTTCCCCGATGTGTACTCTGGCTACAAGTGCAGGGAGCCAGTGCTAAGCGGTGTGCGCTGGTAACCAAGGTAAATATCGGGTAACCAAGCAAAGCATTTTGCTTAGTTACCCGATATTTACCTTAGTTACCAAGCGCAACATCGCATCCACGCGTCGCTGGTGGCTGGGGGCTGATCACTGGTCGCTGGTGAGATCTGCCTGATTGACAGCTCACCAGTGACCATGCAGCAACGCACCAGCGATCCTGACCAGGTCATATCGTGGTCGGAATCGCTGGTACGTCGTTTAGTGAGACGGTACCCTTAGGCTTGCTCCTACAGTCAGTAGCCACTTCATGGATGCAAAACAGAGTACGCTGTTTTAAGTCCAGATCTCTGCATAGGAGTTAAGGAGTGATGGCCATGGCTGTTCTGTGATCTGCTGCGTGGTGTGACTTTTGCAAAGTTGGGCTGGAGGCTTCTGACAGATTTTACACTTCCTTATACTGTATATTCTCCACTTATGAAAATCCATGTTTGAATGCACCAAAGTTGAAATGAAACTACATTTTTAAGCTACCTTATAAGACGACTTTTTAACCCCTGAAAATCTTCTCAAAAATCGAGTGTTGTCTTATACAGCGGTGCACGGTGCTGCTGTCTGCAGTCATGGCTATATTGCAGTTGAATGTTTTAATGCGGCGGCGTAAAGCATTCAACTGCAGTAAAGCGCCTACAGCAGTAATGGCCCTGTGTATTGGACGCGATCATGGAGAAGTGTATGTGCCTGCGGTCCGCAAGAAGCACTCCTCCATGATCGCATCCCATACACGGGGCTGCTGTGGTCAGCGCTTTAATGCAGATGAATGCTTTACGCCGCCGCAAAGCATTCAACAGCAGTAAAGCCATGATTGCAGCCTGCAGTGGCAGCTCCGTGCACCAGACAAGATCACTGAGGGGTCTATGTGCCTGCGGTCTAAAACCTATAAAGAAATGTAGCCAAAAGACAATAAATTAATAAAAACATATTATTTTATTGAAGAACATACTTAAAATTGTAAAAAGCAAGGCGAAGTAATGAAGAAAGTGCAAAACCACCACAAGGCTCAGCAAGGTAATTGCAAACAGATAGCATAAATATTTATGTGTAAATATAAATAACACATCACAAATATCTGTAACCAAAATTGGGTATAACAATGAAGTTCAATGAATGTGATACGTCAAAAGATGTATATCAAAGGGTTAATTGGATCATAGATCACATAATAAAAGCCAGATAGAATGAGGCTTTAGATATCTGTTTGCAAATAATTAGAAAGCACAAATACAGGTAAAAGAAGGGGGAAAATTCACAAACAATTCCCATCATTACTAAACAAGGGGCACATTACTGCAGAGGACATTACTAAACAATGGGCACATTACTGCAGGGGACATTACTAAACAATGGGCCTATTATTACAGGGGACATTAGTAAACAATGGGCATATTATTACAGGGGGCATTACTAAACAATGGGCACATTACTCGGGTCGGCTTATACTCGAGTATATGTGGCGCCCCTGAGGCTACCGTCGCCACAGAAGATATTGCACCTCAGCCAGAGGTGTGGTATCCCATCCCGGGTAAGAATGGGATCAACTACCGGTGTACAGACAAAACTTACACACGCACCAATTGGTAGGCATACACTGGGTCAGGGATAGAGGCAGCAACCCCCATAGATGTATTCATGGGGCCGTAAGTCCCATTCCTGGTCCCAATAGTGTGGGTGGGGCCTAGTCAGTGCGTGTGTGGGAGGAGTCGGAAAATGAGAGTAGACAAAGGGAACTAGGAAATTCAAAGTCAGTGAATCTGTGCAGTCTAGTCAGGATGTCAGGCAGTGAGAGAGAAGGAGTGAGGAGGTGGGCTGTCAGGAGAGGACAGCAGACAGAAAGGACAGAGACAGAAGGAGGTTCCTGGTGGAGATCCTGGGGTCTAGTTAGGCCCAGGTGACACTGAAAGAAAAGAAGAAAGGATTCCAGGGCCACGGAAGGGCAATTGTCCCGTGACCTGTTCCACTGACAACATCGGGTGGAGGGATCTTGCTGCATTCAGGGACAGTCCCTAGACAGAGGGAAGAAAGACAATTCTTCGAACGTAAAACCGAAGGCCTGGGAGATCGTTGCAAGCGCCCAGGGCCACTTCCCGCCACAGACCCCCGGTGAAGAGGGCAAGATACGACTGTGGTCAGCCCCCTTTGTACAGGCCCTGTGGTGGAGGCCAAGACCAGCTAAAACAGTTGAAGGCTAGGAAGTCAGTCAGAAAAGGACACACAAAAAAGGAGTACACCGGGACTGACCCTTGACCTATCCGGGATCGGCGGCGACCCCTGACAGCGGATCCTGGCACTCCATGGGCAACCGGTCCGTGGCCAAATTGAACTGAACAGTGAGTAAAACATCTGAACTGCAAGCCCTGTGTCGTCTGCTTTATACCGCCCTGTCGACCCTGCACCTCGTTAACAAACACCATAGACTTTACCAAGCACCAAAGGTTGACCCGGGGGGTCCGCTTTACCTGTGGAGAGCAAGAAACACCTCAGCTGCCATAACACCAGCCTCGGAGGTCCCTCCCAGGAGCTGCGGTGCCATAGCAGCAAATTACCACAGGTGGCGTCACGAATATTCATATAAACATTATCATCATCTCCCCAATACCGCCACATTAACTGACTCCACCAGGGTCACGGAATCGGGCCCCGCCACCGCTGACTACCCGGACTAGTCCGGCCCGACACCGAGTCACCTAAGGCCCTGGGGTGGGCGAGTCATATATATGGTATATCCCAAACTCTATATTTTAAATGGAAAAGTTGGGTGTCGTCTTATACGCCCAATCGTCTTATATGCCAGAAAATGCGGTACTACAGATGAAAAAAGAAATAAAGTGCTTAAATTAAAACTACATGTATAAAGTACTACAAAGATAATTTTGTATAGTCAGTATATGTGTAGCTTCCTGCGTCAGGTTAACGAAAGATTCCCATCATAAACATGAGTGTAGTGCCTCCATAATGTAGTGCCTCCATTCACAGATTCTCAGCTATCACTAAGTTCACCAAAGTCCAATCTTGGCCACCTCACAACTGAACTGTATAAAAACTAACGTGACCTCAAATTGCCAAACAAAAGTTGCCTAGCCCCTACAGTCCCTGACAGAAATTCTGTCGCTTATCCATGTTATGTAAATAAAAGCTTATAACCTGACTTTAAATGAATTCATTGGTTTTATAAATTACTCTTTTAAAAGCTGAAACCCTCCCAAATTTGGTTTAGGTTATGAAAATAAAGTTTCTGCAAAGCTGAAATATTGATCATTTAATGAACACAGAAAGGTCAGATTTTGGCAAGACAAAAGTTTGGTCGCCCACAGAAAGTAATGTGAAATTCAAACAAATAATGAACTTTTAATACAAAAATATGTTGTATAACATTGGTGAATGACGTTGTGGTGCTATTAGAGCCATATTTAATATTTTGTGTGACTTTCATGAGCTTGAAGGACTGCACCCATGCCGTTCAACAATGATTCATACAATTTATTGATGAAGTCATCAGGAATAGAAAGAATACAGTCTTACATGCCTCCCAGAATTCATCTATGTTCTTTGGTTTTGTTTTCCAAGCTTCCTCTTTCATCCTACCCCAAACAGGCTCAATGATGTTCATGTCTGCTGACTGGGCTGGCCAGTCCTTGAGCACCTTGATCTTCTTTGCCAGGAGGAACTTTGTTGCAGAGATGGATGTATGAGATGGAGCACCATCCTGCTGCAGAATTTGACCCCTTTTATGGTTGGGAATGTAAGAGGTAGCTAATACTTCTTGATATTTTAGGCTATTGATATTGCCATCCACCTTGCAAATGTTTTGCACACCCCCATACTGAATGTAACCCCAGACCCTGATCTTTCTACCACCAAACTTAACTGTTTTCTGGGTGTATTTTGGATCCATACGGGATCCAGTAGGTCTGCTGTAGCATTTGCAGCGGCTGTGGTGAAATTCAACTGAAGATTCATCAGAGAAATCCACCTTCTGCCACTTTTGCAGCCTCCATCTGTTTAGCAGGCTGTGGGACTTTTAATTGCCTTTTGTTTAGTGTTGGCTTCTAGGCACTGATTCGACCATGGAGGCCATTTCGAGACAGAATCCTACAAACTGTTCTAGATGACACAGGGACTTGAAGTGAGCAGTCCTGTTCGAGCTCTGCTGCAGTGGAAGAGGAGCTGGCTTTGGATTTTCTAACCAACAAACGTTCCTCCTGAGCAGTTGTCTTGCTGAGTCTGCCGGACCTGGGCTTGTCAAAAACATCTTCAGTCTCTTCAAATCTTTTTTTAATTCTTTGTAATTGACGCTGAGACACATTAAAGGTGCGAGACACCTCTGCAGTGGATCTGGTCTTCAGCCTCTTGATAATCAAGGCTTTGGTCACAGGAGGGATTTTTGGCATGTTGTCAGAGGTCAAGTTGCAGTTCAAGTGAAGGTCTGGGGTGCTGGGTTTCTTTTTATACACACCCACTAATTAAGCGATCATTTAGTGAGCACAGGTGAGGATGTAAACTAGGATTGGGTGCATTATATGACAAGGTGACAAAACTTTTGTCTTGCCAAAATCTGACCTTTCTGTGTTCATTAAATGATCAATATTTCAGCTTTGCAGCAACTTTATTTTCATAAACGAAACCAAATTTGGGAGGGTTTCAGCTTTCAAAAGAATAATTTATAAAATCAATGGATGAATTTAAAGTCAGGTTATAAGCTATTATTTACATAACATGGATAAGCGACAGAACTTCTGTCAGGGAGTGTATTCTCTTGATAGATGAGAGTCCAAAAAGGTCAGACTTGAATCTATCCTGTGGATATGTTATAAATGCCAGATATAAGATATACTGTGCACAGTATCTTGGGCAACATCCTGCTTTTGTGAATGGATGCATGACAATATTAGATAATACATGTCAGGTAGCTACAGCATCTGCATATTAGAGCAGGGTGAAACTCCCCCCACAGCCCAGTCACTCAGGAAGACTGGGGCCGCCTCGGTGATGTCTGGTCAACTGGAAGTTGATGTGACATCACCGGATCTCAGAGGTCACAGAGGCCAGGGAGTCACTTCATGGGGATGATTGGACGGCAATAGCGCTGCTCAGAGGCAGAATTGGCTGAACAAGGTATTTAGAAAAAGCCTTCCCTATCAATTTTACAGAGATGTGGCCACTATTGCAGAGTAGTGAACAACCTCTTTAAGTGCAAGAAAGAGTGCAAAAATTACTTTCTCCTCACTTCTGACATTGCTCGTCTCCTCTACTATGACTTCAGTGTGGGAGAGAGGACAAAAATCACTCTCTCCTCGCTTCTGACATTGCTCGTCTCTTCTACTGTGACTTCAGTGAAAGAAAGGGCACACAAATCACTATCTCCTCGCTTCTAACATTGCTTGTCTCCTTTACCATCAGTTGTCCAAAAGAGGGGAAAAATCACTCTCTCCTTGCTTCTGACATTGCTTGTCTCCGAGTCCTCTACTATCACTTCGGTGCAACAGAAAAGGCGGAAAAGGCAAAAAAATTGCTGATGACATCGCTCGAGTATAGTGGTGTAGCAATGTTAGCTGCAAGGAGAGAGTGATTTGTGTGATCTCTCCTGCTCATGAGCGTTAGTAAAGTAAGTGAGAAATGTCAGAAGCGAGGAGAGAGTGATTTTTTTGTAACATACTTCACAAGGCATCATAACTAAGGTTTACCTTCTAACGGCAGTTTTTGGGCAAACCAGTATTGTCAACGAACATAGAAAGAGTGGCTGTAATCCAAATAAGTGGGTGCAACGGTGCACCAAGGTGTTTAGAAATGCCAAGGGTACACGGAGCACCTTCATTTGCATATTACAATAAGTTGCTTTTTTTCAGCAACAAACTAACAGATTTTAAAACAGAGGGCGTTTTTTATTATTGCTAAATCTCACATGGTTATGTGGTCAGTTTGAAGTGTTAATTTGTGGTGACAGACTCCCATTAAAGCTGGATTTCTCTGCACCGACACATCTGACTGCTACAATATAGGTATAATTTTTATTGTTATTATGTGACTTTTACAGTCATATCACTAGTTTGATAAGTTAAACAGGTTCCCTTTAAGTTGACAAAGTCAGCCACACTGGGGTTTTTTTGTGCTTTTTTTTTTTTCAATTCCTCATTTAAGTTCCTTCAAGTTAAATCTTTTTCTTTTAACAATGGACTTTTTAGGGGAAATCCAAACAAAATTATATGATTGAGAAATTATATATATATATATATATATATATATATATATATATATATATATATATAGTAATGAATTGGGCCCCAAACGTTTTATTGCACACGTCTGGCAGCGGGATCGAGACACACACACGAGCGAGCACTTTGTCACTTAAACAATCCAGGTGATTTATTGACATCCTCATAAACCACGTCGTATAACGGGCCATAGCCACTCTCCCACAGGACGACAGTGTCTCACTGTCGGTTTAAACCGCCGAGTGTCCATACAGTTCATTCTCTGGCACCAGCCAGTCCACATCCTCTTTTCTCAGGGTGTTACCTGTCAGTCGCTTTGTAGGTTTCTACGTCTGCCTTCATCCAGGCTCGACCTCCAGGGAGACTCTCTCATTAGGCTCATTAACCCGGTCCTCGGACCAGCTCTGTTTGACGGCACCTGCTGTCAGGCCAGAGCCCCAGTAGACTCTGCAACTCCCTGGACTCTCACAGCCCTTTGCTGTCTCAGCATGCACATGATCTCCTGACCATGTGCTTTCAGCTAGATGGCTCCCACCTACTCACAGCGATCATGTGACAAACGATAGCTCCATTAAATCCCATTAGACACACCTATGTATGGCAGGTATGTGGATGGTCAGTCCCGCCCATCACTTCTGACCATCCCATGAACCCATCCCTGAATGTGTACAAAAATCCTCATGGAACTACAGGTCCCAGAGAAACATTTCCGGTTTCAGATCACAGAGGATTTCCACCTCTGCGACACATACCGGCCATGACGGTTGCATCCTTACAATATATTTATATATATATATATATATATATATATATATATACAGTCAGGGCCAGAAATATTTGGACAGTGACACAAGTTTTGTTATTTTAGCTGTTTACAAAAACATGTTCAGAAATACAATTATATATATAATATGGGCTGAAAGTGCACACTCCCAGCTGCAATATGAGAGTTTTCACATCCAAATCGGAGAAAGGGTTTAGGAATCATAGCTCTGTAATGCATAGCCTCCTATTTTTCAAGGGACCAAAAGTAATTGGACAAGGGACTCTAAGGGCTGCAATTAACTCTGAAGGCGTCTCCCTCGTTAACCTGTAATCAATAAAGTAGTTAAAAGGTCTGGGGTTGATTACAGGTGTGTGGTTTTGCATTTGGAAGTTGTTGCTGTGACCAGACAACATGTGGTCTAAGGAACTCTCAATTGAGGTGAAGCAGAACATCCTGAGGCTGAAAAAAAAGAAAAAATCCATCAGAGAGATAGCAGACATGCTTGGAGTAGCAAAATCAACAGTCGGGTACATTCTGAGAAAAAAGGAATTGACTGGTGAGCTTGGGAACTCAAAAAGGCCTGGGCGTCCACGGATGACAACAGTGGTGGATGATCGCCGCATACTTTCTTTGGTGAAGAAGAACCCGTTCACAACATCAACTGAAGTCCAGAACACTCTCAGTGAAGTAGGTGTATCTGTCTCTAAGTCAACAGTAAAGAGAAGACTCGATGAAAGTAAATACAAAGGGTTCACATCTAGATGCAAACCATTCATCAATTCCAAAAATAGACAGGCCAGAGTTAAATTTGCTGAAAAACACCTCATGAAGCCAGCTCAGTTCTGGAAAAGTATTCTATGGACAGATGAGACAAAGATCAACCTGTACCAGAATGATGGGAAGAAAAAAGTTTGGAGAAGAAAGGGAACGGCACATGATCCAAGGCACACCACATCCTCTGTAAAACATGGTGGAGGCAACGTGATGGCATGGGCATTCATGGCTTTCAATGGCACTGGGTCACTTGTGTTTATTGATGACATAACAGCAGACAAGAGTAGCCGGATGAATTCTGAAGTGTACCGGGATATACTTTCAGCCCAGATTCAGCCAAATGCCGCAAAGTTGATCGGACGGCGCTTCATAGTACAGATGGACAATGACCCCAAGCATACAGCCAAACCTACCCAGGAGTTCATGAGTGCAAAAAAGTGGAACATTCTGCAATGGCCAAGTCAATCACCAGATCTTAACCCAATTGAGCATGCATTTCACTTGCTCAAATCCAGACTTAAGACGGAAAGACCCACAAACAAGCAAGACCTGAAGGCTGCGGCTGTAAAGGCCTGGCAAAGCATTAAGAAGGAGGAAACCCAGCGTTTGGTGATGTCCATGGGTTCCAGACTTAAGGCAGTGATTGCCTCCAAAGGATTCGCAACAAAATATTGAAAATAAAAATATTTTGTTTGGGTTTGGTTTATTTGTCCAATTACTTTTGACCTCCTAAAATGTGGAGTGTTTGTAAAGAAATGTGTACAATTCATACAATTTTTATCAGATATTTTTGTTCAAACCTTCAAATTAAACGTTACACTCTTCACTTGAATTCTGTTGTAGAGATTTCATTTCAAATCCAATGTGGTGGCATGCAGAGCCCAACTCGCGAAAATTGTGTCACTGTCCAAATATTTCTGGACCTAACTGTATATCTATATATATATATATACAGTGGTACCTTGCTTAACGAGAACAATCCGTTCTGGGACTGTGCTTGTTAATCAAGTTACTCGTTCAGAAAAGTAAGATTTCCCATAGGAAATCATTGCAATGCTGACAATTCATTCCACAATGTGTTAAATGTCCCATCCTGGTCCCCTATTCTATCATTCCACACACGTACAAACATGTACAAACACACACAAACTCACACAAACTCACACAAACACACAAGCACACATGCACACGCACATATTATATGGTCACCTTACCTTCCGTTCCATCGCCGGTCTCCTGGGACTTGCGGTTCTGCGGTGCGGCCCGTGTATCAGGTAACCATAACGATGAGGGAGGAACTTCCTGCCAGAGAGCTGATGTCAAAGTCAGAGCCGCTTGCCTCTGATTGGCCAGCATGCTGCCTTTCACAAGCGGTGACAGGAACCAGGAAGTTCCTGCTTTGTTGCTATGGATGCCGATGCCTGGAGTGGAGCGGAGCGGAGCAGAGCGGCGCGGTGCACTACAGGACCCAAAAGACCAGCGATGAAACGGAAAGGTATAGATATTATATGCTCACCTTACCTTCTGTTCCACTGCTGGCCTCATGGTACTTGTAGTTCGCCGCGTTGTACCCGGGAACTACAAGAACCATGAGGCCGGCGGTGGAACGGAAGGTAAGGTGAGCATAATACTGAATGTGTGTGAGTGCGTGTATGTTTGTGTGTGTTTGTGAGTACATGTGTGTGTATGTGTGGACTGTTAGTGCGGGTTAGAGTGCGGTGGATGGACGGAACCGGAAGTGTCTGAGGTGAGGATTTCGCTCGTACAGCAAAGCTTTCTCGTAAAGCGGGTTACAAATTTACAGAAAGCTTTGCTTGTTAAGCGAAATTCTCGTTAAGTGGGTTACTCGTTAAGCGAGGTTCCACTGTATATACTAGCTGTCGTTAACAAAAAAGGAAGTATTAACAAAAATGTATTCTGCACATAAAAAAACACAAAACAAATAGATAGAAATGTAATTATTAAAAGGCAAAAACTAAGCTAATAGAAGCATTTCACAACATATATTTCAACACCACAGATACTCCACACAGATTTAACTAAATTTTCCAAGTAATGTGCTCCGTCTGTCTCTTTCCAGATCTGTCTCTTTCCCCGTCTGTCTCTTTCCCCGTCTGTCTCTTTCCCCGTCTGCCTGTCTCTGTCTGTCTCTTTTTTTGTCTGTCTCTATCTCTCTGTTTCTTTCCCCATATGTCTCTTTCTAGGTCTGTCTCTGTCTGTCTCTTTCCCTGTCTGTCTCTGTGTGTCTCTTTCCCCGTGTGTCTCTGTCTGTCTCTTTGCCCGTCTATCTCTGTCTGTCTCTTTCACCGTTTGTCTCTGTCTGTCTCTTTCCCTGTCTGTCTCTATCTGTCTCTTTCCCTGTCTGTCTCTCTGTCTGTCTGTGTCTGTCTCTCTCTATCCGTCTCCCCACCGACATCTTATTACCTCACACATAAGCTTTTTATACTATGAATGTCTTGTTCCTATAGGAACCAATCACAGCTCCTACTAATAATCTGTAGTTCCAGGCTCCATTAATGGAGGCACTTTTTTTTTTTAGAGTAACTGTAAAGCGCGGGGTTAAATTTTCCTGTCAAAACATAGTCTACGACGTTCCCTGGGTCACAATAGGTGTCTGTGCAAAATTTCATGATTGTAAATGCGACATTGCGGATACACTTTTCGTTTCACTTTTTCCCCATTATGTAGATAGGGGTAAAATTGATTGGTAAATTGTAACGCGCGGGGTTAAAATTTCACCTCACAACATAGCCTCTGACGCTCTCGGGGTCCAGACGTGTGAGTATGCAAAATTTTGTGGCTGTAGCTGTGACGGTGCAGATGCCAATCCCGGACATACATACATACATACACACATTCAGCTTTAGATATTATATATATATATATATATATATATATATATATATATATACTAGCTGTACTACCCGGCTTCGCCCGGGTTAATAACTGCTGTTAACAAAATAGAATGTATTAACATTCCCGGGATAGAATGTATAAATAGAATATATTAACGCCCGGGATAGTAACTGTCTCTCTGTTTCTCTCCAATTCTCTGTCTGTCTCCCCCTCTGTATATATCTTTCTGTCTCTCTATCTTTGTCTGTCTGTCTCTTTCCCTGTCTGTCTCTGACTGTCTCTGTCTCTTTCTCCGTCTGTCTCAATCTCTTTCCCTGTCTGTCTGTCTCTTTCCCTGTCTGTCTCTTTCCCTGTCTGTCTCTTTCCCTGTTTCTGTCTCTTTACCTGTCTGTGTCTATCTCTTAACCTGTCTCTCTCTTTCCCTCTCTTTCTCTGTCTGTCTCTTTCCCTGTCAGTCTGTCTCTTTGTCTGTCTCTTTGTGTCTGTCTCTTACCCAATCTATGTCTGTTTCTTACCCTGTCTGTGTCTGTCTCTTTCCCTGTCTGTGTCTGCCTCTTTACCTGGCTGCATTGTGACACGCCAATATTCCATATAAGGGCGTGGCTGCGCATTCTTCTGAAGTTCTGGCTGCACTGTGGCTCCCAGCTCCATTCGCTTTAATGGAGGCAGGTTTTTTGGCGAATAACTGTAAAGAGCGGGGTTAAAATTTCCCCTCGAAACATAGCCTATGATGCTCTCGGGGTCCAGAAGTGTGAGTGTGCAAAGTTTTGTGGCTGTAGCTGCGATGGTGCAGATGCCAATCCCGGACATACACACACACATACACACACATACACACACACATTCAGCTTTATATATTATATATATATATATATATGAACATAACATTTGTGAAGACATTGATTTCCTTTCACAATGGTCTACGGTTTTTGCTACTGGGAATCTGACCCATTGAAGATGAGCAAATTGAATCAAATTTGTGTAAAAGTAATATATAAATTAGCTGAATTTGGCAAATGCAAACAATTTGCATTTGCTTCATGAGAATCACATGACCTCAGTCAGCCTACCCATTTTACATGATAGCCATTACATCACATGGTATAACACAGCCATCAGGAACGACTATCACAGCCTCTATAAAAGCCAAGGCAGGGAATGAAGCAGCCATTCTGTAATAACTCTGGATAGTGAGAGTTCATCACAGCTTAGCCAGAGACAAGGGAGAGAAATTCACTGAGCAAAGTGTACAGATAGTGTGTGACATTGTTGCTGTGAAAAATCAGTGTTTGAGGAAAAGTTATACATGTTTTTAAAGACAATTAGAGGATCTGAATTATTTTCGATTCTCCAAGAATGTAATATCCTGAGTCTTTGAGGAAATCTGAATTTCATTTTTTTTTTCCTTTACATAAAGCTTCTTTGATGTAGGAATATTTGTAGGTGTGTCCTGCATGTTTTTTTCCACAGTAATAATGAAGAGAGTTTTTGCTGCTCTTAGTATAAGTCCATGAAAATCAGTAAAGCATTTCTTAGCAGGTTATGGCAGATTTCCTGTAGTAAAAATCTCCATGTAGTGCAGCTTGCAAGGCTGATTATAAACATTAGGCAGATATCTACAGGTATTCCCTTCAATCCCCCAAAATATATGCACACTCAATTTGGCATAATTGGCGCTTACCAGAAACAAAAGGATCACCAGTTGAAATCCAACATCTGCCATTAGGGGAAAATCTGAATATTGCACCAAAATGGCACTCAGGTTCTCTCAGACACATAATTGCTCATAGGGGAGATAAGCCACTGCCAGACATGTCTAGCTCCCCTCACCCACCTGACGACACGTGAACGTGTAGTTGAGAAAATAGTTCATGTGTATGGGGGAGGCAAAAGAGTATAATCACCGGTATCTCATGTGTATTGGGGAGTCAGGAGAGTCTGACCACCCAATATTTCATGAATGGAGGAGTCGGAGAATATGACTGCCCACTATCTCATGCGTATAGGCATCCTCAGACATGAAGCCATGGTGTTAAGTAATACACTTTTATATAAAATAGTCAAGTGGAATTATACTTTAAAGAGTTCTCCAAGAATGTAATAAAATTACTGCTACCATGTAATTCAAACAGGAGCCTGTGCTACTCATGTAGATGAGCTGCAGTCTGAAGAAGGGCAGCTGTTATGATTCAGGGACCGAGGAGGATCAAAAAATGCGGAATCCCAAATGGTAACAGAGTGGCTGGAACCATAATGGATTGTAGACCTAATCCTGGCACACAACTAGAAGTAGCCGTGGGACGAGCCTAGGATGACCTAGTCGTTTAGAGACAGCCGTAGAACTAAATATTCTCACAGATAGAGATATAAGAAAGCTAATCTGCCTCGGAGCAGTCCCCAAAGATAGATAGATAGCCCCCCACATGTAAAGGCTATGGTGATATAGAAAAACACAATACAAAGCTAGAAAAGACAGATTCAGCAAAAGTAAGGCCCAAACTATCTTTATAGGAAAGGATAGGAAGGAGCAACTGCCTGCAGCCGTAAAAAAATATATATACCAGCACTTTTGATATGGAAAAATCCTGAGGTCACACAACCTCTCTCCCACTGTATCAGCACTCAGATGTTACTGGGATCCAAAAACACTAATATAGATGAGGGACTGAATTAAAACCAAGCATGACAAACACAATACCTTGCAGAATCATGGAGCTAAGTATACATATACTCCATCAGGGAATGATCCCATTCCACCAAGAACTCCACACGGACAAAATAGGAATCAAGCATTAGTATCAAAGCAGAAAAAAATAACAAGAAAGTGGAAAACAAACAGCAGAGGTACAAAGACCACTTATCTGAGAGGAGTTCTGGTAGTGAGCAGAGCTGATTACAGAATGTCCTTAACATACAGGTGACCATTGAGCACCGGCAAGTAACAAGAGAACACTACTCAGTTAAATAGCCCAATCTGACCCTGATTGCCAGTCCTCCACAGGTGTGTGGCTTTCATTCCACAAATCTACTGCATCGCCAGCACTGACCACAAGAGGGAGCCCCAAACTGGAAAATGTATTCACAACAGGCAGCTCCCTAAGACCTGTGTCCCAACTGACAGAGGCAATGTATCATAAGCACACATACTGGTGAACTTCCAGAAAAGTGTAGCGCTGGCGTCCCCACATCCCTTGCTCCTCTCCCCACAGGGACACGTGCTCATTCACCTCTGCGGCCAGCTCTCTACAGGCTACACGATGTCCCAGCGACACTCAACGTGGTTCTCCCTGCTTCCCCCTCCTGGGGCCTGTGCACGCGGCACAGGTCCTCTGGGAGTGCTCCTAGGGCATGCGTGCACAGCGCGGCCCTTCTCTTAAAGGGTCACCACGTTATTCCTAGGAAGTACCTTTCAGCCTATTGCTGAGAGGCACTGGGTACTTAAGGACCTCTCCCACTGGGGAGTTGCCTGATCAACGCCCTTGCTTAGTTAGTTAGTGGTTTGTTCCCTAGCCAGCTAGTTGCCAGGTCACCTTATCCATCCTGTCCTGCCTGTACTTGGTTCCAGCCCATCCTGCCCTGTTGGCACCTGTTTTCAATCTGTCCTGTCCTGCCTGTACCTGGTCCCAGTTCGTACGGGCCTGTTGGACCTGGTTCCAGTCTTGTTCTGCTCTGCTGGCACCTGGCTCCAGTCCTGTCTTTACCTGGCTCCAGTCCATCCTGCCCTGTTGGCACCTGGTTCCAGACATGTCCTGCCCTGTTGGTACCTGCTACTCGTTCATCCTGTCCTGTTGGTACCTGCTACCTTTAAGTCCTGTGCTGTTGGTACCTGCTACCTGTCCGTCCTGTCCTGTTGGCTCTAGTGGATCTGCCTGTCCGTCCTGGCCATGCAATCTGCCTTAGCGACTCCGGTGGTCCCAGCCTTGCTAGTGATTCTGCCTGTCTGTCCTGGCTGTACTCTCTGCTTCTACTATCCTGGTGGTCCCCATCTACACTAGAGACTCTACCTGTCTGCACCTGTGTCTGTCCCTGCTCTGGGGGTCAGCTGCCACAGTCCAGGTCTTTGCCCTGGGAGTAGCACCTGGAGTCCACCTTGCGGTGGACACTTTGTCAACCTCTCTCACTAAGGGGTAAGCCCAGGGCCCCCTATGGTCCAGTGGGTCCACTTTAGATCAACGCTTTACCATCTCCGATATCGAGCATTAAAAAAAGGACTGTGATTTGAGCAGAAATAAATCTTCTCCCAGATGTCTGAGCTCAAAGAGTTTTTCTCCAGGCTTAGTCCTCCATGGCCATTCAGTCAATTAAAAGATTTATTTCTTCAGTTGTCTCAGCTTTTTTCCTCAGGGAAGTATGTGTGCTTACAGCACCTCTTTTAGTTGAAACACAGGTTTCAGGAGCTGAGTTTAATCAGGTTACAATCCGTCCCAACATATGTGACTACGATGGGCTGCCGTTTGAGTTATGTGATGGGGACCATTTTATTACATTCTACTAGAGGAAGTACAGAACATAGTTGGCTGTGTATGAGGAAGAAGCAGTCCAACTCTATAACCAGTCTAAAGCCCAATAGACAGTTGATGGCCAAGAGATGGTTTAAATGATCATTCAGCCAAAAACCATGTCTCACAACTCTCCTGTGTCAAACCTGGTGATGGCTTAGCTCGCTGAAAACAAAAAGATTCACAGTTGGAAACCAGACATGCCAAATCGTTCTCTCCCCCAACGTTATATGTCAAGGGGATAGAATGCCCCATACACATTTTGACTTTTAAAACCCATTACAGCTTATCTAATACTGTATATAAAGCTGAGTCTATGTGTGTATGTGTGTGTGTGTATGTGTGTGTGTGTGTGTGTGTGTGTACTGTGTATGTCTGCTAAAGGAATCCGCACCGTCGCATGTACAATCACAAAATTTTGCACATACACCCCATTTGACTCAGGAAATATCATAGACTATGTTTTGAGGGGAAATTTTAACCCCGCTCTTTACAGTTATTTGCCAAAAAACTTGCCTCAATTAAAGTCAATGGAGCTGCGAGCCACAATGCAGCCAGAACTTCAGAAGAATGTTGGCGTGTCCAAATTCTTAGCCATGCCCTTGGATGGAATGTTAGCAAGTCACAATGCAGAAATGCAGACAGGGAAAGAGACAGACAGGGAAAGAGACAGAAAGACAGACAGGGAAAGAGACAGAGAGACAGATAGGTAAAGAGACAGAGAGACAGTTACTATGCCGGGCAACACCGGGTACTACAGCTAGTAACATCTAAGGCCCTGTGCGCACACTGCATTTTTACCCGCATTTTTTTGCGTTTTTGCTGCAGAAATTTCTTGAGAAAATGGTTGTAACCTTTCTGCAGACATTCCCCAGCAAAACCGATAAAAAAAAAAAAAACAGCTGTGCATACACTGCATTTTTTCTCAAGAACATTCTTTCTGCAGAATTTCTTGAGAAAAAGAATATGCATGTCAATTCTGCAGGTACCTGCGTTTTTTGCCATAGATAATGGTAAAAAATCGCAGGGACCAACCTTGCGGAAAAAATGCATCAAAAATGCATCAAACGCACAAAAACGCGGTAAAAACGCATGTGTTTTTGGTGCATTATTGGTGCGTTTTTTGAACGCAAGTGCGCTAATGTTTCAGACTCTCAAGAAATTTCTTGAGAAAAATCCTTTTCCTAGTGCGCACAGGGCCTAAAATCATTGTTGTAGGCAATCTATTTCCTGTGTACTGTTCATGTAGTGAGGAATATATAAAAAGAATATTTAGGAACAAAATGTATATTCTGATCCATCCCATCGCATACTAATCAACACACTACAAATACTGCCCTAAAAAAAATCCACACCACTAAAAACTGCCCTATAGCAAGCTTCGTCCCCAACAAACACTGCGCAACAGCAAACCACACCCCCAACACACTGCGCTACATAAAACCACACCCCCAACACACTGCGCTACATAAAACCACACCCCCAACACACTGCGCTACATAAAACCACACCCCCAACACACTGCACTACATAAAACCATACCCCCAACACACTGCGCTACATAAAACCACACCCCAACATACTGCGCTACATAAAACCACACCCCCAACACACTGTGCTACATAAAACCACACCCCGAACACACTGCGCTACATAAAACCACTCCCCCAACACAAGCCGCTACAGAAAACCACACCCCCAACAAACACTGCCCTGAAGCAAACCACACCACTAACACACTGTGCTACATAAAACCACACCCCCAACACAATGCCCTAAAGCAAACCACACCCCCAACACACTGCGCTACAGAAAACCACACCCCCAACAAACACTGCCCTAAAGCAAACCACACCCCTAACAAACACTGACCTAAAGCAAACTACACCACCAATAAACACTGACCTAAAGCAAACTACACCACTAACAAACACTGACTTAAAGCAAACCACACCTCAATAAACACTGCTGTAGAGCAAACCACACCTCACCAATACTGCTCTAGAGCAAACCACACCTCAACAAACACTTCTCTAGAGCAAACCACACCACCAATAAACACTGCTCTAGAGCAAACCACACCCAAACCAAATCCTGCCATGCGGCAAAGCAAAACCCCCACAAAAAACGCCCTATAAAATGCCTCACTCCAATAAACCAAAACCTGAGGAATTTTTGGAATAATTATGCAAATATTGACCACTAAGGAGATGTTTTTTTCGGAGTTTCCCTTTATAAATGTTTGCCAGTAATTGCACAATGAGATTGGCATCAAGGCACAGAAGATCCTGCCCTGTAAGCTTTTCTATCCTTGTCTGTGATGTTTCGTCGCCTGACATTACAGTCTTGGTAGGAGAGGTCAGTGTCCTTTCATAAGTAGCTGGCCCAGAGTCAGAGACTTCCTGTACAGATTAGTAGGAGGACTGGTCGGTCATATACTCCTTACACCCCACATCTCCAGACAGAAGACATGAGACGTCCCTCCTGCCTACAGCTCCACAGCCAGATGTTCCTGGTCCTTCTAGTGTCCCTGGTCCTCCAGGTCTTCAGAGGTAAGAGATTTACTGACTGCTATTTTTTACTTGCTAACTGTTACTGGCTATTCTACAGACTGTAACTGACTCATTGGTTCCAACCATTATTGCTTGTTACCTACTGACTGCTATCAATTGATGGCTTATCTCTCCTGACTGCTATAAAATAATGAAAGCTACAATTTATTGATTTCTTTTAAATAAATGCTGTCCTTTACTAACTGCTAATGTTATAACTATAAACTGCTATTAAGGTTGAGTGCTACTATTTACTGACTGCTATTCTTAACTGTCATCAAATGATGGTTTCTATTATTTACTGTTTGGAAGTAAATGATTAATATTGTGACTAGAATGAGTTACTGATTTCTATCTTTTACTAACAGCTATGACTTATTGACTGTTGTGCATAACTGCTATCGTTTACTGACTGTTACCATTTAGTGCTATGTTTCATATGTTTCACTAACTATCATTATTTATTCACTACAATCCTTTATTGACTGTAGCCATTGACAAGACCACAATGAACTTCTGGCTACTCTCCTCACTAACTGCTGAAAAACCATTGCTATAGTCTACCTAAGCAGGCTTTACACGTTGTGACATTGGTAACGATATATCATCGGGGTCACATCGTTAGTGACGCACATCCGGCGCCGTTACCGACATCGCAGCGTGTAAATCCTAGAAGCGACGATCACCGATCGCAAAAGCGTCAAACATCGTTGATCGGTGACACGTCGCTCCATTCCATAATATCGTTACTGCTGACGGTACGATGTTCTTTGTCGTCCCTGCAGCACCACACATCACTGTGTGTGACACCGCAGGATTGACAAACATCGCCTTACCTGCGTCCACCAGCAATGAGGAAGGAAGGAGGTGGGCGGGATGTTACTTCCCGCTCATCTCCGCCCCTCCGCTTCTATTGGCCGGCCGCTTAGTGACGTCGCGGTGACACCGAATGCACCTCCACCTTGAGGGAGGGATTGTTCGGCAGTCACAGCAATGTCGCCGACCAGGTATATGCGTGTGAAGCTGCCGTAGCGATAATGTTCGCAGCAATCAGATATCGCATGTACGACAGGGGCGGTTGCTATCGCGCTCGACATTGCTAGCAATTGCTGGCGATGTCGCAGCGTGTAAAGCCCGCTTTACTGACTGTTACCAACTGATGGCTTCCTTACTGACTGATTGCTTCTTTCCTTACTGATGGCTACCAACTGATGGCTTCTCACCCTACTGACTGATGGCTTCTTTCCTTACTGATGGCTACCAACTGATGGCTTCTCACTCTACTGACTGATCGTTTCTCTCCTTACTGATGGCTACTGACTGATGGCTTCTCTCCTTACTGACTGCTACGAACTGATGGCTTCTTATCCTACTAACTGATGGTTTCTCTCCTTACTGATGGATTACCAACTGATGGAGTCTCACACTACTGACTGATGGCTTCTCTCCTTACTTATGGCTACCAACTGTGACTTTTCAACCTACTGGCTGATGATTTCTCTCTTAATTGAGTGCAACTAACTGATGACTTCTCACCCTACTGAATGATGGTTTCTTTCATATTGACTGCTACCAACTGATGGATTCTCACCTTACTGACTGCTAGTTGGTGACATCTTTCCTTCACTATTGTTGTTGTTAAATAGTGACTGCTACCCTTTACTGCATTCGCTTCTGGGCACAGTTCCTTAGGCTTTTCCATGAGGCAGTGGTGTACACAGAGAAGTGATGCTGTGCTCTGCATGTTTCTTTTTTCTTTTATGTATTTTCTTGGCTGTTTTTTCACTGTTCTGTATTAATAATGAGCTGTTATCTGTAACTCCTGTTGACCTTCACTGCCTACAAGGGATTCTGCGGTAGTCTTACAGAATAATCTCCTCTTTCATACAATAAGCTCAGACAAGAGCCCTTTTCCATCTTCATTCTGCAGTTCTGCTTTTCCTGATTAGCTGCTGGGTCTAAACACAAGCTCTCCAGGAAACCAGTTCATACGGAGGTTATTTTCCCCCAAAATAAGAACTACCCCGAAAATAAGTCCTTATGGAATTTGGGCGGCTTTTTGGAGTATGCTTGAAATATAAGCCCTTCTCCAAAAATAAACCCTAGTTGCGGTTCCATAAGGAAGTGATAAGGAAGTGTACAAGCAGCTAAAAAAGTTAAAGAATACAGCAGAACTCTTCATCAAAGAAAGCAGACACCCCCAAAATAAAGCAGACAAACCCCCCACACAATAAAAAAATCGCACTCACCAGACCCCAAAGAATTTCAGTTGGCAAGTGAAGATGGTGGATGGGCTCTCACACAGAGATCTGCGTCGCTGTCAGGTCCATCATCATTCCAACTGCATTACACTGCAGCTCTCACAAACGGATCAGGTACTCCGCACGAGTGATACTGTTTTCAGTCATCAGGAGGAGCCAAAGGGACATGATAGCGATACAGATATGTGTGTGAGAGACCATTCACTTGTCATCTTGCCAACAATGAAAGATAAAGTTTGCAGTGTGATGGAATCTCCAAACACATCTAAAAAGTAACAAAAATATAAAAAGGGTCCTTATGTTACATAATGAAGTATTCAGCTGTGAAGCCAGATATATAAGCACATAGAGACAACAGCACAGGCCTTTGCAATTTTTCAGTTTGCAATTTTTCAGTTTCAGGTTTTAGCCACAAACAGGAACAAAGGACAGCAGAGATGAAAATGAACAGTTCATGACATTTTATATTTATGGCTCAGGAGCAGAGACAAACAGATCTGCAGAATCATAAAATTGGCCTAAACGAAGCTGGGAAATTGGATTCCAACGAAAATGGACGTGCTGGCAAAAAATGCTAAAAAAATGCTAAACATTTTTTAAAAATTGCATTCTACACTCGCTTCTTTTCTTTACCCGTCCCGCCGCTCTTTGCCCGGTTCTCCACTGGTTCCTTTCCTCTGGCTCCAATCTTCTTCTCTACTGTCTTTGATGCCTCTGCAGTCGATAACAAGCAGGGCAATACACGACATGATCTAATGTTTTAGGGCCTAATCCACACAGGTGACATCAAAAAGTGAAGTGATATATATGTAGCACCCAGGGATATGGGGTCCTCGGTTCCGGGCAGTGTCTCTCTTGGGAATGTCACGGTGGTGACCGTTACCCGATTCCGTGCCCTGGGCCCTTTTTGGAATGGGGATATTTACAGGGGAGAATAAGATAATGTTCACATGTGATGCCACTTGTGGTGTTGCGGCTAAGTGTAGGGAGCTGCCGCTGCAAAATGTCTCTACTGGAGCTGGTGTTATTGGTAGCTAGAATGGTAGACCCTCCGCAAGTAGGGTTTTGCCACAGAGGGTGTATGGTGCAGTGGGCGTCAGAAGAAGGGAGTCCACACAAGTGTTCAGTGCAACTGGTTTACTCACTTTCTGCAGATGTTAACTGGTTGCCAGAGGCCGGCCGGTTTCGCCTCCTGGTCCCCTTCGTCCCAGTGCCAGTTTGGTTCTCTGATACCTTCTTCCCCTGTACCTGTCTCTGGTAAGTTGGTCCCCATGGTATAGAACACTGAGGGTCCCTGTTCTGTGGTTTGTCCACTTCTGGCCACCTGACGGTAGCGTGAACCTTGTGGGGATGGAGTCTCTGGTCCTGTCCCCGGCTCTCCCTTTGCTACTGAGTCTTCGGATTCTTTAGGGTCAGCAAGGTCCTTGATGGTCCCCTTTGCTGTGCAGGTGTTAAAAGGTCGGCTTGAAGCTCTTTCCTGTCCTAGGATCCTGTACCCCGTCGGTATGTAGTTCCGGGAGTACTCCACTGGCAACCACTTTTCCTGGGTACCAGGTCACCGTCAACCCGAGCCAGGACGTCGCTTCACCTCCACCTTCACTCTCCTACTGTCAACTCTCAACTGACTACTCTCCACAGTCTGCCCCTCCCACCTGATCAACTAGTGGACTGGAGTGGCTCCACCTCTAGGCGACCATCCATTGGTCCCACCCTAGCTGGGTACCATTGTATGGGGGATTTGTTGGGGAAAAACTGGGATTACCTGGGTTTTTGGTGTTACCGGCACTGGGGTTCTGGGTTCCTAAGGGGGTATGCCCTGCATCCTTGTGGGGATGCAGAACCTTGTAGCACCCTGATGGGCTCAGGGGCAGTACATATGTATATTCAAAAGGACCTGTAATTTGCTCAAAGAAATTAGTTCAATGTCTTCTAAAAATCGTTGAGCTCTCCCGATTCTGCTGCTTTTTACCGTTTTGGTCTGCATCATTGCATTGCGGAGATATTCACATTTATTGATTTTGGAGCGCACTATGTAAAATCTCTGTTTGTAGTCCAACTAGGTGTTTCTTCAGTCTTCTCTGGGGGCGTGTCTTTTCACCCCTCTATCATAAATGCTGCCAATCACAGCTCAGCAACTGATCGCACAGTCTAAATCACTGTTGAGCTATGATTGGCAACATAATGAAGAGAGGAGTAAAAGAACACACCCCCAGAGAAGACAGAAGAAACACCCATTTGAACTGCAAAACAGAGATTTCACATATTGTGCTCCAAAAATAACAAGTGTGAATATCTCTGCAATGGAACGACGCAGCAAAAAACTGAAAAAAGGTAAAATCAGGTATTTTTACAATGTATAGTTACAGTAAAAACACAAAGTTCATTTAACCCCTATTTTCTCTATTTGAAAATGGAAAAAAATAATAGGCATTTATGGTATCACGTCTAGAAAAGTCAGCTCTTTCAATTTTCAAAATTTTTATACTGTAAAAAAATATCAAACTAATAGAATTGGGGGGGGGACCTATAATTGACATGAGTTTTAAGCCAAAATAAAAATAATCTTTATTAGAGCACAAAAAAATGATAAAAACATAAATAAAAGAAAAGGGGATAAACACTATGAAATTAATGCCTCCACAGGAAAATTGTCCCCATATACAAAGCACAAGAGAAGCAGAAATACACCTGGTATGAAAAAGAAAAAAGCAGATAAATATGGGGGATACCAGATCTCTCAATTAGTAAGACAAAAAAACAAATGCAATAATTGATAAATACGTCCCACATTCAGTGCCTTGCGAAAGTATTCGGCCCCCTTGAATTTTTCAACCTTTTCCCACATTTGGGGCTTCAAACATAAAGATAAAAATGTAAAATTTTATGGTGAAGAATCAACAACAAGTGGACACAATTGTGAAGGTGAACGAAATGTATTGCTTATTTTAAATTTTTGTAAAAAATAAATAATTGAAAAGTGGGGTGTGCAATATTATTTGTTCCCTTTAAGTTAATACTTTGTAGCGCCACCTTTTGCTGTGATTACAGCTGCAAGTCTCTTGGGGTATGTCTCTATCAGTTTTGCACATCGAGAGACTGAAATTCTTGCCCATTCTTCCTTTGCAAACAGCTGGAGCTGAGTGAGGTTGGATGGAGAGCGTTTGTGAACAGCAGTTTTCAGCTTTTTCCACAGATTCTCGATTGGATTCAGGTCTGGACTGTGACTTGGCCATTCTAACACCTGGATACGTTTATTTGTGAACCATTCCATTGTAGATTTTGCTTTATGTTTAGGATCATTGTCTTGTTGGAAGACAAATCTCCGTCCCAGTCTCAGGTCTTTTGCAGACTCCAACAGGTTTTCTTCAAGAATGTTCCTGTATTTGGCTCCATCCATCTTCCCATCAATATTAACCATCTTCCCTGTCCCTTCCCTGTCCCCAAACCATGATGCTGCCACCACCATGTTTGACAGTGGGGATGGTATGTTTAGGGTGATGAGCTGAGTTGCTTTTACGCCAAACATATCGTTTGGCATTGTGCCCAAAAAGTTTGATTTTGGTTTCATCTGACCAGAGCACCTTCTTCCACATGTTTGGTGTCTCCCAGGTGACTTGTGGGAAACTTTAAACAACGCTTTTTATGGATATCTTTGAGAAATGGCTTTCTTCTTGCCACTCTACCATAAAGGCCAGATTTGTGCAGTGTGCGACTGATTGTTGTCCTATGGACAGACTCTCCCACCTCAGCTGTAGATCTCTGCAGTTCATCCAGAGTGATCATGAGTCTCTTGGCTGCATCTCTGATAAGTCTTCTCCTTGTTTGACATTAAATTTTTGAAGGACATCTGTGTCTTGGTAGATTTGCAGTGGTATGATACTTCTTCCATTTCTATATGATCGCTTGCATAGTGCTTCTTGGGATGTTTAAATTTTGGAAATCTTTTTGTAACCAAATCCAGCTTTAAACTTCTCCACAACAGTATCATGGACCTGCCTGTTGTGTTCCTTGGTCTTCATGATGCTATCTGCACTTTAAACAGAACACTGAGACTATCACAGAGCAGGTGCATTTATACAGAGACTTGATTACACACAGGTGGCTTATATTTATCATCATCAGTCATTTAGGACAACATTGGATCATTCAGAGATCCTCAATGAACTTCTGGAGTGAGTTTGCTGCACTGGAAGTAAAGGGGATGAATAATATTGCACGCCCCAATTTTCAGTTTATTCTTTTTTGCAAACATTTAAAATAAGCAATAAATATTGTTCAACTTCATAATTGTGTCCCACTTGTTGTTGATTCTTCACCATAACATTAACATTTTTATCTTTATGTTTCAAGCCTGAAATGTGGGAAAAGGTTGAAAAATTCAAGGGAGCCGAATACTTTCGCAAGGCACTGTATATAGAAAAAGAAATGCAATACACAATGTTAGCCACTAGAGGTCTCTGCAGAGGATAAAATCCAGCTGTAAAAATATATTTTTTGTGCAAAAATTGCAAATAACCAGTATCAGCTGGCACATGTCATCTATAGGTTTCTTGATTCTTACGAGTTATCCCTATACAGTCAGGGCCAGAAATATTTGGACAGTGACACAAGTTTTGTTATTTTAGCTGTTTACAAAAACATGTTCAGAAATACAATTATATATATAATATGGGCTGAAAGTGCACACTCCCAGCTGCAATATGAGAGTTTTCACTTCCAAATCGGAGAAAGGGTTTAGGAATCATAGCTCTGTAATGCATAGCCTCCTCTTTTTCAAGGGACCAAAAGTAATTGGACAAGGGACTCTAAGGGCTGCAATTAACTCTGAAGGCGTCTCCCTCGTTAACCTGTAATCAATGAAGTAGTTAAAAGGTCTGGGGTTGATTACTTTCTTTGGTGAAGAAGAACCCGTTCACAACATCAACTGAAGTCCAGAACACTCTCAGTGAAGTAGGTGTATCTGTCTCTAAGTCAACAGTAAAGAGAAGACTCCATGAAAGTAAATACAAAGGGTTCACATCTAGATGCAAACCATTCATCAATTCCAAGAATAGACAGGCCAGAGTTAAATTTGCTGAACAACACCTCATGAACAAAGCTCAGTTCTGGAAAAGTATTCTATGGACAGATGAGACAAAGATCAACCTGTACCAGAATGATGGGGTGAAAAAAGTTTGGAGAAGAAAGGGAACGGCACATGATCCAAGGCACACCACATCCTCTGTAAAACATGGTGGAGGCAACGTGATGGCATGGGCATGCATGGCTTTCAATGGCACTGGGTCACTTGTGTTTATTGATGACATAACAGCAGACAAGAGTAGCCGGATGAATTCTGAAGTGTACCGGGATATACTTTCAGCCCAGATTCAGCCAAATGCCGCAAAGTTGATCGGACGGCGCTTCATAGTACAGATGGACAATGACCCCAAGCATACAGCCAAAGCTACCCAGGAGTTCATGAGTGCAAAAAAGTGGAACATTCTGCAATGGCCAAGTCAATCACCAGATCTTAACCCAATTGAGCATGCATTTCACTTGCTCAAATCCAGACTTAAGACGGAAAGACCCACAAACAAGCAAGACCTGAAGGCTGCGGCTGTAAAGGCCTGGCAAAGCATTAAGAAGGAGGAAACCCAGCGTTTGGTGATGTCCATGGGTTCCAGACTTAAGGCAGTGATTGCCTCCAAAGGATTTGCAACAAAATATTGAAAATAAAAATATTTTGTTTGGGTTTGGTTTATTTGTCCAATTACTTTTGACCTCCTAAAATGTGGAGTGTTTGTAAAGAAATGTGACAATTCCTACAATTTCTATCAGATATTTTTGTTCAAACCTTCAAATTAAACGTTACAATCTGCACTTGAATTCTGTTGTAGAGGTTTCATTTCAAATCCAATGTGGTGGCATGCAGAGCCCAACTCGCGAAAATTGTGTCACTGTCCAAATATTTCTGGACCTAACTGTTTATATGGCCATTTTTTTGGATTGTAATAGAATTGGGTGGGTGCAGTCAACTCACCTTCCAGTACGTTATATGATAAAATGAATGGTGTCAATCAAACCTACAACTTGTTCTGCAAAAACAAGCCCTCATAAGGTGATAGGGATGGAAAAATAAAAAGGTGTCGCTCTTGGAAGAAGGGGAGGGAAAAATAAGAGAAAAATCAAAGGATGTCTGCGGCGGGAAGGGGTTGAAGGATAGCTTTATACATATAAATCATACAAGGGATTCACGTAATTCATTCTGTAAATTTTCTAATATTCTTGCAATCTGTGATATTTTCTCCACTTTATCACATTTATTGCAGTGAGCTGTGAAGAACCGGAGACTACAACGATAACTGACTATGATCTTCTAGGTATTGGCTTTCTTACTCTTACAAGAATTATTGTTGGGTGGGATAATGATACAATTATAGACCATATTAGATGCTCGGGTCTGAAATAGTAGTAATCTTTACTATTGGGGGGTAGAGGGTTGCTTTAAATTAAACTAAACTTTGCAGTAAATTGTGACACTTGCAGTACCTCTTTTGACCATTTCTACATGCATAGTTACCAATGAAATAGCGCCTCCACTTCTATATAATGCCTGCTTTACACGCTTCAATAAATCTTTCAATCCGTCGTCGGGGTCAAGTTGTAAGTGACGCACATCCTGCATCGTTCGTGACGTATTTGCGTGTGACACCTACGTGCAATCAAGATTGAACGAAAATACGGTGATCGCATACACGTCGTTTATTCCTCATACATTGGACGTTTTGTTGTATGAACCTAGTCAATTGAAACGTGTGACATCCCTCATACGATTTTGGTGTCTGATGCTATGTGCGCAGGTGTGCGCTCTGCACCGCAGCTTAAAAAAGGTCTGCTTCAGAGCGCAGCTCAAAAGCTGCGTTCTGAAGCGCCTCACAATGTCTGTCATTCACGAATCTCTGTCAGTCCGTCACTATCTCTGTCCCTCTCTCTCTGTCCATGTCAGTCTATCCCTCTTACCCCCTCTCTCATACTCACCGATCTCCGATCCCCGGCGCTGCACGGCATTCACACTGCTCCGGCGGCTTTTACTGTTTTGAAAAAGCCGGCCGCCCATTAAACAATCTCGTATTCCCTGCTTTCCCCGCCCACCGGCGCCTATGATTGGTTACAGTGAGACACGCCCCCACGCTGAGTGACAGGTGTCACACTGCACCCAATTACAGCAGCCGGTGGGCGTGTCTATACTGTGCAGTGAAATAAATAATTAAATAATTAAAAAAAACCGCCGTGCGGTCGCCCCCAATTTTAAAACCAGCCAGATAAAGCCATACGGCTGAAGGCTGGTATTCTCAGAATGGGGAGCTCCACGTTATGGGGAGCCCCCCAGCCTAACAATATCAGCCAACAGCCGCCCAGAATTGCCGCATACATTAGATGCGACAGTTCTGGGACTGTACCCGGCTCTTCCCGATTTGCCCTGGTGCGTTGGCAAATCGGGGTAATAAAGGAGTTATTGGCAGCCCATAGCTGCCAATAAGTCCTAGATTAATCATGTCAGGCGTCTATGAGACACCTTCCATGATTAATCTGTAAATTACAGTAAATAAACACACACAGCTGAAAAAATCCTTAATTAGAATTAAAAAACACAAACATATTCCCTGGTTAACCACTTTAATTAGCCCCAAAAAGCCCTCCATGTCCGACGTAATCCAGGATGGTCCAGCGTCGCATCCAGCGCTGCTGCATGGAGGTGACCGGAGCTGCAGAATACACCGCCGCTCCTGTCACCTCCACGCAGCAAATGCAGACAGCCGCGCGATCAGCTGAGCTGTCACTGAGGTTACCCACTGTCACTGGATCCAGCGGTGGATGCAGCGGTGGCCGCGGGTAACCTCAGTGACAGCTCAGCTGATCGCGCTACTCACCTCAGTTGCTGCGTGGAGGTGAGAGGAGCAGCGGTGAGTAGCGCGATCAGCTGAGCTGTCACTGAGGTTACCCGCGGCCACCGCTGCATCCACCGCTGGATCCAGTGACAGCGGGTAACCTCAGTGACAGCTCAGCTGATCGCGCGGCTGTCTTCATTACCTGCGTGGAGGTGACCGGAGCGGCGGTGTATTCTGCAGCTCTGGTCACCTCCATGCAGGAGCGCTGGAAGCGACGCTGGACCATCCTGGAGTACGCCGGACAAGGAGGGCTTTTTGGGGCTGATTAAAGTGGTGAACCAGGGTATATGTTTGTGTTTTTTATTTATAACAAAGGATTTTTTCGGGCGTGTGTGTGTTTATTTACTGTAATTTACAGATTAATCATGGAAGGTGTCTCATAGACGCCTGACATGATTAATCTAGGACTTATTGGCAGCTATGGGCTGCCAATAACTCCTTATTACCCCGATTTGCCAACGCACCAGGGCAAATTGGGAAGAGCCGGGTACAGTCCCAGAACTGTCGCATCTAATGTATGCGGCAATTCTGGGCGGCTGCTGACTGATATTGTTAGGCTGGGGGGCTCCCCATAACGTGGAGCTCCCCATCCTGAGAATACCAGCCTTCAGCCGTATGGCTTTATCTGGCTGGTTTTAAAATTGGGGGGGACTGCACGCCGTTTGTTTTAATTATTTAATTATTTATTTCACTGCACAGTATAGACACGCCCACCGGCTGCTGTGATTGGGTGCAGTGTGACACCTGTCACTCAGCGTGGGGGCGTGTCTCACTGTAACCAATCATAGGCGCCGGTGGGCGGGGAAAGCAGGGAATACGAGATTATTTAATGGGTGGACGGCTTTTTCAAATTAGAAAAAGCCACCGGAGCAGTGTGAACGCCGTGCAGCGCCGGTGATCGGGGATCGGTGAGTATATGAGAGAGGGCTGCTCAATTCAGTTACTCAGGAGTTTAGCGGTCACCGGTGAGTCCTTCACAGGTGACCGCTAATCAGGACGCGACACAGACAGAGCCGCAGCATGACCATGAAGTCGGGTGAGGTTCATTCTGATCGTGCGGCTCTGTCTGTGTCTGCTGTCATCTGCCATTCAGCTCTGCTACATGGCTGTCTGTGTCTGCTGTCAGCGGCCATGTAGCAGAGCTGAATGGCAGATGACATAGTAAAAACGCATCTCTACACATTACACGCGCTTGGCAAGTCAATAAATTAAAAAAAAAAAAAAGGGTGCCCAATGCATACGTCACAGAACACATGATCTAAAGGATCGCACATAAAATTGATCAATTTAACATAGACTACTAACGCACGTGTGACAGCAAATGAACGACCTACGTGCAATCTCATTCAATCGCATATGCGACCTGGGCGTGTCACATCGCATACGAGATCGCACACCTAATTGTAAGGTGTAAAGCTGGCTTTAGCAGAACTGTAATTAACAGCACTCCAAGTGGTTAAGTCATGGTATTGCAGCATTCAATATGTATCACTTGATATTTCTTTCATTTTCCCTGCAGATTATTCAGAATTTGAAGTGATATTTCATGGAGATGGAGTAAGTTATTTTGTTTATTAAACATTTCAATGTGCAAATAATTTCAATAACTTTTTAATGGCACAAAGAAACTTAGGTGTTATGATCCGGAACTATGGAAGACCACCATAAATCACTGGTAAAAAGTGACAAGAGCATTGGCAACTAATCTGGCCGCCATCCCCTTACTAACCATCAACACTAGAAGTAGCCGAGGGGTGAACTAACATCCTGTGCACCCCAATCTCTATTTTTGAGGTCCCTAACCTATGTGTAACCTCACCTGCAGTTATAAACTTGCTCTGTATGGGAAGCAAAGGACCAAGCTACATGGCTATGGGTGGGGCAGGATTCTCAGACAGAAAATGCATACTAATTAAAGAATGTACGTCTGGAACACCTATGGTGTAAACAGGGTGCAAGACTCAAAAATATACAACTAAACAATAGGATAAAGAGTTGCACACCAGTCACAATGTATTGGTGTTCCAGACGTACATTCTTTCATTATTATGCATTTTCTGTCTGAGAACCCTGCCCCACCCATAGCCATGTGTCTTATTTCACATATTTAGCTTGGTCCCTTGCTTCCCATACAGAGCAAGTTTTTAACTGCAGGTGAAGTTACACATAGGTTAGGGACCCCAAAAATAGAGATTACCTTGGCGTTTGGTTTTGGGGCTCCTTTGCATTGATCAATACAATGGCTAAACATCTCTCATTCCTATTATTCATAGCAGTTATGCACATTCCATTTTCATGTTTTTCACTTTTTTCAGTTAGTCCATTGTATTTTTTAGTCTAGCATTCCCGTAGCAGTTCTGCTTTTCATTATTCCCCTATACATTGTGACTGGTGTGCAACTCTTTATCCTATTGTTCACTCTGTCCTTGTGACGCCCCTGGACTATCAGGTCGTCACAGGGTACTGCACAAACTGCCCTTCCGTGCAGTATTCCAAGTCCCTCATGGTTCTGGGTCCCTATCTTACAGTGTTGCCTCCAACAGCAAATTAAATCATAGATACACACTGCACCACACCCACCAGGCACACCAGTGGATGGCTTGAGCAGAATAGAGTCGCCCACCTGGGGGGTCAGGGAGGGGATGGGAGGAGTATAGTTAAGTAGTTAGTCAGTGAGAGGAGTGAAGTGAAGTACCCCTCAAGTTGTGAGGAGCTCAGAGGAGGTTGGGAGTAGTGGCTCCCAGGAGAAGCTGTCTAGGTTGCAGACGGTAGTCTGGACCTAGAGGAGCCGGACCCCCAGTCGCAGGGGATTGCGGCTAGGTGCCTACCCTGTCAAGGAGGACGGTCAGCAGCCTGGCACTGTCACCGGTCCGGGACCAAAGGCACGGTGGGGTACACGGACCCTAGGTTGGGAGAAGCTTCAGGTAACCCAGCAATTAACCTGAGGAGAATGGAGCCTTTATGATCTTTTCCCACCCGCTCCAGAATCAGGGCACTAGCGCAATGAGGGGGATGGGCCTTCCAAACAAGCAGCCCAAGAAAATCCCAAGCGTGAGCCCTGAGAACAGGCTCCCACACTTAGCCACAGGGAATCAAAGACTTGGTTTACCCGGTTGGCAGCGTCTGCTTCACGACTGAGTGAGTACCTGAGTGACCCCTGCATCCCACGGCATCCCACCAAGTCCCGGGGCCTTCCCCCTACCCGTGGAGGGCAACGACACCTTGCTGCCCCATTCCATCACCCTGGGTACTCCCATTTGCAGCGGCGGTATCCCCTTCCTTACCGTACACCACGGGTGGCGTCACAAACTACAACTTCCCTGTAAATAGTTTCCCCCTTTTTACATTTAGAGTGGCCCCAAGCCCCCGGGTCCGGAGACCCTCGAGCCACAAGCGAGCACCCCAGATCCAAGAGGTTCAATCCGCTGCAGGGGCGACACATCTCGTCTTCCTCCAGTCTCTGTTGTCATTCTCATCTTCCAGACTTCTATTTTCTCCTCCTTATCCTTTAGAGTCCGCTAAGCTACCCTTTTTTTCTCCAAACTGCTCTGTCCTCCATCTCTTCCTCCACACTCCTCTGTATCTCCAAGAAAACAAAAGGATCAAGTATTTAAAATCTAGCAGACTGGATCCTTTACTTCCCCAAAATCATCTATTGGGGAAGAGTTGGGAGGGGCCAATGGACATTAGACAGTCAACCAACACAGCTGATATCAGTGGGTTTAACTGAATTTATACTAATGGGTATGGAGGGGGTCTTTAGGAGGCATCAGTGTTCTGTACGATCTCCACCAATTTCTCCATTTTCCTCTCTTCCCTCCAAACCCCTCTGTCCTCCTCTACCAGACTCCTTTGTCGTTCACGTCTTACTCAGATTCCTTTGCCCCTATAGACTACTCTGTCCTACTCCTGCACATTCCTCTGCCTTCTCTAGACATGTCTGTCCTTCGTCTCTTCCAACAGACCCCTCTGTCCTCTTCTTCCTTCAGACTCTGCTGTCCTCTGTCTCTTTCTTCAAACTCCTCTGTGTCTTCCACTTCTTCCTCCAAACTCCTCTGTCCATCTCCTCATCCTCCAGACCCCTCTTTACTCCATACTCAACTGTCCTACTCCTCTTCCGCCGTAATGCTCTGTCTTCCAACTCTTCCTGCAAACTCCTCTGTATCTCCCAGAAAACATAAGGATCAACTATTGGAAATCCACCAGACTGGATCCTTATCTTCCCCAACATCATCTATTGGGGAATAGTTCAGAGGCCCTGATGAACATTAATCAACCAATCCAGCTGATATCAGTGGGTTTAGTTGAATTTATAATAATGTCTGATAAAAAAAATTGTTTAAAAGAACAGAGAGTCCTCAGTGGTTGATACCTTTTAATGGCTAACTGAAAAGATGGTAATAATTGCAAGCTTTCGAGACTACTCAGGTCTCTTCATCAGGCATGGTATAACACAAAATCTGAAGAGTCACGTATTTATACACAACAGGACTTAGAATAGTGCAGTAAAAAAAAAAAAAAAAAAAAAGAACAAGTTATATGAAACAGAACTATCTCTATGGCAGGGGGACAAGCTGTTCTAGCCATAAATACTTCAGTATTTATGGCTAGAACAGCTTGTCCCCCTGCCATAGAGATAGTTCTGTTTCATATAACTTGTTCTTTTTTTTTTTTTTTTTTTTTACTGCACTATTCTAAGTCCTGTTGTGTATAAATACGTGACTCTTCAGATTTTGTGTTATACCATGCCTGATGAAGAGACCTGAGTAGTCTCGAAAGCTTGCAATTATTACCATCTTTTCAGTTAGCCATTAAAAGGTATCAACCACTGAGGACTCTCTGTTCTTTTAAACAATTTTTTTTATCTCTACTGGCTAACACGGTACAAAGATATATTTTACTTGTAATAATGTCTGAGAATTTTGTGACCTTTTGGATGCCAACACATCCAACTTTTTGAAAATGGGCCAAGCCTAGTGGAGTAGAGGCATGAACTTCATCATAACACTAGTAATAACAAGATAAGGACCTTTCAGATAACGACCCTCGTGTTTTTGACTCGCCCCAGGGCTATGGGATACTCGGTCCCAGGCGGTGTATTGCTGGGATATGTCACTGAGTGGCCGTTGCCTGGTTCCGTGACCCTGGGGGTCGCTTTAAAAAGGGGGTTATTTACAGGGGAAATGTAATAAAGTTTTTGTCGTGACGCCACTTGCGGATTCCGGCTATTTAAGTGGAGCCGCCGCTGCACAGTTCTCACTACTGGGGCTGATGTTGGTGGCAGCCTGGATGTTATTTTTATTATTATTTATTATTATAGCGCCATTTATTCCATGGCGCTTTAAAGTGAATGAGGATATACATACAACAATCATTAACAGTACAAGACAGACTGGTATAGGAGGAGAGAGGACCCTGCCCGCGAGGGCTCACAGTCTATAGGGAATGGGTGATGGTACAATAGGTAAGGACAGAGCTGGTTGCACAGTGGTGTACTGGACTGAGGGTTATTGTAGGTTGTAGGCTTGTTGGAAGAGATGGGCCTTGAGGTTCCTCTTGAAGCTTTCCACGGTAGGGGAGAGTCTGATATGCTGAGGTAGAGCGTTCCAGAGTATGGGGGAGGCACGGGAGAAATCTTGTACGCGATTGTAGGAAGAGGAGATAAGAGAGGAGCAGAGAAGGAGATCTTGTGAGGATCTGAGGTTGCGTGCAGGTAGGTACCGGGAGACTAGGTCCCAGATGTAAGGAGGAGACAGGTTGTGGATGGCTTTGTATGTCAAGGTTAATGTTTTGAACTGGAGTCGTTGGGCCATGGGAAGCCAGTGAAGGGATTGGCAGAGTGGCGAGGCTGGGGAATAGCGAGGGGAAAGGTGGATTAAGGCAGGCTTTGCACGTTGCGACATCGCAGGCCGATGCTGCGATGTCGCACGCGATAGTGCCCGCCCCCGTCGCAGGTACGATATCGTGTGATAGCTGGCGTAGCGAAAATTATCGCTACGCCAGCTTCACATGCACTCACCTGTCCTGCGACCGTCGCTCTGGCCGGCGACCCGCCTCCTTCCTAAGGGGGTGGGTCGTGTGGCGTCACAGCGACTTCACACGGCAGGTGGCCAATAGGAGCGGAGGGGCGGAGATGAGCAGGATGTAAACATCCCGCCCACCTCCTTCCTTCCGCATATCCTACGGAAGCCGCGGTGACGCCGGTAGGAGATGTTCCTCGCTCCTGCGGCTTCACACACAGCGATGTGTGCTGCCGTAGGAACGAGGAACCACATCGGACCGTCGCGTCAGCGTAATTATGAATTACACCGACGCTGCAACGATGATACGTTTACGACGATTTTGCGCTCGTTAATCGTATCATCAAGGCTTTACACACTACGATATCGCATGCGATGCCGGATGTGCGTCACTTTCAATTTGACCCCACCGACATCGCACCTGCGATGTCGTAGTGTGCAAAGCCGCCCTAAGCACGCCGCAGAGTTTAGGATAGATTGGAGGGGTGCAAGAGTGTTGGAAGGGAGGCCAGAGAGCAGGAGGTTGCAGTAGTCGAGGAGGGAGATGATGAAGGCATGCACTAATGTTTTTGCTTATTCTTGGTTAAGGAAAGCACGGATCTGGGAGATATTTTTGAGTTGTAGTCTGCATGAGGTGATATTGGAGGATGTTGGGCCCTTCGCAAGTAGTGCCAGGCCCCAGGGGATAGATGATGTTGTTGAGCGCGGAAAGAAGGTAAGCCACACAAGGGATTGCAGTGTAACTGGTTTCTTTACTCACTGCATTGTTATGGCTGGCAACCCAATGAAGACTGGTCCTCACCACTGGTCCCCTTAGTTCCAGTGCCAGTGTGATGACCTGGTGACTGTCTTCCCCTGCACCTGTCTCTGGTTGGTGGGTCCCCGTGGCTTGGAGCGTTAGGGGGTCCTCTCCTGGTTGTCTTTCAGTCTTAGTCCGTATAACAGGTAGCTTGAACTCTGTGGGGTCGGAGTCTCTGGTCCTGTTCCCCGGTTCTCCCGTTGTTACCGTGTCCCGAACTTTACGGTCAGTGAGGTACTGGATGGTCCCCCTCACTGTGCATATTTTATCAGGTCTACCTGGAGAGTTTGCCTGACCTAGGGCTCTGTACCCCGTTGCTGCTATGGTTCCGGGAGTACTCCACCATACTCCACCGGCAACCACACGCCTGGGCCCTCAGGTCACCGTTACACTCTTCTGTCAGCACGGTTACGTCCATCTTCTCTCACTTCCACTTACTGACTGTCTGACCTCCTCCTCCCTGGTTGTCTTCTAGTGGTCTGGATCGGCTCCACCCCTAGGTGTCCATCCATTGGGTCCAACCCTAGTCTGTCACCAGTCTTTGGGAAAGGGAAAAACAGGGATTAGAATAAATGTTTTGGTGTTTTCGGCACTGGTCTTCTGGGTCCCTGGGGTAGGCCCTGCAACCTGGATAGGACGCAGTTCCCTGTAGCTACTGATGGCTTCAGGGGCGTTACATTTTCTTATTCTCAGGTGCCAGGGCTGTGTAATTGTGACCTTTGCTATTCTTAAATTTATACCCCGGCTTATATGGCACTAGGTTTACAGAAAGTACTTAAATTGAAGAACTTGCTGGGCTTGTAACTTCATCACAACCTTTAATTACACCCCTGCTGAAGTTCCACTTAAGTTTTATGGGGGGCTTCTCAAAAGTAGAAACCAGTTGGAAATGTAACCTCGGAACCCTTCCGCCTCCCGCCGTCCTCATGGAAGTCTGATAGTCATATATTGTAATTATAATTGGATCAACCCATGATTTCTTTTTGTCCTGCAGAATTATACGGTCTCTTACGAATACGAAGTAAGTATGCTGCTTTTAATCCAGAAATAGTTACATTGTTTTCAAAGACATTGGCAAAGATTTACCAAGCATTCAGCTGAAAAGGACATTTGGGTGGAGCTTTGTGGGGATAACTGAACTGTCAGCAGTTTTCAGACATGTTCCATGTGGCTTTAAAGAGGTATTCCCATTTGGAGGTTGCAGCAAACAACCTGAACCTCCACTGGTCCGAACTTGGCCCGAGGAGGTTCTCAATCACCGATTGGCAGTTTGAGTCTCCACCAACATACAGCCAGCCATAAGCAGATCACTTGCGGGGGAAGGGCGGGCATTTTCAATTTTTTTTTTGTTACACGCTGCTTCCGTTACTGTTGTTACCCCTGTGCGAGCCGTTCAAATGCTACAAGCGGCTTGCACAGGGCTGAGGACCAAGCGTACCTGAGCACAGCATTGCTCGCGCAAGTTAGGTTTGCATGCAAAGCATCCGAGCTCTGAACCCGAGCCCTGTTTTTTTAGGTTCGAAAACCGAACCTCGGGTTTGCTCATCTCCAATTCCCATCTCCAAAATCCCATCCTAATATTATTACACCTAATCTAATATATAAAGCTGAGTGTATGTAGGTATGTGTGTATCTATGTATGAATCTGTGTGTATGTACAGTATGTGTATGTATGTATGTATGTCCGCTAAAGGAATTCGCACCGTCGCATTTACAATCACAAAATTTTGCACAGACGCCTCATGTGACTCAGGGAACGTCGTAGACTATGTTTTGAGAGGAAAATTTAACCCCGCGCTTTACAGTTATTCACCAAAAAACCTGCTTACAAAGAACCAATATACTGTATGTAGTGGAGCTAAACTCAAAATACTATAATCAACCAGAAAATAAGTTTCCACAAGACTATAAAAGCTCATGAATGTATTAATTTAATTTAATCATTATAAATTCAGAAACAACTCATTAAACCAAAATATGTCAATTCAGTAAACAAGAATAGCTAGTTCCAATGATCCACAGCACAATATACCAAAGATTAAGTGGGGCATAGAATCCATGTCCCCTACCAAAATACATAGAATTTACAATAATACATACATAGATTGGCTATAATCTATCAGAAAATATTACAACAGGTAATAAATACCACCTAGTGGTTAAACAATAAAATAATGTGGTCATCTCTATAGTAGAATATTAATTTCAATGTAAGACATATAGTATTTAATCACTATCAATTATTGGATAATGACCACCACCCAGTGGTAAAAGAATAGTATAACCACATCAATACCAATGATCGCTTCTAATAGAAATTTTGTCCTCATAATTAATATGTAAACTTACTATGTGTTTGGTTTTTGCCGGATCATGCCGCCCCAACACGTGTTTCGTGTCCACTTCCTCAGGAGAAACCAAACTACTTACATTAAAGTCAGTGGAGCTGGGACGGATCTGTTATTATAGACTATTATGGACACAGACTATGAAACACATGGACACATACAGAAAGAGACACAAGCACACACAGAGACACACACACATAAAGAGACACACAGAAAGAGACATACAGACAGAAAGAAACACAAACACACACAGAAAGACACACACAGAAAGACACACACACACTGAATGACACACACATTGAAAGACTTCACACACTGAAAGACACACACAGAAAGAGACACACAGAAAGACACACAGACAGAAAGAGACACACACACCAAAAGACGCACACAGAAACAGACACACACTGAAAGACCCAGACACACACACAAAGAGATCCATACAGAAACTGTTTGGATATTTGAGGTAATATATTGGCTGTTTTGACAGTTACCCTGGATATTTATCAGGTGGCCTATGTGGAGACGCGGGGCTCAGTGGGTGCTCTCGTCGTCTGGCCCAGTCGCCTTTAGAAAGACAGCATGGCTCAGGGCTCATCCCAACTGACCGCCGACCTCCTTAACCGTGGGCGGAACACTACTCAGACAACACAGGGTGAGGGAATCACAATATTAAGGCTTTATTGAATCCCCAAACAATTAACGGCACATAACACATAACCAGCAAAACACACAAATGTAGCAGGCAACAGAGTCTCACCCTTCTGCTGGCTCACCAGGGATTTAGAATGTCCATGCCTCACAGGTTCCAGGGCTATTTACTCCAATCCAGCAGCACCCCACTTTCGGCAGGCACCCACCGAGTTTGGAATAACACCAGATTTAGGAAGCTGGCTGAGGTCTGCAAAGTCTGTACCAGGTGACTGGATTGTCCCAACCTGGGTTTCCTCCTTAAGTAGTTTCTGGTTTGAAGTCATGTAGCCAAGTGATCCTCTAGTCGGAGCCAAAGTCCCTAGACCGAGTCCACAAGTTATCCTTGTTCTGATCCTCTAGCCAGCTCCTAAGAGCTTAGACTGGATCATGCAAAATCCATCAACAACCTGGTGACTACAAGAAGTTTCCTTTTATAGCCATCGCCTTTCCTTAGGATATACTGTGCCCTTATCGGATTGGTTGGACAAGGTTACTTCTCTTATTGGATGAATTTCAAGCTGCATGGATAATGTTCATTTAAATGATGTGGATAGAAAGACTGAGGATATTTACATGTAGTATGAAATCCACAGTCTAGGCAATGGCCACTGAGGTAATTTACATTAGATTAGCAATACAATGAGTGTCTGGCTTTCAGTGGCTAAAACAATTACATGAGTCAACAAAAACTGCAATACTAAACTCCCAAGAGTCTTGTAGGACAATGAGGGCTTATCCCCCATCTATAAACAAACTGTCTTCATGTCTGGCTGAATTTTAAAAAACTTTAACCCATGATAGGCATTTCATCATTGCCAACACAGGAGGGGTCACCCGGTAGGCGGGTTGTCTTAGTGGGGTGGCTGCCCCTGTGTTGACATGATGCTGGACCAGGGGGGTTCTACCAGGCTAACTTGTGAACAGGGATTCATACGTTCCGAGTATGTCTGATATCTGTCGCTTCTGTGATGGACAAAGCTGCTCCCCCAGTGATACATCTTTTACCCCCATTTCCCTTTTGGAGTCCACTAATAAGTCTGGGATCTGGTCCAACTCTGGGTCATCTAACTCTGGACAACAAACTGCTAAATTGGTGACCTCTCGTTCCTCATAAGCTTTTAGCCTGTTGATGTGGTAGGTACGCTCACGAACACCTGCTCGATCCAGGACCACAGTGTAGTTAGTATTGCCACATTTCTTGGTAATGGTGAATGGACCCGCCCACATGGCTTGCAGCTTGTTTTTCCGTACCGGTACTAGTACTAGGACCTTCTGTCCACATGCAAATTCTCGGAGTCGGACAGTGCGGTCGTAACATAGTTTTTGCCTTTCCTGAGCCACTTCTAAATTCCCGTGGGCTAACGCCATGAGGTGCCTCATCCGTTCCCTAAACTTTTGAACATAGTCCAGTATGGGTACCTCTTCTGTGGGGAAGGTGCCCTCCCAACACTCTCATACCAGCTCCAGGGGCCCTCGTACTTTTCGTCCGTACAGCAATTCGAAGGGGGAGAACCCAATGGAGTCCTGTGGCACCTCCCGGTAAGCAAAAAGTAGCTGCTGCAGGTTTTTCTCCCAGTCCCTCCCTTCGGACTCCACATAACGGCTAATGAGCTGTTTGAGCGTTTTGTTGAAGCGCTCACACAATCCACTTGTTTCAGGATGGTAGGGGGTTGTTCACATGGGGCGGACTCCATGTTTCTCCCACAGGGTCTGAATCAGTTCACTTTGGAACTGTGCCCCCCTGGTCAGTCAATACTTCCTGTGGAAACCCTACCCGGCTAAAGATGTCCAGTAGAGCTTGAGCCACGTGCTCTGCATCTATGGAGGTTAAGGCAACGGCTTCTGGGTAACAGGTGGCAAAGTCTACCAGGGTGAGGATGAATCTTTTTCCACTGCGGCTGGGGATGGCTAAGGGGCCTACTATATCAATGGCAACTCTTGGAACGGTTCTCCTATCAAGGACATGGGTTGAAGTGGGGCACGACATGGGGCTCCCACCATACGCTGACACACTGGGCAAGAGGCTCTGTATTTCTGCACTTCTTGAGTGACCTTTGGCCAGAAAAAACTACACAACAGGTGGGCCCGAGTCTTTTTGGTCCCCATGTGCCCAGCCGCAGGAACATCATGAGCTAAACGCAATAGTTGGGGTCGGTATTGCTGGGGTACCACAAGCTGATGTACACGGGTCCAGGGTTTTTCTGGGCAGGATGCGGGCTTCTCACGATATAAGAGGCCTTTTTTTCATCTATACACCTCCCCCTGATTTCCTCCCCCAGGTTGGGCGGCTGCATTATGGATAAGCTCTAGGGTGGGGTCTGTCAGTTGGGCTTCCCTGAATTCCTTACGATCTATCTCCCCCCAGTCAATGGCCACAGTTGGGTCTGATGTACTCACATTTGTTGGCTCTGATGAGGAGGTTGAAGATTGAGGAGGAGGGTTCTCCTCTGATGGGTTGGATGAAAGACCTGCACCAGGATGGTGTTTGGCTTGGCTGCGGGTGATGGCGGTGACAAACTGGCTGGATAGTCCTTGTCTAGGTCATTTCCCAAAATAACAGGGGTGGGGAGGCCGTCCATGAGCGCCACTTCAACCTCCCCTTGGTCAGTTCCCCAGTCCAACTGCACTCGTGCCAGAGGGATGTTCGAGCGCTGACCCCCAGCAAGGGTGATGGTCACTTGGTGGCCAGGTAAATGATGTTCTGTGGGAACAATATCTGGGCTGACCAGGGTGATGGAAGATCCAGTGTCTCGAAGTCCCTGAGCCTGTATATCACCAACCTTGACCATCTGGATGTGGGGATGGAGGTTGGCTGGTGTACGGTGTCCGGCCTGCCGTAGGGTGTGGACTGGGTAAACCACTTCCTCAGCTATTGGTGTTTTTCGGGAGTAGCATTCCTCAGGTCTCGTTGGTTCATCTCGGCATATGTTGACTGGTTGGACTGGCAGACGGGCTCCAGGCATGGGGCCCCGGCTTTGAAGACACTCTTTGGCCATGTGTCCAAGGCGCCCACACGTATAACAGCGCCGTGGGTTAGACAAGTCACTGGCCCTGTTGGTAAACCTTTGTCTTGTTGGGGCTTTTGTGGGGTAATGAGTTAGTCCAGCACGGGAGTCTGGGGGTCGCTTGGATCCATGGTTGAGGGACCTCCTCAGATCGGTGGGCCTATTGGGCCTCCAGCTGGGTCGGTTGGCTGTAAATTCATCAGCCAATCGCGCTGCTTACTCTGGGGTTTCGGGCTCCCTGTCAGCTACCCGTTCTCGGATTTCCGGGTCCATCTTCTCCAGCAGCTGTTCGAGCACCATCACATCCCGGAGGGCAGCAGCGGAGTGGGCAGCCCGACCATCGAGCCAGCGGTTACAGTGTCGTCGGAGTTGACTGCCAAATTCGACATACAAGACACCCTGGTGAGACATAGTCCGGAACTTAGTGCAATGTATCTCAGGTGTTATGGTAAAAAGGGCCAACAAAGTGTCCTTAATAATTCCGTAGTCCAAGCAGTCCTGAGGCCCAAGTGATCGGACAGCCTCCTGGGCCCGGACAGGCAAGCTTGTCCACAGGTATTTGGACCACTCAGCTGTGGGCACCTGGTGCATACGCATTAGCACCTCAAGGTTTTGCAAGTGTTCATCTATCTCGGTGCTGGAATAATTAAACACTGGCACGAACCTGTAACGAAGATGACTTCCTTGGTGGTGGTCTATCCTGGAGGTAGGTGCTGGTGGTAAGGAAATTGGAACTCCAAACACGAATTGCAGAACACCAGCCCTCTCTTCCCCTGAAGCTTCAGGCCCCAATGCAGTCAACAATTCCTTGACTTGGTCTGCTTGGGCTTGGTTTGTTTCCAGACTGTCACTGGATCTAGAATGAGATACAGGGTTTACCTCCTCTGATACCACATCAGCAGTGTCCTCATCATCCTCTGCATCATTCTGGGCATCCCAACAGACTAATTTCCAGATTAAGTCTGACCGAGTGTCAGTGTTCCTGTATTCAATCTTTCGCATCTGGCACAGATCCTGTAGCGTCCATTTACTGCTGCGGTCGTAACTCCTCTCCGTTCCTTCTCCCATGGCTGAGCTGGTGGGGTTGGACATGGCAGCGTCCGAAACCTGAATGCCTCTCCTATGGCCTGCTGGGTATGCTTATGTGCCTCCCTGGTTGTTGAGCCCTGGACGGAGTCCGCGAACACCAGTCCTCTGCAGCTCCCCTGGGTAAACCAGGCTGAGTAGTGTCCCACTGCTGCCACCAATTGTGGAGACGCGGGGCTCAGTGGGTGCTCTCGTCCGCTGAACCGTCCGCCTTTAGAAAGACAGCATGGCCCAAGGCTCATCTCAACTGACCGCCAACCTCCTTATTCCCTTGGTAAAAACCATAAAAATTATCACTAAATAAAAATAATTATCTCTGGAACCGTATAGCAGAATTAAAAACAAAAAAACTTAAAACTCAAAGGGAGCGTAGGTGGCAGCACATGGTGGCCGCACATGGAATACTTATGTCGCAGGCGGAGGAGGGGAGGCTGCGCTCTCCCACTGCTCGGGTCCGGCTGCCGCTGCTGCTGCGGCTGCTGCTGCTCGGTGGTGGCTCGAGCAGTGGGCCGGATCCCGGGGACTCGAGCGGCGTTCCTCGTCCGTGAGTGAAAAGGGGATTTGATTGTGGGGATTTATTGTCCGTGACGCCACCCACGGTTGTGGTGATAATGGTGACACCACCGCTGCTCTGGACGGGGATCCCGGGAGCGGTGACAGGGAGCAGCTTGGTTGTTATTTCTCCCCTCCGTGGGTAGGGGGTTGGTTGTCCCGGGGCCCGGTGATGGGGTAGGGATGAATGGCAGGCGGGGTACAGGGCCTGGTGAGGTGCAGGGTCGCAGGGGCAGCACGGTGCCGCACGGCACGGTGGTACTCACTCAGCCAATGATGAAGACACAGTTCTCGGTAAAACACACCAGATGGACGGGTCCTGCTGACGGCTGCGGTGGTTTCTGCTCCCGGCAGGTTGATGGTGACTGCCTTTCCCTGCACCTAGATACGGTAGATGGTTCCAATGGGTTCCCACCGGTAACCCGCTCCCCGGCTTGGATCTAGGCCGGAGGAGCCCCTTTTGCCCGCAGGCGCTGGCCCTGAGAAACGGTTGCCTTGGCGGTGGCGGTGTCTCCCTCACATGGTTGGACTGTTGCCTTCTGTCGGGACTTGGCTGTTGGGAAACCCAGGAGGTTCCCTTCACTAACGAATTCGGCAAATTCACGGCGACTCCTAGCCTTGCCGGGGTCCGTAAGCCCCTGCCAGGTGGTGCTGACTTCTCTTTGTGTATCGGTCCAGTACCGCCGGGCCACCGCCCGTCCACGGTCCTTACGGTAGACTCCAATCGGTCACTCCTGCAGACGGTCACCACCGTCTGCCAACCTTGCTGATCTGTCCAGGTCACACACCCGGACCAACTTCAGGCTGCTCTCTTACTACTTTCCTCCTTCCACTTCAAACTCCACAACTAATCTGACTGGTTTTCCCGCCTCCAGGACTGTGAACTCCTCGGTGGGCGGGACCAACCGCCTGGCCCACCCCTGGTGTGGACATCAGCCCCTGGAGGAAGGCAACAAGGGTTTTGTGTTTGACTTTGGTGTGCCTGCTGGGAGTGTGGGGTGTGTGGATGTTGTGCTCTGTGGCCCCTGGCTTGTCCAGGGCGCCACATTCCCCCTTAGTTAAATGCAGACTGTCCGCGGGCTGCCCGTCCATCACCGGTTTTATTTTCACCAACTGAAAAATATAAAAACCGGTAACACACATACAATCATAATAACTTCTTCCCACATCGGGAGGTACTCTTACTTAAACGGTACGGTTACGGCTTCCGCTCTCTCCCACCCAAGCAACCTGGCCCTGATGCTGGCCCTAAGCAAATGGGCAGCACCCCTTGACCCCAGTCCAGCACAAGCTGCTCGAGTGGGTTCTGTCCTTTTCAGGGGACCCACGTCCATGGGAAACCCCTGAATTCCCCAGAGGATCGCCACCGGTTCCGGTGGTGGCTGGGCCCCAGCCTGCTCCACTGCGGGCCATTCCTCCAATCTGCCTCTCCGGAGGCGGCAACGGTAGGAGCCACAACAAATATTATTTACATGCCACAAGTTTGTGGTTGCCCTGCAAGTTCTCGGGCCTGTTCATAAGGAGTTCCTTATGCAAAATGGTGAAGGGGGTCCCAGCGGGGACCAATTGCCGACAACGACCGGTTCCAAATCAAAGTTGACAAACAGGTAACTTTTCATCAATTATTCATTCTTTTTCATTTTCAAACTTTCAAACAGTACTTTTAACACACAATGTCCCCTGTTACGAGGGGGACCCGGGGAAGCGTGCCAAGATGGGAAATGGACTGCTTCCGCCGGTCAAGGTCCACTGTGCGGTGTAAGGGACCGCCGCTATGGTGGGTGAAGAGTGAGCGGGTTGCTGCTAGCGATCGTCTGGAATGTCACAGACGATCTATGTACACCGATCTGCCCTAACCCGTGAGGGTTGTATGGCACAGATCTCACGGCTCGGTGTACCTGTTGCACGGGGAAGCACAGAGGTGCCCACGCACGTGTGCCAGTGGAAGTCACGAGAATATGGCACGAGGGTAGCACAGAGGTGCCCACGCACGTGTGCTTTCAATAACCAGGTGAGTCCAATGGAGACTTGAGGAGCTCACCTGGGACAGGAACACGGCCTGTTGACGGGGGTACTGCCGGAGCAGCAAGGCAGGAACACGGCCTGCAAACGAGGTACTGCCGGAGCAGCAAGGGCCAAGCCCACAAGAGACAGTAATGCCTGAGCAGTGGCGTGGCAGCACGCTGCCAGACATCCAAACATAGAAGGACGGTCGCGCGCCGCCATGATGGCAGGAGGAGCTTTTAAGGAGGTGTAGCTCCAGCCAAGGGCGGGCGCGAGGCGGAGATGACGGACTTGACCCAATCAGGATCCACGACATCCCAGCCTGGCCAGTCAGGATTCACCACGTCACCAGCCTTGTCATCAAGCCGTGTGACGTCAGTGGGCGAATCAGGATCCACCAAGCATAGCACATGCTCACCCTCCTGCCTCTGGGAAATAGAGGCGGGATCCTCGGTCTCACAATGTGTAGAGATAACGGGAGTCTCACTGCTTCCCTGAGCAGCAAATCTCTGCACATTGCGCAGCCTCACAGACCTTCGAGGCTGCTGAGCAGGAGGAGCTGTGGCAGGCAAGGAATGGGAGACCACCTCATTTCTTGCAACAGGAGTACCACTAGGGGTCACCCTTGTGCTGCCTCTCTGAGGAGGTTTCTGCTGCACTCTGCGCACTCTGGCAGACCTTCGGCGCTGCGGAGCAGGAGCGCTCGTGGCAGGCAAGGAGACTGTCTCATTCCTTGCCACAGGAGAGCCACGAGGTGTAACATTACCCCCCCCCGTCTAGGCCCCCCCCTGCCCGTGCTCGAAGGCCGCTATCAAACCCGGGGCGTGGATATGATCCTCCAATTCCCAGGATCTATGCTCCGGACCACGGCCGACCCACTCCACGAGGTAGTACCTCCTGCCCCGTATAACTTTGTCTCCACAAGCTTCGCCACCTCAGAGTCGTCGGGCGGGGAGTCAGTTTGAGGCGTCAGGGACCCCGAGAACTTATTAAGTCGTACGGGTTTCAGGAGGGACACGTGAAAGGTGTTGGCTATAGCCCAGCGTGGAGGGAGCTGGAGTCGGTATGCCACCGGGTTCACCTGCTCTAGCACTTTAAACGGACCCAGGTACCTAGGGGCGAACTTGGCTGCCTGTACCCGTAGGTTAACATTCTTAGAGGACAGCCACACTAGGTCACCAGGGGCGAAGGATGGTGCAGGGCGGCGGCGCTCATCAGCCGTTGTCACCATCCGGTCTTTAGCCCTCTTAAGGGCCTCTTGGGTGTTATCCCAGATCTCCCGGGCCTCGGTCGCCCAATCCTCCACTCTAGGATCGGGTGACGTAATGGGCATCGGAACCGGGATTCTGGGATGTTGTCCGTTATTGAGCAGGAACGGAGTCTGACCAGAGGATTCATGGCAATTATTAATGGCAAATTCGGCCCAAGGAAGGAGGTTAGCCCAGTTGTCGTGGTGCGCGGAGATAAAATGGCGGAGGTAAGTTACCAAGGTCTGATTGGTCCTCTCTACCAGTCCATTGGTTTCGGGATGGTATGCGGAGGAGATGTTCAGCTCTATCTGCAGGAGCTTACAGAGCTCTCTCCAGAAGCGAGACGCGAACTGGGGACCCCGGTCGCTCACCACCTTGTCAGGCATGCCATGCAGCCTAAATACATGCCTAATGAATAAGGTGGCGAGAGCACGTGACGTCGGGAGTCGTGGGAGAGGCACCAAGTGGACCATTTTAGAGAAGTGATCCGTGATGACCCATACGACCTTGTGACCTGCTGACTTGGGCAGATCTCCCAGGAAGTCCATTCCCACCACTTCCCAGGGACGAACCGGCACTGGCAGTGGGTGAAGAAGACCTGCCGGTCTCTGCCGGGACGGCTTATTCCGTGCACACGACATACAGGCTCCCACATACTCCTGTATGTCCTGGGGTAGTCTCGGCCACCAATAGTGCCTAGTCACAAGGTCTCTGGTCCTTTTGACCCCAAAGTGACCCCCGACCTTGGAGGCATGGGCCCACGATAGCACCTCATTCCGTAGTTCAGGGGGAACGAGGGTCTTGCCAGGTGGCACCTGGTCCAAAGAAGTGGGAGTGACCATCCTCAAGCTGTCCGGGGGTAGTATAAGACGAGGCTCCTCCTCGTCCTCCTCCAACACAACCATACAACGTGACAAGGCATCGGCCCGTACGTTCTTCTCACCGGCCAGGTGGCGGATAATAAAGCGGAACCGGGAGAAGAACAAGGACCAACGGGCCTGCCTTGGGTTCAGGCGTTGTGCTGTCTGGAGGTATGTGAGATTTTTATGGTCGGAAAATACTTCAAATGGATGCTTCGCACCCTCCAGGAGATGCCGCCATTCCTGGAATGCTAGTTTCATCGCCAGTAACTCCCTATCCCCTATGGAGTAGTTCCTCTCGGCCGGAGAAAAGGTCTTGGAGAAAAAGAAACAAGGATGCTTCCTTCCTCGTTCGTCTTTCTGGTACAGGACTGCACCAGCACCGACCGAAGAGGCGTCTACCTCTAGTAGAAAGGGTTTGGAGATGTCTGGACGATGAAGGATGGGAGCTCTGGAGAAGTAAGTTTTGAGAGTGTGAAATGCCTCTACCGTTTCCCGTGTCCATGCTTTGGGATTAGCGCCCTTGCGGGTAAGGGCAATGATGGGTGCTGCCACCGTTGAGAAGTTGGGAATGAACTGGCGATAATAATTGATAAACCCCAAGAATCGCTGGATCGCTTTCAGCGAGCGGGGCTCAGGCCATTTCATCACTGTCTCCAACTTCCCCGGATCCATTGCTAACCCCTGACTGGACACGATATACCCCAGGAACGGCAAGGATTCACGTTCAAAAACGCACTTTTCTAGCTTAGCATATAACGAATGAGTGCGGAGCCTCTTAAGTACTCGGATGACATCCCTCCGATGGGTGGCAAGATCGGGGGAGAAGATAAGGATATCATCCAGGTATGCAACCACGGAAAGATACAAATCCCGGAAAACATCATTCACAAAGTCTTGAAATACGGCGGGGGCATTGCAGAGTCCGAAGGGCATTACGAGATACTCGTAGTGACCGTCCCTGGTGTTGAAGGCGGTCTTCCACTCATCGCCCTCTCGGACTCGCACTAGATTATACGCCCCGCGTAGATCCAGCTTCGTGAAGATCTTTGCCCCGCGGAATCGATCAAATAACTCCGTAATGAGGGGCAAAGGGTATTTGTTTTTGATCGTGATTGCATTTAATCCCCTGTAATCGATACAGGGGCGTAGATCCCCTTCCTTCTTTTGCACGAAGAAGAACCCCGCACCGGCCGGTGAAATAGACTTGCGAATGAACCCTTTTGCCAGGCTGTCCTGAATATATTTGGACATAGCCTCCGTCTCTGGAGCAGAGAGGGGATACACTCTGCCCCTAGGGGGCTCGGAGCCTGGCTTCAGGTCTATTCGGCAATCGTATGGCCGGTGGGGAGGAAGGGTATCTGCGGCCCTCTTGGAGAAGACGTCCCTGTAGGCCTCATAAGGTGTCGGTAAACCTGGCTCCCCTGTATTCCCTGAGGACCCAACCGACCTAATGGTAGCGGGTGGTTCGGCAGTCACGAGGTGCTCCCTACAGGATCCTGCCCATGATGAGATCTCCCCTGTTGCCCAGTTGAGTATAGGAGCATGCTGTCTCAACCAGGGGAGGCCCAGTAGGATCTCATCCGTCCCCCCTGGAAGCACCAGGAAGGACACCTGCTCATGGTGTCCTGGTGGTACTTCCATCCTGAGAGGGATGGTGATCTGGGTGATGGGATCGACTAGTAGGGACCCGTTGACTACCCGAACCCTGAGTGGCTTGGGTAAGAGAACCAGGGGAACTGAGTATCGGGTTGCCAGGGAGGTCGAAATGAAATTGCCATCAGCGCCTGAGTCCAGGCAGGCCAGAGCAGAGAAGAGAGTAGTGCCAAACTGCAACTGGGCGCTGATAGTCAACCTAGAGGGAGAAGCAGCGTCTAGTAACCCCCCTCTGATGGAAACTAGACGCTGTCTTTTCCCGACGGTTTGGGACATCGGGTAGCTATGTGTCCCCTCTGCCCACAGGAAAAGCAGATGACACCAGACCGAGAACCTGGGGTAGAGGAGACCGCTTTGGACACCTCCATTGACTCCACGGAGTCGCCTACAGAGCTGGCTGGGAGACCTGTCTGGTGGAATACGGGAGCCAGACGCTTTTTAGGCCGTGAGGACGTGGGTGCTGAAGAGACCTCGAGCCTCCGCTCCGCCTGGCGGATGTCTATGCGAGAGGCAACCACAATCAAGGACTCTAAAGTAGCAGGCACCTCACGCGTGGCCAGTGCGTCTTTGACGAACCCTGCCAGGCCCTCCCAGAACACAGGGACAAGGACCTTATCGGGCCAGTCCAGCTCTGCGGCAAGTGTCCTAAAGTGTACGGCAAAGTCCCCGACTGAAGTGGACCCTTGCCGAAGTCGTAGGAGGCGCAGCGCGGAGTCGTGGGTGACTTGAGGCCCGAGGAACACCATTCTCATGGCCCCAAGATAAGATGCTAAGTTATTCACCACCCGATCTCCGCGCTCCCACAACGGCGTGGACCACTTCAGCGCTCTCCCTGTGAGCAGGGACTGGACGAAGGCTACCTTCGCCTTCTCGGTAGCGTAAAGAGTCGCGGACAGCTCTAAGTAGGTGGTAACTTGGTTTATAAACCCACGGCACTCGGAGCTGTCCCCGCTAAAGCGCTCTGGAAGCGCAAGGCGAGGAGACCTTCCGCCCAATAGCACAGCCTGGGTAGCCGCCTGGGTGGCGACTGTCGTCAGAGTAGTCTTATCGGAGGAAGACTGCTCCACTGTTGCCAATCGTGACTCCAACTGCTGCACATAACGCAGCAACTGCTGCTGCTCTTCAGCCATAGCCAGACCTTTGGCGCGACCGTAATGTTACGAGGGGGACCCGGGGAAGCGTGCCAAGATGGGAAATGGACTGCTTCCGCCGGTCAAGGTCCACTGTGCGGTGTAAGGGACCGCCGCTATGGTGGGTGAAGAGTGAGCGGGTTGCTGCTAGCGATCGTCTGGAATGTCACAGACGATCTATGTACACCGATCTGCCCTAACCCGTGAGGGTTGTATGGCACAGATCTCACGGCTCGGTGTACCTGTTGCACGGGGAAGCACAGAGGTGCCCACGCACGTGTGCCAGTGGAAGTCACGAGAATATGGCACGAGGGTAGCACAGAGGTGCCCACGCACGTGTGCTTTCAATAACCAGGTGAGTCCAATGGAGACTTGAGGAGCTCACCTGGGACAGGAACACGGCCTGTTGACGGGGGTACTGCCGGAGCAGCAAGGCAGGAACACGGCCTGCAAACGAGGTACTGCCGGAGCAGCAAGGGCCAAGCCCACAAGAGACAGTAATGCCTGAGCAGTGGCGTGGCAGCACGCTGCCAGACATCCAAACATAGAAGGACGGTCGCGCGCCGCCATGATGGCAGGAGGAGCTTTTAAGGAGGTGTAGCTCCAGCCAAGGGCGGGCGCGAGGCGGAGATGACGGACTTGACCCAATCAGGATCCACGACATCCCAGCCTGGCCAGTCAGGATTCACCACGTCACCAGCCTTGTCATCAAGCCGTGTGACGTCAGTGGGCGAATCAGGATCCACCAAGCATAGCACATGCTCACCCTCCTGCCTCTGGGAAATAGAGGCGGGATCCTCGGTCTCACAATGTGTAGAGATAACGGGAGTCTCACTGCTTCCCTGAGCAGCAAATCTCTGCACATTGCGCAGCCTCACAGACCTTCGAGGCTGCTGAGCAGGAGGAGCTGTGGCAGGCAAGGAATGGGAGACCGCCTCATTTCTTGCAACAGGAGTACCACTAGGGGTCACCCTTGTGCTGCCTCTCTGAGGAGGTTTCTGCTGCACTCTGCGCAGTCTGGCAGACCTTCGGCGCTGCGGAGCAGGAGCGCTCGTGGCAGGCAAGGAGACTGTCTCATTCCTTGCCACAGGAGAGCCACGAGGTGTAACAGTCCCCCCCCCTCTAAATAGTAGTTTCCCTGTACCTAAGTGGGGGTCTACCTAGGTTGGGGCGAGTGGACCTCCGGGGTCCGGTGTCAGTGGTGACAGGCAGTGGGGGAGAGGGAACAATCAGTTCCTCTTCCCTGTTATCGTGTGGGGCATGCGGAGGCATAGGGGAGCTGGGCACAGGTTCATCCCTGGGCACTGGCACTGGCTCACGGTTGACCGCCTCCATCACTTCTTCATCCACGGGTTGTGGGAACAGTATCACTGGAAGAATCACCGCGCCGTTCTGTGTAGGCCAGTCCGCTGGGAAGTCACCCATCACGGTGTGGATTACCTCTTTTGCCTCCTCCGCTGGTGGAGGAACCGGAACTTCAGCCGCTGCCCTCAATGCTGGTGAGCACCTCTTTAGATGGTCCCGGGAAACCGTGGCCAAAGTGCCCCCTTGATCACGACTGATCTGGTAGGCCTTCCCATCTTCCCATCCTGTGGGCTGTATGATGTATGGGGTTTGTTCCCATTGATCATCCAGCTTGTGGGTCCTCCTCTTCCGCTTCAGCACTGCATCTCCAGGCTGGAAAGGGCCAGCAGACGCCCTCTGGTTGAAGCGCTGCTCCTGCTGTTCCCGACTCCAACTCAAGTTCTTCTCAACATATTCCTGAATCTGTCGGTATTGCACCCTCCGCCGAGTTTCCCATTCAGCTGTCGAGGGGAGTGCTTCTGGGGCTTCCAATCCCATGTCCAGATCCACCGGTAGCCGGCCGGGGCGAGCCCTCATCAGGTATGCTGGGGTGCACATCGTTGAGCTGGAAGGAATATTGTTGTACATATCGACCAAGTCAGGTAGCTTCTCCGGCCACAGGTTCCGCTCTTCTAGCGGCAACGTCTTGAGGAGGCCCAGGACCAAGTGGCTCATCTTCTCACACATGCCGTTGGTCTGGGCATGGTAAGGCGTGGTCCGGATATTCTTGCAGCCGTACAACTGACAAAACTCATGGAACACCTCCGCTTCAAAGGCCGGGCCTTGGTCAGTAAGCACCTTCTCAGGGTATCCATGTGGTCGACAGAAATAAGCCTGGAACGCTCTAGTGGTGGTACGGCCAGTCAGGTCTTTGACTGGGACAACCACCATGAACCTTGAATAGTGGTCTACTATGGTTAGAGCGTAGGTGTACCCACTTCTGCTGGGGGTGAGCTTTACATGGTCCAGGGCGACCAGTTCCAGCGGTTGATGTGTAACGATCGGGTGTAGGGGCGCCTTCTGGCTGGCCTCGACCTTTCTTCTCAGCGTGCAAGGGCCGCACTCTCGGCACCAGGCCTCTACAGACTCCCGCATCCTGCTCCAATAGAACCGCTCTCTCAACAGCATTTCCAGCTTCTTCCATCCGAAGTGTCCGGCACCATCATGGTACGCTTGTAGAACGGTGGGCACATTAGCTTGGGGAATCACCAACTGGCGGATTTTCTCATGAGTCTTCGGGTTAATCAGCTCACGGTACAACTTCCCCTGGTGTAGATACAGCCGGGTCCGTTCTCGCCACAGGCGTTGGGCTTCAGCTGGGGCGGCAGGGTCTATTCCAGCAGCGCCTTGCTCCACCAGGATCTTGACTAGGCGGACAGCGGGCGCCTGGTTTTGAGCTTCCTGCCACTCCTGACTGGGCAGTGGGTCCAGGTTCACCCGTTGTTGGTGGACATGCACCTTCTCAGTTGGTGGCTGGTGGAATGCAGGCAACTCAATCTCTTCGAGGTCGTCATCCTCGCACCCTTCTTCCGACAAGTGGGGCATCCGAGAGAGTGCATCAGCATTAACGTTGGCACGACCGGCCCTGTATTTGATGGTAAAAATCGTAGTTGGCTAGCCTTGCCACCCACCGCTGTTCCAACGCGCCCAACTTGGCCGTGTCCAGGTGGGTCAGCGGATTGTTATCCGTGAAAGCGGTGAACTTTGCTGCGGCCAGGTAATGGCGGAACCGCTCGGTGATAGCCCACACCAGTGCCAGGAGCTCGAGCTTGAAAGAGCTGTAGTTCTCAGGATTCCTTTCAGTCGGTCGGAGGTTTCGGCTAGCATAAGCAATCACTTTTTCCTTCCCGTCTTGGACCTGGGATAAGACTGCCCCTAAGCCCACATTGCTGGCATCGGTGTAGAGGATGAACGGGTGGCTGTAATCAGAATACGCTAGGATCTCCTCTCCGGTCAAGGCCGCTTTCAGCTGGCGGAAGGATTCCTCATGCCTCTTTTCCCACACCAGTGGGGCTCCGAGGGGTCTACCACCTTTGGTCTGTCCCACGAGGAGGTCTTGCATGGGGGCAGCCATCTTTGTGTACCCCTTGATGAAGCAACGGTAGTACCCCACCAAACCCAGAAACTGCCTTACTTCCCTCACTGTGGTTGGTCTCGGCCAGTCTTGGATGGCAGTGATCTTCTCGGGGTCGGGGGCGACACCTTCTGCACCCACCACATGCCCCAGGTACTGCACTCTGGGTTTCAGCAGATGACACTTGGAGGGCTTCAACTTCATCCCGTATTTGGCAAGGGACGCGAACACCTCGGCCAGGTGCTCCAGGTGGGTTTCATATGTCTGGGAGTACACAATCACATCATCCAGGTATAACAGGACGGTCTCGAAATTTAGATGCCCCAGACAGCATTCCATCAGCCGTTGGAAGGTTCCGGGGGCGTTGCACAGCCCGAACGGCATAATATTAAATTCACAGAGCCCCATTGGGGTGGTGAAGGCAGTTTTCTCCCGGTCCTCGGGTGCCACGGCCACTTGCCAGTACCCGCTGGTGAGGTCAAGGGTAGAGAAGTAGTTTGCGGTTCTTAGTGCGGCCAAGGACTCTTCAATACGGGGCAGTGGGTAAGCATCTTTATGCGTTATCTGGTTAATCTTCCGGTAATCCACACACATCCGCATGGTGCCGTCCTTCTTCTTAACCAGTACCAACGGGGCGGCCCAGGGACTACAGCTGTCCCTGATAACCCCTGCCTCCCTCATGTTCCTCAACATGTCCTTGGCACATTGGTAGTGTGCAGGGGGAATAGGCCTGTACCTCTCTTTGATAGGGGGGTGTTCACCGGTGGGGATATGGTGTTGGACCCCTTTAATCTGCCCAAAGTCTAGGGGATGTTTGCTAAAAACTTGCTCATACTCCCGTACCACCCGGTATACCCCTTCTTTGTGATGTGTAGGGGTATCGTCAGTGCCTACATGTAACTGTCAGTGCCACTCATCTAACTCCCCTTGGGGCGGGCAAGTGCTGGCAGTCGGTGGTGAGGTTGGGGGAACTGCCTCGCGGATGGTGTGGGGATCCAGAGTGAGCAACTTGGCAAGTGTAGCATACCGGGGAAGCCTGACTTCTTCTTCCCCACAGTTCAGCACCCTCACAGGCACTCTCCCCTTCTTTACATCTACCACCCCTCGGGCGGCCATTACTGTGGGCCAGTGCTCGGAGGGCATGGGCTCTATCATGGCAGGGTAGTCACGCCCCTGGGGCCCTACTGCTGCCCTACAACAAATCATCATCTCGCTCCTAGGGGGCACAATCAACGGGGCAACATCCATCACTCTCACCCCACCAATCTCTCCTCCTGTCGAGTTCACATGCTGGCGGTACATCAAGGCTCGGATCTCACGCTGCAGAGCTCTCTGTCGGCTCCCCGCCGGCGTGGCGGCCAGCTGCTGCAGTACAGTCAGCACATCACTCATACAGTGCTCCATCACATTAGTTCCTAGCACTATCTTTGGGTTATGATCACTGGGTTCATTAATTATCACAATCATACCCTGGTGTTGCAGTTCAGCTCGTCCCATAGTCATGGCCACTTGCTTGTATCCCACTTGGGTCAATGGGAGTCCATCAGCAGCAATCAGTGTTATACTGGCATCTGGGGGAGCCAGCTCGTCTTTTCCCCAATACCGTTGATACAGTGTGTATGGTATAGTGGTTACCTGTGATCCAGTGTCCAGGAGAGCCATCACCAGTATGCCGTCCACAGCCACGGGGATGATAGGCCGGGCCCCGATGTACCGGTCCCGCCAGTCTGGGGGGTCATGGGGTTCTACTCCTGAAGATTGTCCCGTGGCCCCAGGGGTTGCTCGTTTAACGGACACCGTCGGGAGTAGTGGCCGGGTTTGCTGCACCTGTAACAGATTGGGGGCCCGTTCCGTGAGCCATGGGCCCTTCTCCGCTGCATCCAGGGGACGTCCTCCGGGCTGTCGGCGAGCTGCATCTCCACCGGTGCCTGGGATCTGGTTGGAGGCTGGAGTGCGGCGAGAATCTTAGCAAGGTCCCCATCCATGCGGCGAACTCGAGCAGGGAGCTCTTCCATCGTCCCGCTTGGGGCTGCAGGCACTGGAGGTGCCGGTGGGGTAGGAGCCACCACAACGGGAGCAATCTCAACTGGCCATGGGGTTGGCTCAGGAGCTTCCAATGCGGGGGGTTGCAGAGCTTTGATGGCCCGTTCCTTTAATACGGCAAAGTCCACGTCAGGGTGTTCTAGGGCCCACAGGTCCTCTGAGGACCTCATCCCCTGCACAAACTGCTCACTTAACATCTTGTTACTGTCCACACTGCTGATGGTGTCCACTCGCTTCAGTGTGCGGAGTGCGGTTTGCAGGCGCAGAGCATAGTCCCGAATGCTATCTGCGGGCCGTTGTCGGCATTGATAGAACTGCATCCGCAACTCTGCCTCGGTACGGGTCTCAAATGCAGTCTGCAGCTTTTCAAATATGGTGGCTACAGAGGACCGGTCCCCCTCGGCCCAGGTCTCCGCCTCTTGCTCAGCCGCGCCGGTTAGCTGCCCCAGCACTAGCGCTGCACGTTGCTTATCAGTCAGGGGGTACAGTTCTAGCAGCGGACTAAGTTTTTTCCGGAAAACCTGCAAAGCATCAGGTTTCCCATCATACTGCGGTAGCCAGGCAGCTCTGGGCACATAGGGCAAAGAGAACGGCATCACCTGAGCGAGAGCTGGGGCCGCGGCGCCCCCCGCCAATGCGGCCGGGACCTGGGCAGGCCCATTTCCATTTACGAGTGCTCCCGCCGCTCCTCCAGCGGCTTCGTCGGGTGCAGACATCTTGTTTCCGTCCCCCTTAGCCTCTTTCCGGCTCCTCCTCTATAGGGGCGTGGGTTTTGGCCTTCGCGCCTCTACTACTCGAGGAGATGCTCGAGCGGGAACTCTTTGCGCATAAGATGGCAGCTTCACAAATTTTTCGGCCGGACTCCTCCGGCGGTCACACAAGGCGCACTTCCTCCAGTCGGTAGAACGGTAGGATCCTGTTCGTGACGCCAAGTTGTCGCGGGCGAAGGAGGGGACGCTGCGCTCTCCCACTGCTCGGGTCCGGCTGCCGCTGCTGCTGCTGCTCGGTGGTGGCTCGAGCGGTGGGCCGGATCCCGGGGACTCGAGCGGCGTTCCTCGCCCGTGAGTGAAAAGGGGATTTGATTGTGGGGATTTATTTTCCGTGACGCCACCAACGGTTGTGGTGATAATGGTGACACCACCGCTGCTCTGGACGGGGATCCCGGGAGCGGTGACAGGGAGCAGCTTGGTTGTTATTTCTCCCCTCCGTGGGTAGGGGGTTGGTTGTCCCGGGGCCCGGTGATGGGGTAGGGATGAATGGCAGGCGGGGTACAGGGCCTGGTGAGGTGCAGGGTCGCAGGGGCAGCTCGGTGCCGCACGGCACGGTGGTACTCACTCAGCCAATGATGAAGACACAGTTCTCGGTAAAACACACCAGATGGACGGGTCCTGCTGACGGCTGCGGTGGTTTCTGCTCCCGGCAGGTTGATGGTGACTGCCTTTCCCTGCACCTAGATACGGTAGATGGTTCCAATGGGTTCCCACCGGTAACCCGCTCCCCGGCTTGGATGTAGGCCGGAGGAGCCCCTTTTGCCCGCAGGCGCTGGCCCTGAGAAACGGTTGCCTTGGCGGTGGCGGTGTCTCCCTCACATGGTTGGACTGTTGCCTTCTGTCGGGACTTGGCTGTTGGGAAACCCAGGAGGTTCCCTTCACTAACGAATTCGGCAAATTCACGGCGACTCCTAGCCTTGCCGGGGTCCGTAAGCCCCTGCCAGGTGGTGCTGACTTCTCTTTGTGTATCGGTCCAGTACCGCCGGGCCACCGCCCGTCCACGGTCCTTACGGTAGACTCCAATCGGTCACTCCTGCAGACGGTCACCACCGTCTGCCAACCTTGCTGATCTGTCCGGGTCACACACCCGGACCAACTTCAGGCTGCTCTCTTACTACTTTCCTCCTTCCACTTCAAACTCCACAACTAATCTGACTGGTTTTCCCGCCTCCAGGACTGTGAACTCCTCGGTGGGCGGGACCAACCGCCTGGCCCACCCCTGGTGTGGACATCAGCCCCTGGAGGAAGGCAACAAGGGTTTTGTGTTTGACTTTGGTGTGCCTGCTGGGAGTGTGGGGTGTGTGGATGTTGTGCTCTGTGGCCCCTGGCTTGTCCAGGGCGCCACACTTAAAGGCCAGTTTAAGGATCTTTACAAGGGGGCATTGGTCTAAGGTTCCTCTGGGGTGTATCTGTCAAATTCATTAGTCCTTAAAGGGGTATTCTGTTCAGAAGCATTTCACTCGTCCACAATAAATACTAAATCAATGATTGTCTGACCAATACAGATTCTGATGCCTCAGCCTGCCAAAAGACCAAGGCTAAAAAATGTGAGAACAGAGCAGCAGTTTAGAGTGTGCCCTAATGCTCCATGCCGAGTCTATGGAAATGTGGGTCATAAGTCAATCGCTATAGAAAATTCACATTTGTGTCTATTTTTTGTAGGAAGAGCAGATGTATAAATCAGCTTCTGTAAGTATATTGCTTCTTCTGTATACCCATTTGTGTGTCACACCACTGAGAACAAGTGATCGGCTGCAAATTGTGGAGGAACCTGGCAACTATTCAGTATCCCTGCAGCGCCACCACAGGAGAAATGTATCAGTCACAGTTCTAAATCAATGCACTATCCATGTAATACCCCGATACAGGTCCTCCAGAGTAAAAGACACACTTTACATCTGATCTTCGCTATGGATAATCATTGGGGATCTTGAATGGGACAAATCCTTCTAAATCAAACAACATTACTTACAACTATTTTGGACAAGCTGGATGCCTGCCAACTTCTACCACATATCGTTTTTTTCATTCCATATTTTAGCTGTGACGTATCAAGCGCCGGAGTGATAACATTATTTTTTGTATATTAATTTCTTTGCATTTTGCTATAGATCTCATCCATATATCCCAGCTACTTCAACATCGTAGTGCTCCTATTGACTGTCATGTGGCTTCTTCAACATCAAGCTCTTCCTGGATCTACACGGTAAATCTATATTCTATCTGCTTTTTACCTGGAGACATTTAAAGAATGCCCGTTATTTCAGGTGACTTTAATAAGACATTGTACCCCTATTTCTAGCCATTATATGATTTGTATCTTGATTTTCACACTTTTTTCCCATATTAACGCTCCATCACTAATTGTATCCTTAAATTGTCTCTGACCTAGTGGGTGGAAACTAGCTACTATGACGCCTGCCATACTTAGCACACACAGCCATGAGGGATTCATGCTCTCCTGTCTGTATGTAGACCATGTCAAGAGGAAGCAGCAGCATGGAGAACATTATACAGCAGTATTGAGCAGTATAGTTGTGAATCCAGCTTTGGTGTGAAATGAAGCCATTACAAAAAAGTAGCAGCAGCATGGAGGACATTATACTGCAGTACTGAGCAGGGTAGCTGTAACTCCAGCTCTGGAATGAGATAAACCACTTAAAAGAAAGGAGCAGCAGCATGGAGGACATTATACTGTAATATTGAGAGGTGTAACTGTGAATCCAGTTATGGGGTGAGGTAAACCACATACAAGAAATCAGTAGCAGCATAAAAAGCATCATACATAAGTACTGAGCAATGTCAATGTGAATTCATCTCTAGGGTAATGTGAAACACTTACAAAAAAAGCAGCAACAACATGGTGGACATTATGCAGTGGTATTGTACAGTGTAGCTGTGGATCCAGTTCTGGGGGGGCATTAAAACACTAGAAGGAAGCAGCATGGGTCTTTGTGCGCAGGTATCTCTCTGCTCTCCTCTCAGTACATCTTCTTTTGACTGAGACAGTTTTTCAGAATGAATAATAAGTTCAGGAGGTTGGAGTGAAGTGGCTCATAAGAGGAGAAAGAAGTGAATTTCTCTCCTAAGATATCTTACAGAGTTTCGTATATTCACGAGTACAATTCATTTATGCAAAGTTAGCTATGCAAAGAACTTTTCATATGTGCCTCCTAAAACAGTCATTTCTGGACACCATCTTTTCAATAAACTACAATAAAGAGGTGAAAGTCTTTATGCCCTCTTCATTGAAGAGAATAGGGTAGTAAAGCTATAGTAAACCTCAGCACCCTCATTCTTTAATGTAAGTTTATGGACAATATGGCAGTAAGGCAATGTTAAATGTCAGGACCCTTGTTCTTTAGTGTATGATTATGGAGAATATGGAAATAGGGCTATGGTAAACCTCAGGACCATTGTTCTTTAGAGTTGGTTTATGGAGAATATGGAAGGCAATGGTAAACCCCAGCACCCTTGTTCTTTATTGTAAGTTTATGGAAAATACGGCAGTAAGGCAATGGTAAACCTCAGAACCCTCGTATTTTAGTGTATATTTATGGAGAATATGTAAGGCAATGATAAACCACAGCACCCTTGTTCTTTTGTGTAAGTTTATAGAGAGTATGGAAGTAAGGCAATGGTAAACCCAAGCACCCTTGTTCTGTACGGTATCATTCTGATTATGACCATTTGATATATGACTGTAAAGTACTAAGTATCTTATTCAATGAATTATATTGATCTCTGTGGCTACTAATTTGCTCTTCCACATTTTTGTTTTTAGTGTTCGGCAGGACGCACGTACATGAGAATGTGGAAGCAGGAGACATTGTCCAGCAGCTCAATTTTAAACCAAAGCACTTTTTAGAGCAAACACCTGATACAATCTATTCCTACAATGCATGAACAGCAGCACCACCTGGTGGCCATACAGAGAAAACTAACTACCCCTACACAGTGCCCCCCTAGCTTCTACATTATGTCAGTATGGATGCTCTAAACAGGACTAGTTACAGACCAGCACCTTATTCTCAGCACATTAGCTTTAGAGTAAAGAGCCCATTAGCTCTCTTTTTGGACTAGGGGTCAAATGTTATTTCCGCTCTATTTCCCAAGCCATAAGAAGAAGCAATCTGCTTGTAATAGGTACTTGTTGGATACACATAATGACGTATCTAATCTCAGTTACAAGTTAAGGAGAGGCTGAATTTAGGAAATTGTCCTTATGGGGGAAAAAAAATCACAAGGATGTTACAAAATGTATTATTGGAAGAATGCTGATGCCACCTGGTGGTTAAATGTGATAATGCAGGGAAAATCTTTAAATTTGGAACCGTTCTTGATCCAAAATGTATATATCAAATAAATAAAATGAGTACTATAATATTCTCTATAAATATTACTCCTTGTCTTTATTATGTGGGTCAATTATATTTAGAAATACATTTCATTAGTGGATGTCTGATACATGATAACCATTCTGTGGATCAATTCAGGTCCCAAGATTAGCCTGAGGCCGAGATCCACCTAGGCTAGCGTTCTGTGTGCCAGTCTTAATGGACACTGCGCTGGAGCTAGAAGCACCAAATCCACAAAGAAGAGTGTGCCTCTTATGATTTAGCTGTTGAACAACACCATCAAAAATGGTAAGTGAAACTTACATAAACTCAACTCTTCTCAGACCAGTTAGGAAATTTGGAAATTTGGGTAAATTGGCAAATAATCATTTGTCCCAATTTTTCTCCAAAGTTTTACAGAAACAGCCCTAACAAATTTAAAGTAGAGAGCCAACGAATTGGGGGTTCATAAATGGACATTTCCAAAAAGAGTTGGAAATTTGGGGGCAGGAATAAATCATCCATAAATTGCCAAATTCACATAGATATAGATCAGGACTAGGAAGCATTTTAGTTCATGTGCAAAGTAGCCAGAGAGTTGGACGCATCATATGGGTCTTCAAACTGGGTCAGGAAGCCTAAAGACTAGCAAACAGTGCCAAAAATAGTACATTTGCTGAAGATCTTGGTTACACAAAAGTCAAGTAGTAAAACTTCTCTTACTACCGCACCCCCCCCCCCCCCCAAAAAAAATATGGTACCCGGGATAAATCGGCAAATATGGTCCAAGCTTGAAGCTGGGACTCTGGGCTTTAATATGACACTAAAATCTTATCTTCTTTATATTTAAAATCAAGAGTTTACAAGGCATCCGTCCAAAGTTGAAGACTTCCTCTAGAGATAGCATTGAAGGCTGCCCGGTTATATACTGCTCGCTCCCCACATCACCAGATCCAACATATGATCCTTGGCTCAATAGTCATTCTTCCTGCTCCTTCTGTTGCCTCTGGTCCTCCAGGTCTGCAGAGGTAAGAGATTTACTGACAACTAGCATTAACTGAATGCTTTGATTTGCTACCTACCATAGGGTTTGGTCAGATGAGTTGACAATTGGTCTGTGTGCACTATGGACCTGTTATAGCCATTGCACAATGGGAATCGATGGATGATAAGTGCAAAGAAGGCAGTACACGAAGCCAGTATCTTTTGCAATTTGCGGATGAGAATGGTTTGTTTTCCTGAATCCAGACTTAGGCGGGAGTCACACTTCCGCGAGTCCCGCATAGCATCACCCGACACGGCCACATACTCTCCTGACAGGAGCGTGTCAGCTGCCTGTATTGCCATGCAGCTGAGATGCTCATGTCCAAAGAGCGTCAGGCCATGCCGGGCAATGCTAACGAGAGTGGGATGTTCTCCAATCCATAGAAAATTATGAAACCCCAGCTTCCAGGATATCTCCACTCCTGAAGGTGTCAGTGGGAAGATATTACTGTCATCTTTCCTGTTGTGAGTAGTGATGGGCGAACCCCCCCCCCCCTCCCGATGTTCGTGTTTGAGAGACTTGCCCAAACTGTTTGTCATGGGGTGGGGTGGGGGGGTCTGTAAAATAAAGAATATAGTTAATAATAAACATTGTCATTATATTTACCGCTCCCGCGACGCATCCTGCAGACCCGCTCAACCGCTGTCTCCCGGCCGTTTCTGCTTCCGGGTCCAATCATTAACTTCCGGTGATATTCACTGCACTGATCGTCACTCGATCGACTTCGGCTGTTTTTGGCCGTGTTCGCAGTGACGTCAGGATTCACCCGTGTCCATGACTTAGCCATGGATTGAACTTTAACTGTCACTGTCAGCCTACTTCTCGCTCTGTATAGACGTTTGTCTCTAAAACGACGTTTGTCTCTCTCTCTGGAGTCTCTAAATGTTTGTTTTTGTTTTATTTCTAATTAAAAAAAAAATGTATGTGTTGTGTTTTTCTTTTTACTGTTTACTAGAAATTCATGGTGGCCATGTCTAATTTGGCGTGACACCATGAATTTCAAGCTTAGTACCAGCTGAGAATACAAAGCTGGTATTAACCCCTTTATTACCCAGCGTGCCACCGCCAACAGGGCCGCTGGATGAGCCGGGTAAAACGCCTGGAAATGGCACTAAGAAACAATGATCCATTTCCAGCGGCAGCTGCGGAGAATCCCAGCACCCAGCTTCTTGGTTTTACCTCACTGGCGATCAAAATAGGGCAGGAACCCACGTATTTTTGTTTTAATTATTTTTTTAAATAATTTAAAAAACAATTTAATAGAATTCGCTGTATTTTGATTGCCAGCCAAGGTAAAGCCAGGCAGATGGAGTGGCAGCCCGTAGTCGCCTGCTTTACCTGCGCTGAGAATCAAAAGTACCGCAGAGCGCTACGTAATTTTTTTAAATTATTTATTTTTTACACTTCTATATGTGTGAGGGACGCAACAGCCAAACTCAGAAGCTGTCACGCAGAATGGGTGTCTGTGATTGATTATTGGGGTAACCTGGAATCTGCCCATTCTGTGATTGTCTGTTATTTTAACAGTAAAATTAAACAGCAACACAGTGAAAAAAATTTTTTATTAGAAATAAAACAGAAGACATTTAGGACTACATTTTTATTACTCAAAAAAAACCTCCGACGTAGTCCAAAGGCGGGCAAGCATCTTCAGCTTTGCTACATCTGTGTGAGGAGGCAGGAAGAAATGTACTGAATGGGGCCAGAGGTGATAAATCGGGGGCGCGGGGCCGAATGTTATATACTGGGAGCAATGGTACTGAATAAAACCTGAATTCAATAATTACAAGGTGTGTCTGGGTGATGGATATCCCTTGGCATCCTGTGCAGGTGTATGTGATACACAGGAAATAAGATCACAAAGAAATGATGGTAGACGGAAGCAACCCTAATCCCTTTAAGTTATAGACATTTTTTTTTCTTCATTTTCTCGTCCTCTCCTTGGAAAAGCAGATAATTTTACCATAAAATGTATAAAATAACAGGGAAAAAAGTTATGAGGAACTGGAAAAATAAAAAAAAACAATGTTTTTTTTTCCTTTAGTATGTTTTTATAACTTTTTGGGGGTACTAGGACTGGGTGTAACCACAACCTTAGGGTCTGCTAAATTTACAACCCATGCTTACATGTTACTGGGGTTGAGATTTAAATAATGCGCCCCCTAATGGCACATTAGAGATATCTGACAGTCATTTGCTATAATTACAATTGCATCAACCCAATATATTTTCTTTGCATGCTCCAACTTTACACAGCCAGCTCAGCACAGATTACCAACATTATATTTTGCAGACTGGAGAGTCGGTGAGGCCTTACGATGTGACTGTAGGAAAGTGAGGGACAGGGGTTCCTATGCTGTTCCTCATGCTAGGGTCCCTAGGCTTTCCCTAACCACAGGGTTACCCCTAATGGTGGAGATGCCTGAGTCCAACGCCTAGCTATTCTTCTGACCAGATCTAATCTGTTAGCCCTTCCCTCTCCCAGGGAAGGAAGGGGCGGCAGTGTGATGGTAAAACAGATTAAGACAGAAAGGGGAAATCAAACTCAGACACACTGCAAACTCACAGGAACAAACAATAAGAGACTAAAAAAGAAGAGCAGGAACAGGAAGATAGCAACAAAAAGACAAAAAGTGTTAACACCACATCTGCTGCCTAGCTAAGCTCCTTACCAGAACTGACCTGATCCCCCCCTCCCACTAGGGAAGGAAGGGGCAGGAGAGATGGAAACATGGATTAAGACAGACAGAGGAAAACCAAACTCTGACACACTGCGCACACACAGGAACTAACAATAAGAGACCCAAGGTAAAAGCAAGAGCAGGAAGATAGCGACCAAATTTAATTTCTAATTTAATTTAATTTAAGAAGTTAATTTCTAATATATTGGCAGCAATTTATCAAGAATACTGCATGTAGCTGAAAAGGACATTTGAGAGGAGTATAGTGAGAAGAGCCTGACTTTAAACCAATCATTAGCACTGAGGAATCTCACAATGATGCTGATTGGGTGGTCATTGTGTCAACTAGTCTTGGGCAAAGTGTTCCAGACACAGTTCCTGCACTTTGTAATACTGGAACTGAGAATCACAGGTGCTTCTTAAAAGAAGTAGATGATTGTGTCTGTTACAGCTGCACCACGTGTCTTGCAGTCAAGTACATAAAGGTGAATAAACCTATATTCTATGTTTTAGATTGCCAGTTTAGCATAAATTTCCACTACTTTAGGCTCAACATTCCCTGGAGGCCATTATGTATTACTAGAAGGTGGCCCGATTCTACGCATCGGGTATTCTAGAATTTACGTATTGTGTAGTTCATGTATGATTTTTGTTATATATATATATATATATATATATATATATATATAGATGTTGTTGTGTGTAGTTACCAAGTGTTTGTGTAGGGCGCTGTACATGTTCTGAGTGTCGCGGGGGGTGAGAGCGGTGTTGTATGTGTGTTGCGTGTGTTGCGTTGTTTGTGGAGCGCTGTGTGTCTGTAGCGTTGTGTGTGTGTGTGTGTTGTGCGGTTTGTGTGTGTGTGGTGTGTTTTGGGGGGAGGTATGTTTCGAGCAATGTGTGTGTTGTGCAGTATGTGCGTATATTTGTGTGTGCAGCGTTGTCTGTGTGTGTGGGTGTCTGTGTAGGGCGTTGTTTGTGATTCCTAGTGTGTGTGTGTTGTGCAGTGCGCGTGTGTGTGTGTGTTGGGGGGAGGTGTGCACCTCCCATCGTGCTCTATCCCCCATGCTGCGCACCCCCCATCGTGCTGCATCCCCCATGCTGCGCACTCCCAAACATGCTCCATCCGCCATGCTGCGCACTCCCAAACGTGGTCCATCCGCCATGCTGCGCACTCCCAAACGTGCTCCATCCGCCATACTGCGCACTCCCCATCGTGCTGCATCCCCCATGCTGCGCACTCCCAAACGTGCTCCATCCGCCATGCTGCGCACTCCCCATCGTGCTCTATCCGCCATGCTGCACACTCCCAAACGTGCTCCATCCGCCATGCTGCGCACTCCCAAACGTGCTCCATCCGCCATGCTGCGCACCCCCTATCATGCTCCATCCGCCATGCTGCGCACTCCCAAACGTGCTCCACCCGCCATGCTGCGCACTCCCAAACGTGCTCCATCCGCCATGCTGCGCACTCCCAAACGTGCTCCATCCGCCATGCTGCGCACTCCCAAACGTGGTCCATCCGCCATGCTGCGCACTCCCAAACGTGCTCCATCCGCCATGCTGCGCACTCCCAAACGTGCTCCATCCGCCATACTGCGCACTCCCCATCGTGCACCATCCGGCATGCTGCGCACTCCCAAACGTGCTCCATCCGCCATGCTGCGCACTCCCAAACGTGCTCCATCCGCCATGCTGCGCACTCCCAAACGTGCTCCATCCGCCATGCTGCGCACTCCCAAACGTGCTCCATCCGCCATGCTGCGCACTCCCAAACGTGCTCCATCCGCCATGCTGCGCACTCCCAAACGTGCTCCATCCGCCATACTGCGCACTCCCAAACGTGCTCCATCCGCCATACTGCGCACTCCCCATCGTGCACCATCCGGCATGCTGCGCACTCCCAAACGTGCTCCATCCGTCATGCTGCGCACTCCCAAACGTGCTCCATCCGTCATGCTGCGCACTCCCAAACGTGCTCCATCCGCCATGCTGCGCACTCCCAAACGTGCTCCATCCGCCATGCTGCGCACCCCCCATCATGCTCCATCTGCTTGGGAGTGCGCAGCATGCCGGATGGTGCACGATGGGGAGTGCGCAGTATGGCGGATGGAGCACGTTTGGGAGTGCGCAGTATGGCGGATGGAGCACGTTTGGGAGTGCGCAGCATGGCGGATGGACCACGTTTGGGAGTGCGCAGCATGGCGGATGGACCACGTTTGGGAGTGCGCAGCATGGCGGATGGACCACGTTTGGGAGTGCGCAGCATGGCGGATGGAGCACGTTTGGGAGTGCGCAGCATGGCGGATGGAGCACGTTTGGGAGTGCGCAGCATGGCGGATGGAGCATGATGGGGGGTGCGCAGCATGGCGGATGGAGCACGTTTGGGAGTGCGCAGCATGGCGGATGGAGCACTTTTGGGAGTGTGCAGCATGGCGGATAGAGCACGATGGGGAGTGCGCAGCATGGCGGATGGAGCACGTTTGGGAGTGCGCAGCATGGGGGATGGAGCACGTTTGGGAGTGTGCAGCATGGCGGATAGAGCACGATGGGGAGTGCGCAGTATGGCGGATGGAGCACGTTTGGGAGTGCGCAGCATGGCGGATGGAGCACGTTTGGGAGTGTGCAGCATGGCGGATAGAGCACGATGGGGAGTGCGCAGCATGGCGGATGGAACACGTTTGGGAGTGCGCAGCATGGGGGATGCAGCACGATGGGGAGTGCGCAGTATGGCGGATGGAGCACGTTTGCTCAGCCTCTCTCCTTCCAGCCTCCCTCAGCATCAGCCTCCCCCTCCCAGCCTTCCCCAAGATCAGCCTCTCTGCTCCCAGCCTCCTCCAGCACGCCGTGCTCCTCTGCCGACACTCACCCACACCCGATCGCATCCACTCACCCACACAACCGATCGCATCCACTCACCCACACAACCGATCGCATCCACTCACACACACCCGATCGCATACACTCACACACACAGACACTGACGATATTGCACATACGCGCTGATACTCACAACATCCGGGGATATCACATGCTTCTGGCCATGTGATCCTCCGTCAGGTCCTGGAAGCTCACAGCACAATATCGCCGCCGAGAAGCAAGCGATATCCCAGGATGTTGTGAGTATTTGGATGCGATGTGATGTGTGAGGTGTGTGTGAGTGTGATCTGATTTGTGTGTGTGTGTGTGCTGTTATGTTATGTATGTTCCGCAGCTGCAGGACCTTGATGTGTGGATGCGATGTGATGTGTGTGTGAGGTGTGTGTGAGAGTGAGTGTGAGCCGGTGTACACTGGTAACTATGATACACATCGGGTAACTAAGGGACCTTAGTTACCCGATGTGTATAATGGTTACCAGCTTTCACGGCCTCCGTTAAGATCCCAGCATCGCAAGGTTATGTCTGGCGCTGCCGGGATCCTGACGGAGCCGGTGTAGAAGCAAGCGATATCCCAGCATGTTGTGATGTGTGAGGTGTGTGTGAGAGTGAGTGTGAGAGTGAGTGTGATCTGATGTGTGTGTGTGTACTCACCTGGGAATCGGAGCCCCGTGTCAGTTGGGCCAGAGCGAGCGTGCATTGCGTGAGGGGGGCGGGGCCTGCAGAGAGCCGGGGCGAGAGGCCAATCCGTGTGGGGGGCGGGGCCATGGCGAGCCCAGCGGCCAATCAGCTTTGTGTCACCGTAAGGACACAATTTCGGAGCATGACAGACAGACAGATAGACAGACAGACAGACAGACAGACAGACAGAATAAGGCAATTATATATATAGATAGCTCATGCTTTTTCTTTTCTGCAATATGAATTTGAACTGGAGCTTAATGAAGAAGATGTAAGTGTGTTATATTGAGCCACAGTTGGGTTCGGTCGCTGTCCTGTTTTTGAACACTTTGTCTCTGTCTGGACACTTGGTGTTCATTGCCTTACTGGAGACAAGTGTTCCCAATGCCGTAATTCAGTCAGCCCTATCACCCGACAGGTGTAACTATTCAAAGCTTCCCCGGGCTTCTATTTCCCACTGGCTATAGTTCTGAAATGGACCCTGCTTGAAATGATGGCCTTTCTGCCAAATGCTTTTTCAGGCAGATTTTTACTTTTGGATATCCTTATTTTTACTCTGCATCTTCCTTTGGCTTCTTATAAAAAGGCACGTGTAACCCTCAATGGACGCTTAAGAAGTGAAGGTTCAAGTGGTCATCCGAGTCATCCAGTTAGCGTTGTTTCAGTCTGCACCAGGTCCTTTAGGGACTGCAAAGCTGTACAATAATCGGGTGGGTCAGGTGTAGTAGTTTTGCGTTAGACCTTATTTTACGTTATTTTCTAAGTGTGTACTCTAGTGCGAATAACGTGTGTTATGACGTACCTGACCTCAGCTACAAGTATAGTACAGGCGGAAATGTCAAAGACACCGTAGCTCCAACCCTATGGTATGAAACTTGCTTTTCTATGGAAGAATGTTGCTGCTACCTTGTGGTCAAATGTGATAATGTAGTTAAAATCTAACATATCCTTTTTGATATTAGAAGAGATGTCAAATAATATGTTGGGAACTGCAATAAAAGTTAATTATGCTCATGGCTCTTTATTAAATAGGTCAACTACACTACCCTTTGACATAAGACATACAAGTACGTCTGACAGTGGGCCATCTTCATATCCTAGAACAACCACACACCCCGCATCGGCCATCGCTGTGATTGAATGTGCTATAAAACAACTGAAGTCTAAAGACTGATCCTTGAATTTCCTTGATCCCTGACCTCTGATCCAGGCCCTGTCCCTCCCTGTCCCCTAATTCCTCCTTCCCATTGTGCATCTTCCTGCCTATAAGCAGCAAATCAGCATTTTTGATCAATTTTTGCTGCAGGTCGTTTTTCTCTTTTCATTTTTCACTTTTTGTATTATCCTCGTGTGTATCCAAAGCCTGGTAAGCGCTGATTGTTGACGTACATCACTGATCGGAATCCATGCTCAATTTTGGGGGTGTATTTTTTTCATACACTGACATTTTTTTTTATTTGATCCGCACAACATCTATGTGTGGAACCTGCTGGCTCCGTGCTCTGATCAGTATTCCACATCATTGATCAGGGTTTGTATTAAAATTTTGCAGGGTTTTTTTCCGGGTTTTTTTTTGTTTTGTTTTTTTACAAAAACTTTAACCTCTTCACCCCCAGTCTGAAAACACCTTAATGACCTGGACATTTTTGTCAACCCTGGCCAGTATAACTTTATGAGGTTATAACTTTGGAACGCTTCAATGGATCCCGGTGATTCTGAGACTGTTTTTTCGTGATGTATTGTACTTCATGTTGATTGCAAATTTAGGAAAACCGTAAATTAATCCCTGTTAAAAAGTAACTTTTAATAATAAAATTAAAAGGTCAAAGACCATAAGCCACAATAACAAAAAACAGAAAAAAACCCAATACATACAGAGTGTATAGTAACAAGTGCTAGGCGGGAGAAGGGAATAAATGACCCTATAAAGCCCTACTCAATCTCTCCCTACCTAGCAATGGAGGGTATGACACCCTAGGGTTGTGCCGCCCCCATTCACCGACGGGAGACCCTGAATAACCCTATAAAGCCCTGCATAGGCCAAACAAACACCAAACAATTAGATACACAGCCCCATCAAGATAAGATGGAGACATCAAAAACACTTATCTGAGAATATCCGGAGACAAAGTTCTGACGCGTTTCCTCCCAAAGATACCAGGTATCACCCTCATGCACCATCGTTCTGGTACCCCAGGGAGGCTCCTGCATTGGCGATTTACCCCCTGGGTCTGTCCCATGATGAACCCCTGGCATCTTTGGGAGGAAACGCATCAGGACTTTGTCTCCTGACATTCTCAGATAAGTGTTTTTGATGTCTCCATCTCATCTTGATGGGGCTGTGTATCTAATTGTTTGGTTTTTGTTTGGCCTATGCAGGGCTTTATAGAGTCATTCAGGGTCTCCCGTCGGTGAATGGGGGCGCCACAACCCTAGAGCGCCATACCCTCCATTGCGAGGTAGGGAGAGTTTGATTAGGGCTTTATAGGGTCATTTATTCCCTTCTCCCGCCTAGCACTTATTATACACCCTGCATTTATTTTATTTTTTTTGTGTTTTTTTTGTTATTCCGGTTTATGGTCTTTGACCTTTTAATGGTATTATTAAAAGTTAATTTTTAACGGGGATTAATTTATGGTTTTCCTGACTACTACCCCTACTTTATTGGCTGCGGCCTGATTTAATTACTAATTGCAAATTTAGGATGATATTTTTTGCGTTTATTTGTGAAAGAACAACAGAAATTTGGCCCAGTTTTGCAAATTTTGCATTTTTATGCCCTTAAACCAGAGTTAAGTCACATAAAATAGTTACTAAAGTACATTTCCCACATGTCTACTTTACATCAGCGCAATTTTTGAAACATAAGTTTTTTGGGTGTTAAGAAGTTAGAAGAGCTCAAAGTTTATCAGCAATTTCTCATTTTCCAACAAAATTTACAAAACCATTTTTTAAGGACCCCATCACATTTGAAGTGACTTTGAGAGGCCGAGGTGACAGAATATACCGAAAAGTGACACCATTCTAAAAACTGCACCCTTCAAACTGTTCAAAACCACATCCAAGAAGTGTATTACCGCTTCAAAAAAAAAATTGCCCTTGCAACCGAGTCTGAGAAGACTCCAACTTCTGGTGCTCCATGGCTAGATCCTGGACTACCTGAGTCAGGTTTGCCACCTGATCACAGAGAATGCATACTGGATTAATGAATCGAGAATATAAAGGTAGGCCAGTTGTAATGTGATGCAGCAACTACTTACAGGGAGTATGGGCAGAAGAGTAGTCAGGAAAGCCGTAGTCTGTTAACAGAAAGACATGTATGAGCACAAGGAGTAGACAGAGGCATAGTCAGGTCAATATCCGAGGGTCAGAAATTGAGGAGAGCACGTAATAAGTTCAGGGAGAAAACAGAGACATGGTCAGGTAACGGTCCAAGGTTAAAAGAGCAGGAGGAGGAACCAGAGAATACAACTGGCGACGTTCTGAACGAGCATGCTCAGTAAAGAAGCCTGAGCAATTATCATGGAGGTGGAACACCTGACTAATCAGCACTAACATGGAATCCAGTGCTCTCAATTAAACTGCTAGCTAAGTAAAGGCCACGTCTCACTAAGCGACATCGCTAGCGACATCGCTGCTGAGTCACGGGTTTTGTGACGCAACAGCGATCTTGCTAGCGATGTCGCTGTGTGTGACATCCAGCAACGACCTGGCCCGTGCTGTGAGTTCGCCGGTCGTTGCTGAATGTCCTGGACCATTTTCTTCAAAGGCAATGTCCTGCTGGGCAGGACGCATCGCTATGTTTGATACTGTGTGACAGGGTCCCAATGACAGCAGAGATTGTTATACTGGTTGCTACTGCGACCTGTATCGTTACTGAGTCGTTGGTAAGGTCTGACTGTGTGACATCTCACCAGCGATCTCCCAGCGACTTACCAGCGATCCTTATCTGGTCGCATCGTTTTCGGGATCGCTGGTAAGTTGCTAAATGTGACGGGGGCTTAACTCAGGAAAGCGCAGAAGAGCATCTCCAAAGACAAAATGCTCTGCACAGAGGAATTGTGACCTCGTCCTTTAGGTGTCCTAAAGTCTTATAAGGGACCTGTCCCACTACTCCATTGCTCAGCAACCAGGTCAATATGATACAGTTTATTTTTCTGTTACTCTGTTACTGACCATACATGCATTTCATATGTCTGCCCTCAACTAGATCTTAATTTGCCATTAAAAGGTACAAAGGTTACTCCCTTTAATGACTCATTCAGATGTCCAGAGTTGATTGTGGTTTTTAAGGATTGCACTTGTACGTGTGATAAACTACGAAACCAGTCACATCCAAGTGGTCCATGGAAAATCATGAAAAAGTGTCCAATTTTCATCCGAGCATTGGATGGGACACTTATACCACTCTGACTAAACTCTAATCCTGAAAAACAAAATTGGTCAGTTTTTCTCATTCGTTGAGAAATCGAACATGTGAAAGAGCCAAAAAACAGAGAGTGTGCACTCAAGAGAATTCTGGCTACCAAACGTGACCACAAGTAGCAGAGATCTAGATGTGGATTTAGCTAGCTTTTATTCAGTTCAAGACTCAGCATACAGATATATTTTCACAAACTTTAAAGCGTCAATGCAGCAACAAAATCCTAGTTACAAAGCGCCCTCAAACTACCTCCTGTCTTAAAGGGTTATTATGGAGGCACCAGATAGAGGTTCGTCCGAACAGTTGAAGAACCAGAAAGTCTCATTTCAGCATAATCGCTCTTAGGCTATGTGCGCACAGTGCGTTTTTCGCGGCGTTTTTGCGCGTTTTTCGGGTGCGTTTTTGGCCTCAAAACTGCATGACTTTGCTTCCCCAGCAAAGTCTATGAGTTTTCATTTTTGCTGTCCGCACACAACTGTTTTTTTAAGCTGCGTTTTTGAGCTTGAAAAAAAAAATGGACATGTCAATTCTTTCCTGCGTTTTTCTGCGTTTTCCGCCCATGCAATGCATTGGAAAAACACAGCAAAACGCAGAGATCAAAAACGCAGTAAAACACAGCCAAAAACGCACCAAATCGCGGTAAAAACGCATGCGTTTTTTGATGCGTTTTTTCGACGCAGGTGCGTTTTTGTGCGTTTTTTGTGGCCAAAAACACACAAAAACGCAGCGTCAAAAAAACGCAGCATGCGCACATAGCCTTATGTGTAGTAGTGACGGCTGAGACAGCAAACAGCTGAAGAATCAGCCAACACATTTTGTTCTGAGCACAGCCATCTAATGTGCATAAGCGACTCACTTAAACATCTAAGGAAAGCAGGAAAGAAGTCAATAAAGTCTCCAGCCAGTCTGCTGAGATTTTACATCAAGATAAACCCCCTGCAGAGTAGAACAATGATAGCAAGGTACAGGAATGTTATCAGAATGTTAATTTAAAAAGTTAAAATTAGGGAAAATGGTGGAAGGATGATTGGTGGTGACCTCCTCATAGTCATTTTACCCAAGTCAGTATTTGAATGGCTAAATAATAGTGATGAGCGAGTACTAAAAAGCTCGGGTGCTCGAAGCTCGGGCCGAGCCTCCCAAGATACTCGTGTACTCGGCCCGAGCAACGAGCCCAATGTTATCCTATGGGAGACCCGAGTATTTTTGTGAAATGACCTCCCGGCAGCATGGAGAAACCCTAAAAATGGCACAAAAGTCTCAGAAGAGTGCTCAAATGACATGGCAACAGCATGGGGAAGACCCCTTGAAGCATTTATCACTCAAAAGTCACAGCTGTGAACAATTTTGTCCGCGTTTTACGCCATTTTTACGGACTCACCAGAAAACCTTCCAAAATGACCCCAAAATGATTTTTCATGGCGGAAATGTTAAGGGCACATACCCAATAGTGAGATAGATCTGGTGTATGTTACTTTTTGAGATTAATACATGAAAGATTTTACGTGAAAACATTGTGTGGCACTCCGATGTCCCTGAGAAGAGACGTACATGAAGGCCTCTTGAGTCTAATGTGCCCATTTTGAGGAAGTGAGTCTTTGTAGTATTTTCCTTTGCCAGGGCAGTCCAAAATTGTGAGGTTCACCAATGCCCCTGCATACAGACGTGCATGAGGGCCTCAAAACATTAAGTGTCCATTGTCAGGAAGTGGGTGTATTATAGTATAGCCCTTAGGCAGGGCAGCCAAAAATTGGGAGGCTCCACATTGTCCCTGGATAGAGACGTGCATGATGGCCTTTAAACCTGAAGTGCCCATTGTAAGGAAGTGGGTCTATTTCAGTATAGCCCTTTGCCAGGGCAGCCAAAAATTGGGAGGCTCCACATTGTCCCTGGATAGAGCCGTGCATTATGGCCTGTAAACCTGAAGTGCCCATTGTAAGGAAGTGGGTCTATTTCAGTATAGCCCTTTGCCAGGGCAGCCAAAAATTGGGAGGCTCCACATTGTCCCTGGATAGAGCCGTGCATTATGGCCTGTAAACCTGAAGTTCCCATTGTAAGGAAGTGGGTCTATTTCAGTATAGCCCTTTGCCAGGGCAGCCAAAAATTGGGAGGCTCCACGTTGTCCCTGGGTAGAGACGTGCATGATGGCCTCAAAACATTAAGTGTCCATTTTAAGGAAGTGGGTGTATTTCAGTATAGCCCTTAGGCAGGGCAGCCAAAAATTGGGAGGCTCCACATTGTCCCTGGGTAGAGACGTGCATGAGGGCCTCAAAACATTAAGTGTCCATTTTAAGGAAGTGGGTCTATTTCAGTATAGCCCTTTGCCAGGGCAGCCAAAAATTGGGAGGCTCCACATTGTCCCTGGATAGAGCCGTGCATTATGGCCTGTAAACCTGAAGTGCCCATTGTAAGGAAGTGGGTCTATTTCAGTATAGCCCTTTGCCAGGGCAGCCAAAAATTGGGAGGCTCCACGTTGTCCCTGGGTAGAGACGTGCATGATGGCCTCAAAACATTAAGTGTCCATTTTAAGGAAGTGGGTGTATTTCAGTATAGCCCTTAGGCAGGGCAGCCAAAAATTGGGAGGCTCCACATTGTCCCTGGGTAGAGACGTGCATGAGGGCCTCAAAACATTAAGTGTCCATTTTAAGGAAGTGGGTGTATTTCAGTATAGCCCTTTGCCAGGGCAGCCAAAAATTGGGAGGCTCCACATTGTCCCTGGGTAGAGACGTGCATGATGGCCTCAAAACATTAAGTGTCCATTTTAAGGAAGTGGGTGTATTTCAGTATAGCCCTTAGGCAGGGCAGCCAAAAATTGGGAGGCTCCACATTGTCCCTGGGTAGAGACGTGCATGAGGGCCTCAAAACATTAAGTGTCCATTTTAAGGAAGTGGGTGTATTTCAGTATAGCCCTTTGCCAGGGCAGCCAAAAATTGGGAGGCTCCACATTGTCCCTGGGTAGAGACGTGCATGATGGCCTCAAAACATTAAGTGTCCATTTTAAGGAAGTGGGTGTATTTCAGTATAGCCCTTAGGCAGGGCAGCCAAAAATTGGGAGGCTCCACATTGTCCCTGGGTAGAGACGTGCATGAGGGCCTCAAAACATTAAGTGTCCATTTTAAGGAAGTGGGTGTATTTCAGTATAGCCCTTAGGCAGGGCAGCCAAAAATTGGGAGGCTCCACGTTGTCCCTGGGTAGAGACGTGCATGAGGGCCTCAAAACATTGTTCCCATTGCAAAGGAGCGGGTCTCCTGTCGTTGTAATGTCCATTCTGCAAAGAATGGGCGAAAAAATTTACCACTGGGGGTATACCTGAAACAAAGACCTAACTATTGTAACGGTCATCATGATGGCGCATGAGGAGAAGGAGGAGCAGTCCAGCGATTATCCAAAGTCGAGAAGTGTACCCATGGGTGAGTGGAGGTACATGGCAAACTTTAAATTCCGCTCTCATTTGCTGGTGGTGTGGTGAAGTCTGGCCCAATCCAACCCTTGTTCATCTTTATCAGAGTCAGCCTGTCAGCATTTTCAGTTGACAGGCGGGTGCGTTTATCTGTAATGATTCCACCTGCGGCACTAAAAACACGCTCTGACAAAACGCTAGCAGCAGGGCAGGCCAGGACTTCCAAGGCGTAGAGAGCCAATTCATGCCACGTGTCCAGCTTGGATACCCAATAATTGTAAGGCACAGAGGAATGTCGGAGTACAGTTGTTCGATCTGCAAGGTACTCCTTCAGCATCTGGGCAAACTTAGGATTTCTTGTGGCACTACCCCGCACCTCAGGGGCTGTGGTACGTGAGGGGCTGAGAAAACTGTCCCACATCTTAAAGACTGTTCCCCTACCTCTGGCGGATTGGACTTGTGCCTCTCTCGGCTGTACGCCTCGGTTGTCCACTGATTCCTGACCTATGCCGCTAGCGTTTTGTGAGGGGAATGCTTTGCCTACTTCCGTGAGTATGGCCTTCCGAAACTGCTGCATTTTGGTTGACCTCTCCTCCACGGGAATAAGAGACAAAAAGTTCTCCTTGTAGCGTGGGTCTAACAGTGTTACCAACCAGTAATGATTGTCGGCCAAGATGTTCTTAACGCGAGGGTCACGAGACAGGCAGCTTACCATAAAGTCAGCCATGTGCGCCAGACTCTTAACAGCCAGGACTTCAGTAGCCTGACCAACAAGATGACTGAACATGCTGTCCTCCTCCTCCTCCTCCTCCTCCTCCTCCTCCTCATCTACCCTGTCCTCTGGCCAGCCACGCTGAATCGAGGATATGACTGGTGTGCATGTCATATCCTCAATTTGGCCGGAGAGTTGCTCCATGTCTTCATCCTCCTCCTCGTCATAGTCCTCCACTGCACGTTGTGATGAGACGAGGCTGGGCTGTGTGTTATCACCCACACCCACTACTGTTTCTTGCTGCAACTCATCGCGCTCCGCCTGCAATGCATCATGTTTGTTTTTCAGCAGGGACCGTTTTAGAAGGCAGAGTAGCGGTATGGTGACGCTAATAATGGCGTCATCACCACTCACCATCTTGGTGGAGTCCTCAAAGTTTTGGAGGATGGTACATAGGTCTGACATCCATCTCCACTCCTCAGGTGTTATGTGTGGAGTTTGACCCATTTCCCGACGGCTTAGGTGATGCAGGTACTCAACAACTGCCCTCTTCTGCTCACATATCCTGACCAACATGTGCAGAGTTGAATTCCAACGCGTGGGGACATCACACACCAGTCTGTGAGCCGGAAGATGCAAACGGCGCTGAAAGCCGGCAAGGCCGGCTGAAGCAGTAGGTGACTTTCGAAAATGTGCAGACAGGCGGCGAACTTTTACCAGCAGATCAGACAGCTCTGGGTATGACTTTATAAACCGCTGAACCACGAGGTTGAGCACATGGGCCACGCATGGAACATGTGTCAGCTGGCCTCGCCTCAAAGCCGCCACCAGGTTCCGGCCATTGTCACAAACGACCTTTCCTGGCTTTAGGTTCAGAGGTGTGAGCCAGTGATCTGCCTGCTGTTTCAGAGCTGTCCACAGCTCTTCTGCATTGTGGGGTTTGTCACCTATGCAGATTAGCTTCAGCACAGCCTGTTGCCGCTTCGCCGAGGCAGTGCTGCAGTGCTTCCAGCTTGTGACTGGTGTGGAGGGCACAGTGGATGAGGATGCGCAGGAGGAGGAGGAGGCTGAAGAGCATGACATTCCGGAGCTGTAGAGTGTGGGTGAAACACTGACTGAGGTAGGGCCTGCAAACCTTGGTGTGGGAAGGACGTGTTCCGTCCCTCGCTCAGACTGGGTCCCAGCTTCCACAATATTAACCCAGTGTGCCGTCAACGAGATGTAGCGGCCTTGCCCACAAGCACTTGTCCACGTGTCTGTGGTTAGGTGGACCTTGGGTGAAACAGCGTTGTTCAGGGCACGTGTGATGTTTTGTGACACGTGGTTATGCAACGCGGGGACGGCACACCGGGAGAAATAGTGGCGGCTGGGGACCGAGTAACGTGGGACAGCTGCCGCCATCAGGTCACGGAATGCTTCTGTCTCCACCAGCCTAAAAGGCAACATTTCCAGCGCAAGCAGTCGCGAAATGTTAGCATTTAGAACTGTGGCATGTGGGGTGTTGGCAGTGTATTTGCGCCTGCGTTCAAAGGTTTGCTGAATGGATAACTGAACGCTGCGCTGGGACAAGGACGTGCTTGATGATGGTGTTCTTTCTGCGTAGGCAACTGCAGGTGCAGGAGTGGAGGAGGCTTGTTCGCAGGCAGCATGGACAGAGGATTGGCTCGCATGCACAACCAGCGAAGACGTAGCAGTGACATCAGCAAGCACTGCTCCTCGACTCTGTTGTACTTCCCACAAAGTCGGGTGCTTGGCTGACATGTGCCTGATCATGCTGGTGGTGGTCAGGCTGCTAGTTTTGGTACCCCTGCTGATGCTGGCACGGCAGGTGTTGCAAATGGCCTTTTTTGAATCATCTGGATCCAACTTAAAAAACTGCCAGACTCGTGAAGACCTAACATTTGTACAGGCACCTTGTGTCGTCGTGTTGTTCCGGGGAACGGTTGCCTGACTTCTGCCTGGGGCCACCACCCTGCTTCTTACTGCCTGTTGTGATGCTACGCCTCCCTCCCCCTGTGCACTGCTGTCCTCGCTCTGCATATCCTCCTGCCAGGTTGGGTCAGTTACTGGATCATCCACCACGTCGTCTTCCTCTTCCGCACCCTGCTCCTCCTCCTGACTTGCTGACAATTGTGTCTCATCATCGTCCACCACTTGTTGAGACACGTTGCCAACTTCGTGAGAACGTGGCTGCTCAAATATTTGGCCATCTGTACAGACGATCTCCTCATGACCCACTTCAATATGAGCTGGCGAGAGGCCAGAATGTGTGAATGGAAACGTGAACAGCTCTTCCGAGTGTCCAAGTGTGGGATCATTAATGTCCGAGGAGGACGTGTACTCAGCCTGGTGGTAGGAAGGAGGATCAGGTTCAGAAATGTGCGGTGCAGTATCACGGCTACTGACACTTGACCGTGTGGAAGACAGAGTGTTTGTGGTGGTGCCAATCTGACTGGAAGCATTATCCGCTATCCAACTAACAACCTGTTGACACTGGTCTTGGTTCAAGAGCGGTGTACTGCTGCGGTCCCCAAGAATTTGGGACAGGACGTGCGAGCGACTAGATGTGGCCCTTTGTTGTGGCGAAATTAGAGCTTGCCCACGACCTCGGCCTCTGCCTGCACCACCATCACGTCCACTTCCTTGTTCCTTGCCAATGCCCTTGCGCATTTTGCAATGCTGTGCACTGCTGACGTGTATATTCACTACTTGTGCGTTATATCAAAGTTTCTGGAAATTGCACACAAGTGCACCTGTACGCTGCCACCGACAGGCACACACGTGCGGTTTTTAAATGCAAGCACGGACGCACTAAGAACCTAACACAGGTTTTAGGAGCAAAAATTAAGAACTCTGACACTATCAGCCACTGCTGACTGACGTGTATTATACACTACACTTGTGCGTTATATAATAGTTTGGTAAAAACGCACACCAGTGCACCTGTACGCTGCCACCAACAGGCACACACGTGCGGTTTTAAAAACCAAGCACGGACGCAATAATAACCTAACACAGGTTTTAGGAGCAAAAATTAAGAACTCTGACACTATCAGCCACTGCTGACTGACGTGTATTATACACTACACTTGTGCGTTATATAATAGTTTGGTAAAAACGCACACCAGTGCACCTGTACGCTGCCACCAACAGGCACACACGTGCGGTTTTAAAAACCAAGCACGGACGCAATAATAACCTAACACAGGTTTTAGGAGCAAAAATTAAGAACTCTGACACTATCAGCCACTGCTGACTGACGTGTATTATACACTACACTTGTGCGTTATATAATAGTTTGGTAAAAACGCACACCAGTGCACCTGTACGCTGCCACCAACAGGCACACACGTGCGGTTTTAAAAACCAAGCACGGACGCAATAATAACCTAACACAGGTTTTAGGAGCAAAAATTAAGAACTCTGACACTATCAGCCACTGCTGACTGACGTGTATTATACACTACACTTGTGCGTTATATAATAGTTTGGTAAAAACGCACACCAGTGCACCTGTACGCTGCCACCAACAGGCACACACGTGCGGTTTTAAAAACCAAGCACGGACGCACTAAGAACCTAACACAGGTTTTAGGAGCAAAAATTAAGAACTCTGACACTATCAGCCACTGCTGACTGACGTGTATTATACACTACACTTGTGCGTTATATAATAGTTTGGTAAAAACGCACACCAGTGCACCTGTACGCTGCCACCAACAGGCACACACGTGCGGTTTTAAAAACCAAGCACGGACGCAATAATAACCTAACACAGGTTTTAGGAGCAAAAATTAAGAACTCTGACACTATCAGCCACTGCTGACTGACGTGTATTATACACTACACTTGTGCGTTATATAATAGTTTGGTAAAAACGCACACCAGTGCACCTGTACGCTGCCACCAACAGGCACACACGTGCGGTTTTAAAAACCAAGCACGGACGCAATAATAACCTAACACAGGTTTTAGGAGCAAAAATTAAGAACTCTGACACTATCAGCCACTGCTGACTGACGTGTATTATACACTACACTTGTGCGTTATATAATAGTTTGGTAAAAACGCACACCAGTGCACCTGTACGCTGCCACCAACAGGCACACACGTGCGGTTTTAAAAACCAAGCACGGACGCAATAATAACCTAACACAGGTTTTAGGAGCAAAAATTAAGAACTCTGACACTATCAGCCACTGCTGACTGACGTGTATTATACACTACACTTGTGCGTTATATAATAGTTTGGTAAAAACGCACACCAGTGCACCTGTACGCTGCCATCAACAGGCACACACGTGCGGTTTTAAAAACCAAGCACGGACGCAATAATAACCTAACAGGTTTTTTTGGGGAGCGACAATTACAGTACAGACAAGTCAGACACTATCTGGACTGTTTTACACTGTGTACACCAGCCCCAGATATGAAGGCTGGTATACGGTCACCACTACCCTGCCTGCCTGCCTGCCTGCCTGTATACTGCTACAATAGTCCTGACAAGGACTCTTTTGGTCACTAGCCTGTATTCAGACCTGGCTATACCCTGCCTGTATATAGCAACAATAGTCCTGAGAAGGACTCTGCTACTGTACGCCGACCTGGCTATACCCTGCCTGCCTGTATACAACTAGAATAGTCCTGAGAAGGACTTTTGGTCACACTGTTTGCAGCCCTGCAACTGAAAAAGCTATAAAGGGCCGCAAAGCTTTCCCTGAATCAGCGACACTCTCCCTACACTCACTGTCAGAATAGCTGTGAGCAGAGCACAGCGCGCCGGCCTATATAAAGGCTCGGTGACGCTGTGCAGGCCGGCCAATCACTGCAATTCCACAACTAACAGGGCTGTGGCATTGCAGTGGTCTGCCAGCCAATCCCTGCATGAGGGCTGGCTCTCAAAAGAGCGCCAACATGCAGAAATGAAGACCACGAGTAAAGCACGAGTATCGCGAGATTACTCGGTCCCCGCCGAGCAGCCCGAGTACAGTGATACTCGTGCGAGTACCGAGTAGTGACAAGCATGCTCGCTCATCACTACTAAATAACCAAAAAGAGAAAACGAAAAGTAAGCAGTGTTTTCATTTTTGGGACCCTGCCTCAACACGTCAGACTATCTACTACACTTGCAAACTTCAAACGGACCCTGAAAACTCATCTGTTCAGAAATGCCTATAATCTACAATGACCTCACTGCCGCCCGACCACCGTGCGGAGCTGCCGCCCCACCACCGTGCGGAGCTGCCGCCCCACCACCGTGCGGAGCTGCCGCCCCACCACCGTGCGGAGCTGCCGCCAACCTACACCCCACCTACTGTCTCCTCCCCAAAATCCTTTAGGATGTAAGCCCGCAAGGGCAGGGCCCTCTTCCCTCTGTGATAGTCTGTCTATTGTAATGTGTATATGTATTCTGTATGTAACCCCCTCATGTACAGCACCATGGAATCAATGGTGCTCTATAAATAAACAATAATAATAATAATAATTTTGCCATCTTGACCCACTAATGAGTATACGCACACAACCATATTTTCAAAAAAAGTTTTTCTCCGGTAAAAAATGACTTTACAAGGACAGCAATCTGCCAAATGTTATTTAATTGGGATGTTTCATAGCTTTTAAGGTAGACTCCAGTTTATCAAGTTCAACCAATAACCTAAGACATGGGTCCCCAACCTGCGGCTCAGGAACCACATGTGGCTCTCAGGTCCTTGATGTGTCACTCTTGGTTGTCAGTAAGCTTGGTACATTAGCACCAGGTCTAGCAAACAACTATGAAGAGAAGGTTTCCAGATGGTTACTTTTGTTAGTAGCCCCACAGAAGAGCAGATATGAATGACCGCCGTATAGGATGATGCTGCCAGTCAGACTGGATGCTTGAAGCTGGATGCCATTGTGTGATGAGGGTACTTGATCTGAGAATACCAAAGATAGAAACCCCTGAATCTACAGTTAGGTCCAGAAATATTTGGACAGTGACACAAGTTTTGTTATTTTAGCTGTTTACAAAAACATGTTCAGAAATACAATTATATATGTAATATGGGCTGAAAGTGCACACTCCCAGCTGCAATATGAGAGTTTTCACATCCAAATCGGAGAAAGGGTTTAGGAATCATAGCTCTGTAATGCATAGCCTCCTCTTTTTCAAGGGACCAAAAGTAATTGGACAAGGGACTCTAAGGGCTGCAATTAACTCTGAAGGCGTCTCCCTCGTTAACCTGTAATCAATGAAGTAGTTAAAAGGTCTGGGGTTGATTACAGGTGTGTGGTTTTGCATTTGGAAGCTGTTGCTGTGACCAGACAACATGCGGTCTAAAGAACTCTCAATTGAGGTGAAGCAGAACATCCTGAGGCTGAAAAAAAAGAAAAAATCCATCAGAGAGATAGCAGACATGCTTGGAGTAGCAAAATCAACAGCCGGGTACATTCTGAGAAAAAAGGAATTGACTGGTGAGCTTGGGAACTCAAAAAGGCCTGGGCGTTCACGGATGACAACAGTGGTGGATGATCGCCGCATACTTTCTTTGGTGAAGAAGAACCCGTTCACAACATCAACTGAAGTCCAGAACACTCTCAGTGAAGTAGGTGTATCTGTCTCTAAGTCAACAGTAAAGAGAAGACTCCATGAAACTAAATACAAAGGGTTCACATCTAGATGCAAACCATTCATCAATTCCAAAAATAGACAGGCCAGAGTTAAATTTGCTGAAAAACACCTCATGAAGCCAGCTCAGTTCTGGAAAAGTATTTTATGGACAGATGAGACCAAGATCAACCTGTACCAGAATGATGGGAAGAAAAAAGTTTGGAGAAGAAAGGGAACGGCACATGATCCAAGGCACACCACATCCTCTGTAAAACATGGTGGAGGCAACGTGATGGCATGGGCATGCATGGCTTTCAATGGCACTGGATCACTTGTGTTTATTGATGACATAACAGCAGACAAGAGTAGCCGGATGAATTCTGAAGTGTACCGGGATATACTTTCAGCCCAGATTCAGCCAAATGCCGCAAAGTTGATCGGACGGCGCTTCATAGTACAGATGGACAATGACCCCAAGCATACAGCCAAAGCTACCCAGGAGTTCATGAGTGCAAAAAAGTGGAACATTCTGCAATGGCCAAGTCAATCACCAGATCTTAACCCAATTGAGCATGCATTTCACTTGCTCAAATCCAGACTTAAGACGGAAAGACCCACAAACAAGCAAGACCTGAAGGCTGCGGCTGTATAGGCCTGGCAAAGCATTAAGAAGGAGGAAACCCAGCGTTTGGTGATGTCCATGGGTTCCAGACTTAAGCCAGTGATTGCCTCCAAAGGATTCGCAACAAAATATTGAAAATAAAAATATTTTTTTTGGGTTTGGTTTATTTGTCCAATTACTTTTGACCTCCTAAAATGTGGAGTGTTTGTAAAGAAATGTGACAATTCCTACAATTTCTATCAGATATTTTTGTTCAAACCTTCAAATTAAACGTTACAATCTGCACTTGAATTCTGTTGTAGAGGTTTCATTTCAAATCCAATGTGGTGGCATGCAGAGCCCAACTCGCGAAAATTGTGTCACTGTCCAAATATTTCTGGACCTAACTGTATGTATACTGTCTTCAAGTGATTTCTATGGGGGAAGCTTTGGTTGTCTGTCCTTACTCCGACGTAGTCCACAGGGAGAGCCATGATAGCTCTGCTTCATCGCTATGTGCAGACAAGCGTCTATACAGAGAGAGAAGCAGGGAGAACCATGTAAGCTCTGCTTCATCGCTCTGTACAGAGAGAGAAGCAGGCTGACACTGAGGGTATGATTCCTCTTGCGTATAACTCCTGCAAGTCTCGAATCAGTATCACCCGACAAAGCGTACACTCTCCTGACAGGAGCGCCTCAGCTGCATGGAAATACATGCAGCTGACTCGCTCCTGTCGGAAGAGTGTGCTCCGTGGCGGGAGATACCTATGCGAGACTCGCACAGTGACAGTCAAGGTTCAATCGAGTCCATGTCTCATGGACTCGGGTGAACCCTGGCGTCACCGCGACCACAGTCGACAACAGCCGAAGACTACTGAGTAACGATTAGTGCAGTGAATACCCCCGAAAGTTAATGATCAGACCCGGAAGCAGAAGTGGCCTGGAGACAGCGGCTGAGCGGGTCTGCAGAACGCATCGTGGGAGTGGTAAGTATAATAACAATGTTTATTATTAACGAAATTCTTTATTTTACAGACCCCCACCCCATGCCATAACTGTAAAGTCCATGTTCAGGGTTCATTATCTCAGAACCTGAACTTGAACTTTGCAAAAAGAGTCTCCCCAACACGAACATCGAGGGGTTCACCCATCATTACTCATAACCTATAATATTTAGCGTGGCCTTTTATTGTGGCCAGCCTAAGGCACACCAGTGCAATAATCATGCTGTCTAATCAGCATGTTGATATGCCTCATCTGTGAGGTGGATGGATTATTTCCACAAAGGAGAAGTGCTTACTATCACAGATATACACAAATTTGTTATCAATATTTGAGAGAAAAACACATTTTTTGTGCATGGAAAAAGTCTTAGATTTTTTAGTTCAGCTCATGAAAAATGGGAGATAAACCTGGTATCTCTGTAGTCGTACTGATCAGAGCAATAAAGCTGGCTAATCACCTGTACCGTAAGGTGAATGGCGTAAAATAGAAATAAAGCCAATTCTTCAACTGTTCATTCTGTCTCTAAAAGATTATGGCGCAGCTCATATTTATCCTGCACTCCATGCTGAGCGCTTGCACCGGGATTACGTGTAAGGTTACAAGCCCACAAACAGGAATAGCATTTTGGCTGTATCCAAACCGCTGCATTGTGAGGTACAAGCGCAGTGGATAAATTGGTAATTATCCCACGCCCACTGTCCTTTTGTTCTCTGCAGTGTAAACTGACTTTCGGAGCGGCTTCCCTAGATGCAGTATGTGAATTTATGCTGCAGAGACACGGGAATTCTCAGCTGGGAAAACAGAGCGAAAGTCCACAGTGCCCCAAACCCCGATTGTTGGCACAGGCAACTGCGGTCTCCTGCGTAGAACACTTGCAGGAGAAGACACACTGTGTCCAGGACACAGCGTGTGCGGTTCGTGGGCACGTACCCTAAATCTGTGAAAAGCGTAATTCAAACTAAATTCCCAACAGAAAATGCACTTTAATGAGGCAGAGGGAGTCATTTTGACCTCACGTCTGACCTGTGGTCTGGCGGTGTCCATCTTTTTAGGCGTGCACAAAAGTGTGGTCCTCAACAGTTTTGTTCACCTTTGAAAAGAAGGACACCGCTGAACAAAGGCCAAACAGAGTCCGGAATAACTCTGCTGTCTCATTAGTGAATGGTAAGTCGCAGGTTTCGCCTGAATCATGCATTTCGGATATGTAGATGGAAACCAACCTAGTAGCACAAAGCTCTCGAAAAACACTATGGCTCCACCTCTCAAAAAAAAAAAAAAAAAGAAATACAGCAAAATCTGTCATCCCAATCCAAATGCCTTCCTCTCTTCGTAAACGTATTCTTTTATTCCCTCGGTCTACACGTTTCGAGGATATACCTCTTCTTCAGGACCAGTGCATCAACATAGTTACTATGTTGATGCACTGGTCCTGAAGAAGAGGTATATCCTCGAAACGCGTAGACCGATGGAATAAAAGAATACGTTTATAACATCAACGTGCTACATCTTCATTTTGGCTGATGCTCGGCATTAACCCCCTCTTCACTCTGATTTGTATGCACATCCACGTGGGGCTGCAGCAGACGCCATCATTCTATGCTCTATCAGTGGTTGTGACTATGACAACCTTTTCAGGTGAGTGTATTTTTCCTGATCTACCTCACTGATCTGTTGGTATTACACTATCAGCGCTCCTTATTTTTCAGTCTAAACACAACATGGCGTCCACTAATGATTTCAGCTAATTTTGCTTTCAAAAATTCAAATGGAGCTCCTTCCCAACCGAGCCCTGCTGGGCGCCCAAACAATTGATTTACATTACATAATGTATCTGCATACTCAGGAGAAATTTCACCATAAATTTTATGGTGCATTTTCTCCTGATACTCTTGTAAAAGAAAAAAAAAAGCTAGCTGGTTGAAGTAACAATTTTGTGGTTCTAAAAAATATATTTTCACGGCTCAATGTTATAAACGTCTGTGAAGTCCCCGGGGGATAAAAGTGCTCACCAAACATCTAGATTAAATCCTTGAGGGGTCTAGTTTCCAAAATGTGGTAACTTGTGGGGGAGTTCCACTGTTTACGCACCTCATGGGGTCTCCAAAAGTGAAATGGCAAACGCTAATGGTTAAAGCTAATTTTGCTTTCAAAAATTCAAATGGCGCTCCTTCCCATCCGAGCCCTGCCCTGCGTCCCAACAATTGATTTCAACCACATATGAGGTCTCTCGTACTCAGGAGAAATTGCACAATAAATTTTATGGTGCTTTTTTCCTGATACCCTTGTGAAAAAAAAACTACATGGTTGAAGCAACAATTTTGTGGTAAAAAAAATATTTATTTTCATGGCTCAAAGTTATAAACTTCTTTGAAGCCCATGGGTGTTCAAGCGGCTCACCAAACATCTACATAATTTCTGTGAGGGGTCTAGTTTCCAAAATGGAGTCACTTGTGGGGAAGCTTCACTGTTTAGGCACCTCATGGGGTCTCGAAACGTGACATGGCATCTGCTAATGATTGCAGATAATTTTGCTTTCAAAAATTTGAATGGCGCTCCCTTCCTTCTGAGCTCTGCAGTGCGCCCAAACAATTGATTTCCACCACATGTGAGGTATCAGTGTACACAGGACAAAATGCACAATAAATTTGATGGTACATATCTTCCTGATATCCTTATGAAAATTCAAAATTCTATGTCTAAAGTAACATTTTTGTGTAAAAGAAAAAAAGGGAACTTTTCATTTTTTCCTTACACATTGCTTTGGTATCTGTGAAGAACCTAAAGGGTTAATACACTTCTTGGATGTGGTTTTGAGCAGTTTGAGGGGTTCAGTTTTTTAGAATAGTGTCACTTTTGGGTATTTTCTGTCACCTAGGCCCCTCATAGTTACTTCAAATGTGATGTGGTCCCTAAAAACAATGGTTTTGTAAATTTTGTTGGAAAATGAGAAATTGCTGATGAACTTTGACCCCTTCTAACTTCCTAACAAAGAAAAAAAAAATTCAAAACTGTGTTGATGAAAAGTAGACAAGTGGAAAAAGTTGTTTAGTAAGTATTTTCTGTGACCTAACTCTCAGATTAAGGCTATGTTCACACACTGCGTTTTTCACCTGCGTTTTTGGTCCGTTTTTGGTCCGTTTTTGCTGCAGAAATTTCTTGAGAAATTCTTGTAACCTTTCTGCAGACATTCCCCAGCAAAACCTATGGCAAAAAAAATTAGCTGTGCGCACACTGCGTTTTTTTCTTAAGAAAATTCTTTCAGTAGATTTTCTTAAGAAAAAGAATGAGCATGTCACTTCTTTTCTGCAGCTAACTGCGTTTTTTGCCATATATAATTGGCACAATAACGCAGGGAGCAACCAGCGGTAAAAACGCACCGAAAACGCACCAAAAACGCACCGAAAACGCACCAAAAACGCACCGAAAACGCGGCAAAAACGCAGGTGCGTTTTTGGTGCGTTTTTTAACACAGGTGCACTCTTAAGAAATTTCTTAAGAAATTTCTTAAGAAAAATCATTTTTCTAGTGTGAACATAGCCTTAAGGGCATACAATTTCAAAGTTTGAAAATTCCAAAATTTTCAACAAATTTCCATTTTTTTTCACAAATAAACAAAAAAAATATCGGCCTAAATTTACCACTATCATGAAGTACAATATGTCACGAAAAAAAACTCAGCATCACCGGGATCTGTTGAAGCTCCGGTTATAACCTCATAAAGTGACACTGGTCAGAATTGGAAAAAATGGCCGGGTCATTAAGGCTGCTTTCACACATCTAGTTTTTGCAGTGCGGCACAATACGACGCTCTGAAGAAAAAAAGGTAACCTTTTTTTTTGCCGCTGGTTGCGTTTTTTCCCGCAAGTCTATTAGTGCCGTATTGTGCCGCATGGCCTTGCGTTGCGTCCGGTTTTTGCCGGATGCAGCATATTTAGCCCATGCAGCGGCCGGATGGAATGTTGTCTGGGACGGTTTTTTTTGTGCGGCGAAAAAAACGCATCGCGCCGGATCCGGCGCGATTTACAATACAAGCCTATGGTTGCTGGATGCGTTTTTTTGCACTGCGCATGCTCAGTATCAAGCCGCATCCGTCAAAAAACGGACGGCTGCATGGAAAAACGTATGCAACGGATCAGTTTTTTTCACCGCATCCGTTGCATAGGTTTTTGAGCCGGATTGAGCCGCACTGCTAAAACCGGATAGAAAAAGAGTGAAAGATGCCAAAAAAAGGTGAAAAATGTCAAAAACTGAATAAAGAGGCGCAAATGCGACAAATGGACGTTGTCACGCGCAAAATAAGCCGGATACGGGCGAGTCTGACAGAAAAATTAGTCAATTATGGTTTCTGGATGCACAAAAATTGCTAAATTTGACGGCGTCAGGTAGTAGCGAGGGTTCAAAAGTGAAAAAATGAACAATTTTATCAAAAATTTGGCAAATCAATAAAAATCGGAGAAAAATAATATGCATTTGGTTTAGTTGTGTGACAGGAGCAGCGGCCATGAGGCACAACCTCCTCACACTCGGATTTCACCTCACTGAACCCCGCACTGCGCCGGCTGCTCGCACTATGGTTTCCTGACCTAAAATTGGGCGCGAAAACGTCGGAAACACAAAGACGCGACGCCTGGGTCAAACGACCGCGCTTGATCCGTTTTGACTGACATTGGCCGCAGCCAATCGTAATTAACTGCGCTCACACTTCCAGCCAATAAACATCGTCAATAGGCGGGATCCCGAGCTTGTTTTTCAAATGACACTCTCTTTGACCAATAGCGTGGTAAATATCGCTTCCGCCGTCCAATGGCATGTGAGGAGGGGCGTTTCCAATGTGAGGGGATGCCTGTACCGTGTAATGGAGTCTCAGTTGGTGAGCGGCCATTGAGAGAGGAGGAAGCCCTGCTGAGAGGGGTCAGGGGGCCCTGCACCGGAGCGCCGCGTGACGCTGTACCGCTCGCTTCCCTCACGGGTTCTGCTTTACGCCCGTCGTGAGTTACTTTCCCGCTTCTGAAGTTTGTTGTTTTTATTCCCCCGACGTGACCCCCGCTGAAGGTTGGCTCGGGAAAATGGAGATGAAGAAGCGCATCACCCTGGAGTTAAGGAACAGGTCACCCGCAGAGGTAAGAGTCCCGGAGGGGTCACAGGCCGCACGGTAACTACCCCCAATACTCGTACGGTAATGGTGGGCTCCGGCCAGGTGGACGGCTTCTCGCCCACCGGTACCGGCGTCTCCTCCCGGCGTGTCAGGGCATCCGCTCCATAGACTCCGCGTCACCGGCCGGGCACAAAGTTTTATCAAGGAGAGAGACGTGGGGGACGCGGGTCCGGAGGAAAACTGGGAGAAACGTGGGGCCGGAGGTGGAGGACTTGGGGTGGACGCCGGGCAGGAGGTGGAGGACTGGAGGGGGAAACGCGGGGCAGGAGGTGGAGGACTGGAGGGGGAAACGCGGGGCAGGAGGTGGAGGACTGGAGGGGGAAACGCGGGGCAGGAGGTGGAGGACTGGAGGGGGAAACGCGGGGCAGGAGGTGGAGGACTGGAGGGGGAAACGCGGGGCAGGAGGTGGAGGACTGGAGGGGGAAACGCGGGGCAGGAGGTGGAAGGACTTGGGGGTGGAGGACTGGAGGGGGGATGCGGAGGTGGAAAACTGGAGGGGGGACGTGGAGGACTGGAGGGGGTACGTGGGGCAGGACTGAAGGGCAGGAGGACTGGAGGGGGGGGCGGGGCAGGAGGACTGGAGGGGGGGGGGCGGGGCAGGAGGACTGGAGGGGGGGGGCGGGGCAGGAGGACTGGAGGGGGGGGGGCGCGGGGCAGGAGGACTGGAGGGGGGGGGGGCAGGAGGACTGGAGGGGGGGGGGCGCGGGGCAGGAGGACTGGAGGGGGGACGTGGGGCCGGAGGTGGAGGACTTAAGGGGGAAGGTGGGGGGGACGCGGGGCTGGAGGGGGGGACGACACAGGGCCAGAGTTAGGGGACTGGGGGGGAGGGACCCGGAAGAGGACAACAACTGAGGACCTGAATCGTGGGGCCGAAGAAGGATGAGAACTGGGTAGGGACTCAGCATGTGGTGCTGGAGGACAGGTGGGTCCTGGAATGCGGGGCAAAAGAAGGTAGATGACAGGGGATATGTGGGACCAGATGAGAACGATGATTGGGGGGATCGGAAAGCGGGGCAGGATGAGGACTACTGGGGGGCCTGAACGTGGAGCAGTTTGAGGTCTACGACGACTGAGAAGTAAGGCGGGACCGGATGAAAAGGACAACTGAGGAGAACTCAACGCAGGACCGGATGAAAAGGACGACGGCTGAGGGGACCGGATTAAAAGGACGACGGCTGAGGAGGACCCGGAACGCGGGACCGGATTAAAAGGACGACGGCTGAGGAGGACCCGGAACGCGGGACCGGATTAAAAGGACGACGGCTGAGGAGGACCCGGAACGCGGGACCGGATTAAAAGGACGACGGCTGAGGAGGACCCGGAACGCGGGACCGGATTAAAAGGACGACGGCTGAGGAGGACCCGGAACGCGGGACCGGATTAAAAGGACGACGGCTGAGGAGGACCCGGAACGCGGGACCGGATTAAAAGGATGACGGCTGAGGAGGACCCGGAACGCGGGACCGGATTAAAAGGACGACGGCTGAGGAGGACCCGGAACGCGGGACCGGATTAAAAGGACGACGGCTGAGGAGGACCCGGAACGCGGGACCGGATTAAAAGGACGACGGCTGAGGAGGACCCGGAACGCGGGACCGGATTAAAAGGATGACGGCTGAGGAGGACCCGGAACGCGGGACTGGATTAAAAAGACGACGGCTGAGGAGGACGCGGAACGCGGGACCGGATTAAAAGGAGGACCCGGAACGCGGGACCGGATTAAAAGGACGACGGCTGAGGAGGACCCGGAACGCGGGACCGGATTAAAAGGACGACGGCTGAGGAGGACCCGGAACGCGGGACCGGATTAAAAGGACGACGGCTGAGGGGAACGCGGGACCGGATTAAAAGGACGACGGCTGAGGAGGATCCGGAACGCGGGACCGGATTAAAAGGACGACGGCTGAGGAGGACCCGGAACGCGGGACCGGATTAAAAGGACGACGGCTGAGGAGGACCCTGAACGCGGGACCGGATTAAAAGGACGACGGCTGAGGAGGACGCGGGACCGAATTAAAAGGACGGCGGCTGAGGAGGACGCGGGACCGGATTAAAAGGACGGCGGCTGAGGAGGACGCGGGACCGGATTAAAAGGACGGCGGCTGAGGAGGACGCGGGACCGGATTAAAAGGACGGCGGCTGAGGAGGACGCGGGACCGGATTAAAAGGACGGCGGCTGAGGAGGACGCGGGACTGGATTAAAAGGACGGCGGCTGAGGAGGACGCGGGACTGGATTAAAAGGACGGCGGCTGAGGAGGACGCGGGACCGGATTAAAAGGACGGCGGCTGAGGAGGACGCGGGACCGGATTAAAAGGACGGCGGCTGAGGACGCGGGACCGGATTAAAAGGACGACGGCTGAGGAGGACGCGGGACCGGATTAAAAGGACGACGGCTGAGGAGGACGCGGGACCGGATTAAAAGGACGACGGCTGAGGAGGACGCGGGACCGGATTAAAAGGACGACGGCTGAGGAGGACGCGGGACCGGATTAAAAGGACGACGGCTGAGGAGGACGCGGGACCGGATTAAAAGGACGACGGCTGAGGAGGACGCGGGACCGGATTAAAAGGACGACGGCTGAGGAGGACGCGGGACCGGATTAAAAGGACGACGGCTGAGGAGGACGCGGGACCGGATTAAAAGGACGACGGCTGAGGAGGACGCGGGACCGGATTAAAAGGACGACGGCTGAGGAGGACGCGGGACCGGATTAAAAGGACGACGGCTGAGGAGGACGCGGGACCGGATTAAAAGGACGACGGCGACTGGGGGATCCTGAACGTGGGGCCAAAGGAGGAGGATGACGACGACTGGGGGGACCAGAACTCGGGGCCTGTGGAACGACTGTGGGGGACCTGGAACGCGGGACCTGTGGCGGACCTGGAACGCGGGGTCCTGTGGAGAACGACTGGAGGAACCGAAACATGGTGTCGGAGGACGGGAGGGACCCGGAACGTGGGGCCGGAGGACAACAGCTGGGAGGGACCCGGAACGCGGGGCAGAGGAGGAGGACGACGACTGGGGGACCCGGAACGCAGGGAAGAAGGACGACTGGGGGGGGATCCGGAACGCAGGGGAGGACGACTGGGGGGGATCCGGAACGCAGGGGAGGATGAGGACGACGACTGGGGGGGATCCGGAACGCAGGGGAGGATGACGACGACGACTGGGGGGGGATCCGGAACGCAGGGGAGGATGACGACGACGACTGGGGGGGATCCGGAACGCAGGGGAGGATGACGACGACGACTGGGGGGGGATCCGGAACGTACGGGAGGAGGACGACGACGACTGGGGGGGGGAGCCGGAACGCAGGACGATTGGGGGGGGGGGGCGGAGGAAAAGGTCATGCGGTCTGAAGGAGGACGCGTTTGGGAGAGGGGGGGGAGATCTGTTACCTTGTTGTCCCCTGTACACCTCCTGAACACCCCGCACATACCTTTATAAACTTTCCCACCCTGTATGCTTCTTCTTGGGTCTGGTCTGATGGGCGTCCTAAGTTGCAGCCCCTGTCCCTCCTTTCGTTGTCCCAATTTGATTAGTGTTCGTGGATGATGCCTTTGACAAACTCCTTGTGGCTGGGCAAAATTTCGCACCTGCTTAGACATATTTTCAGCTTGTGTATATCACTCTGCACTACAGCGGGCAGAGCCAAAAACATAAATGTGCATGCATGAACTGGCGAGTTCTATGTGCACGTGTGAGATTTTGCCCGTTGATGTGGATGACGTCTGCTGCATTAACCACGTAGGTGAGCAAAATCTTAAGCCTGCACAGAGAACTCGCCGGTTTACGCATGCACACCTCTTTTCAGCAATTTCCGCAATAGGGCAGAGCGAAGTGTGCCTTTGCAAGCTGGCAATGTCCCTGAGCAGGTGCAAAACTTTGCCCAGTTATGTGGATGGCGCCGGAGGAGTCATCCACGTCAATCATCAGAGGAGGATGGCGATCCGCTCAGAGTAGGGACAGAAGCCGCAACTTAGGACGCCCATCGGACTGAACCCAAGGATTACCATACAAGGCGGGAGATTGTATATACGAATTTGTGGGGTGTACAAGGTAATCAGGATAATATGCACCTGTTATAGAAAGCAGCACAGGTGCTGATGAAAGTGCTAGTTTTGGTTTAGAACTCAAAAATCTGGTGACAGATTCCCTTTAAAACTATTGATGCACAGGAGCCATGCAAATTGCTGCTTTCCGGCAGTTATCCCCATTCTTTCACCATATCCACATTATCTCTTTGCTTATTGGCGATACGAGTCATATGTGATGGGATCACTATAGCATAAATTGAGGTTTCCTTGAAGCTCCCGTTGTCCAGTTCTTGATTTATTTGCTGGGTTGCTTAAAGGGGTTGTCTAGGATCCTTAGTATAGGTCATTGATGACCTAATGTCCAATCAGTGGCTGTGTGACACCCGGCACCCTTTTCCCCACCGATGAGCTGTTCCTGAGGCACTGAGTGTCCGACGAGGCACAACGCCGTCAACTGTATAGCAGCTGCGGCCAGGTACTTGCATATCCACCACCTATTCAAAATAATAAGGGGCGAATGTGCAGAGCACGGCCACTATTCCACTGACCCAGCTTTGCAAATCCACAACAAAGCAGTTTTGTCCACTGGTGGCACTGTGAAGGAACAGCTGATCGGCTGGAGTGCAAGGTATCGCACCCCCACTGATCGGACTCGATGAGATATCCTAAGGACAGTCCATCAATGTTAAAGTCCCAGACAATCCCTTTTAATAAAATTAAATTAATGCGTTTTGGGTGGGAACGTTTAGAATATATTTGTCTTTAGTCATGATCATCGCAGCTGTCTGCATGGTCTAGCATGTGTTTACATCATCAGGACTGTGTTTCCCAGTAGAAATGACTAGACAGTCTATAGGAGAGGTGGTTGCACACACTCACTACCAACCCCAGTCACTGTCTATAGGAGAGGTGGTCGCACACGCTCACTACCTCCAGTCACCGTCTATAGGAGAGGTTGTCGCACACGCTCACTACCGCCCCAGTCACCATCTATAGGAAAGGTGGTCGTACACGCTCACTACTTTCACAGTCTATAGGAGAGGTGGTTGCACACGCTCACTACCTCCTCAGTCACTGTCTATAGGAGAGGTGGTCGCACACGCTCACTACCTCCTCAGTCACTGTCTATAGGAGAGGTGGTCGCACACGCTCACTACCTCCTCAGTCACTGTCAATAGGAGAGGTGGTCGCACACGCTCACTACCTCCACAGTCACAGTCTATAGGAGAGGTGGTCGCACACGCTCACTACCGTGACAACTACTGGTGATCAAAAGGCTGGTGACCCGTGGTTTATGGATCTTTTCTATTGATCAGTGTTAATGTGTAGTCTGACCTAAGCCTATAAAGCCATATTGTTAAGTTAAAGAAGATTACGTGCCTTGCAATCTCTCCCCTTCCTAGAGATCATTGTACTTCCATTGCAGCCACAGGTTGTTCTCCTAAGTATGAGCTTATGGTGCCCCCTTATGTTGTCCTGAAAAGTTTAGTGTTTCAAAGTTTCCCCCCAAATTTTTCAAATCCTCTTTATTTTCTGTTTTGGGGGGCTGTTTGTATTAACATGTTGAAATTGCCTCTTATTGGCTGAACCCAAGTTTATCTCCTTGATCACTTAGTAACATTCGTTGATCGTTATGTCTACTGTTGTGTGCCACCATCAATGATTGGGGTACATGTACCCACCAACCCTTTCTCCTGGAGAGCGTCTTCCTTTATCAACTTTTTTTTTTATTAACCACCTATATAAACTAACTCAAAACTTTATTTTTATGCATTTTACCTGGAGGCTACAGACAGTGTTTGCTGTTTTGCTCGCTTTTTTTTTTTCCTGCTCTGCGTGATTCTGCTATCAAAACTAGATTCTGAGAATTGCAGGTTGTGACATTTCCTACCACTTAACACAGGAGGGACATCCTCCTTTTTTTTTTTTTTCTTTTTTTTAGCCTTGTTGAATATTTACTTTTCTGGAACAGTTTGTAGCTAGTAGAGGACTGAGTGATTGTATAAAGCCTCTGGCTAACTACGAGGAGCCCGGCCTCTTCTTGTGACTTCTTACAGCTGGAAACCTTTCACTTTCACCTGCGCTTGACATGTAGAGATCATGGCCGCTCCCCAGAGCTTAGTTCATGGCCACGGACAGATAAGTCGATTGCGTTACAAGCAGACATGGCTGGAGCTGGGTGAGAAGTCTACGCCCCGCCGGTGTGGCTTATAGCAGTGTCTGATGTGACCTCCCTTTTTGGCTCGGTGTCAGATTGTTTGGCATGACTAGACAGAATTGGACTTGTACGTCAGCCGGCACTGTTCTCCAACAGCTGCTGAGGAATGAAGATGATGGGGGTTATAGTTCTGCAGTGCTTTCTTTGGTTGTTCAAAAAAAAGCATTGGGCTTGGATCACGGCTATTGTAATTGTACTGCACTATTTATGGTGCTGGCTGGAGCAGAGTACGCGTCATACGGCACAGGTGCCAACTTTTACACATAGCTATGGCGGTCGTCAATCCACTCGGGAGCCTCGTTGAAGCTTTTTTTTTTTTTTTTTTTTTGGCCTTCAGTGGATACTCTGCTTAATAGTTGACCAGTAATTTTACCTTATTGTTGATGGAAAACTTCTTAAGTTACAGCTCTAAGATGAATAAAACTGAAACTCTTAGTAAATTTGTAGATTTTCTGAAGGCAAGAGGGTGACAACTCTCCAGACTTCTTGTCCCTCTCCTCATGTATCGGTGGTGCCATCCTGACGCGGAGGTTTCTTTAGGTTGGAGCTGATTTTGCTCCAAGTAGAGTAATCTCCTAATAACCCCCCCCCCCCCCCACCCCCCCCCCGCCCACCATTTGCCAGGCAGCTGCTGTTGGAAGTGATCATCTTGCAGCCCCCCCCCACGCTCGCCGGCTGTCGTCGGCTACCAGCACAAGTGACTTGTTGCTCTCAGCAGATGTTTTGAGATGTAGGTCACTCCACACACAACCCCCCCCCCCCCCCCCCCCCTCTTCTTCCTGGGGAACGCCCATCAAAGGACTGGCGGAGTAAGCGAGCGTCTCTTTACCATTGATGTTATCCAGCTAGCCACTATAGCCATGAGAATATGAACATATATTAGTATATCTCTGTGCACTTATTTGTCTTACAGCTAATGAAAAATAAACTTTACTACTGTTTTGCTTTTTGTTGCAACCATTTTTTTTTTTTTTACTTTTTTATCCTAATGAATAAGGGTTTTTGTTTTATGCCTTTTTTTTATCAATGGCTTTTCTTTCCTCCCTTTTCGACTGAGTTTTTCTGGATCTTCCGGTATTGAAAGAAATCCTTACTTTTCGCACTCAATTTTTTTTAATATCTTTGCATTCTCGCTAGGTGGCAGAGTTGGTTCTAGACAATTGTCGGTCAAGCGATGGCGAGATCGAGGGCTTAAGCGAGAGTTTCAAAGAGCTGGAGTTCCTCAGCATGGCGAACGTAGAGCTCTCCTCTCTTGCTAAACTCCCACAGTTGGCGAAACTCCGAAAAGTAAGTAACGAGTCCCAGAAATCTGTTGTGTAAAATTGTGACTGCAAAATCACTGTCACCTGTAGAGGTGTTTGCCCCTCATCCATGTTTGTTTGCTCCCTGTAGCTTACACTAATGTATTACTGTGGCCATGTGACCTTAAGGCTATGTCTGCATGCTGCAGTTTTCTGTTCACCATAAAACAGCACCCTGTGGTCAGAAAAAATGCATCCTGCAGTCTCAAAGATGCGTTTACTATGCATTTTTGACAATACGTTATTTTTTTATGCAATAGGTGAAAAAGTGATTGGCGGACCCAGACTGTAAAGTCTGACCCCCAGCGCACTATACTTACAGAGTCGCTGGCTTTGCAGAACTGCTCCCGCAGCCTTTCATTCGCTTTCAGAGCAGCTGATTAGCCTCCTAAATATTCACTGCTTCTCCTGCCCACCGGCGTCTGTGGTTCCAGTCAGATACGCCCACGCTGAGTGACAGCATGTCTGACTTCCAATCACAATCAAAAGATAGTCCCGGCACACAGTGCAAGAAAAGATTAGGACAAGTCCAGGTATGGTATGCTTAAACAAAGTTTTTTATTTTTCACCAAAAAACGGTACGGCCCGCCCAACGTTTCGGCTCATACAAGAGCCTTCACCAGGGGCCAAGAGTACCGAGGTAAATGGTTGTGATAAGAAATCTTATAAGTGCATCCGGGCCTGGAAACCAGAGGGAAAGTTTAGGAGAGTCGGCTTGAGGAATACTTCAGTAAGAAGGTATTGTTGCTACATGTGAAGTAGACAAGGGGAGCGCCAGTAAAAGGCTAGCATACAATGTGGAGGGGCTCACACGGTAGGTGTGGGGTAGAAAATAAATGCAATAAGACACTGTCACATATGTAAAAGAATTACTGATCATATGTGATATGGTAAGTAAGTTACGAGTTAAGAGGGGGCTCCCTCCACATACTGACAAATCACCATGCCGCTTTAGGTATTCCCCTGGTGCTCTCACCTTTATCCTAGTACTTTTAGTGCCACTGATGTCACCTTGGTAACTTACCATATCACATATGATCAGTAATTCTTTTACATATGTGACAGTGTCTTATTGCATTTATTTTCTACCCCATACCTACCGTGTGAGCCCCTCCACATTGTATGCTAGCCTTTTACTGGCGCTCCCCTTGTCTACTTCACATGTAGCAACAATACCTTCTTACTGAAGTATTCCTCAAGCCGACTCTCCTAAACTTTCCCTCTGGTTTCCAGGCCCGGATGCACTTATAAGATTTCTTATCACAACCACTTACCTCGGTACTCTTTGCCCCTGGTGAAGGCTCTTGTATGAGCCGAAACGTTGGGCGGGCCGTACCGTTTTTTAATGAAAAATAAAAAAACTTTGTTTAAGCATACCATACCTGGACTTGTCCTAATTTTTTCTTGCACTGTGTGCCGGGACTATCTTTTGATTGACTACATTTTTTCTCCCGAGCACCAGGACTATAGCAGTAGAGCATAACTTATTCCTCTCTGTGACTTCCAATCACAGACTCGCTCTGCTAGTCTATATTGTACAGTAAAAATAAATAATTTTGACTTGGGGTCCCCCCATATTGTGATACCCAGTACAGATAAAGCATACGGGTGCAGCCCCCAGCTATGTGTTTATCTTGGCTGTGTATCAAAATAAGAGTAATCGCACGTTGTAAAAAAGCAGTGTGCAGTCGCCGTCCCACCCCTCTTTAATTTTCATACCCAGCCAAGCAAAAGTTGGGGCTGGTATTCTCAGCCTGGGGAGACCCATGTTTATTGGGGCACCCCAGCCTATAACTATTAGCCTGCAGCTGCCCAGGATTGCCGCATCCATTAGATGCAACAATCCCAGCACTTAACCCAGCTTTTTCCGATAGCCCTGGTGCGGTGGCAATCAATGGTAATAAGAGGACAATAACAACCTACAGCTTCTACTGAGTCCTAGATTAGTAATGGGAGGCTTCTGAGACCCCCACCCCCACTACTAATCTAATGAAAGTAAAAACATGCATCGAAAATATCCATTATTTGAAATAAAATACAAAAAACACCCTTTTACCACTTTATTAACACCCCCCAAAAACACCCTTACTAGTCCGACATAATCCACATGAGGTCCCACGACAATTCTAGCTCTGCTACATCTAAAGTCACAGCGTGCAATCACAGAGCATGACTGCCCACTGTGAGCTTCAGGCAGAGACTGAGTGATCCGCTTGATCAGTGGTGACGTCGCTCGGGTTAGCTGCGGCCACAGATGGAGGTTTCCACAGCCCTCCACTTGTGATCGTAGGAGCCATGGTGGCACAATTAGGCTGCCTTAGTATAAAATAATTTGTGCATCATGACTAAATAATATTTTTATGAAAGAATATAATATAAAAAAATGAAAATGTTAAATTAATAAAAGTAAAAGTATTACAACACAAATATGTAATAAAACTAAAAATATAATACAATTAATAAAATACTATTACTTTAAAATATTATATTAAAATACTGATATAATAAAAATGTAATAAATACATTCAATACACTACTATAGTGCAGTGGAACCTTAGTTAACGAGAACAATCAGTTCTGGACGTGTGCTTGTAAACCATGTGCCATTCCACACATGCACAAACACATATGCTCACCTTACCTACCGTTCCATCGCCAGCCTCCTGATTCTTCTAGTTCGCCGGTACAGGATGTGTATCGGGTAACCATCGCGACCGATGCCGGAGCTTCTGCTGCCAGAGCGCTGACGTCAAAGGCAAGAGCTGCGTGCCTCTTATTGGTCAGCGCGCTGCCTTTGAGAAGCGGGTGACAGCGGAAGTTCCTCCATCGTCGCAATGGTTACCCGATACACATCCTGTACCGACGAACTACAAGAAACATGAGGCCGGCGATGGCAGGTAAAATGAGCAAAATGTGTGCGGGCGGGCGTGTTTGTGCGTGCGTGTGTGCATGTGGACTGCAAGAGCAGATCAGAGCGCTGTTAAAGTAAGGAACCGGAAGTGTGTGCGGGGAGTATTTGCTCGTATAGCGAAATGCTCGCAAACTGGGTTACTTGTAAACCAAGGTTCCACTGTAAACCATAAATATACATTAAATAAAATACTATGATACAATCAATGACCTATAAATGTTAAAAAAATAAAATACTCTAATATAAATAAAATAAACATTAAATTGCTATTAGCAAAATATAATAAAAAATTAATGCATTAGCTAAAATAATGTAATAAAAATTTAGTGTATGTGTGTATATATCTTATTTACATTTTTTTTTTTTCCCCTTGCAGTTGGAGCTGAGCGATAACAGCATCTCTGGAGGGCTTGAAGTATTAGCGGAAAGGTGTCCTAATATCACCTACCTGAACCTGAGTGGTAACAAGATCAAGGATCTGAGCACAGTGGAAGCCCTTGTAAGTATAAAACATACCAGCGAAAGGTTAATGATGGGCAGATAAAAGCACAAGTGCCGCCATTTTTCAATTTTGCTGTTTATAATGAAGTCTTGTTCTGTGCAGACAAACCTAAAAAACCTGAAGAGCTTGGACCTCTTCAACTGCGAGCTTACCAACCTAGAAGACTACAGGGACAAGATTTTCCGGAAACTTCCACAGATCACATACTTAGACGGCTTTGATCAGGAAGATAATGAAGCCCCTGACTCTGAAGAGGAGGATGCTGAGGGTCGGTAGTGAATGCTTCTCCCAGTTCTCACAGCATCTTAGTTTTTTTTTCTTGTATTGATTTAGTTTGGTTCCCTAAATGATTTTACTGTCTTTTCTTTTTCGCTCCTAATTGGGAGACCCAGACAATTGGGTGTATAGCTATTGCCTCCGGAGGCCACACAAAGTATTACACTTAAAAGTGTAAGGCCCCTCCCCTTCTGGCTATACACCCCCAGTGGGATCACTGGCTCACCAGTTTTGTGCTTTGTGCGAAGGAGGCAACACATCCACGCATAGCTCCACTGTTTAGTCAGCAGCAGCTGCTGACTATGTCGGATGGAAGAAAAGAGGGCCCATACAGGGCTCCCAGCATGCTCCCTTCTCACCCCACTTCATGTCGGAGGTGTTTGTTAAGGTTGAGGTACCCATTGCGGGTACGGAGGCTGGAGCCCACATGCTGCTTCCTTCCCCATCCCTTTTTACAGGGCTCTGGGTGAAGTGGGATTCTATCGGTCTCCAGGCACTGAGACCGTGCTCCATCCACAGCCCCTGGTATCTGCTGGACATGGAGCGGAGTATCTTCAGGGACATGGCCCTGCTACATGGAGGTACTCTGTGTCCCTGTGGGGACCGCGCAGACACACGGCAGCACTGCTGGGTGTGTTAGTGCGCCAGGGACAGCGGCGCTGTCCGCACTAGTGCCATCGCACACCACAGCGTTGCTGGGTGTGTTAGTGTATTGGGTGACTACTGCGCTAACCGCCGCTGCCATTTTTATTTAAGGCGCAGCTGGGATTTGTGGTGCGCCGGGGACTTCCGCGCCGGCCAGCACTGATATGCCGGCCGCGCTTATTAACTCGAGTCCCCGGCTTCTGGGCCTAGTCTCCCTTCGTTACCGCCCACAGGCCTGACAGTCAGGGTAGGGGCGTGACGCTGCATAGCACAGCAGCGCTGAGAGCTGGAGTATGTTTTGCATACTCCACCCCTCTCACTGTGTGCACTGTGAAACCGGATTCCCGCACTTTCTCAGGCACGCCCACGGCTTCCTTCTCTACAAGGACGCCGGCAGCCATTAGTGTCAGTTTCTGTACGATACAGAGACAAGTGTGGAAGACCCTGGCATTCTGATAGTCACACAATCGCTGCAACAGGCGTTAAGCAGCACCTGTGGTGCTAACCCCACTAGTGCAGAAGTGCACTTATAGATATGCTTGTACTATATACATTGCACTGTTTGGTCGCACGTTGTATATACCCTCCTGGATTGTGCGGAGGAGTTATCAGCATATTCTCTGTGTAAAACAAAGGTGCAGAACCACATGTTTTTCTATGCAGCCGGTACAGCATGTACGGCTATACGGCCGGCAGGTTACATAGACCCCCATTATGTCTAACTCAGCCGGAGTCTCTGCTAATGGCCAGAGGATGAGGACGGTGTCTGCAGTATTTACTGACAGATTTTCTGAGACTATGGCTATGATACTAGAAGCCTAGCAGTCCGGACATGTCTCTCACAACATGGGCACTGTTGAATCATTGATCCATGGCCCCCCTCAGTGTGAACAACTAACAGCTCCGGGAATGTCACACGCATCCCAGAGTCACGGCTCTGCACAGACGTCAGTCCCAGACAGCCTAAGCGGGCTCACTATGAGCGGCCCTCGGTTTCATCAGGGTCCTAGCAGAAGGACTCTCTGTGTAATGAGGCGGAAGTAGCGGCTCAGGATTCTGATCCTGAGACCGCTCTCAATCTGGATACACCTAATGGTGACGCCATAATGAATAATCTTATAGCGTCCATCAATAGAATGTTGGTTATTTCTCACCCAGCTCCTCCAGTGGAGGAGTCAGCTTCACGTATTTTTCTGGACCACTCTGCCTTCAGAGAGGCAGTCCAGGAACACCACACTTATCCAGATATGCGCTTCTCCAAACGGCTTAGGATACACGTTATCCCTGCCCCCTGACGTGGTCAAGGACTGGACCCAGTGTCCCAAGCGGCATCCTCCAATCTCCAGGCTTGTAGCTAGATCCATAGTTGCAGTGGGAGATGGAGCTGCACTTAAAGATGCCACTGACAGACAGATGGATCTCTGGTCTAAATCCATCTATGAGACTGTCGGCGCACCGTTGGCCCCAGCATTCTCACCCTTGGGGCACTCCAAGCTATTTCAGCTTGTCTTACACAGATTGACACGGTTACACGTACATCTGTGCCGCAGGTGGCATCCTTAACCTCTCAAATGTCTGCATTTGTTTCTTACGCGATTCAGGTTGCCCTAGACTCTGCGAACCGTACGGCAGTAGCCTACGCTGCTCCGTGTTTTTAAGCAGAGCCTGGTCTGCTCGTTAAGTGAATGGAAGGCAGATTCTGCTTCCAAAAAAGGTTGCTTAACCAGTTGCCTTTTTCTGCTGACCGACTGTTTGGTGAGCGTTTGGATGTAACCATTAAACAGTCCAGGGGTAAGGATTCATCCTTTCCTCAGCCCGGACACAACAAACCCCAACAGAGCAGGAGGCAGTCGTGGTTTCGGTCTTTTCGAGGCTCGGGCAGGTCCCATTTTTCCTCGTCCAATGTGGACTCAAAAGGATCAGAGGAGCTCAGATTCTTGGCGGGCTCAGTCACGCCCAAAAAAGAGACAGTCTGAAAACCCGCTTCCAAGGCGGCTTCCTCATGACTTGCGGCCTCCTCTCTCCGCATCCTCGGTCGGTAGCAGGCTCACCCGCCTTGGCGATATTTAGCTGCCATAGGTCAATGACCGTTGGGTGTGAGACATTCTGTCTCACGGGTACAGGATAGAGCTCACTTCTCGTCCTCCAACTCGATTCTTCAGAACTTCTCCACCTCCCGGCCGAGCCGCTGCTCTTCTGCAAACAGGGTGCACTCTATAGGCAGAAAGAGTGATGACCCCCGTTCCTCTTCAGGAACAAGGTCACGGTTTTTACCCCAAATTATTTGCGGTGCCTATAAGAACGGGCCGTTCCGTCCCGTTCTGGATCTAAAACTGCTCAGCAAGCTCGTGGACACCAGGCGGTTCCGGATGGAATCCCTCCGCCATGTCATCGCCTCAATGTCCCAAGGAGATTTCCTAGCATCATTAGGCATCAAGGATGCTTATCCACACGTGCCGATTGATCCAGAGCACTAGCGTTTCTACGCTTCGTTATAGCAGACGAGCACCTTCTGTTCGTAGCTCTACCTTCCGGCTAGCGACAGTCCCACTGGTCTTCGCCAAGGTCAGGGCAGCAGTAGTCACAGTCCTGCACTCTCAGGGTCACTCTGTGATCCCATATTTAGACGATCTACTTGTCAAGGCACTCTCTTAGGAAACATGCCGACACTGCCCGAACGTTGCGCTGGAGACTCTCTAGAGTTTTGGGTGGATCATCAACTTTTTGAAGTCAGATCCGACCCCGACCCTATCGCTAACATATCTAGGCATGGAGTTTCATACTCTCTCAGCGATAGTGAAGCTTCCGCTAGACAAACAGCATTCACTACGGGCTGCAATCTCTTCTTTAAGAACCAGTCGCACACATTGAGACGCCTCATGCACTTCCTACGTAAGATGGTAGCAATGGAGGCAGTTCTTTTCGCGCAGTTTCATCTGCGTCCACTACAATGTGACATTCTCCGCCAATGGGACGGGGAGTCGACCTCCCTCAACAGAGTCGTCTTTCTTTCTCAGGCGGCCAAGGAATCTCTACGGTGGTGGCTTCTTCCCACCTCATGGTCAAAAAGAAGGTCCTTCCTATCCCCATCCTGGGCGATAGTTACGACAGACGCGAGTCTATCAGGGTGGGGAGCAGTTTTTCTCCACCACAGCGCTCAGGGTACGTGGACTCAGCAAGAGTCCACCCTTCAGATCAATGTTCTTGAACACAGAGCAGTGTATCTTGCCCTACAAACCTTCCAACAGCAGCTGGACAGCAAGCAAATCCGACTTCAGTCGGACAACTCCACAGCGGTGGCATACATCAACCACCAAGGAAGAACGCGCAACCGGCAAGCCTTCCAGGAAGTCCGGCAGGTTCTGATGTGGGTGGAAGACACGGCATCCACCATATCCACAGTTCACATCCCAGGCGTGGAAAACTAGGAAGCTGACTTCCTAAGTCGCCGGGGTGTGGCCGAAAGGGTATGGTCTCTTCACCCGGACGGGTTTCAGGAGATCTGGCGCCGCTGACAGAGGCCGGACGTCGATCTAATGGCGTCACGGCACAACAACAATGTGCCAGCTTCATGGCACGGTTTCACAATCATCGAGCTCTGGCGGCAGACGCCTTAGTTCAGCATTGGTCGCAGTTCCAGCTACCTTATGTGCCACCTCTGGCATTGTTGCCCAGAGTGCTGCGCTAGATCAGGACCGACTGCGGCCGCGCCATCCTCGTCGCTACAGATTGGCCGAGGATGTTGTGGTTCCCGGTTCTGTGGTGCCTCACGGTAGGCTAACCGGGGGCACTACCAGACCAATCAGACTGGCTGTCTCAAGGGCCATTCTTCCATTTGAATTCTACGGCCCTCAACCTGATGGTGTGGCATTGAGTCCTGGAACCTAGTGTCGTCAGGATTACCTCAGGACGTGGTTGCCACCATGAGACAGGCTAGCATACCAACGTCCGCCAAGATTGACCACAGGACGTGGAAGATATTCTTATCTCGGTGCTCGGCGCAGGGTGTTTCTCCCTGGCCGGTTGCATCGTCTATGTTTCCTTCCTTCCTGCAATCTAGGTTGGAAAAAGGGTTGTCGCTCAGTTCCCTTTAGGGACAAGTCTCAGCGCTATCTGTATTTTTTTCAGAAACGACTTCCTCAGGTACGCACGTTCCTACGGGGAGTTTGTCGTCTCAGCACTCCGTACAAGCGGCCGTTAGAGCCCTGGGATCTGAACAAGGTTCTAATTGCTCTCCAGATGCCGCCTTTCGAGCCTTTGAAAGAGGTCTCCCTTCCCGCTTTTCTCGGGAAGTGGCCTTCTAGTAACGGTCTCGTCTCTTAGGAGAGTTTCCGAGCTAGCAACGCTCTCATACAAATCTCCCTTCCTGGTCCTTCACCAGGACAGGGTAGTTCTGCGTCCGATTCCGGAATTTCTCCCTAAGGTGGTATCCCACTTTCATATCAATCAGGATATCACCTCACCTTCTTTGTGTCCTCGTCCAGTCCATCAATTTCAGAAGGATTTGCATCTGTTGGTTCTGGTGAGAGCACTCAGGTTCTACTTCCCGCATGGCGCTCCTGCGCCACCCGGATGCACTCTTTGTCCTTGTCGCTGGTCGGCGTAAACAGTCGCAAGCTTCTGAATCCACCCTGGCTCGGGGGATCGAGGAACCAATTCTTGAAACCTACAGTTCTACTGGGCTTCTGGTTCTCTCAAGGCTGAAGGCCCATTCTACCAGAGCCGTGGGTGCATCCTGGGCATTACGGCACCAGGCTACGGCTCAGCAGGTGTGTCAGGCACCTACCTGATTGAGTCTGCATACTTTTACCAAGCATTTTCAGGTGCATACCTACGCTTCGGCAGACGCCAGCCTAGGTAGATAAGTCCTTCAGGCGGCGCTTGCCCACCTGTAGGAAAGGGCTGTTTGACGGCCCTATCACGAGGTATTCTTTTACCCACCCAGGGACTGCTTTTGGACGTCCCAATTATCTGGGTCTCCCAATTAGGAGCGAAAAAGAAGGGAATTTTGTTTACTTACCGTAAATTCCTTTTCTTCTAGCTCCAATTGGGAGACCCAGCACCCGCCCTGTTTTCTCGGGGTTTTTCTGTTTTTTCGGGTACACATGTTGTTCATGTGGTATGGTTCAGTTCTCCGATGTTTCCTCGGATTGAATTGGTCTTTAAACCAGTTATTGGCTTTCCTCCTTCTTGCTTTGGCACTAAAACTGGTGAGCCAGTGATCCCACTGGGGGTGTATAGCCAGAAGGGGAGGGGCCTTACACTTTTAAGTGTAATACTTTGTGTGGCCTCCGGAGGCAATAGCTATACACCCAATTGTCTGGGTCTCCCAATTGGAGCTAGAAGAAAAGGAATTTACGGTAAGTAAACAAAATTCCCTTCTTTCGGACTATGACACACCCTAGATTTAGACAGCTGAAAATATATATATATATTTTTTTTATTTATTTTTTTTAAATCTTCCCTGGTGGTGTAAAGTTTAGGGACATTACCACTAATTTTAATGTAAAATAAGAGTAATGTAGAAGAAAGGTATAAATCTGTGTTTTGCTGCAGTGTCTGTATTATACACACACCCCTGCTACATGCACATTTACACTCACACGCACCCCTGCTACATACCCATTTACACTTGGGTGCACACACAGCCCTTCTACATGCACGTTTACATAAACACTACATTACCACATCTTATAGGTCCTGATCAGGACCTGAATGAAGGCTGCAGGAGTTATGCAAGACCTTCTCAATTAACTGAAGGAACTTTCAGATCATGTGATCAGTTACATGATCTGAAAGATCTTGAAATTGTGTGAAAGGTCCTGCATCGTCTGTCCGTCCAGCTCCCGGCTGTTGCCTTATTCTGCTCTGCACAGATCAGTATGAGGCTGGAGGTGAGAGGGCAATTCTGGTAGTTTTAATATAGTCGGATTCATAAAGCACCACAGAGCAGTGGTTGAGCATTCTTTCAAGAACATTGTGCATTTGCTTCATTTTCCAGTTTCCTCTTTTTACTGCAGAATGCGAGGAATATGAGTATCCAGAGGATGAAGATGACGAACCCGGTCCTCCTGGAGAGTATGAAGAGGAAGATGAGGAAGAGGAGGAGGGAGAGTCTGATCTAGGAGAGGAAGAAGTGGGGCTCTCCTACCTGATGAAGGAGGAAATACACGTAAGTCATGCACCGGATAGAGCGGATGTATCACGGATCTAACATGTCCGTCCACATCTGTTTTGTTTGGGGTTTTTGTTGGTTTTTTTTTTTGGGAGGGGGGGTGCTGTTAACGTACAGAAGTGTGGCCCCAGTGACAATGATGTATCTGTCCTTAATAAATCTGTTCCTTCTGCCCAGGATGAAGAAGATGATGATGATTACGTTGAAGATGGTGGTGATGGAGAGGAGGAGGAGGAAGAAGAGGAAGGTAATTTATAAGGCCTCAGACTTTTAAATCAAATTGAGTAGGCAGGGCTTTGTTTTGTTCAAGGGGTTTTCCATTGATCATGTGTAGTAATACTGGCATCATGCCGGTCAGCCATGCCTGTAGTATAGTATATGATTGCTGCCGCCACTCATGGCAGGGTTTTTTTTTAATTCTGTGGTTTACTGCTTCTCATCTAAACCACAGTGGTGGCTGATTTCCTAAGGAAAGGGGTACAGTGTTTACGAGCTCTTTGCTATAGATTGTAAACGCTACTTCTCAGGGAAAAAGCACAGTTTGAGCCAGCAGTTTACAACCATGCCACAGGTCTGGACAAGCAGCGAAGAGGTGATATAGCCTATCTAGAGATCTATATATGCACACACCGATCAGCCATAGCATGAAAAAAAATAACCACTGACCGATGTGGATTTCGCGGGTGGGGGATTTTTCAGGCCGTCAGTTCCTAAAGTTGCTGTTTTGGAAGCAGGAAAAATGGGCAAGCGTAAGGAGCTGAGCGACTTGAGCAACTTTGACAAGGGACAAATTGTGATGGCAATGCGACTGGGTGAGAGCATCTCCAAAACGGCGGGTCTGGTGGGTTGTTCCCGGTGTGCGGTGGTTAGTACCTACCAAAACTGGTCCGAGGAAGTACAACTGGCAAACCGGCAGCCGCTGATCGGTGTGTGTGTATAGTTATAATTTTTGGGTTTATTTCTTTAGATAGATATATTTTTTGATGCATGTTTTAATTTCTCTTTTCTTCACAGAAGAGGAGGAAGCCGTTGAACGGGGAGAGAAAAGAAAACGGGCCGCAGAGGATGAAGGGGACGAAGATGAGGATTGAGGCAGTTTTGTTTTTTTTGGGAGGCTAAGGACCAGTCTCAATTTTTTTTTCTTTTTCTCTGAGCCCCAGGATTGCTGATTTATAGAGTGTAAAATGCAGATCTGTACGTCTCTACATGTACAATAGATGTCCCGGCAGAAATTTAACTTGTTACTTTTTTTTATAGGAAAAGGTGTGGTTTTACGATTTTTGTGCCCTTTTTATCATTCCAAATAAATACGTGCGGATCCTTTTTAATAGTAATCTTATCTAGAAACGTCCCTATCTTTTATCATGCAACGTGTGACCCCCTCCCCCAGAGTTTTCCTGCAGTCAGTGGTTGGATATCTGAGTGAAGAGTGATACCCCCCCCCCCCCCTCACAAAACTGCAGCTGTCATATATCCTATAAGTATATAGACAACACCCAGCCCCCTATTCCTGGGCAGTACTCTCCAGCTGTTGCAAAACTACAACTCCCAGCATGCCCTGACAACAATTTGCAACCTGCTGGAGAGACCCATAGGGATTGCTCCTGTTCATTACAAAGAGTGGGAAGGGAGCAAGGTTTGATGAGAGCATAGAAATTAAAGGACTTTGACCACTACCCAGACCGCCCTCTTTTACAACGGCCATTCTTGTAAGGCCTATTCAGCAGGCGTAGATGTAAAAAATGGCGGCTTTGGGCGAACATTTTGGTGGGAAGCTTGTATACAATACCTGCGTTAAAGCAGTTTTACCCTTGCTGTAGGAGTGTGGGATCCTCTTAATTAAAAGCTACTTCCAGCTTTACACAAACTTTTTTTATTTTATTTTTGAAAAATTATTTAGTTGAAAAATGATGCAGCTTTGCAGAAGGTCTTCATTATCCCTCTTCCATTACATATGACCTCCTCCTTCGACATTCTCATGATTAGTTGTTGTCTTGGTGGGCCTATGAAGCTCAGCCTGTTACTGAAGTACTACATTATATATAGTATAAGCAGTCATGCAGGTCAAAGTTCCCTAATGGTCTAAAAATACACAATGTAAAGTAAGGGGGGGGGAGATATCAAAGTGTAACTTATCTCAGTAGAATGTTTGGTGTATCTAGCTCCTCCCGTATATGTAATGCTATAAGCCCGTAGAATGTTCTGTGTTTCTAGTGCCGCCCCTATATGGAATGCTATGAGCAGTAGGAAGGTTCGGTGTCTCTAGCTCCTCCCCAATGTAGAATGCTGTGAGCAGTAGAATATTTGCTGTCCTAGCTCCTCCAATATATGGAATGGTATGAGCAGTAGAATGTTCGGTGTCTAGCCTCTCCTCCTATATAGAATGCTATGAGCAGTAGAATGTTCGGTGTCTAGCTCCTCCTATACAGAATGCTATGAGCAGTAGAATGTTCAGTGTCTGTAGCTCCTCCTATACAGAATGCTATGAGCAGTAGAATGTTCGGTGTCTAGCCCCTCCTCCTATACAGAATGCTATGAGCAGTAGAATGTTCGGTGTCTAGCCCCTCCTATACAGAATGCTATGAGCAGTAGAATGTTCAGTGTCTGTAGCTCCTCCTATACAGAATGCTATGAGCAGTAGAATGTTCAGTGTCTGTAGCTCCTCCTATACAGAATGCTATGAGCAGTAGAATGTTCAGTGTCTGTAGTCCCTCCTATACAGAATGCTATGAGCAGTAGAATGTTCAGTGTCTCTATCTTCTCCCCATATACAGAATGCTATGAGCAGTAGAATGTTCAGTGTCTGTAGCTCCTCCTATACAGAATGCTATGAGCAGTAGAATGTTCAGTGTCTGTAGCTCCTCCTATACAGAATGCTATGAGCAGTAGAATGTTCGGTGTCTGTAGCTCCTCCTATACAGAATGCTATGAGCAGTAGAATGTTCAGTGTCTCTATCTTCTCCCCATATACAGAATGCTATGAGCAGTAGAATGTTCAGTGTCTGTAGCTCCTCCTATACAGAATGCTATGAGCAGTAGAATGTTCGGTGTCTGTAGCTCCTCCTATACAGAATGCTATGAGCAGTAGAATGTTCGGTGTCTGTAGCTCCTCCTATACAGAATGCTATGAGCAGTAGAATGTTCGGTGTCTAGCCCCTCCTCCTATACAGAATGCTATGAGCAGTAGAATGTTCGGTGTCTAGCCCCTCCTCCTATACAGAATGCTATGAGCAGTAGAATGTTCGGTGTCTAGCCCCTCCTCCTATACAGAATGCTATGAGCAGTAGAATGTTCAGTGTCTGTAGCTCCTCCCCATATATAGAATGCTATGAGCAGTAGAATGTTTAAAATGCTATAAGCAGTAGAATGTTTGATGTCTGTAGCTCCTCCCCCTCCATAGAATGTTATGAGCACCAACTTTCATACGCTTTTTTTTTTGTACAAAGTACAAACATCCATTTGGAAAGAAGTTACAACATTTCAGACTTTTGTCGCTTACAATGGACAGTCTGCACAGGAAATGCAAAAACAAAACAGTAGGACAGACAAAGCCTAATGCAAAGTTGTCTCATTTTTAGCATTAATGGTAAAATTTAAACAATATTTATCTGTGGCTTTTATAAAAATGTGTGAAAAATGCATAAATCGTAATGTGCTTAGTGTTTCCCATGCTACCATGGCATTTGTGACAAATGCTAGAAAAATGATAAACAAAAAAACCACACTTAGCCTTGTAAAGGTTTCACTAGTAAAGTCTACTCCCCCAGTTCAATTACTTGAATGGTAAATCTATAGGTGTGCTGCTCAGGCAGACAACCACTTTAATGATGGACTTGGTGGTAATTAATAAAATGCCCCTTTTAAGGATCAGACGCCTTCTCGCTGCCATCTGCTTTCACCCGGAATATCATGTATCAGTCTCTATACCAAATCCCCGTAACTTATGTGGTAACACGTTGTCCACTTTATCACACGGTGGTGACGACACGTTCTAGAGTCCCTGACGTCAGCCTTTTGGATAAGTTTTCTTTGTTTTTGTTTGTTTTTTTTTTTTATTTTTTGTGCAGATATATAAGGGCGGGTTTTATATTTACAGAGGGCTTTGTCCTACTTGAGATACTCTTTTATGGCAGTATGTATATAGTGTGATCAGTTACTTTTTGGATTCTCTTTAAATGTGCGACTTTTTTGTTTTTGAATAAAGCCATAACAGTGTTATCTGGTGTTGGACTTTTTTATTTCGGCGCTTTGCCAAAATCTGAAGAAACGCCAAGCGGATGATATGGAGACAAATCGCTGTTCAGTCAGCCTAGATACATCAACCCTCTAGTAAGGGAGTGGAGTACAGCAGAACACCTCCATTTCCTCTACTTAACATCACTTAAAGTGGCTTTTTCCTATCTTCATATAATATTGGATAGTGCTTATAAAAACAAGCACTTAAGCAATTTACAGCTTTTAAAATTTTGGGACTGTTACTAAGATATCACCATTTTTTTAACATTTGTTTACAATTTGTTGCCTAGTCTGGATTTTGCTGTCCACACTGGGTATTTTTTGTTGGCTGCGTTTCTCAAGATGTAGCACGTCAATTCTTTTTGCGTTTTTACAGCGTTTTTGAGCTCTCCAGTCAATAGATTTCACTTAAAGGGAAGGTGTCGTCCAAAAAATAACTGAATGTAGAATACTAATGTTTTGTTTAAATATTATTTGGTTTTAATTGAGCAAAATATCAAAAAAATTAAAGTTTGATATTTGCCACTGTTAAACACTAGGGGGAAGCAGCTGCTGACATACTACAGAAATCCCACTGTAGAACTAGCCTGGATTACAGCTGCAGTAAAGTGGGCAGAATCTGCTCTTCCGTCTGTGATGTCACCTCCCCTCCCAATCTGGGTGTTTCCAACAGGATAAGGGAAGATGTAATGTAGGGACACAGTGCAGAGCCATTTTGTTGGTGACCAGAAATGAAGTGTCACCAAGGACAGCTGCATCGTGCTCCCCACATAGCGCTCTACATGCCCCGATCCAGCAATGCTCTGCCGCATGCACGCCCAACTGCAATGTTCTGTCACACGCATGCCTGTAATGCTCTGCCACACAGACGTACACTCTGTGTGTGTGTGTGTGTGTGTGTGTGTGTGTGTATACACACACACCTTGTGTATATGTACTACTGTGTGACCAAGTACCCAACATGAGGGCGGCGGAGCCAGTGTGTGTATATACTATATAGCATGTACTACTGTGTGTATGTACGGTGTGTATGCAACATGAGGGCGGCAATGCTCTGGCTGCACGCAATACTCTGCACATACGCATGCACACACAATGCTCTGCTGCATGCACACACAAACACAATGCTTTGCTGAATGCACGCCCGCAGCGGTGGGGAGAGCAGGGCTGAGTAGAGCAGGGGGAGGAGGTGTCATTGGAAAAGGTAACAGTGGGGGGAGGGGCGGCATCCCATACGCACACATCCCGACGGATGACGGGTAAAGTGGAGCAGACGGCATACGCTGTGAGCTCCACAATGATGACGCTGTGATCTGGACAGCCCAGGGGGCGCGTCTAGGTCACAGCAGACGCCTTCTCTATGTACAGCATAGAGTCGCAGCCCACCACGGTCTTCTATGCTCTGAGGTGAGTTAACTGTCGTCACTCACAGCAAAACCAAGATGGCAGCCCCAAGTGCTTCAGTAAAACTAGATAGAAATAAACACTTAACAGTGAGTTTAATTTGGTTTTAAAAATACTTGATTTCATAATCCCTTATAATACAAAATAAAAAGTGACACCTTCCTTTTTAAAAGCATTGGGCAAAATGTGGTAAAAACACAGGATTTTTGCCTTGGTGTATTTTAAGATGCATTCAAGATGCACTGACAAAAAAGATGCTGTGTGTGAACATAGCCTTACTGCGGGGTGAGGATGTATGGTTTTCCCGCATGTCTACTGATCTGATCAGCAGACGTGTAGCTAACAGACACAGGTAGATCCACCTGTGCCTATAAACTAGTTGAATTTCGATCTTCATATCGGACAGTGGGCTTTAAAGGGTGGCGGCGCAGAGTGTACCACTCCCTGCTGCCGTCGGCAGCCCTGTCATGTGATCTGCAGGGTGCTAATGGGTAGTGAAAACAGTAGCAGTCAGCTTATGACCACTGTCATGATCTTCCTAAGAAGCACTGCTCTGAACAGCACAAGCTTTCGGCGTATATTAGCTTAAAGTCTAAAGGGTGCTTTACATGCTGTGACATCACTAACGATATATCGTCGGGGTCATGGCGTTAGTGACGCACATCTGGCGCCGTTAGCGACATCGCAGCGTGTGACACCAAGGAGCGACGTGCAACGATCGCAAAAAGGTCTAAAATCATTGACACGTCGCTCCTTTTCCAAATATAGGTGGTGCATGCCGCTGGTTGTTCGTCGCTCCTGCAGCCTCACACATCGGTGTGTGTGGGACACCGCAGGAACTATGAACATCTCCTTACCTGCGTCCACCGGCAATGAGGAAGGAAGGAGGTGGGCGGCATGTTCCGGACGCTCATCTCCGTCCGGCCGCTCATCTCCGCCCCTCCTCTGCTATTGAGCGGCCGCTTAGTGACGTCCCTATGACTCCTAACGCACCTCTCCCTTGAAGGAGGGATTGTTCGGCGGTCACAGCGACGTCGCTGATAAGGTATGTGCGTGTGACGTTGCCGTAGCGATAATGTTCACTACGGCAGCGATCAAATGTCGCACGAACGATGGGGGCGGGTGATGTTGCAGCGTGTAAAGCACCCTTTAGGCTATGAGCACACATTGCCTTTTTATGTGACCGCAAAGATGCGGCGTTTTTGGCCGCCAAAAAAAATACACAAATGCATAAAAAAAATGCGTTTTTGTTGTTTTTTTCCAATGCATTGCATAGGTGAAAAACGCAGAAAGAATTGAAATGTTGCATCTTTGTTGTCACCACAAAAACGCACCTAAACCATAACTGTACTGTGCAGACTGCAAAAATGAAAACTCATCAACTCATGCCGTTTTAAGACCAAAAACGCAGCGTGCGCACATAGCGTAAGGTGACTACTATAGTATAAACAAAGTGTAAAAAAAAAAGTGCAATTGCACTACACTTGGGGTTTTTTTTTCACCCATTATTTCCAGTACAGTATGGAACAGAATGGGAAAAAGTACAATACAACTTGTCCAGCAAAAAAAAAAAAAGTCCTCAAAGGTTATATTGATGAAAGAATAGAGAAATTATGGCTCCTGGAAGAAAGGGAGTAAAAAGCAAAAAAATGAAAATCGACTAAGAGTGCAGGGTTAAAGGGGAAAAAAGAAAATCACAATCTCTTGGACAAGGATTTAGGCTAGTTTCACACTTGCGTTGGCCGGCTTCCGTAGCATGGTGTTGTGTGAAGGATGCAACGGATGCGTTGCATATAGTGGCACAACGCAATGCTACGGATCGTACAAAATAACGGAAAGCATTATTTATTTATTTTCTTTTACAGTACCGGCAGCCGACTATTGTGAACGATCAGCTGATAGCTCTTAATAGCTGGCGGCCGAGCGCTATAACATGCCGGCGGCCGGGGCGCTCAGCTGAACATTCGGCCACCAAGAAATAAAATAAAGTTTGTGATTTAAAAAAAAAAAAAAAAAGAGCATGCGCAGTGAAAAATAAAGGGTTCTGCTGCTCAAAAAAACGTTACATCCGCCCGGCGCAGTATCAAAATAACGACGCTGCGTCGTCCAGCGGATGCAACGCTGACACTTGCGTTACAGTCGTCCATACAAGTCTATGGAGAATAGCGCAGTGCATTAACGGACCGCGCTATTCTCCATAGTGACGGACTGCGCTGAACGCAAGTGTGAAAGTAGCCTTAGAAGCAGAGCGGCTCAGAAATTCACAGGAGCAGATATAACTCCCTCTAGTGGCAAGTATTGGTCATTGCCTCACCCTGTTCCACCATGCAGTAAGCTCAGGTGTCCGCTCCTCCCAGGGTGGGGAGCAATACATACTGTTCTATTGGGTTTAGTGTGTAATACTTTGCAGTTCGCTCCAATGCGCCCTCTAGCGGCAGCTGCTGCTTGTAGCACTAAACGTCGGCAGTACCCCCACGTGTTGTAAACAGTCCGCCAATCAGATTTGAGCACCACTAAGAATGACACGTCATTCGTCCAATCAGAGGCGCTCCCCCGGAGCAGGCGGGAAAGTTGATCCTGAGGCGATAGAGAAGCGCGCGCTCACCGCCCTGGCTGCTGCTGAGGAGACGCGAAAAAAAGCGTAATGGCGGCTGCAGGTTACTGTGTGTGAGGGATGAGGCGTGCAGGGAGCACACAGAACAAGCGCTGTTATGTGTGTAGATGTATAAGGAGGTCACCCATAGAGCCGCCGGTTATGGGAATCACACTTTTCCAGTCAGGACAGCAGCTTGTATAAAAATACTCGGCTAAATAATGATATAAAGATGGCCGTCCCCATTACTGACCATCATGGGTTAAGAGGCTGTCAGACATGACTGATGCCGCTTATCCCAAGGATCAGACTAGTCTCTTGTAGAAAGGCGATGACACCCAATATATTTATAATGGGTTTTTTTATTATTTAAACTGGGGAAAAAGGGACAATCCAGCCTTTAGTATTTTTTTTAATTATTTTTATTATGGATGCGACAATTCTGAATATGATTTTTTTTTTGTTAGTGAAGAAAGGACGATTCAAATTGTTTTATTTATTATTTGATGGATGCAGCAATCCTGTATATAATTTTGTGGATTAATAAAAAAAAATATATTTTTAAACACTGAAAAAAAGATGACTACAACTTTTTTTTTCTCTTTTTTTTTTTTTTTTGCTCACTATATTTATGGAAAAAAAATGTAAGCTTATATATATAAAATTGCCTTATTCTGTCTGTCTTGCTCCAAAATGACGTCATTACAGTGACAACCGTCGCATTCACCGCTCGGCCTGGCCCCCGCACGCATTGGCCGCCCGGCCCTGCCCCCAGCACGCATTGGCCGCCCCCCGCACACGTTGGCCGCTCGGCCCCGCCCCCCGCACACGTTGGCCGCTCGGCCCCGCCCCCCGCACACGTTGGCCGCTCGACTTTGCCCCCCCCCCCACACACGTTGGCCGCTCGGCCTTGCCCCCTGCACACGTTGGCCACCCAGCCCCGCCCCCCGTACACGTTGGCCGCTCGGCCCCGCCACCCGCACATATTGGGCACCTATACACCTCCCCCCAGGACTACTAGTCCTATTATCCTCCTCTGCACCCAGGACTACTCCTATTATACTCCTCCCTCCCCAGGACTACTCCTATTATACTCCTCCCTCCCCAGGATTACTCCTCCTATTATCCTCCTCTTCCCCCCCCAGGACTACTAGTCCTATTATCCTCCTCTCCCCCCAGGACTACTATTTCTATTATACTCCTCTCCTCCCCAGGACTACTAGTCCTATTATCCTCCTCTCCCCCCCCAGGACTACTAGTCCTATTATCCTCCTCTCCCCCCAGGACTACTCCTCCTATTATCCTCCTCTCCTCCCAGGACTACTCCTATTATACGCCTCTCCCCACCCAGGACTACTCTTCCTATTATACTCCTCTCCCCCCCCAGGACTACTCCTCCTATTATACTCCTCTCCTCCCAGGAATACTCCTCCTATTATACGCCTCTCCCCCCCAGGACTACTCCTCCTATTATACTCCTCTCTCCCCAGGACTACTCCTATTATACTCCTCTCCCCCCAGGACTACTCCTCTTTATTATACGCCTCTCCCCCCCAGGACTTCTATTATACTCCTCTCTCCCCAGGACTACTCCTCCTATTATACGCCTCTCCCCCCCAGGACTACTCCTATTATATGCCTCTCCCCCCCCCAGGACGGACTACTCCTATTATACTCCCCTCCCCCCAGGACTACTCCTCCTATTATACGCCTCTCCCCCCCAGGACTACTCCTCCTATTATACTCCTCTCCCCCCCAGGACTACTCCTCCTATTATACTCCTCTGCCCCCAGGACTACTCCTCCTATTATACTCCTCTCCCCCCAGGACTACTCCTCCTATTATACTCCTCCCTAACAAGGACTACCCCTCCTATTATCCTCCTTCCTCCCCAGGACTACCCCACCTATTATACTTCTCTCCCCCCACCCCAGGACTATTCCTCCTATTATACTCCTCCCTCCCCAGGACTACTCCTCCTATTATCCTCCTCTGCCCCCAGGACTATTCCTCCTATTATACTCCTCCCTCCCCAGGACTACTCCTATTATACTCCTCCCTCCCCAGGATTACTCCTCCTATTATCCTCCTCTCCCCCCAGGACTATTCCTCCTATTATACTCCTCTTCCCCCAGGACTACTACTCCTATTATACTCCTCTCCTCCCCCAGGACTACTAGTCCTATTATCCTCCTCTCCCCCCCAGGACTACTAGTCCTATTATCCTCCTCCCTCCCAGAACTACTCCTCCCTCCCCAGGACTCATCCTATTATACGCCTCTCCCCCCAGGACTACTAGTCCTATTATCCTCCTCTCCCCCCAGGACTACTCCTCCTATTATCCTCCTCTCCTCCCAGGACTACTCCTCCTATTATACGCCTCCCCCCCCCCCAGGACTACTCCTATTATACTCCTCTCCTCCCAGGACTACTCCTCCTATTATACGCCTCTCCCCCCCAGGACTACTCCTATTATACTCCTCTCTCCCCAGGACTACTCCTCTTATTATACGCCTCTCCCCCCCAGGACTTCTCCTATTATACTCCCCTCTCCCCAGGACTACTCCTCCTATTATACGCCTCTCCCCCCCAGGACTACTCCTATTATACTCCTCTCTCCCCAGGACTTCTCCTCTTATTATACGCCTCTCCCCCCCAGGACTACTCCTATTATACGCCTCTCCCCCCCAGGACGGACTACTCCTATTATACTCCTCTCCTCCCAGGACTACTCCTATTATACGCCTCTCCCCCCCAGGACTACTCCTCCTATTAGACTCCTCTCCCCCCCCAGGACTACTCCTCCTATTATACTCATCTGCCCCCAGGACTACTTCTCCTATTATACTCCTCTTCCCCCAGGACTACTCCTATTATACTCCTCCCTCCCCAGAACTACTGCTCCCTCCCCAGGACTACTCCTCCTATTATACGCCTCTCCCCCCAGGACTACTAGTCCTATTATCCTCCTCTCCCCCCCAGGACTACTCCTCCTATTATCCTCCTCTCCTCCCAGGACTACTCCTCCAATTATACGCCTCTCCCCCCCCAGGACTACTCCTCCTATTATACTCCTCTCCTCCCACAACTACTCCTCCTATTATACGCCTCTCCCCCCAGGACTACTCCTCCTATTATACGCCTCTCCCCCCAGGACGACTACTCCTATTATACTCCTCTCTCCCCAGGACTACTCCTCCTATTATACTCCTCTCCTCCCAGGACTACTCCTCTTATTATACGCCTCTCCCCCCGAGGACTTCTCCTATTATACTCCTCTCCTCTCTCCCCAGGACTACTCCTCCTATTATACGCCTCTCCCCCCCAGGACTACTCCTATTATACGCCTCTCCCCCCCAGGACGGACTACTCCTATTATACTCCTCTCCTCCAAGGACTACTACTCCTATTATACGCCTCTCCCCCCCAGGACTACTCCTCCTATTATACTCCTCTCCCCCCCAGGACTACTCCTCCTATTATACTCCTCTCCCCCCCAGGACTACTACTCCTATTATACTCCTCTCCCCCCCAGGACTACTCCTCCTATTATACTCCTCTCCCCCCCCAGGACTACTCCTCCTATTATACTCCTCTCCCCCCCCAGGACTACTCCTCCTATTATACTCCTCTACCCCCAGGACTACTCCTCCTATTATACTCCTCTCCCCCAGGACTACTCCTCCTATTATACTCCTCCCTCCCCAGGACTACCCCTCCTATTATACTCCTCCCTCCCCAGGACTACTCATCCTATTATACTCCTCTCCCCCCCAGAACTACTCCTCCTATTATACTCCTCTTCCCCCACCCCAGGACTATTCCTCCTATTGTACTCCTCCCTCCCCAGGACTACTCCTCCTATTATCCTGCTCTGCCCCCAGGACTATTCCTCCTATTATACTCCTCTCCCCCCAGGACTACTCCTCTTATTATACGCCTCTCCCCCCCAGGACTTCTCCTATTATACTCCCCTCTCCCCCAGGACTACTCCTCCTATTATACGCCTCTCCCCCCCAGGACTACTCCTATTATACTCCTCTCTCCCCAGGACTACTCCTCTTATTATACGCCTCTCCCCCCCAGGACTACTCCTATTATACGCCTCTCCCCCCCAGGACGGACTACTCCTATTATACTCCTCTCCTCCCAGGACTACTCCTATTATACGCCTCTCCCCCCCAGGACTACTCCTCCTATTAGACTCCTCTTCCCCCCCCCAGGACTACTCCTCCTATTATACTCATCTGCCCCCAGGACTACTTCTCCTATTATACTCCTCTTCCCCCAGGACTACTCCTATTATACTCCTCCCTCCCCAGAACTACTCCTCCCTCCCCAGGACTACTCCTCCTATTATACGCCTCTCCCCCCAGGACTACTAGTCCTATTATCCTCCTCTCCCCCCAGGACTACTCCTCCTATTATCCTCCTCTCCTCCCAGGACTACTCCTCCTATTATACGCCTCTCCCCCCCCAGGACTACTCCTCCTATTATACTCCTCTCCTCCCA